>NC_133412.1:50000000-50676250 GCF_049350105.2 Macaca mulatta
CAGTACTACCAAACAGTAGAAAATGTTTACAATTAAAAAAAAAAAGTATCTTTGGCACCCTTCCTTAGTCCCCTCAGTAAAGAGATAAACATCACTGGTAGTTTTCTACCCCTGTAGTACCTTGTAGTGTAATTTTGCCTTAGCCTTATTCATCACAGACAGGTCATCTCCGGACATGGAATTCTCAGAACAAGGACACTCCTACCACCAAAGTCCTACTGTTGAACCTTCTCCAGACTCCAGTACTATGACCCCTCTATTTCCCTTCTGTTCTCAGTCCTCTCTCATCCTTGCTTCCTTCCCTGCTGGCCTATGTGTAGTGATCCATCACCTCAAACACAATCTAGCCAATACTCTCAGCGATCTGCCTCTTTTCTGCTGTCACAACCAATGGGCAAAACTTTCAACCCTGGATCAATCTAACATCTGCCGGCTGTGCCCCGACCCTGGCTACTGTACCCTACTGGAGGGAAGGGAGAAAAGTCACAAAAGAGCAGGATTGGACCACTGCAAAAATCATGGTCTCTATCTTGGCTGGGCCTGTGATGCTACCCTGAAAATCTTCTATCTCCACCTTTGCTTCATTCTATTTTCTACACCTTCCTCAAGTCTACTTGATCACCACCTCCCTTATGCTCAGCAGACAATCAGAAGAGAACTTTCAACTATCCCTACCCTCTTCCCCTCTCCCTGCTGACAAAAATATCTGCAACACACACACCCGCCTGTACCCTTTCCCAGACCTTCACCTTGATGGAAGGGGTTTCCTTTTCCCTGTGCTCTGGAGCTCTTCTCAGTCTCCTCTCGTATAAATTATTTCCCCTTTTCCCAAAGCCTTCAGATTATTTCTTTCAACTCTCATCAGCATTAAAATGTTTGCAATCTTCCTGGTCTCAACTGCATGTCACTTCAAACACTCACTGTTTCTTTTGCCTTCCTGCCACAAAGACACTCTAGAGGAAATGTAGCCTAGGCAGCTAAGGACCTGAACTCCAAAGGAAGACAGATCTGGATCCAAATCTTGGTTCTAACACTTTCTAGCTGCAGGCCTTCCCTAGGCAAGTTATTTACCCTCTCTAAGCTGCAGTTTCCTCAACTGTAAAATGGGGGTCATAATACCTATATAACTGGGCTGCTGGGAAGGTTAAATGAGTTAACACATGTAAAGTGCTTAGCTCAGGGCCTGGCACATGGTAAGTGCTCATGATGTTGATTATGCTTAGTATTCTCTTCGTAGCTGCTTCCTTACAACCTATCTATTCCTTAATCCACTATAATCTGGCTTCCTTCACCACCACTTCTCTCAAAATGGCTTCACCAAAGTCCTGTGGTTCTGTAACCAAATTCAAGGGACTCTTTTCAATTCATTCATTCATTCGACAGTAATTTACTGAATGCTTACTATGTGCCAGGGGATACAGCAGTGGTCAAAACAGACAAAAATCCCTGCTGTCAGAGAGCTCATAGAAACCACTCACTCCTTCTGGGACCTCTTGACAGCATCGGACATCCCTGACCTTCTTGAAACTAAACTCCCTTAGCTTAGGGGACAGTGCTCTCTTGGTTTTCCTTCTAACTCCTTGAATATGCTTCTTCATTCTACTTCTCCTTCACCAACCCCAATGTGCTAGTGTTACCCAGGGTGTCCAAGGCTCCAAACTTCTCTTTTTCCCTTCCCTTACACTCTCCCTAGACAATGCCATCCACTCCCACAGCAGGCCAATGACTCCCAAATCTATCTTTCCAAGCCAGCTCTTCTGGAGCTCTAGACTTGTATGCCTCCACGCAAATGTCTCAAACGCCACTTGAATCTTCAACACAAGACTAACCTAACTCTTCATTCCTCCTCCTGGCTGATCCTCTCTCTCACTTTGATAACAGCCCCATCTATTTACCTACACCAGAAATCTCCTTCTTCTACACCTTCCATCTCACTGAGTAGATCACAAGTTCATTAACTCAAAATAACATTCACAGACTGTCTGCTAGCTCAAACATTCTGTTAAGCACTGAGATTACAACAGTAAAAAGACTTCTTAAAAGTCTTACAATTACACAATACTTATAATCTCTTAACACATCGCCATTTTCCCAACCCCACTGGGCCAAAGCCTTAATTCGGCCTCTTGTAATTTCTCACCTGGATGACTATAAAAAAATCTCCCAGGCAATCTTCCCCTGCCTCCAGGAATACCCATGTCAATCTACTATCCTCAGGGATATTAGAATATGAAGATAGGAGCATGACAATCTCTGCTTAAAATCTTCCAATGGCTCCCACAGCTTTCAGAATCAAGTCCAGAATTCACTGGGTAATCATAAGAAAATGCCTTGTCTTTTTCTGCTCCTGTGCAGGAACTCTCACAATGAACAATGAACTCTGTCCTGAAAATGCCATATTTTCTCCATATTTTTCTTTGCACATATTGTTTCCTCCAATTGAAACAAACTTTGCCTTCCCTCCACATCTCTCCCAATTAAGAAACAGCTCTGTTTTCCTTTTAGGAAATTTTTCTGTTATTTCCCTGCCCTTTCCTAAGAGACCCTCCTATGTAATCATGCAGCAAGGTATACACACACTTTTCAAAACACTTATCTTAAGATATGCTGTTTATTTGTCTAGCTCCTCACCTAGGTTGTGAGTTCCTCAACAGGAGGGACCAATCTCAGTGTCTCTGTATTCCCAGTGCCTGACACACGGCAGTCATTCAATACATGTTTGCTGAAAAAATGAATGATGTTGGAATTTACAAAATGCATATTTAATGTTATGATTGTGCTATGTGACAATCAGGCATAAATAGCAAGTAGTTAATGTAGAGATTACTTTTATATCCTCAAACCTAGTATTTCTGAAATCCTGAGACTGGGGTGGGCGATGCTAAGACACCCAGACTTACACAAACTGCCTTTTCAGACACTGCTCTGAAGACCTCTGGATCCATAAATTCCAAGATTTAGGTCTTTCCACTTCTCTGAAAGGAAGAACTCATTGCTGTATTAGGGTAACTAATAACTATTAGGGTAACCTGGAAACTATCAATCTTTACCTCAGTGCAAAACAGCCTTTCCCTCCACTACCCCTGTTCCCTCCTGAATCAAAACAGTTCTATCCTATCAATGTGTTTGATTCACAGAATCCTAGCAGTATGTAAAAAAAAACACATTGGTTTCGGTTATAAAGTGGTACTTGATTTTGCTTCTGGATTGGAAACTAAGAAAGGCAACCCAGGCTTGGCCACCTTCCCACTCTTTAATGTCTACTGTGCCCCCATATCCCCTGGTACCCTCCTAGGCTGGTGCCAAAGTTTGTTCCCATGCCCACTTTGTTCTCTTCCCCCTCTCACCTTTATAAACATCATATCCAGGTTTCATCTCCCCCATATTCAGCCTCATAAAAGCCCATTATATCATTCACTTCTCAGTCATTTCTTCATTCTAACCAAGATATATTGAGCATTTAATGTGCATTAGGAACTGTGCTAGGTGCTGGGGCAGTTAAAAAGAAAAACAAGCCCTGGTCCCTGCCCTTGAGGAGATCACAATCTAGCAGGAGAGATAAACACAAACAATGATCACAAACATTGTGATAAGGGCTATGGTAGATTTAATAGCCACGTCCAGCGAAGGTGGAAGGCTTGACATTGAAGGGGACCTCTGAGTGGGATCTTGAACACTGAATTGGTATTCACCAAGCTACCAAGAGGAGAAAAGGTATTCCAAGCCTGGGAAGTGAACTGGTGTGGCTAGGAGACAAGTCAAGGCCAACCTTGTCAAACTTCTTATCCCAACAAAGTGGGAGTCTGTGAAGCCAGCTGCCCTGAGCTGGGGCCTTCTCCTTAGTGCTGCTGAATTCAGTCTAGATCATGGTATCTCCTCCTGCAAGTCCCAAGATTCTTCACCCTCCACAGACTACTAATACCTACTTGGAAGTATCACTCTCTCCAGCCCACAGGTGAATCCTGAATGTTCTTCCTTCCTCTCATTCCCATCACATATTTTTTGGGTAAAAGTTGCACCTCTTTTTTTTTTTTTTGGGAAAAGTTGTAGTTAAAAATTTTCTATTTCCCCCTACTTTTAAAACTGATCTGCCCCTCCCAATCCTATCCCCACTGGAAAGAGAACATCTCCCTAAAATTCTAGATCTCAAGAGATAACTTTAGTTATAACAGTTTGCACAATTTTCCAATTTTTTGTAAATACATAAATTTATTAATTTTTAAAATAAAAATGGGCCTGGGCACGGTGGTTCACACTTGTCACCCCAGCACTTTGGGAAGCTGAGGCAGGTGGATCACTTGAGTTCAAGCGTTTGAGCCCAGCCTGGTCAACATGGTGAAACCTTGTCTCTACTAAAAATACAAAAATTAGCTAGGCATGGTGGCAGGCGCCTGTAATTCCAGTTACTTGGGAGGCTGAGGCAGGAGAATTACTTGAACCTGGGAGGTGGCAGTTGCAGTGAGCCGAGCGATCATGCCACTGCACTCCAGCCTGGGTGATAGAGCGAGACTGTCTCAAAAAACCCCAAAAACAAAAAACAAAAACAAAAATGGGATCCTAATACTATTAGTTTGTAACTTTTTTCCCCTTACCAAAATGAGCTGTAGATCTGTTAATGTCAATATACATATAGATCTACATCCTTATTTATAAATGTTGAATAGAATTCCAATGAGGAGATATACATTAACTTACCTAACTTCTCTTCTGTTTATGGACATTTATTCTAAGTTTTTAGTATTATAAACAATGCTCTAGTAAACAAATATTCATATATATGTATATAAGCAATTGTGAAAGATATCTGTAGGATAAATTCTTGGAGGTGGAAATGCTAGGCCACAGATATGAAAGTTTTGGTTTTGATACTGCCAAATTCCTCTTCCAAGTTACTGTACTGACTTATACCCAAATCCACATATATGGGCCCATTGCTCCACATTTTTCCAACACTAGACCATCTCAATTCTTTTTCACCGTTGCCAGCTGGATTTGAAAAAACAAACACAGGCCGGGCGCGGTGGCTCACGCCTGTAATCCCAGCACTTTGGGAGGCCAAGACGGGCGGATCATGAGGTCAAGAGATCAAGACCATCCTGGCTAACATGGTGAAACCCTGTCTCTACTAAAAATACACAAAAAAATTACCTGGGCTTGGTGGCGGGTGCCTGTAGTCCCAGCTACCTGGGAAGCTGAGGCAGGAAAATGGCATGAACCCAGGAGGCAGAGCTTGCAGTGAGCTGAGATCGCGCCACTGCACTCCAGCCTGGGTGACTGAGCAAGACTCCGTCTCAAAAAAACAAACAAACAAAAAGACAAAAAACAAAAAAAAATTGTTTCAATTTCAATTTGTATTTTTTTAATTTTAAGTTTTAATTTTTTTTTTTTTTTTTTTGAGACAGCGCCTTGCTCTGTCACCCAGGCTGGAGTGCAGTGGCACCAATATAGCTCACTGCAGCCTCAATCTCCTAGGCTCAAGTGATCCTCCTGCCTCAGCCTCCCAGACAGCTAAGACTACAGGCGTGTACCAGCATGTCAGGCTAATTTTTATTTTTATATTTTTGTAGAGACAGGGTCTCTCTATGCTGCCCAGGCTGGTCTTGAACTCCTGGCCTCAAGTCTTTCTTTGCACCTACTAGCCAAATTCTTTACTTTTTAAAGTTATTTTTCTTGGTCAGGCGCAGTGGCTCACACCTGTAATCCCAGCACTTTGGGAGGCCGAGGTGGGCGGATCACAAGGTCAGGAGATTGAGACCATCCCGGCTAACATGGTGAAACCCTGTCTCTACTAATACAAAAAAAAATTAGCCGGGCATGGTGGCGGGTGACTGTAGTCCCAGCTACTCAAGAGGCTGAGGCAGGCGAATGGCGTGAACCTGGGAGGCGGAGCTTGCAGTGAGCTGAGATCGCACCATTGCACTCCAGCCTGGGCGACAGAGCGAGAATCCGTCTCGGGGGGGGGGGGGGGGAGTTATTTTTCTTTTATTGACTTGTTACAAATATCTGCCTCATTTTATCCTTTATTTTTTAACCTTATGCTTTCTTTTGCTTTAATTTTTATGCAGTCAAAGCTATGACTCTTTTCCTTTATGGTCTCTTTGTTTGCTCACTTAGAAAGGCCTCCTCTACCCCTAAAATTTTAATAATAGTGTCCTTCATTTCTGCCTAACACTTGGTCTTTCATCTTTAGATCTTTAATACCTGGAATTTACTTTTGAGTTTGATATGAGGTAAAGAATTTTTTTTTCCCAATTGGATAACCAGTTATCCTCACGTATTTATTGACTAATACATCTTTTCACTTTTGATTGGAAATACTTCTTTGATCATATATTAAATTCCCACATACATACACATGCTTGCTTGCCTCTGGAATCTATTTTCTTGGCAATCTTATTGCCAGGGAAATCCACCATGTCATATCTCTACCATATTTTGTCACTTTGCCCAATATATAACCCCCTTTGCTCACTTCTGGTCCTGTACTTCTATTCTTATACATGTTGCTTCCTCTTCTCTACCAGACCACAGGTACTACATATCATTCACCTTGTAAACCCTCTGAGATCTTATTGTGTAGCTATTTAATTACTCAGCTTCTTCTACTTCCTCCCTAACCAAAGCCTGGCTCTCCCCAGGAATACCACACACCACTTCCCCTACAACATGCTCTGAGAGGCAGCCACCTCCCACATCACAGGGTTGAGATATAGGGCTGCTTCTGGGTCATCCATTCCACCGCCACCAAGTAATAAAACACGTTTCTTCTGTGGTTCATGTCACCCAGCTGTTAAATTTCCAGCTCTCCTTGTTACAACCCTCTGCAGCTTCCTGATCACTTCTTTATTCACTTTTTTTTTTTTTTTTTGAGATGGAGTCCTACTCCATTGCCCAGGCTGGGGTGCAGTGGCACGATCTCGGCTCACTGCAATCTCCACCTCCCAGGCTCAAGATCCTTCTACCTCAGCCTCCTAAATAGCTGGGATTACAGGTGTGCACCACCACACCCGGCTAATTTTTGTATGTTTACAAATTAGACGGGGTTTCACCACATTAGCCAAGCTGGTCTCGAACTCCTGACCTCAAGTGATCCAACTGTCTCAGCCTCCCAAAGTGCTGGGATTACAGGTATGAGCCACTGCACCTGACCTTATTTACTTAATACTTTGGATCCTGGTGCCCAGTATTCCTCTCCACCCCAAAGCTGCTTATTATCCTAGATGATTTTAACACCCAAAAGGAAGAACTAACCCATGTTCTGGCTTAGCAGTCATCCAACAACATCCTCCTCTTCCTCAACCACCCTCCTATGGTTGCCTTTTGGACCTTCTTCTCCTCGGGAAGTGTTCAAACTCATTCTCCCAAGCTCTAGTACTACATAGCTAACTGCTTGCTAGATACCTCATAGTCAACACGTCAAAATTAAATTTACTTTTCATGATTCTCACTCTACCTCTCAACCTCTTCATCAATTTCGCTTTTTTTTTTTTTTTGAGATGGAGTTTTGCTCCTGTTGCCCAGGCTGGAGTGTAGTGGCACAATCTCGGCTCACCACAACCTCTGCCTCCTGGATTCAAGCGATTCTCCTGCCTCAGCCTCCGGAGTAGCTGGGATTACAGGCATGCGCCACCATGCCCAGCTAATTTTGTATTTTTAGTAGAGATGGGGTTTCTCCATGTTGGTCAGACTGGTCTTGAACTCCCGACCTCAGGTGATCCGCCCGCCTCAGCCTCCCAAAGTGCTGGAATTACAGGCATGAGCCACCACGACTGGCCAATTTAGCTCTCTTTTTACTCCTTCCCTTCCTCTCCTACTATTTTCCCTATCTTTGTTAATGGCAGCACAAGTGAACGAGAGCCAACATTCAAACCGCTAAGTCAGAAATCTGGGAGTCATCCTCAGCACCCTTTCCCTCCAGCCTAACTCCCACTTCCAAGCAGCCATCTCCTAAATCTCTCTTCAGTCTTTCTAGTTTTCTCTGTCCTTACAGCCATCAACCCAACTTCAGCCACTATTCTCTTATTTAGATCACTATTGGCAGCCTTTTAACTGGGTTTCCTGCCTCTAATTCCACTCTACAGCAAGCCCCAATGTAGCCAGAGTTTAGTCACATCACTTATCCTGTTGACTGCACTTTACTGGCCTTCTTTGACCTTAGGATAAAGCTCCATTCCTTACCAGGGCTTATTAGGTCATTTCATGACCTTTCCATCTATCTCCTCTTTAGCTTCAGAACTTGCTGATCCACCCTAGAGTTGTGTATTTCAGCTAGACACCTTGAATTCCTTGAATATGGCATGAAGGCTTCTCGCCTGTAGGCCTTTTCCACGTGCAGTTCCTTCTATGTGGAATACTATCTTCACCCCCACCAACTTCTACTTTTAGACCTCCTTCAACAGCTCTCTAGGAAAGCCTTTTCAATATGCACCTTCTCCTTTCCCCTCCACACACTTAGGTCGGGTGTTCCTCTTCTGCACTCCCAAAGTACTTTGTGCTTCAGTTATTATAGAAAAATATCACACCCTGTCTGTCTGTATCCCCACTTCCAGGAACTGTAAATACTTTAAGGACAGGGCAGTTCAACTTAATATTCCTTGGCCCTAGTACTATTGACAATTAAAGTTACTTAATAAATACTACTTGTACTAAGAATAGATGCGAAGGAAGAAAGAAATGCTACTGGAATCTGGTAACAATGGGCCAGGGATCAAAATATTCATAACCTGAGTGCTACTGAGTAACTAGATGTTAGAAGTTATTACCTATTTGAAGTAATTAATGCTAAGATATGATTAGAGCTTAATCCTGCCAGAGGCCAGTAGTTTTCCAAATTGCTAACTGGATTGACAAAGGCGTGTATGAGTATGCCACAAGACTGTACAGTGACAGGAGCAAAATTTATGCATACTGGAATTTCTGCTCCACCCCTACAAACTGTGTAACCCTGGGCATGTTACTTAGCTTCTATGTCTCCATTCTCAAAGATTCGGATAACACTGACCTCACAGAGCTGTTATGAAGATGAAAGGGCAATAACGGCCGGGCGCGGTGGCTCAAGCCTGTAATCCCAGCACTTTGGGAGGCCGAGACGGGCGGATCACGAGGTCAGGAGATCGAGACCATCCTGGCTGACACGGTGAAACCCCGTCTCTACTAAAAAATACAAAAAACTAGCCGGGCGAGGTGGCGGGCGCCTGTAGTCCCAGCTACTCGGGAGGCTGAGGCAGGAGAATGGCATGAACCCGGGAGGCGGAGCTTGCAGTGAGCTGAGATCCGGCCACTGCACTCCAGCCTGGGGGACAGAGCGAGACTCCGTCTCAAAAAAAAAAAAAAAAAAAAAAAAAAAAAGAAAGGGCAATAACATACATCAAGTGCCAGACAATAAATGCTAGTTTCCTTCCGTGTTCTACTTCCCTTTTCCCAATAAGACAGTTTTGCCCCAGCAAACCTCGATTCTCTCATTTGGCCAGAGGAGTCCTGGGGTAGGGTCATCTATGGCAAAGCCACACTCTAGGAGCAGCTTCCATGAAGGGTTTTTCATGAGCCTCTTATAGGAGACTGAAGGCTTCACTATTGTGAGATGCCATTCAGTATGTGAACAGGCTGACACTTCAACATACAAAAGCGACATAGCCTTAGAACTCTGAATCTCCCCCAACCTAGGACTGCAGCTCCAGGCAAAACAACAAAGCCACTAATGTGGAATCCTAGTTACAACAAGGACAAGGTTGAACAAACAGTACAGTAGTTAAACTGTTCATGTATAACACAGTGTATCTGGTAAGTCATCCCCCTTACCCCCTCAATCCGAAGAGTTTTACAAAAGAAGGGGAAGGCTGCTTAACAGGTGACAAGCTGACAAGCACCCATACGTCCTGCATTTGAGTATACACTTCCACAGGAAGGAGCTCCACACCACACCCAAGCCTAACCAGCTTCAAGATGTGGACACAACAATAGCATACCAAAGTTGGCTGGGGATCAGGGCTGAGTGTGTGGCCAGGAAGCTTAAGCAAATGCCATAGCTTAAAACAGGAACAAAGGACAAGAAGAGAGAAGACTGAAGTTCCTGACCCAATAATGGGTTTTGTTCATTACAACCAGGAATAGAGAAGAAAATAGAATTCATTTTGGTATTACAATAGACTGTGAACATGTAAACCTTGAGACAGCTCACACCACAGAAAACTCTTCAAACATACACCTCTCTGACCCCTACGGACCCAACCTCCTTTCTTCCGCTGACTTTGTCGTCACTGGCTCCACAAAGGTTGTGGAACCTCCTGAGGATGATGCAAATTGATTCTATTTTATCACTTATTTTCAGGGCCAGGAAAAGAAATTTAGGAAACTGCAGAAACATAAGAGTGACCCTTCTTTTGTTTTTGTTTCTGGGTTTTTGTTTATTTGTTTGCTTTTTTTGAGACAAGGTCTGGCTCTGTTGTCCAGGCTGGAGTGCAATGACACGATCTTGGCTAACTGCAACCTCCACCTCCTGAGCTCAAGCCATCCTCCTACCTCAGCCTCCGGAGTAGCTGGGACTACAGGCATGAGACACCATGCCCAGTTTTATTTCTTAAAAGAAGTACTGATAAGGCAGTAAAACTCCTTTCCCTCTATATAATCAACAGGAAAGGGATTGAGGCTTATGCCTTTAACAGGCTAAGAAACAGACAACATGCTCTAGCATGAGATTGTTAAAAACAAACAAACAACAACAAAACAACAGGTATCCATTGTCAAAAACCTTCCAATGCTATGCTTCTTGCTTCTGTTTGGAGGTAAGGAACTGGGGTAGAAGGAAATGGAAGGAAGGGTATCTCTGGGGCTCGGACTTTTAATTTTTATTGTTTTATTTTTAAAATCACCAAGTTCTTCCCACTATTATAGCCTCCTTCAAAGACTGAAAAAACATAACTATTTTCTTGTTATCCTTAGAAATGTCTGGAAGGTAGGCAGAGTTTAAAAAAAAAAAAGAAGGAAGTAGCAGCAACAGCTTGGAAATTAGGCAATTAGTCTGAAGGCACATAGTTAAGGGGTTAATAAACACTTTCTTGGCTGACTCCTCAATAAATCATGTTCCAGACCCTAATACACGTATACTGTGTTCAAACAGAATATCCAAGGCAGGGGAATACCTACAGCTCATGGAAATAAAACTCGAATTTTTTATAAACCAGGGCTAGGCTACCCACATACACCTTGATCAAGTTTAGCTTCTTGGACTCAGTACTATCCAGGGATACTGGAAAAGTATCATGCTTCAGGTAATAAATGGTGGCTCACACCTGTAATCTCAGCACTCTGGGAGGCCGAGGCAAGAGGATCGCTTGAAGCCAGCGGGGTTCAAGACCAGCCTGGGCGATATACTAAGACCCCCATCTCTACAAAATGTAAAAAATAAAAAAAATTAGCTGGGTGCAGTGGCACACGCCTGTAGTCCTAGCTACTCATGAGTGAGGCGGGAAGATTGCTTGAGTCCTGGAGTTCGAGGTTGCAGTAAGCCACGATCACGCCACTGCACTCCAGTCTGAATGACAGAGAAAGACCTGTTTCTTTAAAAAAAAAAGAAAAGAAAGAAAAGAAAAGAAAAAAACAGGGCTGTGAGAAGACTGCGGGCCGAGCTAATCTAGGCCCTGGGATTCAAAATCAAATACGACACTTATTTTGCCCTTCAACTAAAAACTGTGCTTCTGCCATCACCTTTTTTCTAAAGAAAATTTATTCATCACTGTATTCCTCCTATGTATCCCTCTGTTCTCCACATACCCCTTCACAAGAAAAGTAATTCTACTACAAAACCTTCTTCCCATGTTGTTTTCTTCCTCTTTGCTTTCAAAACAATAAACTTAGTGGCAACCATGCCTTTGGCAGGAATATGCCTTGTCTTTGCCGTGGGAAAGGTTAAAGTATACTTAGCCACTAGCCTAATTAAAGTGGAGAGAACTAATCAGCATTATTCTTTCTCCCCAGCCCAGCTGCCTGACCTTGTCTGTTTCCCTCCTACACGCAATCCCAATGCATCTCCCACTGTGTGCTGAGTTAAGAGCAGCACAAGTTGGGATCACACAATAAGCAGCACAGTGTGATTATCCTTTGCCCAGAATCACACACTTACACTCCAAATTGGAAACCTGAAAGGAAAGGCAATCCTCAATGAAAAACTGCAAATCATATCTTTCTGATGATCTTCTCAGACCTGTAATCCCAACACTTTGGGTGGCTGAAGCAGGCAGACTGGGTGAGCCCAGGCGTTTGAGATCAGCTGGGGCAACACGGTGGGACTCCATCTCTACAAAAATTAGCTGTGCACCTGGAGTCCAAGCTACTCAGGAGACTGAGATGGGAGAACAGCTTGAGCCTCAGAGGTCGAGGCTGCAGTGGGCTGTGTTTGTGCCACTGCACTCCAGCCTGGGTGACAAAACAAGACCCTGTCTCTAAAAGAAAAAAAGAAAAGAAAGAAAACAAAACCCAAACCCATAAAGCCTTCTTACAAATATTTACACAAAGTAGCTCTTTAACGTTAATATATTCTACAAATAATAACTACATATCTACAACGTTCCAGATATAGAAGAAAAGGCCAAAGAAGGTATTTTAGGAGAGCCAGATTATACTGAACTATGCCACTTATTAACCCAGTCACTTCTTTCATATCTGAAGATGAGCAAATCAAATATTGATAAAAGCTGTAGAAGGATACAGATTCTCATATAATCATCTTCCATTCCAGAATAAAAGGGCTGGAGAAGGGAAAGAGGATTATTCTGTTCAAGGACAATGGCATCCTCAGCAACTCATAGAGATGTGCAGGTGAACATCAGACCAGGATGGGAACCTTATAATATCTATGATATACTATGGCTTCTATCAATCAGTTTCAGGAAAAGCAAAGAAGAATGGCCAGTCACAGTGGCTCACACCTGTAATCCTGAAGTGGGCAGATCACATGAGGCCAGAAGTTCGAAAGCAGCCTGGCCAACGTGGTGAAACCCTGTCGCTACTAAAGCCCGTCTCTACTAAAAAATAAAAAATTAGCCAGGCATGGTGGTGGGCGCTTGTAATCCCAGCTACTTGGGAGGCTGAGGCAAGATAATCGCTTGAACCCAGGAGGTGGAGGTTGCAGTGAGTCAAAATCACGCCACTGCATTCCAGCCTGGGCAAGAGAGCAAGACTCCATCTCAAAAAAAAAAAAAAAAAAAAGAAAAAGAAAAAAAAAACGCAGTCAAATGGCAGAAACAGACTTAGCCACTTTACTTGGAAAAATCTGGGCTTTATCAGCTCCATCAATCACCATGCTCCACACCATGCTTATTAAGTGTCTGGAGCAACATTAGATGGGTGCCATTCCAAATTCCAAATGATCACATCTTTGCTTTGCAAACAGGATGTGGCTTAATAATCACACAGGGAACTAGATTCATTCAAGTATCTAGTTCCTAAAACAAGTCTATTTAACAGGTTCAACAACATGCAACACACACCCTCCAACTGGTACACTTTTCAATGACAAAGAAAGGTGGCAAATACTAAACACCCTCACAGAACATTTAGCAACTGGTGGGACTAACCTTTGAAGGTGAATTCAAAATAGAACTGAACCTCAATACCAGCCTTGTTTTCCAGAAAAGGGAGTATGAATTCTTAGTTTCAGGTTTAGATCAAAACCAGAAGTTGCATTGCTTAATGAAAAACACTGGGTCGGCCAGGGGGGCTCATTCCACCCTGTAATCCCAGGACTTTGGTAGGCCAAGGCAAGGGGATCACTTGAGCTCAGGAATTGGAGACCAGCTTGGGCAACATGGTGAAACCCCATCTACAAAAAATACAAAAATTAGCCAGGTGTGGTGGCATGCTCCTGTGGTCCCAGCTACTCAAGGGGCTGAGGTGGGAGGATCGCTTGAGACCGGGAGGCAGAGGTTGCACTGAGCCAAGACTGTGTCACTGCACTCTAGCCTGGGTGACTAAGCAAGACTGTCTCAAAAAAAAACAAAAACAAACAAACAAAACCCACTGGCCCAGAACCTACAATTAAGCTGTTTGGAGGAAGAGGACGGAAATCTGTTAGTTAAGATTTAACCTGCATATGTTGCCTTCTTTACTAAAATCAGACTCATAAAGGCATGTATTCTGGCTTCAGCCTTGTTGGTACTGCTTTCCCTCTATTTGCTTCCCATGCTATTGCTTCATCCTTGTTTCTGCAGAACTAGGATTTTAGCTTAAAGTCACCTAAAAGCCTCCACAGGAAACTATGTTCCAAAGGGAAGACTCCATGGGAAGAACAATAGAGAAAGAAGTTACTTTTAAGTCTTTAGTAATGTTCACCCAACCCAGTCTTCATTTTCTCTCAAAGGACAAGAACCCTCAACTAATAAAGCAAATGAACTTACAGGAAGGTAATATATGGAAATAAACATCTTATTGAATTTATCTGGCTCTAAATCTCTTTCGTTAGGGAATTTATAGTATTTCATTGTCTCACAATCTCTCCATTTCTATCTACTTGATTAAACTATGGTACTATAGCAATGGAGGTGAAGGCCTAATTTAGAAGTATAGGAATTAGGCAAGGCGCGGTGGCTCATGCCCATAATCCCAGCACTTTGGGAGGCCAAGGCGGGTGGATCACTTGAGGCCAGGAGTTCGAGACCAGCCTGGCCAACACGGTGAAACCCCATCTCTACTAAAAATATAAAAATTAGCTGGGCATGGTGGCGAACACCTGTAGTCCCAGCTACGCGGGAGGCTGGCGCAGGAGAATCGCTTGAACCCAGGAGGTGGAGGTTGCAGTGAGCTGAGATCATATCACTGCACTCAGCCTCAGTGTATGCTGAGTGATAAAGCAAGACTCCATCTCAAAAAAAAAAAAAAAAAAAAAAAAGGCCAGGCGCGGTGGCTCAAGCCTGTAATCCCAGCACTTTGGGAGGCTGAGACGGGCGGATCACGAGGTCAGGAGATCGAGACCATCCTGGCTAACATGGTGAAACCCCGTCTCTACTAAAAAAATACAAAAAACTAGCCGGGCGAGATCTGGCCACTGCACTCCAGCCTGGGCAACAGAGCGAGACTCCGTCTCAAAAAAAAAAAAAAAAAGGAAAGGAATTATTCTCATGTATACAGTATTAGTAAACAACCTACAAAGCTTTTGAGCATCTTATAATTCACTGTGTACCACTGTTTCATATTTTCATGTTTCCGCAATTGAACTATAGAGTCTAGGGCTAGGTCTTAAGACTTTTCTCGTAACCTTCAGAGTGCCCAGCACTGGGATTGACACATAGCAGTTAGAAGGATCTTTTTTTAACCCCATAAACCAGGCTCAAACTCTTCTATAACCCAAATCAACATATTCTGAGTGCCAATCTTGTGTAAGGCTCTCTATTATTTGTCATGCAGGATTCAGAGGAAAATGTGATCTACCACACTCAAGAGCAGGCCTCTTATCCTCTCCAGCTTAATGCATTTTACCAGTTAAGGACTACTCTGATGCTGAGATTGTACTTCTTTCCCTAAATCAAATGTCATGTGTTTAATTAAATGCTTTTAATTCTAGATATCAAATAACTTTTGTGAAGTAATTTAAACACACTTGAAACATCATATAAAATATTACTATATGACTCAACTGTAAATGTGGCTCCCACCCCCATAACATCTATACAATATAACCAAAGAGCTAGATTCCAGGAGATTATCAAGAAACTTCTAAATTTTGAACCCATGCAGCAGAATTGTATTCCTTTACATTGTTGACTCGACTTATACATGTGCTGTGGAATAATTATCCTCAAATGCAATTTTCAGTACTGATTACATAGCTGCCTAAAAGAAAACTGTTAGCCCCTTCCATTTTATATCAAACCAATGACTAAAGTGCTCTTGACCTCTTTAACCCCACATTTTCCCCACCCTCATCCCTCCTCAATCCCCAGAACCCACTCATCACATCCACTAGACTTGAAATTTGAGCTCAATCATAACTCTTTGTGTCTCTGCTCAATCCCTTCTTCCTGCCTGGAATACCCTCTTTTCAGTCCCGGCTAATTACATGCACCACCCCATTCCAAGTAGCCGCTGGAAACTCACTTCCTTATGTTCTATGACTTCTTTCACAGTTTATACTTGTTTTGTTTTGGGGGGGGGGGTTGTTTTTTTGAGACGGAGTCTCGCTCTGCTGCCCAGGCTGGAGTGCAGTGGCGCGATCTCGGCTCATGACAACCTCCACCTCCTGGGTTCAAGCGATTCTCCCGCCTTAGCACCCTGAGTAGCTGGGACTACAGGCGCGCACCACCACGCCCGGCTAATTTTTTGTATTTTTGGTAGAGACGTGGTTTCACGGTGTTGGTCAGGCTGGTCTCGAACTCCTGACCTCGTGATCCGCCCACCAAACATTCTATGTGCCAGACACTTGTATGTAACCTTGCATAGTTCTTGTATTATGTCTCCCCAATTTTGAGTGTTTTCTCTGGTCTCCTCTACCCAGCCCTTGGCCACAGCCTCACTAGGACCCTGGACAGCTTGAACACGGTCAGAAGCATCACCTAAGATTTTTGCTGGCACAGTATTTTCCATAAATTAATCTCCTGATTGAACCGTAGTCCTATAGTAGTTATCTTTGGATGTAAACCTAATACAGCTCGAGGAGGAAGTGGAGTGCTTGTGATCAGAGGGCTGGGCAAAAGCCCAGAGGGCGTCTCTGTAGCCCTGGGGGAGCTGTCCCCAGGCAGGCTCTCTCAGGGCCCGGGAACAGGGCGGGACAAGTTCGACTGACCTGTGCGGTAAGGACGGGGCCAAGACCCGGAACCGAAAAGCAGGTCACGATAGCGCTGGAAGGCCTCGTCGAGGACTGAGCAGCCAGGCTGCGCGGCGGAGCTGATATCGTACTGGAATTGAAAGTTGTTCGGATAAAGGACGTAGCGCTGGTCGGAGGTTTGGATGTTCTGAGGCCAGGGCCAGAGGGCGGTCGCCCGTCCTGCGAACGCTGCCGCCAGCAGCAGCGAAAACCAAAGCCTGGAGCTTGCCATGGCCCGCCGGTCTCCCCTCTCGGAGAGGCCTGGCCACGTGAGACCCTGGTCAGGTGAGCGGCGCCCGCGTGACTATCGGCGAATCACGTGACCAGAGGCCGCTCTGCGCCTGCGATCCCGGGAGGACCCACTCCCTGCCCTTTCACTTCCGGCCTGGACGTGAGGCTCCTGCTGCATGGAGCGGATAGTGCCGGGCGTCGGCAACTGCTCGGCTCCCCAGACGCCTGTCGGGCCCAGTAGAACCGTAAATAACCGGCCACCCCTGCGGCCGTGCGGTCTCTGATGGAACTAGACAGCTCACCCGACTCGAGAAGCACGGGGTGGGGAGGCGAGGACGCAGGGCGAGCTGGAAAAGAAAGTTTCCCAGATGGCTCCAGGGTGAATCTTGAATGTTGTGATGGAGCTCGCCAGGCCTACTGGGAGGTAAAGGACTTCCCAGGCTGAAGTAAGTTCAGCAGCAGAAAAACGGAGGATTAAAACCACAAGTCGTTGTGATGTGAAATTTCGTGGGGCAAGAATGGGCCGGAAGTGGGTAGTCTGCACGGCTCTGCTAGAGAGGGGATCACAAGATCACAAAAGTGTGATCTACTTATGACTGGAAAAAATGTGTACTTTCAGAGCCAGCTCGAGGCATTCCATTGCCTCCGATATGAGCTCTTCCCTTCAAGATTGACTATAAATCTCTTAGTTAGCAACTCACATCCCCTTTCCCCAGACAAAACCCCACATACCCCGGTGTGTATTTACTGAAAGCAGTAAGATATTGCTGGGCCTTTGGGTGCAAGATGGAGAGTGCTCAGAGATAAGGACAGGGGCCTGGTCCTGCAGGGCCTTACATAGGAAGTCGAGGAATTTATTCTCTGAGCAATTGAAAATCATCCCGAAAGATCTGCATTTTAGAAATACCATGTTGAATAGTTGCATAAAAAACCAGTTAGGAGGCCCCTTTTTATTGGAGGTAGAGAATAAGGAGAGACTGAACTACAGAAGTAGGGAAGGAAAAGCGCTGTAGATCCAAGAAATAGTGGGTATCCAGAAGAGAGGCTTGAGAAGTGATCAAGGAGAATTCCACAGTTATCAGAGACCCTGTCTTCCTTGTTCACCACTATGTTACCAGAACATAATACAAATAATGCTATTGTTATTGGGTGGCATTATTTAGTTAGTAGGTACTTTTTAAAATTTTAAATTTAATATTAGTATTAAAATACATGTAAAGATCAGGAAAATGAACTTTTAAAATTAAGGGCTTTCACTGGGCATGATAACACATCCCTGTAGTCCCAGCTACTCCCAGCTATTCAGGAGGCTAAGGCGGGAGGATCACTTGAACCAAGGAGTTCAAGTTTAGCCTGGGCAATATAGTGAAACCCTTTCTCAAAAACCAAGGGCTACTGAAATTGAAATCATGATAATTTATATTCAGCTCGTAGGTACCTAATTGCTAGTTATACATACATGGCTTTGATGGGAAATTAAACATTCTGACAATACAGAAATTCATCAAGCAATTTGTCTTTGATGGTTGATTATTCAAGAACAGAGCTTGTAGCAAAAAAAGCAGAAATTAGATCCCACAGTCATCAGGTTCAGATTCTAAGGCATGCATTCTTACACTAATTTCTTCTTTGCTCAAATCTTAATTTTCATCAGCATTAGTAAGTGTCTGGGTACTCTGCCAGTCAAGAGAGATGTTACCAAAGGTACAAAGGAAAAGGATTTGAAAAGTATTGTCAGAAGAGCCAAGTTCATAATCAGACCCACAGGATCAATAATTTGGGGGAGTGTTTAGAGCAGTTTCGAGGATGACAGCAGTAGATCGAAGTAGAATTTCAGGACTGAGCATATGCCAAGGCACCCTTTTATGTGATATTCAACCTGTACCAGAAGGGAGGAGTCATTTAAAAGAGTTACGCAAGATGAAAGAGCTAGATCCAAATAAAGACATTATAAAAATTACTAATGGGGCTGAGCATGGTGGATTACAGGGATTCAGTTATTTAATTATTACTGAAAGAGCTCTTTTAGACTTAACCAAATTTTTAAATCAAATATTCTTATGCATACATAAAAGTAAGTTACACAAGGTAAATTTGTTGATCTTCCAAAATATCCCCCCTTACTATACACTAGAGTGGGGTTTTGGCATAATGGCAGACAGATAGATGGAATGGAATAGAGGGTCCAGGAAAAGAGCCATTTGATTATTACTCGATCTCAACAAAGGCACCAATTTAATTTAGTGGGGAAAGCAAGTTATTTTCAATAAAAGGTGATAAAATAGATACCCCTATGTGGGGAAAATGAACTATGATCCCCTACCTCACAGCATACACAAACTTAATTAAAAATGGATCACAGGCTGGGGATGGTGGCTCACACCTGCAATTCCAGCACTGTGGGAGGCCAAGATGGGAGGATCACTTGAGCCCAGGAGTTCAAGACCAGCATGGATAATACAAGGAAACCTCACTTCTCTCTTTTTTTTTTTTTTGAGATGGGGGTGGTTAATGGGTACAAAAAAAGTAGACTGAATAAGACGTACTATTTGAGAGCACAACAGGGTGACTATAGTCAATAATAGTTGTATATTTTAAAAGAACTTAAAAGAGTGTAACTGGATTGTTTACAACTCAAAGGATAAACGATTGAGAGTATGGATAACCCCATTCTCCATGATGTGCGTATTTCACATTGGACACCTATATCAAAACATCTCATGTACCCCATAAATATATGCACCTACTATGTACCACAGAAACTTAAAATTAGACTGGGCATGGTAGCTCATGCCTATAATCCCAGCACTTTGGGAGGCTGAGGCGGGTGAATCACTTGAGGTCAGAAGTTTGAGACCAGCCTGGCCAACACGGTCAAACTCCATCTCTACTAAAAATACAAAAATTTGCGTGGTGGCAGGCACCTGTAATCCCAGCTACTTGGGAGGCTGAGGCAGGAGGGTCACTTGAACCCGGGAGGTGGAGGTTGCAGTGAGCCAAGATCACGCTACTGCACTCCAGCCTGGGTGGAGGTTCTATCTCAAAAAAAAAAATTAAATTTAAATTTAAAAAATGAATAAACAGTTTTTAACAATATGAACTATTTAAATTAGTATATATACAACATTGCCATCAATTTTGACAGTAAATGAATATCGAAAATAACATAATAAAGTATATAATATTTGATTGTTTATTTTTTCTTTATTAAAGGCAGCTTGTTAAATGAATAAAAACATGATTTAATTTTCATATCTATATCTTCTAATAAAATTAATTTACATATCAGAAAAATAATTCACTGTCAGACAATGTGCCCAGGTTTTTGGCTTATAAATTAGGGGATCAGAAAGCAGGAAATAAATAATTTGCCTCAGTAAGTCTTTTACAATGGAGGTTAACTTTGAATTGACTCACAAAGCATGAGTTAGCCAGGCAGGGAAGTGGGGAGCATAGGCAAAGCACAGAGGTATGAAAGAGGATGACATATTGAACAAAGGGTTTATGGGGCTAGCGAAAGAAAATGTGCCACGATTACCTCACTTCCTGGTCCTCTACCATACTCTCTTCTTTCTGCAATGCCTTTCCCACTTCCCAATCCCTCTGCCTACTTCAAGGTCTAAACTTATATTTTACCATCCTGGAAATCTCTGACTTCTCAAATCTGGGTAAGATCCCCCTCCGTGATCCCATAACTCTCTGAGTTAATCTCATGTATCTCAAAGTACAGTTGACCCTTGAACAACATGGGTTTGAACTGCCCTGCTCCATCTATACACAGATACTATGTAGCCAAAGGCAGATGGAAAACACAGTGTTCTTGGGATGCAAACCCCATAGGTATGGAGGACCATCTGCAGGACTTGAGTATGTGCAGAGTATATGCGGATTTTGGTATTCTTGGAAGGTTGGGGGCATGGGGGAGGTGGGTCCTGGAACCAATCCCTTGAGTATATTGGGGTATGGCTCTATTGTTATTGTTTGTCCATTTGTCTGTCTGTTCCACTACAGTAAAAGCTCCTGCAATCTCAAACTCCTGGGCTCAAGGGTCCTCCCATATCAGCCTCCCAAGTAGGTGGGACTACAGGCACATGCTACCATGCCAAGCTAATTTTTAAAGTTTTTGTAGAGATGGGTCTCCCTATGTTGCCCAGGCTGGTCTCAAACTCCTGGGCTCAAGCTATCCTCCTGCCTCAGGCTTCCAAAGTGCTGCGATTATAGGTGCGCCACTGGCCCAGCCATCCTGACACTTTTTAAACCCATTCCATTTCACATGCTTCTGCCTCTGCTTTACCCTGTTGCCTCCAAGCTCTTCCCGTCCTATCTCTAAATTTACAAAACTCGATGCAATTTATCAGTACTGAACATACACAATTTTATGTAGGGTTTCTAAAAATGTGTCCAGGGCCCAGTGTGTGGTGGCTTATGCCTGTAATCCCAGCACTTTGGGAGGCCGAGGCAGGGGGATTACTTGAGCCCAGGAGTTCGAGACCAACCTGGGCAACACAGGAAGACCCCATCTCTACCTCTACCCAAAAGAAAATGTTGTGTCCAGTTTCTTTTTTAGCCCAATCCCCTCCTGTCTTCTAGTCTTATAATTATCCCAGTTATTCAGGTTTACTCACTAAGTCTTAGCTGACTTTCCTAAAACTAGACATACACCCCTTGCAATAACTGACTTTGTCCTATATCCATCCAATCCGAGGCTATAAATAGACATTTCTTTTTTTTTCTTGTTTGTAGAGACTTGCTGTACTTTTTAAAGATCTTGCTATATTGCCCAGACTGGTCTTGAACTCCTAGCCTCAAGCAATCCTCCCTCTTGGCCTCCCAAAGTGCTGGGATGACAGTTGTGAGCCACCACACCCAGCCAGACTTTTATTTATGGCCTGAATTTTTTACAAAGGTTTTTTTTGTGTGTCATAAAACTAGAAAAACTAGAGCCCCAGGGGAACTTTTGACGGATCTGAGCTAAAGGAGTGACAGTGGAAAGGAAGCTGTGGGACAAATGCAATAATATTTCAGACACGGAATAATGGAACTCAGCAGCTAACTGGTGCTGTGGGAATGCGGACAAAGGAAAGGGGAGAGGAAAAGATGTGAGGGTGTACCAGCTTGGAAAGGAAAAGAGCATGACTTTAGTTATTCATTTAACGAGTATTTCTTTTTTCTTTCCTTTCTTTCTTTTTTTTTTTTTTTGAGACAGGATCTTTGTTGCCCTGACTGGAGTGTGCAGTGGCACCATCACAGCTCACTACATTTCCCCAGGGAATGATGATACACTGGCTCAGTACAAATGGAAGAGCAGATATTGGGAAAAGAGGATGAGCTCCGCGACATGCTGTTTTGAGGGAATTTTTTTTTTTTTTTTTTTTTTTTTGTGGAGATGGAGTCTTGCTCTGTCGCCCAAGCTGGAGTGCAGTGGCACAACCTTGGCTCACTGCAACCTCCACCTCTCAGGTTCAAGCGATTCTCCTGTCTCAGCCTCCCAAGTGGCCGGGATTACAGGTGCATGCCACCACGCCTGGCTAATTTTTGTATTTTTAGTAGAGGTGGGGTTTCACCACATTGGCCGAGCTGGTCTCGAACTCCTGATCTCAGGTGATCCACCTGCCTTGGCCTCCCAAGGTGCTGGGCTTGCAGGCGTGAGCCACTGCCCCCAACCTGTTTTGAGGGATTTTAACAGACAATTAGGGTGTCCAGCAGAGCTGAGACTGGTGGCTCACCAGAGAGCTTTAAGAGTCATCTGCCCAGAGATAACAATTGAAATCATGAAAATGCATGATACAGTCAAGGGAAAATGGGAAAAGGGAAAGATAGCTAAAAATTAGACGTAAAGACGAGAGAGGTTTGTCTCGTCTTTACTTGTGGAACCCAGACTATGGAATTACAATGGAGGGATTAACTCTGAGTGGGAGAATCAGAACAATCTTGATTTGCTAGTGGCTAGTAGAGTAGACTCAGATCAGAGGTGATGTTGATGAGGGGAAAGGCAAGAAAGGACCTTTTCAAGGTCTCCTCAATTCAGCCTCTACATCAGGGGTCCCCAGTCCCCAGGCCAGAGACTGGTACTGGTCTGTGGTCTGTTAGGAACTGAGCCTCACAGCAGGAGGTGATCAGAGGACCAGCGGGCATTACTGCTTGAGCTCCACCTCCTGTCAGATCAGAAGCAGCATTAGATTCTCATGGGAGGCCGGGCGCGGTGGCTCAAGCCTGTAATCCCAGCACTTTGGGAGGCCGAGACGGGCGGATCACGAGGTCAGGAGATCGAGACCATCCTGGCTAACACGGTGAAACCCCGTCTCTACTAAAAATACAAAAAATTAGCCGGGCGTGGTAGTGCGTGCCTGTAGTCCCAGCTACTCGGAGGCAGAGGCAGGAGAATAGCGTGAACCCAGGAGGCGGAGCTTGCAGTGAGCCAAGATGGTGCCACTGCACTCCAGCCTGGGCGACAAAGCGAGACTCCGTCTCGAAAAAAAAAAAAAAAAAAGATTCTCATGGGAGTAGGAATCCTATTGTGAACTCCACCTCCTGTCAGATCAGAAGCAGCATTAGATTCTCATGGGAGTAGGAATCCTATTGTGAACTGCATATGTGAGGGATCTAGGTTGCACACTCCTTATGAGAATCTAATGCCTGATGATCTGAGGTGGAACGGTTTCATCCAGAAACCATCCCAACTCATTCTCCCCCTCCCCACCACCCCCCCACCCATTCCACGAAAAACTGTCTTCCACAAAACCAGTTTCTGGTACCAAGAAAGTTGGGGACTGCTGCTCTACACTACTGTCAGAGTTTTATTTGTCTAAATTGTATTTCTGACCAAGTCATCTTCCTTCTCCGGAACTTTTAATGGCTATGGAATGCTGTCAGGATTAAATCCACTGTTATGATCAGGGCCTTTTGCTTGCAAGGGATAGAGACTTATGTTATTTCAGAAAAACAAAAGTCTATGAAAGGGATATACAGAGCAAACCCATAAAAGCACAAAACCAAATTTCAAAAAGAGCAGAAATCAAGGGCCTGGCTACTCTCTCATCTCCCTCTCTTTCTCAGTGTTCTTCTACTCCTCTCAGAATGTCTGATCAGTTTTCCTCTTTGTTTGTCAGCTACTTCAGCTGCCTTATAACCTCTGTTTCCTCCTGACTGGAGTGTTGCACAAGACACATAATGGCCACCTCAGCCCTACTCCATCTAATGTTTGAGCTCTAGGACCCTCTCATTCTCCCGTCTATGCCAGTGGTGATCCTACTGTCCTCCAAAGCTCTATGCAAATCAAGATTGTTCTGATTCTCCCAGTCAGAGTTAACCCCTCCATTGTAATTCCATAGTCTGGGTTCCACAAGTACAGCTCTTACCACATCCAAACTCATGTTATGATTATTTATGCATGTTCAACACTCCCATGTATCTTGGAAGGCACATGCCATATCTTAGCTCTTTTGTTTTTGTTTTTTGAGATGAAGTCTTGCTCTGTCACCCAGGCTGGAGTGCAATGGCACCATATCGGCTTACTGCAACCTCCACCTCCTGGGTTCAAGCGATTCTCCTGCCTCAGCCTCCCGAGTAGCTCAGATTACAGGTGCCCGCTACTACACCAGGCTAATTTTTGTATTTTTAATAGAGACAGGATTTCACCATGTTAGTTAGGCTGGCCTCAAACTCCTGACCTCAGGTGATCCACCTGCCTAGGCCTCCCAAAGTGCTGGGATTATAGGCATGAGCCACTGCGCCTGGCCATATCTTAGCTCTTTTAACTGACTTTATCATATCACTGTAATGGTATAGACACACACATATATGTGTGTGTGTGTGTATATATATATGCAGTTTGTATGCTAATTATAAACTATTCCCATGAATTTACACATCAGATCTCTTAAAAGGCTGTTTTTTAATCTGTGTGATGATGGTGTTGATTAAAACGTATATAAAACTTCCAACTCCATGATTTTATTTTGTTAGAAAAAATTGACACACCTTCAGCAGTCACATTTTAAAAATAACATTTAAACTATTATTTTTCTATAGTGTACTAGACTGAGAGCCTTACAGATCTACAGATATAAAATGAAATAGCAACTGCCCTTCATTCTGTCTTCAATATATTTTTCCCCCAATGAAACTTTAGGGATATTTGTATCCATCTCTCCATTACAGGCCGGTAGAACAGGAAGAACAAAACTAACGACTTGTATGTAACTCCTAACACTTGAGGGTTTTAGACCTTTTACAAATAAGGGACAACAGGATTGGACCCATTTTAGGGACACAAAGTTCCACTCAAGATAGAAAGTGACTCAAGATATACCTTGGAAACCTTGCTAGTGCTAGGCCACACTGGGTGATGTCCTCAGCAATTTTTTTTTGAGGCAGATTCTTGCTCTTTTGCCCAGGTTGGAGTGCAGTGGGACAATCTTGGCTCACTGCGACCTCCACCTCCTGGACTCAAGCAATCCTGCCATCTCACCCTGCCGGTAGCTGGGACTATAGGTGTGTACCACCATGCCCAGCTAATTTTTGTATTTTTAACAGAGACAGTCTTTCACTATGTTGGTCAGGCTGGTCTCAGACTCCTGGCCTCAAGTGATCCCTCTTCCTCGGCCTCTCAAAGTGCTGGGATTACAGACATGAGTCACTGCAACTGGCTGTCCTCAGCGTCTTTGTGAAAATGCACTGAGTAGGCATCAGTTGGGCACAGTGCTGAGCAAGGCACTAACAATAACAATAAGGAATTACAAGATTTCTATCTGGTGTTATAAAGAAGGAAATGCTACTAAAAGAAGGAAAATATGTGGTATGTGTTTTCATCTGTATTAGCATAGACTGTGTCTCAGAGCAAATGTATGAAACCGGTGCCTCTGGAGAGGGATATTGGGTGGGTAAGGCATAGGATGGCAGGGAGATTCCCTGTATATCCTTTTGTGTGTTTTGTATTTTGTACCATGTAAATATGTTCCCCCTATAACATTTTTTAGTTTTTTAAAAAAGTCTGTGTCATTTCCTTTAATTCTTACAATAATGCCACGAGGAATGTATTGTTAATATCTCCTTTACCATGGGAGCTGTTTGATTAGGGCTCTTCCCACTTTAAGCTTATATCAAGGTTGGTTAAACTCATGAAAAAACATCAGAAGTCCTATCCAGGGTTAGACCAATAGTCCAGGGCCTCCGATATTGGGATTTTTAGATCAAAATTGGACAAATTTATAGGGATATGACAGCTATATGTGGTTTAAGGCCCGTTCAGTGGGGACTCCTTCTGCCTAGACTACATCTGCCTGCCCCAGGCATCCTGAGAGCTGCATCGGACTAGGATTATCTTGAGTCTAACCTGGCCCCTTAGGCCTCATTCCTAAAGAGTTGATGGTGATACATTTTATGGCACAGCTGCTCATGTTGACCAAATCCACAAAAATAATCCGAAATCCCCTGAAGGGAGGTGGGACAATGATGAAATGAGTGTATAAATCCTTTACAGAAAGCGATTCAGGTCTTATGTTATTCTGCACTGGAATTTCCCAGTGGGCTTTGCTCACTCCTTGCCTTCTTCCCATTCTCTTCCTGCTTGAGTCCTCTATATCTTATTTTCCTTCCTTGACTAATAGCCAGGCTATACCCTCCAGGAACCCCAGAGCACAGATCCCTGTGACATTTCTGTCCTGTGGCCGTCCACTAACATTTGGCTTCATAAAATGTTAGTGACATATTACTGTGATACAGGTTTCCAAAACACACAATTCGCTGATGCTAGGAGTGGACTCTTCGGTGGTAAGAGCACAGTCTAAATGTCTTACCTCTGTTTGGAGTGCCCTTTGGATCTTTCTCTTAGATTCCTTTTTTTTTTTTTTTTTTTTTTTTGAGACGGAGTCTCGCTGTGTCTCCCAGGCTGGAGTGCAGTGGCGTGATCTCGGCTCACTGCAAGCTCCGCCTCCCAGGTTCACGCCATTCTCCTGTCTCAGCCTCCCAAGTAGCTGAGACTACAGGCGCCCGCCACCACGCCCGGCTAGTTTTTTGTATTTTTAGTAGAGACGGGGTTTCACCATGTTAGCCAGGATAGTCTCGATCTCCTGACCTCGTGATCCACCCGCCTCGGCCTCCCAAAGTGCTGGGATTACAGGCTTGAGCCACCGCGCCCGGCCAGATTCCTTTTTTTTTTTTGGAGTTGGAGTCTTACTCTGTTGTCCAGGCTAGAGTGCATGATCTTGAGTCATTGCAGCCTCCGCATCCTGGGTTCAAGTGATTCCTGTGCCTCAACCTCCCGAGTAGCTGGAATTACAGGCACATGCCACCAAGCTTGGCTAGTTTTTGTATTTTTAGTAGAGATGGGGTTTCGCCATGTTGGCCAGACTGGTCTCAAACTCCCAACCTCAGGTGAGGAAACTGAGAACTAGCGAGGTGAAGTGCTGTTCCTCAAGAGTAAGGATAGAATCCTATTCATTGTGATACTTCCAGCACCTAGCACAGTGCCAGGTGCCTAGTGGGTGCTCAATAAATATTTGTCAAATGTAAAAATTCATTGCTTATTGTACATAGTATACTGCTTTGCATGCCAATACATTTTTAAATTGAAATTATTTGACCAAGGTCGAATGCAGCCAAAGGGTGGCAAGGCTGGAAACAGACCACAGATGTGTGGCCATCCTGAAAAGGGCTCTCATTATCACACTGGAACTGTGCCTGTGCCTCTGGAAATGCCTACAATCATCTAGCCCCCTTCAGTTTGGGTTTTTTTTTTTTTGGTGGAGTCTTGCTGTGTCGCCCAGGCTGGAGTGCAGTGGCGTGATCTTGGCTCACTGCAATGCCATGTTGCCCAGGCTGCAGTGCAGTGGCACAATCACAGCTCACTGCAGCCTCAACCTCCTGGGCTCAAGTGATCCTCCCATCTAGGCCTCCCAAATAACTGGGACCAAAGGTGCACACCACCACACCCAGCTAATTTTTTTTTTTTTTAATTTTTAGTAGAGATGAGGTCTCACTATGTTGCCCAGGCTGGCCCCCTTGACGTTGAATGCAGTTTAATAATGGAGATTTCTGTGCCTACATCCTTTTCTTAGCCCACTGCCTTATCCTAGAAAGGAATGATAATTGGATTTGAATGTGCATGGCCAACTTTCAATTAACCCTAGAACTAGAAAGAGGCAATGATGCGAATAATCCAAGAGTCACTGTGTTTGGCCAGTGCTATTCCTACCTGATAGTGGCTGACTGACTTATTTTCCTAAAGAAAGTTTGCTTAGGAGAGTATTAAAAATCCATTAACCTTCCTTGAGTTTACATTAGCCAGACAGTGGCAGGAGGCCAGGGGAAGGACAAAGCATTGTTCAGAGCCAATAAGTGAACATACAAGTAACTATGAAGTAATTATACCTCTAACAATGAAGACAAAGGTCAAAGAAATAGTGATTCTTCCCATTATGATAAACGATGTTATGTAATATAAGAATGTTCCAAAAATGAAAAAGATTCTTTGCATTCTAGGTGCAAAAGGTTAAATACTTGATGTTCTTGTCAGAGATCTTTTAGTTGCAAGGAAGAGAACTCCAACTAGCTCAAGAGTGAGGAGTTTATCATCTTTACAAGCATCTAGAAGTAAACTAAGTATAGCCATGGTCAAATGGGCGAGAATGCCTTATTAGGAACCAAAGCTACCCCTTGGTCTCTCAGGACCCACCCTTCTCTCATCTCTTTTCCTGCATCTGCTTCATTCTCCTGTTATTTCCAATTCATTCTCTTAGTGTTCCAGTGTTCCAAAAGAGAAAATGTGATTGGCCCAGCTAGGAAGAGATGTCATTCTTGAGCCAAACATTAAAGATGCATACTATAGTCTGGGTGTGGTGGCTCACGCCTATAATCCCAGCACTTTGGGAGGCCGAGGCGGGTGGATCACTTGAGGTCAGGAGTTTGAAACCGGCTTGGCCAACATGGTGAAACCCCATCTGTACTAAAAAAAAATACAAAAATTAACCAGATATGGTAGTGTGTGCCTGTAGCCCCTGTAGCTACTCAGGAGGCTGAGGCAGGAGAATTGCTTGAACCAGAAAGGCAGAGGTTGCAGTGAGCCCAGATCACACCACTGCATTCCAACCTGGGCAACAGAGCAAGGCTCTGTCTCAAAAAAAAAAAAAAAAAAAAAAAAAGAGGTAAAGACACATACTACAGATAAGGATGGTAGTTTCATCTAAGCCACGGATGATCAAAGCTCTGTCTTTGAGCAGGTGCTAGGGAGGGGAACAGATTCACTTAGAAAAGGATATGGGAGAGGCAATGACTGTCATTTCTTTATTGTAAAAGCAACACACACTTATTTTGAAAAATTTAAACATCAAATATTGTGTGTAGAAAGTATGACTCTCAGTTCACCAACTCAACTATATAGAAATTATAAGTGTTTTCTACAACAAATTAATTTCTAACTTCATGACCCAATTCCCCAATCTGCTGGGCTCCAGGGAAATGTCACCACAGTCTTTCCTGATGTTTACGCCTTTCCCGGGGCTTATTTCACACTCTTGAGCCCTATATGGTGCCAAGAGGCCATATAGAAGCCTGAGAGATAAAGACTACCATAACTTTAGCATATATTTCTTTCTTTTTTTTTTTTTTTTTTGAGACAGAGTCTCGCTCTGTCACCCAGGCTGGAGCGCAGTGGCGCGATCTCCACTCACTGCAAGCTCCACCTCCTGGGTTCACGCCATTCTTCTGCCTCAGCCTCCCGTGTGGCTGGGACTACAGGCGCCCGCCACCGTGCCCAGATAATTTTTGTATTTTTAGTAGAGACAGGTTTCACCGTGTTAGCCAGGATGGTCTCGATCTCCTGACCTCGTGATCCGCCCGTCTTGGCCTCCCAAAGTGCTGGGATTACAGGCGTGAGCCACCGTGCCGGCCTTTAGCACATATTTCTGTTTATGTATGTATGATATAGTATGTATGGTTCTTTCTTTCCTTCTTTTTTCTTTTCTTTTGAGATGGAGTCTCACTCTGTCTACTAGGCCCCCATGCAGTGGCGCAATCTTGGCTCACTGCAACCTCCGCCTCCTGGATTCAAGCCTCAGCCTCCCGAATAGCTGGGATTACAGGCACCTGCCGCCACGCCTGGTTAATTTTTGTATTTTTAGTAGAGATGGGGGTTTCACCATGTTGGACAAGCTGGTCTTGAACTCCTGACCTTGTGATCCACCCACCTTGGCCTCCTGAAGCGGTAGGATTACAGGCGTGAGCCACCACGCCTGGCTGGTTATTTCTATATATGACCATCATTTTCTTTTCTTTCTTCTTTTCTTTCTTTTTATTTGAGACAGGGTCTTGCTCTGTCGCCCAGGCTGGAGTGCAGTGGCGCAATCACTGCTCACTGCAGCCTCGACATCCCAGGCTCAAGTGATCCTCCCACCTCAGCCTCCCAAGTAGCTGAGACTGTACCTGGCTAATTTTTGTATTTTTAGCAGAGAGAGGATTTCGCTATGTTGCACAGGCTGGTCTTGAATTTCTGTGTTCAAGAGATCTGCTTGCCTTGGCCCCACAAAGTGTTGGGCTTATAGACATGAGCCATGGCGCCCAGCCTGTTTTCTCTCTCTCTGTGTGTATGTGTGTGTGTGTGTTTTGAGACAGAGTTTCCCTCTTGTTGCCCAGGCTGGAGTGCAATGGCGCAATCTTGGCTCACTGCAAACTCCGCCTCCCAGGTTCAAGTGATTCTCCTGCTTCAGCCTCCTGAGTAGCTGGAATTACAGGCATGCACCACCATGTCCAGCTAATTTTGTATTTTTAGTAGAGAGAGGGTTTCTCCATGTTGGTCAGGCTGGTCTCAAACTCCCGACCTTAGGTGATCCGCCCACCTCGGCCTCCCAAATTGCTGGGATTACAAACATGAGCCACCGCGCCCAGCCCAGCCCGACTATTTTCTATATACACACATTTATAATCTTTCAAAACAAAAAAATCAGGGCATGATGTAACCACTATTTTATAAATTTTTCAATTGATAATATATTAGGGGCATCTTTTCATGTGCACCTATAAAGAGCTAATAGTCTATTTTTATTCCATTTTTTATTATTTATCTCTTTGAGACAGGATCTCACTCTGTCACCCAGGCTGGAGTGTAGTGGCATAAACACGGCTTACTGAATCCTCAACCTCCCTGGCCCAAGCAATCTTCCCACCTCAGTCCCCCGAGTAGCTAGGACCTCAGACATGCGCCACCACACCTGACTAATTTTTGTGTTTTTTTGTAGAGATGGGGTTTCACCATGTTGCCCAGGCTGGTCTCAAATGCCTGACCTCAAGTGATCCACCCGCCTCGGCCTCCCAAAGTGTTGGATTACAGGCGTGAGCCACCATGCCAGGCCAGTGCAATATGACATATTTTGTAAAGAGAGAAACAGAATGATCATCATTTGGAGATGATAGGATGTTTACCTAGAAAATCTAAGAGAAATTGGCCAACAGAATGATTAGAATTTAAATAATTCAGTCAGCCGGGCGCGGTGGCTCAAGCCTGTAATCCCAGCACTTTGGGAGGCCGAGGCGGGTGGATCACGAGGTCAGGAGATCGAGACTATCCTGGCTAACACGGTGAAACCCCGTCTCTACTAAAAATACAAAAAACTAGCCGGGCGTGGTGGCGGGCGCCTGTAGTCTTAGCTACTCGGGAGGTTGAGGCGGGAGAATGGCATGAACCCGGGAGGCGGAGCTTGCAGTGAGCCGAGATCACGCCACTGCACTCCAGCCTGGGAGACACAGCGAGACTCCGTCTCAAAAAAAAAAAAAAAAAAAAAATAAAAAAATAAATAATTCAGTCAAATGACCAGATAAAAGGTAAATACATTGAAAAAATAATTTATTCATTAGCAATAACAAATCAGAAAATAAAGTGAAAAAATGTGATTCAGAAAGCAAGTAGGTTAATGTATATAAAGCACCTAGCACAGTTCCTGGTAGATGGGAGGTTATAGAAATAAGCTGTAATAATCTTAGTTATTGATTTTATAGATTTTAGGGATGAAATTACTGAGACAAAATATACAACCATGTTTAAGCTTCTTGATTCATATACTCAAATTATTCTTTTTTTTTTTTTTTTTTTGAGACAGAGTTTCGCTTTTGTTGCCCAGACTGGAGTGCAATGGCGTGATCTCAGCTCACTGCAACCTCTGCCTCACTGCAACCTCCGGATCCAGCAATTCTCCTGCCTCAGCCTCCCAAGTAGCTGGAATTACAGGCACCTGCCACCACGCCCAGCTAATTTTTGTATTTTTAGTAGAGACGGGGTTTTGCCACGTTGATCAGGCTGGTCTCAAATTCCTGACCTCAAGTGATCTGCCTGCCTTGGCCTCCCAGAGTGCTGGGATTACAGGCATGAGCCACCACACCCGGCCTCTTTTAACTTTTAGTTGAAGTGTAACATGCATATAGATACTTTGGGAGGCTGAGGCAGGCAGATCACTTGAGGTCAGGAGTTCAAGCCCAGCCTGGCCAACAGAGTGAACTCTCATCTCTACTAAAAATACAAAAATTAGCCGGGCATGGTGGCGGGCACCTGTAGTTCCAGCTACTTGGGAGGCTGAGGCAGGAGAATTGCTTCAACCTGGGAGGCAGAGGTTGCAGTGAGCCGAGATCACACCACAACTCTCCAGCCTAGGTGACAGAGCAAGACTCTGCGTCAAAAAAGAAAAACAAAACAAAAACCATGCGTATAGAAAAACTGTGCATACAGAAAGCTGGTCATCAGTGCATAGATCAAGAAAGAACCTTTACAGCACCCCAAGAGCCCTTCGCATGTCTCCTTCCAATACCTAGCCATCTTCCTCCCCAGAGTGTTTCTGACTTCTAACAACACAGATTAGTTTTGCCTGTTTTGCACTTCATATGAATAGAATCATACATATGTACTCTTTTGTGTTTGGATTCTTTTGCTCAGCATTATGTAGATAATATTCATCCCTCTTTGCTCAGGTGGTTGTAGATTACTCGTATTGCTGTATAGTATTTCATTGTATAAATAGACCGCAATCTTCCATTCTTCTGTTGATGGGCATTTGGGTAGTTTTGAACTTGGGGCTATTATGGAGTGCTGCTGTGAGCACGCTGATACATGTCCTTTGGGGGCCGTATGGAACATTTTGAACCCAGCACTGCTAGGGTATCTTGAAGACCAGTGGCTTTTAGCACATTGGCTTATAGTGTTCTGGGCTATAGATACTGGCATATTCATAGTGGGCCCTGTCAGCAGTGGCAGTGGTATAGCAGCGCCCTTAAATGGCTTCATGAGTAGAGGACATTGAAAAGAGGGAACCAGAGCAAAAAAGGAAGAAAAAGATGGACGCTGTATGAAGGACCATGACTGACAGACTGGTTCATGAGCCTATTGAGACAACCCTGGCATGAACTCCAGGCTACTGGCTACTGATAGGGATATAATTTTAAATTATAGCCACAACCAATAGAGTTCTGGAGACATCTGAGTTGCCCGCTTTTAAAATTTTTATTTTAAGTTCAGGGGTACATGTGCAGATTTGTTATATAGATAAACCCATGTCATGGGGGTTTGTTGTACAGATTATTTCATCACCCAGGTATTAAGCCTAGTACTCAATAGTTGTTTGTCCTGACTCTCTCTCTCCTCCCACCCCCCACCCTCCGATAGGCCCCAATGTCTGTTGTTCCCCTCTATGTGTCCATGTTCCCACTTATAAGCAGGAACATGCAGTATTTGGTTTTCTGTTGCTGCATTAGTTTGCTAAGGATAATGGCCTCCAGCTCCATCCATCTTCTTGCAAAGCACATGATCTTGTTCTTTTTTATAGCTGCATAGTATTCCATGGTGGATGTGTACCACATTTTCTTTATCCAGTCTACGATTGATGGGCATTTATGTTGGTTCCATGTCTTTGCTATTGCAAATAGTGCTTCAGTGAACATACATGTGCATGTGTCTCTATGATAGAATGATTTCTGTCCCTTTGGGCATATACCCAAAAATGGAATTTCTGGGTCAAATGGTAGTTCTTTCTGTCTTTACATCTTTGAGGAATCATCACACTGCTTTCCACAATGTTTGAATTAATAATTTACTCTCCCATCAACAGTGTATGTGTTCCTTTTTCTCCACAACCTCGCCACAATCTGTTATTATTTTGACTTTTTATAATAGCCATTCTGACTGGTGTGAGATGATATCTCATTGTGGTTTTAATTTCTCTAATGATCTGAACATAGGAACCAGCAAAGATTTCATTATGAAGATGCCAAAAGCAATTGCAACAAAAGCAAAAATTGACAAATGGGATCTAATTAAACTAAAGAGCTTATGCATAGCAAAAGAAACTATCAATAGCGTAAACAGAAAACCTACGGAAAGGGAAAATTGTTTTGCAAACTATGCATCTGACAAAGGTCTAATATCCAGCATCTGCAAGGAACTTAAATAAATAACCCCATTAAAAAGTGGGCAAAGGACATGAACAGACACTTCCTCAAAAGAAGAAATACATGTGGCCAACAAGCATATGAGTTCCTCTTTTTTTATACGCTGTGAGGGAACTGTGTCTTACTTATTTTTGTGTCCCAGAAGCTAGCACAAAGCCTGACACACAGCCACTGCTAACAAAATCTTTGTGGATTTATTTAATAAAAGAGTTGGGAGTAGTGGAGAATGGAGGGTGGGGAGCATCACACATACATGCACATGCTTAAAATATGATGATTTCTTCCTGAGCTGACCAGACCAAAAATATAAATAAAACAGAAACAGGATCTGTGCCATGGGTCCTGGCCCTTTTTTGCTTCTGCCAGCATGTGTGAGGAGATGCAGAGACAAATTCCGTGGCAGTTAGAAAGAGAACCGACTGCCAAGATGGAGCGAAGGGAACATTTAACCTTGACTTTCCACAGTCCCGAGGTTCCCAAGATAAAGGGGAACCGGAAATACCAAAGGGTGAGGAGGTATCTAATTGGAAGTCAGATGGGAAAAAGAGGACTTACTTAAAGGCGGGGCTACATAGAGCATCCTAAAGACAGAAAAGATCACCCTGAAAATTGTGGGTTTTTTTTTTTTTTTTAGGAGTAGGGCAAGATATCCTTAAATCAAAGACACATGGGAATGCTTGAGGTAGAGAAAAGCAGGTGACCCTGGGGATCAGGGGTTATCCTTTCGGGTAGGCAATATTTCCCTCATCCTTGTAGCCTACCCTCCCTGCCAAGAAACATCCAAGTGCCTCGATGTCATCCCAAAGGCAGCAGCAGCTTATGGATCAGGCACACATCTACATCCGAATACTCTGTGGCAGCCTCTGTAGTTTTAGCCTCCTAATGCTGATCGCCATGTCCCCACTGAACTGGGTACAGTTCCTGGTGATCAAGAATGGCCTTGAGCTCTACGCAGGACTCTGGACCTTATGCAACCATGAGCTGTGCTGGAACCACACACCCAAGCCACCCTGTGAGTGCCACTGAATTAAATGCCACAGGCCCCACACAATTGCAGAGATTTCTGCTCACACAGATTGGCCCTTCATCTTTCTTCCTCCAAGATCTTTTGGCTTTCACCTCTCCAAGTGTAGGATGGATCTTTCTTTGGTATCCTCAGTGTGCCCTTTCTCCCTTCTATTCCAGGTCGTTTTCTGTCCTAAATAATGGGTTATACTCTTTTTACTTGATGGGAAGAACTGTTTTGTTTTGTTTTGTTTGTTTGTTTTTAGAGACAGGCTCTTGCTCTATCACCTAGCCGAAGTGCAATAGCACTATCATTGCTCACTACAGCCTCCACCTCCAGGGCTCAAGCAATCTTCCCGCTCAACCTCCTGAGTAGGTGAAACTACAGACGTGTGCCACCACTCCTGGCTAATTTTTAATTTTTTTTTTTTTTTTTTTGGAGAGAAAGTTCTCATTATATTGCCCGGGCTGGTCTCAAAGTCCTGGCCTCAAGTGTTCCTCCCAAAGTACTGGGACTATAGGTGTGAGCTACCATACCTGCCCTAGGAATAACTCATTTACAAGGTGTTACTGCTAAGCAATGTGATTGGTATTCTAATGTGGCTTGCAGAATTAGAAGAGAGGTGATTGATCATAGCTGGAAGATAAAGCAAATATCTTAAACTCTATTAGATTTGACTTTCAAGGTCAGCTTGTTCTTCTCCTAGCAGTGGAATAGAATTTAAATGTACATTAGATATGTAGTATAACAAATGCCAACTATGAAAATAATATTATTTATGTCAAATTTTATGTGAATTTAAATAAATCTGAAAGCGCAACACAAAATATTTTAATATAAGTTTTGGGGGCTAAAAATATCATATGCATGAGTTTTTCAATCAAACCAAAAACTTAGAGGAAAGATATCATTACACTGACAGTTTTCCCATCACCCACAAGACATAAATTTACACAATGAAAGGGGTATTGTGAAAGAAAACATGTGTGAGTAAAGCATCTATTCTCACATAAGCAGAGATCTCATCTATTCTCCTCACATAAGCAGGAGGGGAGCACCTGTGCCCAACTCTGAGGTAGAGCATCAGTTATTTGGCCATGGGCTGCGACATTTGAAATTAAGGGACAGTTTCCTGCATGATCTTGAGAAGAAACTAAAATCAAAGGCAGGCAGACAATTCAACTGCATAAAATGAAAACTAGAGAAAATATTTGCAACAATTATGAAAGATAAAGGTTGATGGCCTTAATATAGTAAAAGGATACACAAAGTATTAAAGACATAAACTCAAATAAGTTCTTTTTCAATCGACATGCACAGAAGAACTATAACTATCTAATAAATATAGGAAAAATAATTTAACTTCAATCAATCATTAAAGAAAGGTAAATGAATAACAAGATGTAACTTTTCAACCACCATATTAACAGATTTTTAAATGATGATGCAACTGCTATACACTCCCATATGCGTTCCTGTACATACCATGCAAATTGGTATAATCAAAGCAATATGATTAGGTGCATCCAGAGACTTAAAAATGTTCATCTCCTTTGAGTAAATAATTCCATTTCTAGAAATTAATTCCAAGGAAATAACTAGAAATGGATTAAAAGATTTGGGCAAAAAGATAAAACTGCAGTTATATTTATGTAACTGGGTGCCCATGTTAAAATTTCGGCCTTAAGATTATTATTTAAATCTTTAATAAATTAGGGCTGGGTGTGGTGGCTCAAGCTTGTAATCCCAGTGATACCAGAAAGGGGTCCTGATCCAGACCCCAGGAGAGGGTTCTTGGATCTTGGGCAAGAAAGAATTCGAGATGAGTCCATAGAGTAAAGTGAAAGCAAATTTAAGAAAGTAAAGAAATAAAAGAATGGCTACTCCATAGGAAAAGGAGCCACCAGGGCTGCTGGTTGCCCATTTTTATGGCTATTTCTTTATTATATGCTAAACAAGGGGTGAGTTATATTCGTAAGTTTTCGGGGAAAGAGGTGGGCAATTCCTGGAACTAAGGGTTCCTCCTCTTTTTAGACCATATAGCGTAAATTCCTGACATTGCCATGGCATTTGTAAACTGTCATGGCACTGGTGGGAGTGTCTTTTAGTATGCTAATGCATTATAATTCACATATAATAAGCAGTGAGGACGATCAGAGGTCACTTTTGTTGCCATCTTGGTTTTAGTGGGTTTCGGCTGGCTTCTTTACCACAGCCTGTTTTATCAGCAAGGTCTTTATGACCTGTATTTTGCGCTAAGAATGCCTTAACCTCCCGGGAATGCAGCCCAGTAGGTTTCAGCCTTACTTTAACCAGCCCCTATTCAAGATAAAGTTGCTCCGGTTCAAACACCTCTGACATCAGCACTTTGGAAGGCTGAGGTGGGGGATCGCTTGAGTTTAGGAGTTTGAGACCAGCCTGAGCAACAAGGCGAAACCCTGTCTCTACAAAAAATACAAAAATTAGCTGGGCATGGTAGTGGGCGCCTGCAATCCCAGCTACTTGGGAGCCGAAGTGGGAGAATTGCTTGAGCCTAGGAGGCAGAGGTTGTCGTGAGCTGAGATTGAGCTACTGTACTCCAGCCTGGATGACAGAGTGAGACCTTGTCTCAAAAAAAAAAAAAAAAAAAAAAAAATTAATGCATTAGAATCCCGAAATTATGTCACTTAAGCAGTGAATAGTTTATTTCTTGAAGCCCTGGATTCACCTTTATGCAGATAAAGAAAATTAAGGAAATCAAGCCAGCCAATCACTCAGATTTTATAGAGTCACTTTGTCACTCATCTTTGTTTATGCTTTATCTCTACAGACTGATTATTTAAAGTCAACTGAATCCTTAAGGTACACAAGTATAAATCAAGTATCCACCCTATTTTCCATGTTATTATAACTAGTTCTAATTCAAGAGTCAGTAATTAGGCTGCAATACAGATCTCATAAGAAATTCCCCAAAATGTAATCAAAATTTCCAGGCCTTATCTCCCTGTGGCAACAATATAATGTTATTATTGCCCGAATACATTATTTATTTATTTATTTATTTATTTATTTATTTATTTATTTTTGAGATGGAATCTCATTCTGTCACCCAGGCTGGAGTGCAGTGGCGTGATCTTGGCTCACTGCAATCTCTGCCTCCCGGGTTCAAGCGATTCTCCTGCCTCAGCCTCCCAAGTAGCTGGGATTACAGGTGTGCATCAGTGCGCCCAGCTAATTTTTGTGTTTTTAGTAGAGATGGGGTTTCACCATGTTAGCTAGGCTGATCTTTTTTTTTTTTGAGATGGAGTCTTGCTCTGTTGCCCAGGCTGGAGTGCAGTGGCGTCATCTCGGCTCACTGCAAGCTCTGCCTCCCAGGTTCACGCCATTCTCCTGCCTCAACCTCCTGAGTAGCTGGGACTACAGGCGCCTGCCACCACACCCAGCTAATTTTTTTGTATTTTTAGTAGAGACGGGGTTTCACCATGGTAGCCAGGATGGTCTTGATCTCCTGACCTCATGATCTGCCCCCCTCAGCCTCCTCAAGTGCTGGGATCACAGGCGTGAGCCACCTCACCTGGCCTACTAGGCTGGTCTTGAACTCCTGACCTCAGGTGATCTGCCTGCCTCGGCCTCTCAAAGTGCTCGGATTACAGGCATGAGCCACTGCACCTGGCCTCTGAATACATTATTGTTTAATAATTACTTTCCAATTCAATGACTTCAAACTTTTACCTACTGGATTGCAAGAATTTCATTCCCCTCCCTGACAGTTTCTTTAGTCATTTTCGTAAGTTTCACAGGGGCTATCTCAGGTGTGTTTAAGAATGTGCATGCTCATATTCCTATTCCCTGGGCTCACTTCAGGGTGTTGTGCTTCTTTCTGTCTCTGACTTCACCCGGATCTAGATGACTGATAGCCTCTCTGTTGTGGCTATTGCTAATGGGATGAAGAAGGGATGGGGAGGAAAGGACAGTATCCTTCACTTTTACTGCAAGTCTCAAGTGTAGAACAGACCCTTCTGTTATTTTCCCCTAGCACTGGTGAGATCAGGCTGAAATGTAAAGGATATATTGCACAGAGAGTAGTTTGAACTGTTTTGCAGAGCGTGGGAAAGAAAGGATAAGCCTTTTTGTCAAGTCACTGGGCACCCTAGAGTTAGGAACCTAGGAACCACCATACAGTACACGTTGCCAGGCTGTGTAGGGATGCTTTATTCTGGCACTCCAGCTGGGTTACAAGGGCACCTAAATACTAAGCAGATTTCATAGATACCTCTTCAGGGTCCTAAGTCTCCATCCAGGATCGTTTCCATTCCAAAATCACCCACTTGGGGCACCTCATCTGAGCCTGGAGAAGTTGTGTATTGCCTTCTGTGCCTTGAAAGCGGTCACAGTGGCAGCAGCGTGGAAGTTCAGATTTGGCTAAATAAGTGAGCTGATTCCCCAGCTTGTCTCCAGCAGCACCACTTTCCAAAAGCTCCCTGGCCAAGTTTTACTTCCACAACAGTAGAAGGAGATCCCACCCATTATTTACAAACTGCCAAATGGTGAATGTTCTCATTTCACTGAGATCTGAGGGGATGCCACAGAACACTACTGCTTTCTGGTTGGGTGGTGCCCCCTCCAATCTTGGTAGGGGTTTTACATCTTACCTGATGGTACTCTGAAGTGTAGCATTACTGACTGACGCTGGGCTGATCCTGAGAACATCTACAAAAATCTTACCAAGTTTTTCAGATGATTTGTACTTCCTCCTCAAATTGAAAGTGACATCCTTTCTCTTCCCAAGGTATTAGCTTCAGTAAGCTGGGAGAGGTGCCTTGGTGTTCTTGTAACTTAAGTTTAACCGCATCAAAGTATATCAGTAAGGAAAACTTCAGAAATGTTTGGATACAGTTGACCCAGACAGGTGACACAGGGCTGTTCATTTTATCTCAGGCACCCCTTTTTCTGGACCAAGGCTTCTTACTGAAACATACAAGCAGGGCCTTTTGTAATTAAGATCCTAAGATTTTTGAAACTTTGATGAGTAAGCTGTTGTAAAAACTGTTGTTTAAAAGCTGAAATCAGCTTTGGTGTTACCGGAGATAGAGGCTTGAAATCAGCTTTTGGACGTTTATTTATTTATAGTAATATGAATAAAAAAACTATAAAGTTAACCAAATGCAGATGTCTTAGACTCTGAATCTAAGTGTTTAGTTTGTTTATATAATTTGTTGTATATGATTATTCCTAATAGACTTAGTTACTTTGGGAAGGTTAGACTCTTCTATGCTGTAAATCTTTAAATTGTTCCTTTGGAGTTGTGAGGATCTTGTTTAGGTAGTTTTCAGGAGATGAGAAGATAACACAGAGAGATTTGTAAGAAATACATAAAGTTGCAGTCTTCTCCTCATGGTAGAAGAGGAACTGGACTTTATATGTTAGGCTGGAGTTGGACAGGAAATATCCTCGACAGTGCTCCTTGGTGTTCTGAATATTAAAATCATTTGAATTAGTGTAAGCTAAACAGTGAACTTATTTGTAAAGATTCAGAAGAATCGGCCAGGTGTGGTGGCTCAAGCCTGTAATCTCGGCACTTTGGGAGGCTGAGGTGGGCAGATCACTTGAGCTTAGGAGTTCGAGACCAGCCCGGGCAGCATGGTGAAACCCCACCTCCACCAAAAATACAAAAAATTAGCCGGGTGTGATGGTGTGCATCTGTGGTCCCAGCTATTCAGGAGACTGAGGTGGGAGGATTGCTTGAGTCTGGGAGTTGGAGGCTGCAGTGAGTAGAGATCATGCTACTGCGCTCCAGCCTGGGTTATAGCTGAGACCCCATCTCAAAGAAAAAGATAAAGGAATTAAACTAAAGAGCTTCTGCACAGCAAAAGAAACTACCATGAGAGTGAACAGGCAACCTACAGAATGGGAGAAAATTTTTGCAATCTACTCATCTGACAAAGGGCTAATATCCAGAACCTACAAAGAACTCAAACAAATTTACAAGAAAAAAAACAAACAACCCCATCAAAAAGTGGGCAAAGGATATGAACAGACATTTCTCAAAAGAAGACATTCATACAGCCAACAGACACATGAAAAAATGCTCATCATCCCTGGCCATCAGAGAAATGCAAATCAAAACCACAATGAGATACCATCTCACACCAGTTAGAATGGCAATCATTAAAAAGTCAGGAAACAACAGGTGCTGGAGAGGATGTGGAGAAATAGGAACACTTTTACACTGTTGGTGGGATTGTAAACTAGTTCAACCATTATGGAAAACAGTATGGCGATTCCTCAAGGATCTAGAACTAGACGTACCATATGACCCAGCCATCCCATTACTGGGTATATACCCAAAGGATTATAAATCATGCTGCTATAAAGACACATGCACATGTATGTTTATTGCGGCACTATTCACAATAGCAAAGACTTGGAATCAACCCAAATGTCCATCAGTGACAGACTGGATTAAGAAAATGTGGCACATATACACCATGGAATACTATGCAGCCATAAAAAAGGATGAGTTTGTGTCCTTTGTAGGGACATGGATGCAGCTGGAAACCATCATTCTTAGCAAACTATCACAAGAAGAGAAAACCAAACACCGTATGTTCTCACTCATAGGTGGGAACTGAACAATGAGATCACTTGGACTCGGGAAGGGGAACATCACACACCGGGGCCTATCATGGGGAGGGGGTGGGGGGAGGGATGTCATTGGGAGTTATACCTGATGTAAATGACGAGTTGATGGGTGCTGACGAGTTGATGGATGCAGCACACCAACATGACACAAGTATACATATGTAACAAACCTGCACATTATGCACATGTACCCTAGAACTTAAAGTATAATAATAATAAATAAATTTAAAAAAAGAAAATAGTACATAAAAAAAAAGAAAATAGTACATATATATATAAAAAAAAAAAAAAGAAAAAGATAAAGGAAAAAAAAATGTGGCTCAGAGGAATAACATAGACTCCCAAGGCAGGAAGTTCGCTGGACCTTAGGGAATTCCAGGGGATACTGGGATCTCAGATAAAGAAAATCAAGCCAGCCAGGCACTCAGATTTTCTACAGTCACTTTGTCACTCATCTTTGTTTATGCTTTGTTTTATCTCTACAGCTCAGTTTTTCCTGTTTATTAGTGTGTAAGTGCCTAAAAGGTGATACGCCGGTCAAACTTTACATCTTCTCAGTTCAAGCAAGCAAAAGAGGAAATCCAATTTCCAAGCATAAGAATAAAATTGTCCCAGGATGGGTCAGGTTCCCATGCTTAGTCCAGTTAGCTATAGTCAGAGGGCTATAAAGACAATAGTCCAGGGCTATAGACAAGGGCTGCTAGAGCTCATAGAGGATCGTGGACTAAATACCACAAAGCATGCCTGTTACCCTGGGCTTCATACAGCTCAGTCTGGGCTTATGTTCTGGCTGGCTACATATACTGCTAATTCTGAATAACCCAGTATTCAGAAAATGTGCAGCTTGTGAATTACTATGTTTTAATGTGGCTCACTTGTTGCAGCTACAGAGCAACTTAACCTCTGTGGATGGGGTGTGGTTTCTTTGAATGGAAATTCCTGCAATTCATCATATTAGTAAGTGGCAGGTTCTGGAGAACAAAATGAAACAAGGAGCCAGATATTAGACTGGATAAGCTTGATACATAATTTCTGCTCTCTGAGTTACTCAGAAGCTGGACTTGGATTCTTAGGCATATAAGTGGTTAGAGAACTTTGTAACCACTGGGGTGGGGGTGAGCTGGTCCCTACTACATTGGGACAGAAAAAGAAGCTAAATAAGGAGGCACCTTATAAAGGTTACTGAAGATATTCCTGGGTGTCTGGTAGCTCAGAAAAGCTACAGCTACTTGTAATTATAAGTTACCTTCTAAATCTTCAGCAAAATATGGATGGGGAAGTCGAAGAACCTGTTGCATCTTAGGGATGTGGTAGCAAAAAGTAAGGTTGAGCATATCCCTGCTGCTCTTACCAACATCCGGTCCGCAGTGGCAGAGCCAAAGAGAAGACACCTAGAGCCAAAGATGGAAGAAGGAGAGGTGTGGCACTTGGATAAGAACAACTTGAACAAATATGAGATAGGACTTTGAGAGACTCTCAGAATAAAAAAAAAAAAAAAAGTGGGGGAAACACTTTGTGATAGGTTCCTGCAGTTTGGTAAATTGGGGCTTGAAATCATCATAATATGGGAATTAAAGTAAATGAGGCTGGGCGAGGTGGCTCAAGTCTTTAATCCCAGCACTTTGAGAGGCCAAGGCAGGCAGATCACCTGAGGTCAGGCATTCAGGACCAGCCTGGACAACATGGTGAAAACCTGTCTTTACTAAAAAAATACAAAAAATTAGCTGGGCATGGTGGCATGTACCTGTAATCTCAGCTACTCGGGAAGCTGAGGCAGAAGAATTGCTTGAACCCGGGAGGCAGATGCTGCAGTGAACCAAGATTGCACCACTGCACTCCAACCTGGGCGACGGAGTGAGACTCTGTCTCAAAAAAATAATAATTAAATAAATAAATAAATAAAGTAAATGTGACTTCATTTTGTAGTCATAGGCTGACAAGGCCTGTACATGCCAGATACAGCTGAAAGTGAAAAACAAATGGAACTAAACAATGGGTAAATCATTAAGCAAAGTATATTGATATGATAGAATATTTTGTAGCCACTGAAAATAATATTTACAACAGATACCTGGGGAAAATCACATCATATATTCTTGAGGAAAAAACCCACATGATATCTAGTATCATATCTACTATGCACAGAGGGTAGAAAAATAAAATAAAATATTAACAATGGTTGCCTCTAGGTAGTGAAATTGTGGCTGATTTTTTTCCTGCTTCTTTGTTCTTTTGTAGTCTTTTGAATGCTTATGTTGGATGCATATTACTTATTATTTTTAGAATTAGAATTAGAAACAAGAAAAAAGTTTAATCTGTTTTGTCATTGGTAACACCTCTTATAAGCTAGTTTATATCTAAATCAATGCATGCAGAAGTATTTGTATATTATCTTTAGTTTAACAATCATAGTAAAGAAATTCCAAGCAAAAAGGATGTCATGTAGCAAGCTCTGCTCCATCATCCTTTGTTCTTACATCCTTCTCTAAGACTCTGTCTGGCCTTTTTAAGGGAAGTTCCCTCACTGGACTAACCACGCTTTTCCTTTCCTCTTCTTCATGCAGATTATCTCCAATATTCCAGGGCCTTCTTTCTCATCTCTGTCTTTACCATACTCATTGGCCTTGGCTGGCTCTTCAGCTCTTGGCTCCCTAGTCGAGGAAGCATGACCACCAACTTGGATCTGAAGGTATCCATGCTCAGCTTCATCTCAGGTACAGACCTAGATCGGCAGGGTATTTTACCATGGTAATAATCAAGGTAACGAATTTTCTCTGTGAAACTCTTATACTCTTTTTCTTATCTCTTTGCTCTTCTTCAGTATCACACCAACTTGCCAGCTATCTGCCTTATCTAATTATATAGAACACACCTTCGCTGACTTTACCAGGGTATAGATCCTGTTCTCTCATCTTGGTCAATCCCCAAGTTTTTATCTTTTTGATCCTTGCTATACATATGGCCTCTGGAGGCTGAAGAGCTGGTGGTGGCGGGGAAGGCAGACTGAAGATGCTGATGGGTTGTGACATTTTTTCTTCCGGTCCTAGCTACCTGCTTGCTCCTCTGCCTCAACCTGTTTGTGGCACAGGTTCACTGGCATACTAGGGATGCCATGGATTCAGATCTCCTGTGGGCCTATTATCTTAACTGGTGCAGTGACATCTTTTACATGTTTGCTGGTGAGTCACTCCCCTGCTCTATGCTAGAAGGATGGATAGGGAAATCGCTTCTGGAAAGGGAGGTATAATCTAGGAGAAGTAGAAGCACTGACTGTTTCTTTTCAGAACATTGATACTTAGAGAGTTAATGTGGCATAATGAAGAAAGGGTGGATTTTAGAGTCTGAAAACCTAGCATTAGTAACTTGTTCTATCACAAAGTGAGGCATGGACGAGTTGAGTAACTTGCCCAAGGCCACACAGAAAATAGTGGAACTATGATTTGAATCCAGGAGGTTCAAGCTTTGTCCTAACCAGTCTGAGAAATATTATAATGCAATTAGAGCACAAGAGGGTAAAGTAACTCCGCTGGGGAAGAGAGGGGTTCACTGAAAAGATGTCTTTTGAACTGGTTATTAAAGGAGGAGTAAGAATTTTAAAAGCCAAAAGACCATTGCATATTGAACCTCACCTCAAATTATTCCCTTCCCCTAGGCATCATCTCTCTTCTCAACTACTTAACTTCCAGATCTCCTGCCCGTGATGAAAACGTCACTGTGATTCCAACAGAGAGATCAAGGCTGGGGGTTGGTCCAGTGACTACAGTATCACCTGCTAAAGATGAAGAAGAGCCAAGGTCTGAGATGGAATCTCTAAGTGTGAGAGAGAAAAATTTACCAGAGGCAGGACTGTGATGGTGATAGGAAAACCTAACTATAGCTTGTCTTAAAAGCAGGGGAGAAGCTGAGTTGGGACTGATCGCATAAATTCTTGGAAACCCTCCTAATATCATGTCCATATTACTGGAGGAGACAACATTAAAGCTGATGAAATGTCTTTTGCGTGCATTGGATCCAAAATAGGTATGATAGTAATAAAGTAAGTAATAACTCACTTAAGAAAAACATTTCTAAAAGAAAACAACAATGTTTAGAGTCATGAATGAAAGAAACTAGTGAAAGATGCAGTGTGTAGACCAGAGACTTCTTTGGGTATGAGGGATCTCATGGACCAGAAAGGCCCATGGAGAAGAACGTTAATTACTTCTATTTAGAATTTTCTTTATTATGTGTGGCTTTGGGTATACTCCGGATGGAAAGCACTTGGACAAATACTGTTGAATCTGAACTTGATAGCGTTACCAGAAATGGAATAAATATCAATGGATATAAGACCTACTACTCAAAGGAACTGAGAGGTGCTGGGTAGATTCTAGGGAATCCATGAGGTCCCACTTACTGTGAGGACTGGTAATTTGAAACCTTTACAGTCTGTTATGTAAAACCACTGCTTCTCCCTAGGCAGGGAGATACCTTAACCAGGCATCCACAAACTCCCTGAAATTCTATACAAAACTTGTATATGTATTCTTCTGTGAAGAGGGCCAGAGATTCCATCAGATTCTTCCTTCCCCCTGCCCCGCCCCCGGAAGATAGTTTCAAGTAAACTCCATCAAATTCTTGACAGGCCTGTGACCTCTTTGATTCCTTAAGCATCGATTATGTCTTACTGAGCCAAATGGGACTAAAGGGCTTCTTCAGCAGATGTATAGATAGATAGATAGATAGATAGATAGATAGATAGATAGATAGATGGATAATAGATTGATAGATAGATGATAGATTGATAGATAGGCCTATCTATATCTATAATACATCTACATCTATATCTATACAAGCTGAAAGATTTTCCATGTTTTATATATATCCTGTAAGGCTAAGTACGGAGGGAGGAGGTGGTATTTTCAGATAATCATGTAGGTCTTTTGATGGCTAAAGATCCCTTTCACACTCAGACTAGATTTCACACACAAGGTCCCTGATACTCATTTTGTCTTTCATACCCTTAGTTGCTGCCACTACTACTCTACTGGTTGAGATCCATTTTTCTCCCCAAAGCTGGCAATGAAATGGACTATAATGTCCAGCCTCACTCTTGTTGTGTGTAAAGATAAGCCCTTGGATCCTTTTGGTTTAATTTAGAGATTCACTAGTAACCTTTGCAGAAAACAAAAATAATAGACATTGAGCAATTATATAATTTTTTTTTTTTTTTTTTTTTTTTTTGAGACGGAGTCTCGCTCTGCCGCCCAGGCTGGAGTGCAGTGGCCGGATCTCAGCTCACTGCAAGCTCCGCCTCCCGGGTTCACGCCATTCTCCTGCCTCAGCCTCCCGAGTAGCTGGGACTACAGGCGCCCGCCACCACGCTCGGCTAGTTTTTTGCATTTTTTAGTAGAGACGGGGTTTCACCGTGTTAGCCAGGATGGTCTCGATCTCCTGACCTCGTGATCCGTCCGTCTCGGCCTCCCAAAGTGCTGGGATTACAGGCTTGAGCCACCGCGCCTGGCCAATTATATAATTTTTATAATCCTGGTCCTGATCAGTAATTCCCAAACATTTCCAGATGGTAACTGGAAGCCCTTTAAGTTAATACTTATGCTTTTATTCCTGTGGGTTGGAGCTTACATACAGCACACAAATGTATGCACCCACACACAGATACACAAACAGACATATATGCACATTTTGATCCTGCCTTAGAAAACCCTTTCTTCATGCCCCTCTTCCGACCAGGTGAGTTTCGTTATGGCAGAATTACTTGTGCCTCCTTACTTCAAGTGGCCTTAGTTCAGAGGCTCTTCAGACTATTCCTGGGCCTTTGTCTGGTTGTAAGAACAGACATGTAGTCAAAGTCAACTCTCCCTCCTCACATTACCACTCACACAAACTCTAACCTATACATTAACTGGTTAAGTACTCACTGGGTTCACAATCTTTATTTGTAATTTAGTTTGAATCCTTTAATTATATGACTAAATTGACAGGATGCTGAACACTGATGACTCTTCAAGAAACAAAAGTTCTAAATGGGGGGAAGAGAAGAAAGTAAGTCTGAGTGAAGGTGGAAGAAGCGAGATAATAAGAAAGTAATGCCAGGTATGGCAGTTCATGCCTGTAATCCCAGCACTTTGGGAGGCCGAGGCGGGTGGATCACTTGAGGTCAGGAGTTCGAGACCAGCCTGGCCAACATGGTGAGACCCCTGTCTCTACTATAAAACACAAAAATTAGCCAGGCATGGTGGCACGCGCCTGTAATCCCGGCTACTTGGGAGGCTGAGGCAGAAGACTTGCTTGAACCTGGGAGGCTGAGGTTGTAGTGAGCTGGGATTGAGTCACTGCACTCCAGCCTGGGCAACACAGCAAGACCCTGTCTCAAAAAAAAAAAAAAAAAAAAAAAAGAAGCTTAAGTGGATTTTCAGTCAGATAGCTCAGTAAATTACCCTTTTGTACACACCCTTTGTTCCATATATATTTTGTAATAGGTTAAGTGGGAAGAGAGAGACAGAGACAGAGAAGTCCAGTTAAAATAGATAAACATTTTCATAGACTGGAAAAAAGAAAAAAAGCAATGCTATGATTCAAGCTAAGCCCTAGACTTCATAGGCTGTAAGTCCCAAAGAAAGCATAAGTGAACAGGGAGACAGCTCCTATATGATGAAAGGGACTAAAAGTGCTTCTCAAGACATGGACTAAAGCCAGCTTCGCAACCCTACATGAAAGAGGAGCTCTAGAAAAGAAGCTAAACACTTTGTATCTCAATCTTCTCACTATAAAATGTGTATACTACCATAGATTTCAATGAAAATGAAATTAAATGATATATTCTAGTACTTCCCATATTTTCAAGTATGTGAATATATGAAGAACTAAAAAGAACTACTTCTAGTTATTTTCCATATATTCTACAATATAATCTTTTACATGAAAAGTCTCAATGTGTAAATACTTCTGAGTCTATACAATAAATGTCTAAAGAAATGAAGTCATTACCAAAGCAAAACTTAAGAACTAAGGCTGTGATATCAGATCATTTTCAACTTGTCCTGCTTCCGTGGCTAAATAAATAGAAAATCATGAAAAAGTCTTTATTTCTTCTAATGTTTTATTCCTCAGTTATGGGAAGGTGGAAAAAAATAGGGCCTGCATTTATAGGGTTTTGCATATGACTAAAATTGGTTATACATGAGTTAAGATATAGAATGCACCACCTACCACAGTTCCTGTTTCACAATATATGTAAGTGTTAATATGAAAATATTGAAGACTCCCAATCTCTCTTAATGTCTATTCATTCTATTCATTAATTTCTATTCATTCCTGTATAACTCTAAGATGTTCTGATGACACAAGACGAGGTCACTGAAGAGTGCTATTATTGATACATTCATGCTATATTGCTTCATTATTTCTAGATGTTGCCTATTGTAGCATCTAATCTATCATCCTTCTAATGTATTTTGATAAATATTTGACTAATATATGCCAAATTATCACAAATATTTGAAAAATATTGAATTATTACTTGTTTCTCCTTATTGATTCATTTAAGCAGTCAACTCTTTTTTTTTTTAAATTATACTTTAAGTTCTAGGGTACATGTGCATAACGTGCAGGTTTGTTACATATGTATACTTGTGCCATGTTGGTGTGCTGCACCCATCAACTGGTCATTTATATCAGGTATAACTCCCAATGCTATCCCTCCCCTCTCCCCCTCCCCATAATAGGCCCCGGTGTGTGATGTTTCCCTTCCCGAGTCCAAATGATCTCATCGTTCAGTTCCCACCTATGAGTGAGAACACGCGGTGTTTGGTTTTCTGTTCTTGCGATAGTTTGCTGAGAATGATGGTTTCCAGCTGCATGATAAAAGACAGTAAAATATTTTAGAAATCATATTGTCCTTTAAATCCAATTGGTTATGGTTTCAAGTAACTTTTCTCTACTTGCAAATATTTCTGGTCTTAGAGCAGTCCACTCAGCCACACTACAATGAGCAGCACAGATTTTTTTTTTTTTTTAAAAAGGAAACAAAGCATACAACATGTCCCAGAGTTTGAGATAAAAACATTGAAAAAATGCCTGTGAATATCAACAATGTATTTTAAAACAAAAAAAGTTTATAATCTGTTCTTACCAAATATATGCTATTCATTATTTCTTCCTGTCAATATTTTCAATATTAAAGAATACTATAATGACATAGAAAATGTAAACTATATTGTGGGTTCAAATGATAGAATCTACAGTAAAGGTAGTATTGGTATCGAGCTGGTAGAAATGTTCATCTTAATCCACATGATGATATGTCATTATATTTATAGCATAATGAGTCAAGGTAAATTAATGGATATTTATTTAGATAAATATGTTTATTCTGCTCTCTATATTTCAGTAACTTCTAAGTTTCAATCTTTATTTTCATACTTTATCTTTTATTTGGAAACTATTTGTCAAATGACTTATAAGCCTTGAGTACTAGTTCAAACTTGGTCAGGTTTAGAAAGCTGTTTCAAAGCTCTGAGAGATATGTGAAGATCAATTGGAAGGATGAGTAGTTTCGTAGGAAACTCTGCCTCATTGGAGATATTATTGGTCTTCAGTGCTAACAGGTCTTTTTTCAGATACTTTAAATTATTACAGAAAACAAAACAAAACAAAACATTTATCTACATGCTGCATGAATGGCTTCCAGTGTTCTTGGAGTTGTGTGGTAGAAGGGTACTGGGGATCTCCCACTTAAAAGTGAATTATTAGATTCAATCCTCCATTTCTTAGGAAACCTCATCTTTGGCTATTGTCATACCTGATGTATATGTATTCATAGTATTAGTTAAATTTTCTTCCCAGAATAAACTTTGAAATATCAGAAGGTGATATTTAACATTGTTTAGAAGAGTGAATAAATCAAAGATAGCAAGTTGTTTAAAAAAAAAAAAAAGAAGAAGAAGCTAAACAAAAACTACTGCCAGCACTAACTAGCTTATTTGGAACTGCAGACCTAAAGAGGGAGAAGGACACAAATGTAACCTTGCTAAACTAAGCAGCCTGTGGGTTCATTTACTGTGTCTGTAATATTCCTTGGTAGCATAACAGAACAGAAAATCTAAAATACCACATTATCAGACCTGATTCTTGACTGAGGCCTTTGGCCAATGTAAGGAAACCCCAAAACTACTAGGTATGACAGAATAAGCATAGAGGGAGAAAGAAACAAAAACAAATAAACCAAATGTTTGTACCTACAAATAGGAATTCCAGACATGTAAAGAAATGTTCAGTCGGGCGTGGTGGCTCATGCCTGTAATTCCAGCACTTTGGGAGGCCAAGGCAAGAGGATTGCTTGAGCCCACTAGTTTGAGACCAACCCTGACAACATAGTGAGACCCTATCTGTACAAAAAGTTAAAGAATTAGTTGGGTGTTGTGGCACACTCCTGTAGTACTAGGAGCTTGGGAAGTCCTGTAGTTTCTGAATCCTTGAGCCTGGGAGGTCGGGGCTCCAGTGACCATGGTCACGCCACTGCACTCCAACCTGGGCGACAGAGCAAGACTCTGTCTGAAAAAAATAAAAAAAGTTCAGAAAAAAAGTAACAAAGTCAACAATCAGAATATGAATTCATTCTGGATTAATTTGGGGTATAATGTGATAAAGACTAAGTATTCTTAGGATGCACAGATATATGACAGAATCATAAATTTTAAAAAAAGACCCAAAACCATGAAACAAAATAGGTAGAAATAAAACAAGAACAGGTTTAAATAAGAAAGAACCAACTATAAATAATTAAAATGAAAAAGTACTAATTGGAATAAAAAATCCAATAGGATAAAATCTAGATAGCACAAGCAACAGAAAGAGAACTATTTTATTTTTAGATCTATATAGAACATTTACAAAAATTGACCAAATACTATATAGTTTCAATAAATGTCAAAGGATATATCAGTCCATGGATCCTGACCATAATGAAATTAAATTAGAACTCAATAATGTGAGTGATTAAAAAAAATAGTTGTCCAGACATGGTGGCTCATGCCTGTAATCCCAGCACTTTGGGAGGCAGAGGCAGATGGATCACTTGAGGCCAGGAGTTTGAGATCAGCCTGGCTAACATGGTGAAACCCATCTCTACTTAAAAAAATAAATAAATAAATAAATAGCTGGGTGCAATGGCAGATGCCTGTAGTCCCAGCTACTTGGGAGGCTGAGGCACAAGAATTGCTTGAGCCTGGGAGGAAGAGTTTGCAGTGAGCTGAGATCATGTCTCTGCACTCCAGCCTGGGTAACAGAATGAGACTGTTTAAAACAAAACAAAACAAAAAAAAACAAAGCTCTACATCTTTTAGGACAAAATGATGCTCCCTAAAAAAATTGGGTAAAAAGGAAATCACAACATAAATGATAATATATTTAGAACTAAACAACCATGAAAGAATTACTATAACCAAAACCCATAGATGCATTAAAATAAAACAACCAACAAAAATAGTTAAAAATAAATGAGTTATGTGTTCAATTCATGAACCTGTAAAAGAATAACTAGAAAAGCCAAAAGAAGGAAGAAAATTTTTAAACTAAACTTTGTAAAAATATGAAAAAAAACCTTAGGTTCAAATGATAGACTAAAATCTAGTTCTTTTGACAAAAATTAAATGAAAGGCAAACTACAAGTAAACCTAATTAAGCAAAAAAAAAAAAAAAAAGAGAAAGCATGAAAAGGACATAACTAAAGTATATATGTAGGTACACATATTTACATATACATTACTCGAGCATATTTTATTGTTTAAATCTTCTGTTTCTTTACTACTCTTTGGTGTTTTTTGTTTGTTTGTTTTGAGATGGAGTCTTGCTCTGTCCCCCAGGCTGGAGTGCAGTGGCTCGATCTCGGCTCACTGCAGCCTCTGCCTCCCGGGTTCAAGTGAGTCTCCTGCCTCAGCCTCCCGAGTAGCTGGGATTACAGGCACTCACCATCACGCCTGGCTAATTTTTGTATTTTTCGTAGAGATGGGGTTTCACCATGTTGGCCAGGCTGCTCTTGAACTCCTGACCTCAAGTGATCTGCCTGCCTCGGCCTCCTAAAGTGCTGGGATTACAGGCCTGAGCCACCACACCCTACCATCTTTACTACTCTTTGTTTTATGTTTTTCTGTGTTAAGTCTCCCATGATGGCTTCATGTTTTAAATTTTTTCCTTGTAATACTATCAATGTCTGCTTAATATTTTGAATCTGTAAGATGGTAAATATCCAAATTAACCTGTGGATTCAATGCAATTCACAACAACAAAAATCTCACAGATTTTTTTTTTCTGTGGAAAATGAACAAGAGTCAGGTCCAAATTCAGGACAGCTCATTCTGTCCTCTTTGCAAAGGGCCCAAAAGGGCCAAGATAATTGTGAAAAATAAAAGGATGGGGACATTTACGCTACCTGATGTGAAGATGACTTATCAAACTATTGTAATTAAGACTGTGGAAGTTAGGTGCAGTGGCTCACACCTATAATCCCCACTACTTGGGAGGTTGAGATGGGAGGATCGCTTGAGGACAGGAGTTCAAAACCAGCCTGAACAACACAGTGACACCCTGTTTCTCCCTCCTTCTCAAAAAAAAAAAAAAAAAAAGGTAATGTATTGGTACACGATTACATAAACAGAACAGAATAGAAACCCTAGAAATACAGAAGAAACATTAAAAAATACATAATGAGGGAACTATGGACAGTCCACCTAATGGGGCTGATACAACTGGTTAAATAGGGAATATAACTTAAAACTTCATCCCTGCTTTGTGATCTTTCTGTTTTTAAGTTCCAAAAGATCAAAGTCCTATATGTGAAAAGCAAACTTTAGGGACCTTCACTGGCCAATTCGAAGGAAATCTAAGCATCAAAAAGAATAATGGAAATAATAGATTATTAACACTTTGAATTTTTAAAAAAATCCATGAGTCCATAGTGACACTCAACAGAAGATAGAATCAGTGAAAAAGGGAAAAAGTAGAGGTAGATTTTTTGTGTGTAGAAGAATGTCAGCTAATAAATATAGAAGGAATGATGGAAATTGAAAATCATTATTTTATAATCCCCAACATAATTAAGGCAAGGATCACTGATAAGTCATCATTAAGTGGTTATTTGGAAACATGACATCAAATTATCACTTCACTAAATATTTATTAGTTCCAAAGGGGAAATGTACCTCTACAATGCAAATATTTGGCAATCACAATCTTAACTAAGTGGTCACCATGTGCAGTTTTTTTTTTTCTTTTGAGATAGGGTCTTGCTCTGTTGCCCAGGATGGTGTGCAGTGATGCAGTCATAGCTCACTGTAGCCTTGAACTCCTGGCCTCAAGTCATCTTCCTGCCTTGGCCTGCCAAAGTGCTGGGATTGCAGGTGTAAGCCACCACACCCAGCCTATCATGTGCCTTTAGATATGATACAGTAGGAGGTATACACCATCACTTGTGTGGTGTTTTGTTAGAAATGTCTGACCTGAATCTAATGATAAATAGTCAAACAAAAATCCAGAATATGAGACAGTCTACGAGATAACTGGCCACTATTTAAGGATTTAATATTATGAGGAGCAGAAGGAGGTAATAGTATTGTTTAAACTGAAGGAGACTACAGGCATATAACAGTCAGATGAAATCCATTGAATCTGGACTTTTGAAAAATGTATAAACTGGGTCGCGGGCAGTGGCTCATGCCTGTAATCCCAGCACTTTGGGAGGCCGAGGTGGGTGGATCACGAGGTCAGCAGTTCAAGACCAGCCTGACCAACATGGTGCAACCCCGTCTCTACTAAAAATAGAAAAAAATTAGCTGGGCGTGGTGCAGGCACCTGTAATCCCAGCGACTTGGGAGGCTGAGGCAGAAGACTCGCTTGAAACTGGAAGGCGGAAGTTGCAGTGAACCGAGATTGTACCATTGCACTCTAGCCTGGGCAATAAGAGCAAAACTCCGTCTCAAAAAAAAAAAAAAAAAAGTATAAACCTTTTTCTTTGACAATTTAGGAAGTTTGAGTATGAAAAGAATGTTGGAAGTTGTGTTGAATTAACAATTTTTTTTCCTCAGGTGTGGTAATGATGCTGTGGATATGTAGGAGAATGTCATTGTTTTCTGGAAAATATGCTGAAATATTTATATTTTTTTTTCTTTTTTTGAGACACTGTGTCACTCTGTCGCCCAGGTTGGAGTGCAGTGGCATGAGTTTGGCTCACTGCAACTTGTGCCTCCTGGGTTCAAGCGCCTCAGACTCCCAAGGCACTGGAATTACAGGCACGCACCACCATACCAGCTAATTTTTGTATTTTTAGTAGAGACGTGATTTCACCATGTTGGCCAGACTGGTGTCAAACTCTTGACTTCAAGTGATCTGCCCAAGACAGCTTCCCAAAGTTCTGGGAATTACAGGCATAAGCCACTGTGCCCGGCCGAGATAAGCTGAAATATTTAGAGGTAAAATATCACAACGCCTACACTCACTTTCAGATGGTTTGTCAAAAGGGAAAAAATACATATAGAGACAGAGAGATAGAGAGAGCGAACGTGTCAAGATGTTAATAGTTGATAAATACAGGTGAGAGGTATAACAGTATTCATTTTACTGTTCAACTTTTCTCTGGGTTTGAAATTCTGCAAAATAAACAAGAATATTTTTGAAGGTAAAAAATTAGAGAATAATAATAAAACAGTTTTATGAATTTAGGTGTTCTTAAGATAAACAACCATTACAAACCACAACAAAAAGTCTTGATAAATTTTACTGTTTTAAAACTTTGGCTGGACGCAGTGGCTCACGCCTGTAATCCCAACACTTTGGGAGGCCCAGGCGGGTGGATCACCTGAGGTAAGTTCAAGATCAGCCTGATGAATGTGGTGAAACCGTGTCTCTACTAAAACTACAAAAATTAGCCGGGCGTGGTGGTGCGTGCCTGTAGTCCCAGCCACTTGGGAGGCTGAGACAGGAGAATTCTTGAACCCAGGAGGCAGAGGTTGCACCGAGCCGGGATTATGCCACTGCACTCCAACCTGGGCAACAGAGGGAGACTCCGTATCAAAACAAAACAAAGAAACGAAATAGAACAAAACACAAAAACCTAAAAATTCTGTACTATAAGATATAACATAAAGCAGTCAAAGAGATAAGCTCACCTGTAAGAAGATATTTACTATATATAACAAAGGATCAGTATCTAGAATACATGAATAAATTCTACGCAAAGAAAAAGGAGGGATGGGGCCAAATTACCCAATAGAAAAATTGGTAAAGGGGTCAGGTATGGTGGCTCTTGCCTGTAATCGAGGCAGTTTGGGAGGCCAAGGCAGGAGGATTGCTTGAGCCCAGGAGTGTGAGACCAGCCTGGAAAATATATTGAGAACTCGTCTCTACAAAAAGTAAAAAAAAAAAAAAAAAAAAAAAAAAAAAAAAAATTCGCCAGATGTGTTGGTACATGCCTGTAGTCTCAGCTACTCAGGAGGCCAAGGTGGGAGGACTGCTTGAGCCTAGGAGGTCAAGGCTGCAGTGAGCTATGATCACACCACTGCACTCCAGCCTGGGTAACAGAGTGAGACCCCAACTCTTAAAAAGAGAGAGAGAGAGAGAGAGAGAAAGAAAGATTGGCAAAGGATCTGCATAATTAATTTACAAAAGGAAATCCAAATGGCTAATAACACAAGAAAGATGTTTGTTCAATTTTACTAGTAATTAGGGAAATAAAAAACAAAACACAAAATGTTTAATAAAATTATAATACATATTATGAGATTATTAATATAATGTTATAGTAAAATGTGTAAATACATAATAGAATTATCATTACATTTAAAAGGCTCACATTATCAGACTTTTTTTTCTTCCCTTATCTTCTGATAAAAATAGAATTTTTATACACTGCTGTCAGGAGTACAAACTGGTTAAAAAACATTTTAGGCCAGGCACAGTGGCTCATGCCTGTAATCACAGCACTTTGGGAGGCTGAGGCAGGAGGGTCACTTGAGTTTTGGGAGTTCAAGACCAGCCTGGGCAACATAGTGAGACCTCGTCTCTACTAAAAAGAAAAAAGTTAACTGGGCATGGTGGTGCACACCGGTATTCCCAGCTAACTTGGGAGGCTGAAGCAGGTGGATTGCTTGAGCCCAGGAGTTGGATCGCTCCACTGTACTCCATCCTGGGTAACAGAGTAAGACGCTGCCTCAAAAACAAAACAAAACAAAACAAAACAATTTAGAAATTAATTTCTTAATACTTAGTAATCTAGGAGCTGCGTATATCTTATGACTCAGCAATTATATCTCTAGTTTCATTTCCTGCTGTTCTCCCTCTTCCTCATTCTGCTTCGGCCACATTGGCTTCCTTGTGGTTCCTTGATCCTTTCAAGCAAGTGCCCTTCTTAGGGCTTTTTCATTCACTGTTCTCTCCATTAATCTTGATTCTTTACTTGCTTCAGGACTCTGCTTAAGTGTCACCTTTTTGGAAAAGCTTTCCTGACCCACCGTATCTTAAAGATTACTCATTCTCTATGCCCTCAATTGCTTTATGTACTTGATATATATTAATTTACTTTCTGTCTCCCACTCTTCCTGAAGGTAGATTGGATCATTGTTTTTCAATTATTAAAAAAGTTTTTTTGGGCCGGGCGCGGTGGCTCAAGCCTGTAATCCCAGCACTTTGGGAGGCCGAGACGGGCGGATCACGAGGTCAGGAGATCGAGACCATCCTGGCCGACACGGTGAAACCCCGTCTCTACTAAAAAATACAGAAAACTAGCCGGGCGAGGTGGCGGGCGCCTGTAGTCCCAGCTACTCGGGAGGCTGAGGCAGGAGAATGGCGTGAACCCGGGAGGCAGAGCTTGCAGTGAGCTGAGATCCGGCCACTGCACTCCAGCCTGGGCGGCAGAGCGAGACTCCGTCTCAAAAAAAAAAAAAAAAAAAAAAAAAAAGTTTTTTTGATTGAGATGGTGTCTTGTTTTTTTGCCCAGGCTGGTCTTGAACTCCTGAGCTCAAGCAGTCGTCCCACCTTGGCTTACCAAAATGCTGGGATTACAGGCGTGAGCCACCACACCTGGCCCATTGTTCTCAATTCGTTACTGCCCCATCTCAATATTAGAATTATCCAATCATGCCTATCACCATGTGACTTTGCAAAACCTCCCACTGTCGTTGATGGAATATATTTCTCTGCTCCCTTGATGTTAGGCATAGCATGGCATGGTTTGGCTAATGGAATGTAAGCAGAAGTGACCATGACAATCCTGAGATGAGACCTTAAAAGGCATTATGTATTTCTACTCACCTCTCTTATACTTCTGTCACCCACTGTGGGAAGAACGTCTCTCAGGCAGGCAACTGGTTCTAGAATGATGAAGACATGTGAAGCAGACGTAAACCTGACCTGAAGATTGGAGTCCAGCCTAGCCCAGCCAAACATAGACAAACGTAGCCAAGATCAGCCAAACTTTGTCTGATCTTCAGACCTGAGAGTGAGAAAAATAAATGTCTGTTATTGTATGCCACTGAGAATATTCGAAGTATTTATTGTGCAGCATCGTTGCAGCAATGCAGCTGACTAGTATATACCCCTCTGGAATGTAAACTTCAGGACAGCAAGGTTTTTACAGTTTTGTTCAATGGTATGTGCTCAGTGAGTAGAACAGTGTCTGGTATGCATGGGTGTTTAATAAATAATTGTTGAATTAATTAATGCATTTGTGCTAAGGCCATTAAACTACTCGTAATCCCAAAGGGCAAGGCAAGAGTTCAAGTGTGCAAAGAAACAGATATAATTAGCTCTGTTATAAATATAGTCCGTCAGAAGCTAGCACCAATGTATAGTGAATGCCTCCTGCAATCAAATGAACAAGCAGCTTAAACTGGCAATAGATACATATGAAACCAAAGAATAGTTGATAAGAGGATCAGAAATAGAAGGTCCCAGTAGAATTTCAATAAAATATTTACTCAAATATTACCATCACCTCTGAATTGGAGACTATTCAAAAATAGATGTGTATCAGCTCAGTGTCCCACAGAATAAATGAAATGGGCTATAATCATCCATGAGCTGTCTGGTGGCAAAAATAGAAGTCATGGAGGCCTTATAAAAGAGCCCAACATATATAGATAAATCAAGAGAGCAAATGTTAAAGTATATAGGGAAAAAGTGAGTTTAGGTGTTTTTGAACTATTATAACTTTTCTCTAAGTATGAAATTATTTCCTAAGTTTTTGTAACAAGTAAGAAATGGTGGGCTGGTAGTGGTGACTCACACCTGTAATCCCAGCACTTTGGGAGGCCGAGGCAGGTGGATCATGAGGTCAGGAGGTTGAGACCGTCATGGCTAATACAGTGAAACCCTGTCTCTATGAAAAAAAATGCAAACAACTAGCCGGGTGTGGTGGCAGGCGCCTGTAATCCCAGCTCCTCAGGAGGCCGAGGCAGAGGAATCGCTTGAACCTGGGAGGTCGGAGACCTGCAGTGAACCAAGATTGCACCACTGCACTCCAGCCTGGGTGACAGAGTGAGAATCTGTCTCAAAAAAAAAAAAAAAGAAAGAAAGAAATGGTGACTGGGCGCGGGTGACTCACACCTGTAATCACAGCACTTTGGAAGGCACAGGTGGGTGAATCACCTGAGGTCAGGAGTTCAAGACCAGCCTTGCCAACATGCCGAAACCCCATCTCTACTGAAAATACAAAAATTAGCCAGGTGTGGTGGAGCATGCCTGTAATTCCAGCTACTCCGGAGGCTGAGACAGGAGAATCGCTTGAATCTGGGAGGCAGAGGTTGCAGTGAACTGAGATCACACCCCTGCACTCCAGCCTGGGAGACAGAGTGAGACTCAGTCTCAAAAAAAAAAAAAAAAGAAAAAAGAAAAAGAAAAGAAATGGTTTGTTCCAGTATTTCCAGAAAGAAACCAAATATGACTAATCCTGAACATGAGAACTTTTGTGGTCTTGAATGACTTAAGTAGCAATTGTCTAGTTTTTATGTGGGACAATGGAACATATATTGCCAGAATGACTATAGGCAGATTGCTTCCCACCAGAATGACCTCCTCCTGTTTGCTGTTTGTATGTTCTTTACACTGTCCTTTGACATAACTGGAGGTATGTTGAGGAACTATCATACTGTTTCTCTTGGAAGTTTATCATCTCCCTTAGGTGTTGTGATTAAGAACCACAACAGTTTTGAGCAAGTTGTAGATTCTGCCTCTTTAGCTGAGTGTCCAATGTCCAGATCAATCCTAGACAAAGACTGAAGTACATGTAGGTTGTTTGAAAGCTGCAAATGGAATGCTGTGGGGAGCTGATGCCCCAACTAGCATCATCAATAGTTTTTCCTTTTCATATTTTGATCTCCACCTCAGGATGCTAAGCCGAACGTAAGGTGGGAAAGAGGAGAGGGGAAGTGAGGAAGTGAAAAAGGGAAGAGAAGGCAACCAATAAAGGATGCATTATCAAGCTTGCTTCCACTATGGTCAATAAGAGCTTAATCCTGCAGAGATAATGGGAACAACATAAAATCCATGCTTCCGAGTTATACCTCCCACACACAGGGGCAGGGATCTGGTTGAGGGCTACTCAGAGCCAGATATTAATTCCCTAGAACATCTGGGCCAGCTTAGGGAGAGAATCCTTTCCCAGCTCCAGTGGAAGTCTTTAGGAAAACAGATGCAGATGTTGGCTACTAGAAGTCTGCCAGAAAACACGCAAGTGTTAAGGCCCAAAGGATATAGGTAGAGCACTGAAAGCATCTACTACTAGGTCTAAGAAGGTCTACAGGACATACACTGGTGATTAAAGGTACTAATTAGCACTAGGGCCCAGAAAGGCAACTCAAATTAAAGATGCTATATAGGGAGGCTGAGGTGGGCGGATCACGAGGTCAGGAGACCGAGACCATCTTGGCTAACACGGTGAAACCCCACCTCTACTAAAAATACAAAAAATTAGCTGGGCATGGTGGCAGGCACCTGTAGTCCCAGCTACTCGGGAGGCTGAGGCAGGAGAATGGCATGAACCTGGGAGGCAGAGCCTGCAGTGAGCTGAGATGCGCCACTGCACTCCAGCCTGGGTGACAGAGCGAGACTCTGTCTCAAAAAAAAAAAAAAAAAGAAAAAGAAAAGATGCTATATAGCTCTCCTCTTGACAAATAGACATCATCTACCTTAGTTGAAACTAGAATACTATTACTTAGGACATTGAGATTCCATCTGTAACTACTTTATACATGAAGATTCATCCTGTTTTCTAACACATTATACAATACATGGCCCCAAATACTCCTTTTTCTCATATTGTGTTCAGTCCCGTTATTCTGAGATGAAGAACAAGAGTGTGAAATGGGAGAAAGTATGAATGCCGGCTGGATGTGGTGGCTCACACCTGTAATCCCAGCACTTTCAGAGGCTGAGGTGGACAGATCACTTGAGGCCAGGAGTTCGACAGCAGCCTGGTCAATATGGTGAAGTCCCATCTCTACTAAAAATACAAAAATTAGCCAGGTGTGGTGGCACATTCCTGTAATCCTGGCTACTTGGGAGGCTGAGGTGGGAGAATCACTTGAACCTGGGAGGTGAAGCCTGCAGTGAGCCAAGATTCTGCCACTGCACTCCAGCCTGGGCGACAGAGCGAGACCCTGTCTCAAAAAAGAGAAAATATTGATGCCATTTAGAGCATTAAGTTCAGCTTCCATCAGTGATATGCTGGGAAAGAGATGAACCAGAAAAATGAGAAACTGCCTCCTACCTGAGTAATCACTAAGAAAATCATACCAGGCAAGTCTAGGAAATCTTTGCTACTTCATTGAAGGAGGAGGGAGCTGGTCTCATTCTTGGACCATTGATACAGATCTACCAATCTATATACGATGTTGACATCATGTTTACCACCCAGAAATTGGCCCTGGCTTGTTTTATTTTGATCTCATTTCCTTGTCATTCATTGATTTAACAAATATTTTTTGAGTACTTACAATGGATCTGAGATAAACAAGACAGACTCATGCCCTGTGTTCTGGAACTTGTAATTTAGTGGAGGAGGCAGATTATACCACAAACAATTACTTAGTTACAATTGTGTTAAATGCCAAGAAGACAAGTATAGAATACTATGAATGTGTAATACAGAGATTACTCAATCCATGCTGAAGTGTAATGTCAGGGAGGCCTTCACTGAGGAATATTTAATCTAAGATTTGAAGAGTAGAGTTTGGCCAGGAGAAGAAGGAGCAGTTGAAGAATAGCATTTGCAAGAAGGAGTTTAGGATGTTCCTGATACTAAAAGAAAGCCAGTGTGGCTTGAGAGCAGTAGTCACAGACAAGAGTGGCAAAGATGAGGCTGGAAGGATGTGAAGAGCAGACAAGGACAAGATTTTGGAGGATTAGGGTGGCAGAAGATAACATCAATTTTTGCTATGCTACATTTTTGCCAACATTTGTGGTTGTTAATCCTTTTAAATTTAGCCATTCTAGTGAATATAAAATGGCACCTCATTAAGTTTTAATTTGCATTTCCCTGGTATTTAACGATTTTGAGCACCTTTTCCACACCCATTTGTATAAATTCCTTTGTGTCTTTAATTTGTCTTCTTATTTTTAAATTTAGGTTATATTTTATTATTAATTGTAGAAGTTCTTTATGTATTTTGGATACAAGTTCTTTGTCATATATGTTTTACAAATCTTTTCTCCCAACTTGTGGCTTGCCTATTCATTTTCTTAATAGTGTCTGTTAATGACCAGAAGTTTTTAAAATTATATTAACCATATCAGTTTCCAGTTATGTGCATTCATCACTGTAGATCTGAGTTACTACTTGATGGCACATCTCAGACTGAATAACTTCTTTTAACATTTCTTGTGGTGGAGGTCTGCTAGCAATGAATTTTCTGTTCTTATGTGTCAGAATGGCTTTATTTCACTTTAATTGTTGAAAGATAATTTCACTGGATGTAGAATTCTGAGTTGACAGTATTTTGTCTTTCGACATTTTAATGATGTCATTCCATTGTTTTCTAGGCTCCATTATTTCCATTGAGAAGTCAGCTGATTTACACACACACACACACAATTGTTCCTCTGTCACATGTGGCTTTCCTCTGGCTGCTTTCAAGACTTTATCTTCGGTTTCAGCAGTTTGATTATAGTGTGCTTAGGTGTGGTTTTCTTTGTATTCATCCTATTTTGAATTCTTTGAGCTTTTTGGATCTGTATGTCAACATCTTTTTATAAAATTTGATCAGTTTTCAGCCATTATTTTTTCAAGTATTTTTTTCTGCCTCAATCCTACTCATTCTAGGACTCCTGTTCTACTTGTTGTTGTTACTCAATAGGGCTCTGATGCTGTTTGTTTTTCTTCAATCTTTTTTTCCTCTGCATTCTTCAGATTGGTCCATTTCTATTAACTTATTTCCAAGTTCACTGACATTTTTTTCCTCACTGCCTCCAACCTGCTGTTGAGAACATATAGAGAATTTTTCATTTCATTTCATTTTTTAATTTTTTTTACTGCTCCTTGTGGAGCAGGGTTAATTCATAGGCCAATTTTAAAATTTTACTTATTGCATTTTTCAATTCCAGAATTTCTATTTAGTTTGTTTTATACTTTCCATATCCATGTTAAGAGGCTGTAACTGTTCATTCATTATTCATTTATCTTCTAAGTTATTATAAAAATTATAATGGCTGTTTCAAAGTCTTTTACTTATGGATTTTATTTTCCTGTTTCTTCACAAGTTTAGTGATTTTTTTATTGACTACTGTACATTACGTTTGATACATTGTAACAACCTCTACACTTTCCCATCTTCTGAGGAAGATGAGTTTGCTCTAAAAGACAGCTAACTTGGCCGGGTGCGGTGGCTCAAGCCTGTAATCCCAGCACTTTGGGAGGCCGAGGCGGGCGGATCACAAGGTCAGGAGATTGAGACCACAGTGAAACCCCGTCTCTACTAAAAATACAAAAAATTAGCTGGGCGCGGTGGCGGGCACCTGTAGTCCTAGCTACTCAGGAGGCTGAGGCAGGAGAATGGCGTGAACCCAGGAGGCGGAGCTTGCAGTGAGCCGAGATCGCGCCACTGCACTCCAGCCTGGGCAACAGCATGAGACTCCGTCTCAAAAAAAAAAAAAAAAAAAGACAGCTAACTTGCCTGATCTCATACTCCAAATGCTGTTTCCTATACAGTAGGCAACAGGTAAAATCTCACACAGTCCTTTAAGCTTCCACGTGCTGCTTTTCCATAAGGCTCTGCAGAGTCACCTCCATGGATGTGTAGTTTAGTCACGAGCCAAGAATTTAGTCTAATTTTATATGCAGATCTTAAAGCTCATCTCCTCTGCAGCCCACTCTTTCAGGATTTCCCCCTAATTTTCTGGATGCTCTACTAGGCTGATATTTTAATTTCCTTCTATTCCTATTTTGTTGAGTGTTTTTATCATGAAAGGGTGTTGGAGCTTGTCAAATGCTTTTTCTACATCAATCAAGATGATCATGTGCTTTTTACATTCGTTCTGTTAATGTGGTGTATTCCACTGATTGATTTTCATATATGGAACCATCATTGCATTCCAGGAAAAAAACCACATGGCCATGGTGTATAATCCTTTTTTATATGTTACTAAATTCAATTTGCTAGTATTTTGTTGAGGATTTTTATATCAATGCTGATATGGTTTGGATGTGTGTCCTCCTTCAAATCTCATGTTGAAATATGATCCCCAGTGTTGGAGGTGGGGCTGAGCACTATTCCCTTGGTGATGAGTGAGTTCTCACTCAGTTAGTTTACATGAGAGCTGGTTGTTTATTTTTTGGTTTATTTAATTTTTTTACTCAGACCATTTATTCTCCAGAATTTTTTATTTAGTTGTTTAAAGGATCCTGGCTCCTCCTCCTCTCTTAACTCCCTCTCTCACCATGTGATACACCAGCTCCCCCTTTGCCTTCCTAAGGCCTCACCAGAGACAGATATTGGCACCATTCTTCTTGTACAGCCTGCAGAACCATAAGCCAAAATAAACCTCTTTCTTTATAAATTGCCTAGTCTCAGGTATTCCTTTACTGCAACACAAAACAGACTAACAAAAATGCTCATAACACTCTAATCTCTGAGAGTTATGACAAGTTATAACACTCTAATTTGAATTATATCAGCTTAACTTCAATAACATTCAAGAACTCTGCTCCTTTACAGCTCTGTCTCTACCCTTTGGTTGATGATGTCATAAAATTACATTTTACAGATGTGTATAAACTATATGAACTAACAAGTCTTTTTTTTTTTTTTTTTAATGGAGTTTTGCTCTGTCACCCAGGCCGGAGTGCAGTGGTGCAATCTCAGCTCACTGCAACCTCTGCCTCCCGGGTTCAAGTGATTCTCCCACCTCAGCCTCCCATGTAGCTGGGATTACAGGTGCCTACCACCACACCTGCCTAATTTTTGTGTTTTTAGTAGAGATGGGGTTTCACCACATTGGCCAGGCTGGTCTCAAACTCCTGATCTTAAGTGATTTTCCCACCATGGCTTCCCAAAGTGCTGGGATTACAGGCATGAGCCACCATGCCTGACCATAAATGAATAATTCTTTTAAATGCACTACTCTCTTAAATTGTGTAGAAAATACAATGTGGGGTTGTAAACCAAAGTTACAATAATACTAAAAAGGGTTAGTCTTTTGAAGCATGTAGAAAACAAATCATTGTTATAATAATACTAACTTTTATAATTGCCCATAAATTTACCTTTATTTAGATCTGTATTTGTTCACATGGTTTTGAGTTACTGTTGAGTGTCCTATCATTTCATCCTGCAGGACTCCCTTGAGTGTGTTTTTCTTATTTTGTCTCACTAGTGATACTTAGAACATTTCTTGCAGGGCAAGTCCAGTGGTAACAGGCTCCCTCAGTTTTTATTCACCTGGAAAGGTCTTCATTTCTGCCTCACTTTTGAAGGACAGTTTTGCTGAATATAGGATTCTTAGTTGACAGACTTTCCCCCACCTGCCTTTTAGCACTTTGAATATAATGGCCCACTGCCTTCTGACCTTCAAAGGTCCTGATGAGAAATCTTCTAATAATCTTATTGAGGATCCCTTACATGTGATGAGTCACTTTTCTCTTGCTTCTTTAAATATTCTGTCATTGTTTTTGGTTTCCAAAAGTTTAATTATAACGTGTCTCAGTGTGTATCTCTGAGTTCATCTTAGAGTTTTTTGAGCTTCTTGGATGTTTATACACATGTCTTTCATTTAATTTGGGAAGTTTTCAGCCATTATTTCTTCAAATATTCTCTCTGCCCCAACTCTCTCTCTCTCCTCTTTCTGAAATTACCATAACACACACTTTCGTTCACTTGATTGTGTCCCACAGGTCCCTTTGGCTCACTTTTCTTCAATCTTTATTATTTCTGTTCCTCAGACTCAATACTTTCCAGACTACAACAATGGCAGCCAACCTCTTTGTCTGCACCTCTTTGATCAGCATCAGTAATCAGCAATCACGGCTTAGATGCCTAATATTTGAAGGACAGGGACCTTTTTCCCCACCTGGGTTCCCACAAGATGTTTGCAAGGTGCTCTAGGAACACTTGCACAAACTGCCTGCCAAGTGGCTCAGGGGTGGAGGATGGTTACCTGCTATTGTATTCAGGAGCTGAATTTGATCAAATTTAAACTCACTTTAGCATCCAAGACTTCTCCTGGATGTTGCAAGCCTTCAGTAGACTCTAGAGTTTCAAAATAGTTTCATCAGACAAATTCTGCCAGTGCTATGGTTGTCAGGTGGGGAGACAGATTCCTGGTGCCTTCTACTTTGTCATCTTCCCAGAATCCTGTATCAAGTAGCTGGGATTTTAATTGGGAATGTATTGAATCTATGAAGTCAGGAAGAACTGACATCTTAATAATATTAAGTCTTCCTATTCAAGAACAAGAAATATCTCTTGATTTATTTAGTTCTGTTTGATTTCTTCCGTCAGAGTTTTGTATTTTCCCTCACATAGATTATATGTGTATTTTATTAGATTTATATCTAAGTATTTCATTTTTGGTGGTGCTAACGTAAATGGTACAATGCTTGTAATTTCACATTCTACTAGTTTATTGCTGGTATATTTAGCTGGCATATAGGATAGTGATTGAAATTTTTATATTAACTTTGTATCTTGCTATAATTGTTTATTAGTTCCAGAAGGTTTTATTTTTTGTCACTTCTTTTGGATTTTTACATACAAAATCGTGTCTTCTGTGAACAAAGACAGTTTTTATTTCTTCTGTCCAAATCTATATAACTTTTATTTCCTTTTCTTATTTCATTAGCTAAGAGTTCTAGTACAACACTGAAAAGGAGTGGTGAAAGGGAACATTCTGGCCTTGCTCCTGATCTTAGCAAGAAAGCTTCCAGTTTCTTACCCTAAGTATGTTGTTAGTGTCAGGCTTTCTGTAGATGTTCTTTATCAAGTTGAAGACATTCTCCTCTGTTCCTATTTTGCTGAAAGATTTTTTTTTTTTTTGAGATGGGGCCTCACTTTATTGCTCAGGCTGGAATTCAGTGGCATGATCATGGCTCACTGCAGCCTCGACCTCCTGGGCTCAGGTGATACCTCCTGAGGAGCTGGGACCGTAGGTGCATGCCACCACACCTGGATAATTTTTGGATTTTTTGTAGTGAATTTTCACCAGGTGCGGTGGCTCATGCCTGTAATCCCAGCACTTTGGGAGGCTGAGGAGGGTGGATCACCTGAGGCCAGCCTGGCCAACATGGTGAAACCCCATCTCTATTAAAAACACACAAAATTAGCTGGGCATGGTGGCAGGCGCCTGTAGTCCCAGCTACTTAGGAGGCTGAGGCAGGAGAATGGTGTGAACCTGGGAGGTGGAGCTTACAGTGAGCCGAGATCGCACCACTGCACTCCAGCCTGGGCGACAGAGCAAGACTCCGACTCAAAAAAAGAAAAAAAAAAAAGGAAAGAAAGGAAACAAGGAGACTATAATAGAGGATAGACAAGACTAGAAGCATTAAAAGACATGCCTCTTAGTAACTATGAATTAACAGAGACCAGTTTTAAAGTATGAATTCTCTAAGAGGATAGTTAAAATTTTAGTCATATCTTAAATCAGATTATTCAAATCAATCATATAGTGATATATCCAAATATTACTAAGCAGATGCTTTGATAGTTAAGAGAAGGAAGAATAAACTTTGCAAAGGGAAGGTCTAGATAGGGAACGAATTTTGAGAGCTTTCAGGCAGGATAAAGGGGCTAATTACCTGGAGGATAGGGATACTGAAAAGCATGAAGGAGATTGCTAATGACAAACTTTACCTCCCTTATAATTTTGCCTAAAACCATGGAGGTATTGGATGTTTGACTGGCTTGAAAACCTGTAACTTTCATTTTCTTTTATTCATACCTGCATTCTCATGCATCGTATTTAAATAAATATTCTTAAAAAATAAAAACAAAAATGAAATTTCCTCAGCCATTTATATTCCTTTGACTCTAGCCTCTTGTCATATATGCTTAGTTTTACTATCTCCCTTCTTTTCTCGTCCTCTTTTACTTTTTGGTGCCCCGTTCTTTGATGGAACAAAATCCTATTTCCTTGCATTTTGTTACACATAGCAATTCATGTTTCTCTAGTCCTTACCCCAAAATCAGCTCTGGGGCTATGGAGATTCAAGAGCTCAGGTAATTATTTGAAAACCTTGTGTTTAAAACTCTGGTCATTAGAAAAGATCCATACCCTAGCATTAGAGGAGGGGTTTATTCTGTTATTACATTTTGTCTTTGCAGTGTTTTGCAAAGCTGCTGCACAATTTTTTTTTTCTAAGAGTAGACTGAAAAAAAGACCAAACACATTATTAATTGTGGTAATTTTCTTGCTCATCTTTCTGTACTGGGAAATGACCATAGCTTTTCTGCCTTTAGAGAGGTATTCGCTCCACTGCTCTCTTTAAGCTGTGCTTTTGGATTTGTGCTAGGCCTTGCTGGGTAGCTAAGCTAGTTCAAAGGGGCAGCATATGCAGTAAGATCTATGGAAGAAGCAGTACTTCCAGGGTGTCGGTTGTTACATCTCCCTCTTCTACCTCACTGCCCTAACTTACCATCAGAACTAAGAAGAAACTTTACTTATATGGATGAACAAAATAATCAACACTCAAAAATCAGAAACTAATTTAAACATTAGCCATATAACCAATTAGAAAATGTAACAACAAAATATATTCAAAATAGTAAAGAATAAAACACCCAAGAATGAAAATAACTGTAGAAGATATATATGAGGAAAATTTTAAAACTTTCCTACAGGACATAACAAAAGACTGATTTCAATAGTGGCATACCACATAATCACTTTCTTTCCTCCTCTATAGCTAGAGATAACTATATGATATATTTCTGTCCAATAAGACAATAGAGTAAACATGTATTTGCTTTGCAAACACTAATAGTGCTGCTCTCAGCTTTTCCTTTTCGTTTTGAGATGGTCTCGTTCTGTCACCCAGGCTGGAGTGCAGTGGTGCTTGATCATGGCTCACTGCAGCCTCAACCTCCTTGGTTCAAGCAATGCTCCTGTCTCAGCCTCCTGAAGCTGGGACTTCAGGTACATGTCATGATGCCTGGCTTTTTTTTTTTTTTTTTTTTTTTTTTTTTTTTTTTTTTTTTTTAGACAGAGGCTCTCTCGTTACCCAAGCCGGAGTGCAGTGGTGCGATTTTGGCTCAGTGCAACCTCCGCCTCCTGGGTTCAAGTGATTCTCCTGCCTCAGCCTCCCGAGTAGCTGGTATTACAGATATGTGCCACCACGCCCGGCTAATTTTGTATTTTTAGTAGAGACGGGGTTTCTCCATGTTGGTCAGGCTGGTCTCAAACTCCCAACCTCAGGTGATCCACCCGTCTCGGCCTCCCAAAGTGCTGGGATTATAGGCGTGAGCCATCATGCCTGGATTGCCTGCTAATTTTTAAATTATTTTTTGTAGAGACAGGGTCTCACTATGCTATCCAAGCTGGTCTTAAATTCCTAGGGTCAAGTGATTCTCCTGCCTCAGCCTCCCAAATACTGTGATTACAGGTGTGAACCACTGTACCCAGCATCCTCTAGTCTTAAATGCTGTTGTGATGGCCAGAGCTGCAACAGTCATCCTGGATATATGAAGCAAAAAGCATGAAGTCAAGAGCCAACATACTGAGGATGGAAGAGCAGAAATACAGAAAAACCTTAAGTCGTCAATGACAGTGTTGAGCAGGGGAAACTGCCAAGAACTACCTATTTCCAGAATTCTTGTTATGTGAGAAAACTAAAGCCATATTTTCAAAGCCAGTATTAGTTGGATTGTCTATTACAGGGAGCTACATACTTTTCTAGGAAAGTGTAAATACTACAAAAGACAATAAGTCTAATATCAACCAGGTGCAGTGGCACATGCCAATAACTCAGGAGGCTGAGGTGGGAAGACTGCTTGAGCCCAGGTGTTCAAATCCAGCCTGGGCAACATAGCAAGACCCCATCTCCACACTTGATCTTAGCCAAAAGGCTGATAAGCAATAAGACCCAATTTCTTAAAAAATAAAAATAAAATCAGATGATGGAAGACAAAAAGAATAAAGGGAAAGAATAGGAAAGATTCCATTATCAATTACATCTTTCTTATAACAGTCATTAGATCAATCTAAAGAAAATGATCATTAGGGCATATATAAAGTTATTATAAATGCATTCAATAGAAAAATATAAACATTCTAAATTATTGGAATAAATACAAACAAAAATAAAGGAAAGGAAACACAGACCACATTTTGAAAATAAGTAAGGCTACAGACGTGAAAAGCATATCCCAATAATATGATATATTCCAAACCAAATACAATTCGTGTAAATAAATGTGAATACTTGGGGGTCTCTCTAAGCCTTCTCTGGCTATAAAAGCTGCCCATAAAAAAATTTAAAAACATTTTTAGGCTGGGCACAGTGGCTCGTATCTGTGTTCCCAGCACTTTGGGAGGCTGAGGTGAGCAGATCACATGAGGTCAGGAGTTCGAGACCAGTCTGGCCAACATAGTGAAACCCCATCTCTACTAAAAATACAAAAATTAGCCAGGCATGGTGGCACATGTCTGTAGTCCCAGCTACTTAGGAGGCTGAGGCAGGAAAATTGCTTAAATCTGGTAGGTAGAGGTTGCAGTGAGCCGAGATCGTGCCATTGAACTTTAGCCTGGGTGACAGTACAAGACCCTGTCTCAAAAAAGAAAAAGAAATTTAAAAATTAAAAATTAAAAAAATTTAATACTTAATATTACCTAGTAGGCTGGGAGCAGTGGATCATACCTGTAATCCCAACACACTGGGAGGCTGAGGTGGGAGAATTCTGTGAGGCTGGGAGTTCAAGACTAGCTTGGAGCAACATAGGACCTATCTCTAAAAAAAAAAAAGTATATATAAAAGGAAAAATTGACAAATTGCATTTCATGAAAATGAAAAACTTCTGTTCTGTGAAAGACCCCATTAAGAAGAGGAAGAACAAGCTACAGAGTGGAAGGAAATATTTGCAAACCACATCTGACAAAGGACTAGGATATAAAAAGAACTCTCAAACCCCAGCAATTAAAAAAGCACACAAAGGAAACAATCCAATGAGAATGCGCAAATACCTGAACAGGCATCTCACCAAAGAGGATACACAGATGGCAAATAAACACATGAAAAGATATTCAACATCAATAGACATTAGAAAAATGCAAATTAAAAATCACAGTGAGACATCACTACACGTCTATTAGAATGGCTAAAATAAAAACTAGCGATACCACCAAATGCTTTGAAGGATACAGAGAAACCAGATCATACATATATTACTGGTGAGAATGTTAAATAGTACAGCCACTCTAGAAAACAGTTTGGCGGTCTCTTATAAACTAAACATGCAACTACTATATAACCCAGCAATTGAACTCTTCTCTTATCCCAGAGATAAGAGAATATAAAAATAACACATATTTTTATATTATACACATAAAAATAACAGTAACCATGAAAGATCATTTGGTACTTTGGACTTCATTAAGATTAAGAATTTCTTTTTTTTGTTTGTTTGTTTAGATGAAGTCTTGTTCTGTTGCATGGACTGAAGTGCAGGGGCACGATTTCTGCTTACTGCAACCTCTGCCTCCTGGGTTCAAGTGATTCTCCTGCCTCAGCCTCCCGAGTAGCTGAGATTACACGTGTGTGCCACCATGCCCGACTAATTTTTGTATTTTTAATAGAGACTGGGTTTTGCCATGTTGGCCAGGCTGCTCTTGAATTCCTGACCTCAAGGGATCCACCTGCTTTGGCCTCCCAAAGTTCTGGGATTACAGGCGTGAGCCACCGCGCCAGTCAAAAAGAAACATTTTTTTTGATAAGACAATCTTAGAGTGGGGAACATAAATTGGTACTGCCTCTATAGAGGGAAATTTAACAGCAACAACAGGAATGTTTAAATGTTTAAAATGTACTCTTCAATTCCTAAGAATTTAATCCTATAGATAAATTCATACATATGGAAAGTGATTCGCATTTGCAGTCATTCACTTCAGGATTATTGGTAAATCTGTAAACAACTTAGTCTATCATAGGAGACTGAAAAATAAATTATCATTTATTCAGTCAATAGAATACCGTTAAACTGTTGAGAAAAGGAAGCTTTTATTTTTATTTTTATTTTTTTTTTTTTTGTGAGATGGAGTTTCGTTCTTATTGCCCAGGCTGGGGTTCAATGGTGTGGTCTCGGCTCACTGCAACCTCCATCTCCTCGGTTCAAGTGATTCTCCTGCCTCAGCCTCCCAAGTAGCTGGGATTATAGACTCCTGCCACCATGCCTGGCTAACTTTTTTGTATTTTTAGTAAAGATGGGGTTTCACCATGTTGGCCAGGCTGGTCTCAAACTCCTGACCTCAGATGATCCACCTGCCTTGGCCTCCCAAAGTGCTGGGATTATAGGCATGAGCCATGGCACCTGGCCAAGGAAGCTTTTTATGAATCAGTAAGGAGGTGTTAAAGAAAAAAAAATTAAGGTGAAAAAAGAATTATATGTATTATATATTTTTTATTATTTTAAAGTTTAAATTTTTTTAATTTTAGTGGCAGTGTCCTGCTCTGTCACGTAGGCCAGAGTGCAGTGGCCCAATCATAGCTCACTGCAGCTGCCAACTCCTGGGCTCAAGCAATTCTCCCTCCTCAGTCTCCTGAGTAACTAAGATGACAGGTGTGCACCACCATGCCCAGCTAATTAAAAAAAAAAAAGATTTTGTATGCGTGGCTGAGGAATTCATGTGGAGGTCAGTGGAAGCAAGTGTGAGAGGGTCCAGCAGAAGGAAACATGGCTGCCAGAGTGTTTGAGTCCATTGGCAAGTTTGGCCTGGCCTTAGCTGTTGCAGGAGGCATGGTGAACTCTTGCCTTATATAATGTGGATGCTGGGCACAGAGCTGTCATCTTTGACCGATTCTGGGGTACAGGACATTGTGGTAGGGGAACGAACTCACTTTCTCATCCCATGGATACAGAAACCAATTACCTTTGTCATTCTTGACCACATAAGGTGCCAGTCATCACTGGTAGCAAAGACTTACAGAATGTCAATACCCCACTGTGCATCCTCTTCCTGCCTGTCCCTAGCCAGCTTCCTTGCATCTTCACCAGCATCGGAGAGCGCTGTGATGAGCCTGTGCTGCCATACATCACTACAGACATCCTTAAGCAGGTGGTGGCTCGCTTTGAGGCTGCCGAAGCAATCACCCAGAGAGAGGTGGTCTCCAGGCAGGTGAAGGACGACCTTACGGAGCAGCAGCCTCCTTTTGGCTCATCCTGGAGGACGTCTCCTCCACACATCTGACCTTCGGGAAGGAGTTCACAGAAGCAGTGGAAGCCAAACACGTGGCTCAGCAGGAAGCAGAGAGGGCCAGATTTGTGGTGCAAAAGGCTGGGCAGCAGAAAAAGGCAGCCATGATATCTGCTGAGGGCTACTCCAAGGCAGCCGAGCGGTTCACTACCTCACTGGCCACCGCGGGGACTGGCCTGCTGGAGCCGGGCCAGCCGGAAGCCACCGGGGATACCGCGGGCCAGCTCTCACGCTCCTGAGGCGGGGAAGTACCTGCTCCTTCCGCTGCCCCAGTGAGGGCCCACCCTGCCTGCATCTGTGCGGGGCAGCTGGGCCACAGCCCCGATGATTCCAAACACCGCCTTCCTTCTCCCCCTACCCCAGGAATCACTGTGAAATTTCATTATTGGCTTAAAGTGAAGGAAATAAAAGTAAAATTACTTCAGGCTGGGAGCGGTGGCTCATGCCTGTAATCCCAGCACTTTGGGAGGCCGAGGTGGGTGGATGACTTGAGGTCTGGAGCTCGAGACCAACCTGGCCAACATGGTATTACAAATACAAAAATTAGCTGGGCGTAGTATGCCTGTAGCCCCAGTTACTCGGGAGGCTGAGGCAGGAGAATCGCTTGAACTTGGGAGGCAGAGGTTGCAGTAAGCTGAGATTGCACCACTGCACTCCTGGGCGACAGAGGGAGACTCCATCTAAAAAATAAAAAGAGGACAGGGTCTTGTGCTGCCCAAACCAATCTTGAACTACTGACCTCAGGTGATCCTCCTGCCTCGGCCTCCCTATGTACTGAGATTATAGGTGTGGACCACTACATTAAATATATATATATATAACATTTATGTATACACAAACATATACATATATACACAGTGTTTTTTTTTTTTTGAGACGGAGTCTTGCTCTGTCGCCCAGGCTGGAGTGCAGTGGCACAATCTTGGCTCACTGCAAGCTCCGCCTCCCAGGTTCACGCCATTCTCCTGCCTCAGCCTCCCGAGTAGCTGGGACTACAGGCGCCCACCACCTTGCCCAGCTAATTTTTTGTATATTTAGTAGAGATGGGGTTTCACCGTGTTAGCCAGGATGGTCTGGATCTCCTGACCTCGTGATCCGCCCACCTCGGCCTCCCAAAGTGCTGGGATTACAGGTGTGAGCCTCAGCGCCCAGCCATACACCACACGTTTTTAAAGGTAAAAAAGAATTGTACATATATACATACATTTTATATGTATATATACATTTATAGGTGAAAATGAATTGTATATGTATATATACTTATATATGCATATATGTAAATATGTAAAATATAAAATTTCGATTAAAAGGAAGACAAAAGTGGTTAAAAAAAATACAAAAACCAAGCCTATCCCCTTACTTCTAGATTGCTTCTCTTCACTTCATACTGTGTATCACTTGGTTAAATTCCTAAAATGCCAGCCTTCATCAGTTTGTTGTTAAAACGTAAAATTGTGGCTGGGCGCGGTGGCTCACACCTATAATCCCAGCACTTTGGGAGGCTGAGGCAGGTGGACCACGAGGTCAGGAGATGAAGACCATCCTGGCTAACATGGTGAAACCCCGCCTCTACTAAAAATACAAAAAATTAGCCGGGTGTGGTGGCGGGTGCCTGTAGTCCCAGCTAGCTACTCGAAAGGCTGAGGCAGGAGAATGGCATGAACCCTGGAGGCGGAGCTTGCAGTGAGCCGAGATCGCGCCACTGCACTCCAGCCTGGGTGACAGAGTGAGACTCCATCTCAAAAAAAAAAAAAAAAAAAGTAAAATTTTGATTTAATAGATTCTGGGTGAGATTGGTGGGACTGGCATCTGAGGTTCTGTGCTTCCTTTTTTTTTTTTGGAGGCAGAGTCTTGCTCTGTTGCTCAGGCTGAAGAACATAGTGGTGCAATCACACCTCACTGCAGCCTCAACCTACCCTCCCACCTCAGCCTCCGGGGTAGCTGGGATTATAGGCACGTGCCCCCACACTCAGCTATGTTTTGTATTTTTTTGTAGAGATGGAGTTTCTTTCACCATATTGCCCAAGCTAGTCTTGAACTCTTGAGCTCAGGTGATCCTCCTGCCTAGGGCCTCTTATGGATTACAGGTGTGAGCCACTATGCTTGGCTGGTTCTGCAATTGTAACAACTCCTAAGTGATGCTTCTTTTGAGTAGGAAAGAGCTAGAATGTACAACCTTTGAATTCACATCACATTTACTATATGCAACTTTGTTTGATAATGTGTGAATACCTTGCCTACTCACTTGCATTTGAAATTCCAAGAAAGCTTCTAGCAGCACTTGAACAGCTGATCATCCTTTCCTTCTCAAAACCTTTTTTCCTTCTGCTTCCTTGACATTACAGTCCCCTACTTCTGCTTGTACCTCAATGTCCTCACCTTTCAGTCTTTGCATGTGCTTAATAAGTAAGTAAATCTTTATGCAGACTCATTACCTATTACTAAGTATAATATATACTGATGTGAACACCATGGCACAGCTTCTGAATGGTTCTAGAGAGCCTTTCTCATACTGTGTCCCTCAATAAGAGTTTACATATTTTGTAGGTAGGACAATAGCCTTATGAATGAAGTCTTGGTGATGCAGCCAGAAACTCAGAGACTCCAAGTCAAATACTCATTGGTTAGATCAAATATAATTTTGCCATAGTCTGAGGATTAGAGCAGGTCACATTATACTAAAGTATTTGTTGGGCTGAACCTTGCAATATGTATTTTTTAGAAGACTTTATTTTTTAGAGCAGTTTTGGAGCATCAAAATTAAGAGGACAGAGATTTCCAACATATCCCCTGCCCACCTCACAATATATTTTATGCATGAATAGTTATGATATTTTCAGCTGTATATAATGAAACCTAATTCACACCAGCTAAAACAATATGGAATTTTGTTATCTTGCAAAACAAAGTCCAGTGGTTAGGGTGTCTAGAGAGCCATGCTCTGGCTCCATTTCTATGCTATTCTCCCAGCTCTGCCTTCCTCAGAGTGTAGGGTTCATCCTTAAATGGCTTTCCTCTTGGCCACATGATGGCTGCCAGCAGCAGCAGTGGTAACATGTACCCTTATTCAAGTATAAGTGGAGAGAAAGGAAACCTCTCACCTACTGTTGAATGTAAGTCTCTCCCTTCAGTTTGATTGGTCAATGTGTATTCTCCCCCAGACCAGTGATAGTCACCATAAGAATGCTATGTGCTGATTGCCTTAAGCCTAGTTCTGGAGCAAGTAACAAATATGGGCATGGAAGTAGGAATACCATGTTTTCACTAGTCCTAATAAAACAGCTAGGGCTAGAGATAAGGTGAGCTTCAAAGAATTATATAGAATTCATGGAAGAGAGGGGAAATGTTGAACAAAAGCAAAGTTCTTTAGGAAGGAGAAGGGGAAAATAAATTCTGAAATTAACTAAGTTATATTACTATGCTAATAGTAATTGTATAATAGCTTTTATAATAAATTTATTGCTTGTTCTCTATATAGCTAGCTTCAGAGTGAGATGTACACTGATGTATTTGATAGTGAAACCTTAATTACAAGTGCCAAGAAGCATGAACACATAATTCATAAATCAAGATACAGTCTTAATACCATTTAGACACAGTCTAAAGTACCATTACATTCAGCTTCCTGAGTTTTACCATTGAACTCAACAGATATTCTGCCTATTTCCATGGTTCCATTAACACAGCCCCAAATTATGTGAAAACTGACACATATGCCCAATTTATTAAGACATGGAGAAATTCTACTTTTTTTTTTTTTTTGAGTCAGAGTCTTGCTCTGTTGCCCAGGCTGGAATGCAATGGTACAATCTTGGCTCACTGCAACGTCCACCTCCCGGATTCAAATGATTCTTCTGCCTCAGCCTCCTGAGTAGCTGGGATTACAGGTGCATGCCACCATGCCCAGCTAATTCTTGTATTTTTAGTAGAGACGGGGTTTCACCATTTTGGCCAGGCTGGTCTCGAACTCCTGACCTCAGGTGATCTGCCCACCTCGGCCTTCCAAAGTGCTGGGATTACAGGCATGAGCTGTGGTGCCCTGCCGGAGAAATCCTACTTCTTTGCCTAAACTTGAGTAGAGGTTTCTAAAGTTTAAAATAGAATTTAAACCTCGTCCTCATCCTCCTTTGCTTAGGTATCATACTATCAAGGACTTGTTTATGTAATAGATTTTATATTGAAGGTATTCAAGCAGAAGCTGTACTAATGTTATCGATGGTACTGGTACGTCTGATAAATGACTGGTCCAGAGAATGCTTCCCAGGCCTAGCTGATCAAGAGAATTAACTCGAAAGTTTTAAACAATACAGATTCCATATCCTGACAATACTGAATCAGAATCTCTGAAGATGGAGCCAAAGGTATGTATCTCTAAGAAGCACTACTAATAATTTTTTACAGCCGATCCAGGACAAGCTCCTGGGTAATTATTTAGGAATCTCTGGACTGACTTTTTTAAAAGACTCGTTTAAATATACAATTTTAATAACTTCTGACAGTAGAAATAGTACTGCACTAGAAATTAGGTGACTGAAATTCTAGTGCCAGCTCTGCTGTTGGCTACTTTGATGATAGGCAAGTTAGTTTATGCTGTAGAGCCTCAGTTTTCCCTTCTGTAAAATTAGGGATGTCTAAAGTCCCTTCCAGCTGCAAACCCAGTCAATTTTACTTGTTTGGGCATTCTGAGGAACCAAGAATTGATTACAAAGATTCTAATTTCTAATACCTCTAGCTGTTTTTAAGGGCACATAAAGAGCTTACATGGACACTGCCATCTTAGAAGAAAGGTTCAAGATGGGGTCCATAGAACTCTTAAGAGTGCTATCATTGTTTTGGTAACCTTAAACAAATTTCCCTATAAAAACTGGGGACAAAATTCTATAAATATGTGGACAAAAGTCTCTTTGTGTTACCATTGGTTAATGGGTATGCCTGCAGCTACCACCTGAAACAGTTTTGGCTCTGACTCCGGAACCAAACTTTCTGGCCTTTAACTGTTTGGTAGGGTGATATAATTCACTTCATACAGCATATATGATCCAGATTTTAGAGTGTGTGTGTGTGTGTGTGTGTGTATATATATATATATATATATATTTTTTTTTTTTTTTTTTTTTTGATATGGAGTTTAGCTCTTGTTGCCCAGGCTGGAGTGCAATGGCACAATCTCGGCTCACTGCAAACTCTGCCTCCTGGGTTCAAACAATTATCCTGCCTCAGTCTCTTGAGTAGCTGGGATTACAGGTGCCCACCACCACGCCCGACTAATTTTTGTATTTTTAGTAGAGATGGGGTTTCACCATGTTAGGCTGGTCTGGAACTTCTGACCTCAAGTGATCCCCCCCGCGCCCCGCCCCCCTGCCTCAGTCTCCCAAAGTGCTGGGATTATAGGCGTGAGCCACAATGCCCGGATGTAGTTTGTTGGTTGGTTTGTTAAGAACTAATTGTTGGCCGGGCGCGGTGGCTCACGCCTGTAATCCCAGCACTTTGGGAGGCTGAGGCGGGCGGATCACGAGGTCAGGGGATCGAGACCATCCTGGCTAAGACGGTGAAACCCCGTCTCTACTAAAAATGCAAAAAATTAGCTGGGCGTGGTGGCGGGCGCCTGTAGTCCCAGCTACTTCAGAGGCTGAGGCAGGAGAATGGCATGAACCCGGGAGGCGGAGCTTGCAGTGAGCCGAGATCGCGCCACTGCACTCCAGCCTGGGCGACTGAGCGAGAGACTCCGTCTCAAAAAAAAAAAAAAAGAACTAATTATTATGGTAAGATTTGCCTTAGCCTGGGCAGGGTGGCTCATGCCTATAATCCCAGCACTTTGGGAGAACAAGATCAGAGGATGCCTTGAGTTCAGGAGTTCGAGACCATTCTGGGCAATATAGTGAGACCCGGTCCCTACAAAAAATTTTAAAAAGTTAGCTGGGTGTAGTGGCGTGCGCCGGTAGTCCCAGCTACTCAGGAAGCTGAGGTGGGAGGATCACTTGAGCCCGTGAGTTTGAGGCTGCAATGAACCATGATCACACCACTGCACTCCACCCTAGGAGGCAGAGTGAGGCCGTGTTTCAAAAAATAAATAGATAAAACAAAATAAAATTATCCTATGGTCCAGTTTTCTTCTCATTATCTTGCTGTAATTAAATCTAGTTTGTTTCCTGACTTATAATTTCCCTCTCCACACCATGCCCTTTTCTCTCTTCTCTGCTTCCACACACAAATTCAACTTCTTTAACCCCTTGTTTTACATATTTTTAGTCACACTCTTGCCTGTGATGTTATCATTTAAAAACTTTATTTAGGCTGGGTGCGGTTACTCACACCTGTAATCCCAGCACTTTGGAAGTCCGAGGTGCATGGATCACCTGAGGTCAGGAGTTTGAAACCAGCCCGGCCAACATGGTGAAATCCTGTCTCTACTAAAAATACAAAAATTAGTCGGGCATGGTGGTGGGCTCCTGTAATCCCAGCTACTCAGGAGGCTGAGGCAGGAGATCGCTTGAACCCAGGAGGCAGAAGTTGCAGTGAGCTGGATCACGCCATCACACTCCAGCCTGGGCGATGGAGCGAGACTCCTCTAAAAAAAAAAAAAACAACTTTATTTACACTGAGTAACAAATAGCTAGTGTTTATTGAATGCTTACCATGTGCTAGGCACTGTATTAAGCATTTTACATACAATATATCAATTGTTGTACTTTTATTTTGAGTACTATTAGATCCTCTACTATACAGATAAGATCCAAAAATATTGAGTAACTTGGCCAAAATTACATAGCTAGTTAGGTGGTGACACAGGATTTGAAATCAAGCATTTAGACTCCAGAGCTTCTAGTCTATTGTATCCTATAAAAGCAAGGATTAAAGAAAAATAGGCTGGGCGTGGTGGCTCACACTTGTAATCCCAGTACTTTGGGAGGCCGAGGCGGGTGAATCAAAAGGTCAAGAGATCAAGACCATCCTGGCCAACATGATGAAACCCTGTTTCTACTAAAAATACAAAAATTAGCTGGACATGGTGGCAGGCGTCTGTAGTCCCAGCTACTTGGGAGGCTGAGGCAGGAGAATCACTTGAACCCAGGAGGCGGAGGTTGCAGTGAGCCGAGATTGCGCCGCTGCACTCTAGCCTGGCGACAGAGTGAGACTCCATCTCAAAAAAAAAAAAAGAAAGAAAGAAAGAAAAAGAAAAATGTACTAGACTATGATGAAAGAGACGCGAGTTTTGTGTTTTTTTTGATAGTAACTAGCTAATATATCACTATGGACAGGTCATACTTGTTCTGATTTTCTCATTCATAAATAAGTTGAAGTAGAAACAATTACTGTGTCATAACACTCTGTGATTCTGTTATGCGAAAAGTGTATCTTTTGATCTTTTGTCTCCTGATATGAAAGGACTTTGGCATTTCAACCCCTTCTATATTTTCATATTTATTCTAGCACTAGCTTACATTCTAACAGTGATACACAGGTAAATATGCATTTTATGTGTGTTCTCCTTCTATTTCTATAAAGCAAAATGTATCTGAGTAGCATAACATTTTTAGAAAATTTCAAGTCTCATCCCTATTTTTCTGATACTTTTGGATCTGATATCTTGATGATGGCAGAAGTGGCTTAGAGTTGGAAAATTATTGTGGTTTTGCCCAACGTGGTAAATCAGTGCTTTTTATTTTGTATATAATGTATAATTTTCACAGCTATAACAATTGGTTATTATATATTGATCTTTGAAAAAGCAATGTATTTCAGTAGCAGTTTTTTAACAGGGTCTTGCTCTGTCACCCAGGCTGTAGTACGGTGGTGTGATCATAGCTCACTGTACCCTCAATCTCCCAGGCTCAAGTGATTCTCCCACCTCAGCCTCTTGAATAGCTGGGACCACAGTGAGCACCACTTTTTAAATCTTTTGTAGAGATGGGGTCTCAATATATTGACCAGGCTGGTGGTCTCAAACTCCTGGGCTCAGCCTCCCAAAGTGCTGGGATTACAGTGTGAACCATCGTGCCCCACTAACATTTTCTATTGTGTTTTTTTGTTCTTATCTATTTCTTGAATTCATGTTTCCTTATGTTTATCAAGCCTAGTTTCTTTTACTTTTAGGAATTAAGGCTGAATTAGGACTTTTAATAAATCCCATACTAAAACTCCTTATCCTTTTAAAGCCAAAATACATTGGGAGGATCAGCAAGGTCAGAGAAAGAGAGGGTAGGTGGGGATAAGAGTAAAGCCCTTTTGCAAATAGGAACACTTACACAGACTGAAAGCAGGTCCTCCAATCTCTCTGCAAGTGTTTAATCTCTCTACAAAAATTAAAGTGTATTTGCTTGTTATCTTTTTCATTCTTTGGAAAACGTTTTAGCTACCGTTACTATTATTTTGACATTTTAAATTTGCCTCTTTTTTTTTTTTTTTTTTTGGAGGAGTCAGTATTGAAGGGGGAATTTAACTTTTAAAATGGCCAGTTATACATACCTAGCATAGAAGCAGAAGAAAATATAGGTAAGCAAGAAAAGAAAGATCATTTTAATTGGAATGTGATGGCTGTACAACTCTGTAAATGCTATAAATGTATTAAAACTCATTGAATTGGCTGGGCGCGGTGGCTCAAGCCTGTAATCCCAGCACTTTGGGAGGCCGAGACGGGCGGATCACGAGGTCAGGAGATCGAGACCATCCTGGCTAACACGGTGAAACCCCGTCTCTACTAAAAAATACAAAAAACTAGCCGGGCGAGGCGGCGGGCGCCTGTAGTCCCAGCTACTCGGGAGGCTGAGGCAGGAGAATGGCGTGAACCCGGGAGGCGGAGCTTGCAGTGAGCTGAGATCCGGCCACTGCACTCCAGCCTGGGCGACAGAGTGAGACTCCGTCTCAAAAACAAAACAAAACAAAACAAAACAAAAAACAAAAAAAAAAAAACAAAAAAAAAAAACTCATTGAATCATATACTTAAAATGGATGAATTTGCCTCTTTTTTCTTTGTTCAACCACATACGATGACCATCTTTCCAGGTCAATTCATATTCCACGATATCATTTTAAATGGGGACATAGTTTTTGATTTTATATTCTGTATACAATTTTTTTGTTTGTTTTAATTTTTTTTTTTTTTTTTTTTTTTTTTGGAGACAGGGTCTCGCTCTGTCGCCCAGGCTGGAGTGCAATGGTGCGATCTCAGCTCACTGCAACCTCTGCCTCCCAGGTTCAAGTGATTCTCCTGCCTCAGCCTATTGAGTAGCTGGGACTACAGGCGCCCGCTACCACTCCCCACTAATTTTTTGTATTTTCAGTAGAGGCGGGGTTTCACTGTGTTAGCCAGGATGGTCTCGATCTTCTGACCTCAAGATCCACCCTCCTTGGCCGCCCAAAGTGTTGGGATTACAGGCGTGAGCCACCACGCTCGGCCACAATTTGTTTAACCAGTTGATTCCCTGAACATTTTTGCAGCTAAAGTTTGGTACAAATTTTTTTAGGTTAAATTGCTAAAAGAATTATTGCTAGATCATAGGGCATGCTCATTTAAAGGTTTTTCTTACTTACAAATTGCCCTCTAAAAAAACTACCAATTTGTACTCCTATAAGTAGTCATTCTGTCCTTGCATTTCTCCCATCGAAACTCAGTGTTAGTTTTTTATAAAGTCTCTATTATTCTGACAGGTAGAAATGATAGCTTGTTATCAATTTCCATTTCAATTACTAATAAAGTTTAACTTTTGGTCATTTATTAGACATTTGTATTTCAGTTTATGTTCTCTGTCCATCTCTCCAAAACACTAATATGTGTACATGTGTTTCTTATTAATTCATATAAGACTTTTATACATTAAGGATAAATAACCTCATGTCATATATTTTGTAAGTATTTTTCCAGTTTGTATCTTTTATTTATGTTGTTTTTGCAGAAGAAAGTATCAAATTGTATGATCATACCTATCAATCTTTTGCTTTATAGATATTGCCTTTGGTACTATCCTTGATAACCTTCCCCACTCCCAAATATTTACATATTAAACAATATTTCTTCTACTAATTTTATGTTTTCTTTCTTTAGACCTTTATCTAGATTTTATTTTTATATATAACATAGGACAAGGATATAACTTGGTAAAGCGAATGGGGAGATAAATTTTTACCTTATTTATTGCATGTCTTCTAAATATCAAAAACTGTGTTATATATATGGTTTGTAGTAATAAACACAACAGGAATGTTCTCATCCTTATGTAATTTACCAATTCAGAGAGATAACATACTGTTTAAGTGCAAATTTGATAAATGCTATAAAGAAGTGCTAAGTTCTATAGTAGTGTATAGTATGTGGAATCTATCAACTGTTCAGGTACTTATTGAACAGTCGATCTTTAAAAGGAGATGGTTTGGTGGAAGTGAAGGAGAATTCAATTAAAAAACAACAACAGGGCACAATGGTGCACGTTTGTAATCGTAGCTACTCAGGAGGCTGAGGTAGAAGTACTGCTTAAGCCCAGGAGTTAGAGACCAGCTTGGGCAGCATAGCCAGACCTCATCTCAGGGGAGGGGGAACACCCAAAAAACTCAACCATACACACACAAAACTAACCAAACAAAAAACAACAGTGAACATTTATTATTTCAGAGTATCCATGGGTCAGAATGTGGGTGTGGCTTAGCTGGGTTCTGTGTTTCAGGATCTCTCACAGAGATGCAAACAAAAGTCTTGCCCAGGGCTGCAATCTTGTTTGCAGGAAGATTCACTTCCAAGTTTGCTTACATGGTTGTTGGCAGAATGAAGATCCTCATAGGCTGTTAAGCCAAGGCTTTCAGTTATCTGGTAGGAATTCAGTTCCTCACAGGTTTTTTGGTGGCTAGAGATCTCCTTTAGTTCCTTGGCATATAGGTCAGAATAATTTATTTTTGTCCTAGGGTGGGTACTTAAGCTTTGATAAAACTGATTTATAATGTCTTTATAGAGTAAAAATTAGCACAGCATTCATGTTCTTAGCTCTATATTCAAGAATAAAATAAGTGTGTATATTCTGTGAATATTCTGGTTGGAATACATTTTTGGCCTGTATGTAAATTAATATGTGGGTGACTTAAACATTCACAGAGAATTAATTATATATTGCAAAAGACAAACACATAATTCTGTACAAGATAAGAATGTCAAGAAAACTTTAAGTTGATTTTGTCTTTTAATCATATCACGGTTATAATTTCAAATTATTTTTCATTCCCTCCTTTCCTTCCCATCACACAGACTATACTGTAAATATACTCTCCTGAAGTTGCACAATGTGACAACCCTGGGCTTAGCCACACAAGTATGTGCATATGTAATTATTTTATTTTTTGATCTGATGCTGACAGTGCTGTGCATTTTATCTGAACTCAGAAAATTTAATTTCTAAATTATAATATATGGTTAGATATTTACTAAAATCCTGAAACTAGAATTTTACTCCCAATCTTAGACCTCAGAAATGGTAACTCTAGTTTAGTGTACACGCTTTCAACATGGGCAGTATTATTCCCCAAGGGGAAAAAATTGTTTTTTTGGGAGGGTATGAAAAAAAGTATGTTTTTTATGCAAAGCATAGATACACATACAGTCCATTAAAGCATATACGGTATATCCATGGTGTTAAAATTGTATAGTGGGGTGCTGAATAGGAAAAACAGGTCTAAAAAGGTTCCATAAGGGGGATAATAATGAAAATAAAAGTTGAGAAACATGGCCCTAGTGCTAAGCTTAACAGACAGCTGTTTGACGAACCATCTGGCATTAGATTTTTTCCTGTACGATTTCCTGTATTAGAATATAAGCTTCTTAAGGACAGAAAATGTAACCTGATTTGTATTTTCAATAATAGCTAACACAATGGTTACGTCCAACTGCATTCAGTATATGTATATTTAATTGAATTAATATGGAATACATCTTCCCCTACTTGCACTCATCCTATTAGCTCTATAAAATCTAAATGATCAAAATTAGTCCAGTAAAGCGCAACCTAGCACAGTCTCTCTCACAAAAATCCTAGTAAAATAATGACAAATTTTATTCAAAGAATGGAAAATCTTCAAAGTAGCATAAGAGAAGGAGAACAGACTAGAGACAGAGAGATGAATCAGGGCTTTGATTTCCACCTCTTATCATTTGCAAGCTGAAGAGCCTTGAGCCAGGTTATGTAAAGAGAAAGTGAAAGAGGATAAAAAAAATAAAAAAGGGACCTTTCTAGCGGAAGGGCACAAGAAGGGACAATGGCATTTCCAGCAGGTTTTTGTTTTGTTTTGAGACAGGGTCTTGCTCTGTCTCCCGGCTGGAGTGCAGTGGTGCAATCTTGGCTCATGCAACCTCTGCCTCCCCGGTTCAAGCGATTCTTGTGCCTCAGCCCTCCCCCAAGTAACTGTGATTACAGGCAAGTGCCACTACCTTTGCCTAATTTTTTGTATTTTCAGTAGAGACAGGGTTTCGCCATGTTGGCCGGGCTGGTCTCAAACTCCTAGCCTCCTGTGATCCTCCTGCCTCGGCTCCCAAAGTGCTGGGATTACAAGCATGAGCCACCGTGCCAGGCCGTAACGGTCTTATATACACCCAAAATTTCAGGCATGCTTAATTTCTGGCAGTTCCCCCAATAGGGCATGGCTCAAATATGCCGTTTTTCACACTTAACATATTTTATATGTACATTCACATTCCTCTTCCCAGAACATCATTTATTTGTCCTCCAATGTGCAGCTCAGGTCACACTTTTTTTTGAGACGGAGTCTTGCTATGTCGCCCAGCCTAGAGTGCAGTGGCTCGATCCTGGCTCACTGCAAGCTCTGCCTCCCGGATCCATGCTGTTCTCCTGCCTCAGCCTCCCGAGTAGGTGGGACTACAGGTGCCCGCTGCCACGCCCGGCTAATTTTTTTTTTTTTTTTTTTTTTTTTTGAGACGGAGTCTCGCTCTGTCGCCCAGGCTGGAGTGCAGTGGCCGGATCTCAGCTCACTGCAAGCTCCGCCTCCCGGGTTCCCGCCATTCTCCTGCCTCAGCCTCCCAAGTAGCTGGGACTACAGGCGCCCACCACCTCGCCCGGCTAGTTTTTTTTTCGTAGTTTTAGTAGAGACGGGGTTTCACTGTGTTCGCCAGGATGGTCTCCATCTCCTGACCTCGTGATCCACCCGTCTCGGCCTCCCAAAGTGCTGGGATTACAGGCTTGAGCCACCGCGCCCGGCCCCGGCTAATTTTTTAAAAAAATATTTTTAGTAGAGATGGGGTTTCATCGTGTTAGCCAGGATGGTCTCCATGTCCTGACCTCGTGATCCACCTGCCTCTGCCTCCCAACGTGCTGGGATTACAGGTGTAAGCCACCACGCCCCGCTATTTTTTTTTTTTTTTTTTTGAGACAGAGTCTTGCTGTGTCGCCCAGGCTGGAGTGCAGTGGCGCGGTCTCGGCTCACTGCAAGCTCCGCCTCCCGGGTTCACGCCATTCTCCTGCTTCAGTCTCTAGAGTAGCTGGGACTACAGGCGCCAGCTGGCTAATTTTTTTTTTTGTATTTTTAGTAGAGACGGGGTTTCACCGTCTTAGCCAGGATGGTGTCGATCTCCTGACCTCGTGATCCGCCTGCCTCAGCCTCCCAAAGTGCTGGGATTACAGGCATAGGTCACTACGTCCAGCCAGCTCAGGCCACACTTTCTCTAGGAATCCTTCCATTACACCCTTGTGTGCCTTCTACACTGAGTTAGATACATATATTCCTGCTTCTCTAACATTCAGATCATACTTCTACTATAGTACTTATGTTATAATTAATGGTTTACATGTCTGCTTCTCTTACTAGTCTGAGAACTTCTTGAGAGCTGAAATGGTTTTATTTATCTTTTCTTTTTTTTGAGACGGAGTCTCGTTCTGTTGCCCAGGCTGGAGTGCAATGGCGGGATCTCGGCTCACTGCAACCTCTGCCTCCCTGCCACCATACCTGGCTAATTTTTTGTTTTTGTTTTTTTTTTTTGCATTTTTAGTAGAGACGGGATTTCACCGTCTGGCCAGGCTGGTCTCAAAACTCCCGACCTCAGGCAGTCCACTAGCCTCGGCCTCCCAAAGTGCTGGAATTACAGACAGGCGTGAGCCACCGCGTCTGGCCTATTTATCTTCTTAACCTCAACATCTAGCACAGTGCCTGACATGTTAGTGAACAACTGACTTGTTGAATTAACTAATAAAAATACAGGCATACAAGAAGAGCACAGTAGCATTTTCAACAATTTGACAAATGAATATTGCTTTGTTTTCTTCAAAGGGCCACCACTTTAAAATTGAATAATCATCTTTGTTTATAGTCAGACCTAAAACAAAGCTCTGTACACTTCCTGTGTCAAATAATAATAATGTAAGTCCTTTACACCAACTCATTTCATCATTACAATCCAATGAAGAAAATCTTATTATTTTTCCTCTTTTTTTTTTCTCAGATGAGGAAATAGGCTTGTAAGAGGTAAACCAATTTGCCTAAGGTCACATATTTAATAAGTAGGGTTTCTAGCTCTGGCACGTATGGTGCTAACTACCACACTATTGTGCCTCTCAAAGTCAGTTGAGTAACAATACTCACTTTTGCACAATATCTCATCCCTCTGTCTGACCCTCTCCCCTTTCAACCTCCCATATACACTCACTTAGGAGAAACAAAGGCTCATGGCTCATACATGCAGCTTGTGATCTAGAAAAAAAAATGTGTCCGTACATACTCGGCTTTGTTTAATGTAAACAAATATAGTAATCAATATAGTATAAACCTCCAGGACTATTCTGTTTTAATAACATGTAGATACAATGTAATGATTTTAATTACTTTATTGTCCTATCAAATTCTTTAAAATGGGAACTTGAGGCCCAGTGCTGTGGCTCATGCCTGTAATTCCAGCACTTTGGGAGGACAAGGCAGGCGGATCACCTGAGGTCAGGAGTTTGAGACCAGCCTGACCAACATGGAGAAATCCCATCTCTACTAAAAATACAAAATTAGCCGGGCATGGTGGCGCATACCTGTAATCTCAGCTACTTGGGAGGCTGAGGCAGAACTGCTTGAACCTGGGAGGCAGAGGCTGTGGTGAGCCGAGATCGCGCCATTACACTCCAGCCTGGGCAAGAGCGAAACTGAAACTCCACCTCAAAATAATTTTAAAAAAGGAACTTGGTATACTGCTTCAGCAATTTAAATGTGTCAATCCACATATCCAACGTTAAATTATCTTTTCCGGAAAGCAAAATGTGAAGTGCCTTATCAAGACTTCTTGTCATGTATCACAATTTCTCCATTATTACTTTACTAAAGATGTCTGTGAGGGTACAGCTAGAAAGATGTAATTGAAAAACCGGTTCTTGCCACATTGCAAAATAACTGTAAGGAGTGGCATTTGGTTCCTGGAGTGGAAGAGGTGACTATGCCTACTAAATCATGGTATTGTCTCAAATTAAACAAACCAAAAGAACCAAAAAACCAAGAGAGAAAACAAAAAGACAAAAAACAAAGCTTTTTCATTTCTGAAAACTTTGGGGCTGTGTGGTCCTGCTGGGTGCTGCTATTTCTGAGTTTACTATTACTACAATCTTCAAGTCCTAAAGATTTTTTCTTCCTGTTACAGTCCTTTATTCATTCATAACCAAGCTGCATTGTATCGTTTGTGTCCAATTTAGTTGGATTCCAACATCAATCCTATCTTGCCATGAAGTATTAAAGGCTGAAGTACCACTGGGGATGTGGGAGGTAAAATAAGCATTTGCCTTAGAGAAATTCTAGATAAGGAGGGCCATGGAGAACATGCATATCAGACCCCCTCTTCCTTCTGCTCCACACAACCTTCAAGTTTTCATGAACACCTAGAAGAATTAACAGGCAAGAACACCAGTGTTGATTTAATGTTGGCAAGATTCAACATATTTTGAGGTAAGAATACAATAAATGTCTATTATTTTCAGACATTTAGGTTTATACTAATTCATAAACTTTAGGTTTACATTCATTACAGCATTAACAAAAGCTTGGAAGTTTGTTGGGAATGGGCAATACATAGATGACTACATGTTCTAGGCATTAAGCACCATGTTAGAAATGATATGAAAAAGACAGTAGTTTTGAAACGCGTGAATTAGTTTGTGGGAAAGAGTAGGTGGGAAGGAGGTCAGGCAGAGGCAACAGCAGGTACAAAGGCAGGAGGCATAAGAAAGTCTAGCATATTATGCTTTTGTAGAATATGCCAGTCTAGTGACTTCTATCTCCTTTTTTTTCCTAGCTAGGATTTGAATCTATTTTTTTTCTGTAACTTTTTTTTTTTTTGAGATGGAGACTTGCTATGTTGCTAGTCTTGAACACCTTGGTTCAAACAACCCTCTTGCCACAGCCTCTCAAGTAACTGGGGTTACAGGCACGTGGCACCATGACCAAGAACTTCTTTAGCACTACCATTTGTGCCATTGTTCTTGGCTTGTGACATCTCTTCAATTGTGCAGTTATCATTTTTAAAATTAACCTTTTAATTTATCTCTTTCCCTAAATTATAATCTCTTTATTTCTCCAGAATCCCTAGAAAGGTGCTTTGCACTGAGTAGATACTGATAAGTAACTATTGATTGGTTGACCAAAAAAATCATGGCTCATGTACTTTAAGTCTTCATTAAGAATGCTAACATTAAGCCAGGTGCAGTGGCTCACACCTGTAATCCCGACACTTCGGGAGGCCAAGGTGGATCACCTGAGGTCGAGAGTTTGCGAGCAGCCTGGCCAACATGGTGAAACCCCATGTCTACTAAAAATATATTAAAAATACATAAAATTAGTGGGGTGTGGTGGCGGGCACCTGTAATCCCAGCTACTTGGGAGGCTGAGGCAGGAGAATTGCTTGAACCTGAGAAGTGGAGGTTGCAGTAAGCTGAGATTGCGCCATTGCGTTCCAGCCTGGGCGACAGGGCGAGACCGTCTCAAACAACAACAACAACAACAACAAAGAATGCTAAGATTATATTTATAAGAATAAAGTAGAACGTTGTGAGCAGAAGATAACACGTCTATTCACTATGCCACTTTTATTACCTAGTTCCAGGAGGAACAAATACTACATACAGTCAATGTTTATGGCTGCCAATCCAGAAAGCAGTAGCATTGATAGCAATTACTCCCTTATAAAAATACAAAGACAAATTTTAGAGTAAGATCTTCTTATAATCACTGAGAATTATATGAAAAAAAATCTGGACTTGAACTCTGAAAACTTGGATCTGAATCAAGGTTCTGCCACCTGTTGTGTACTTTGGTAAATTACTTTCACCTTTGAGCTTTTTTCTCATCTCTAAAATGAAGTTAAGACTTCCGACTTCACAAGATCATAAAGAATAAATTAAAAATGCATATGTAGCCGGGTGCGGTGGCTCACGCCTGTAATCCCAACACTTTGGGAGGCCGAGGCGGGTGGATCACGAGGTCAGGATATCGAGACCATCCTGGCTAACACGGTGAAACCCCATCTCTACTAAAAATACATAAAATTAGCCAGGCATGGTGGCGGCGCCTGTAGTCCCAGCTACTCGGGAGGCTGTCAGGAGAATGGCGTGAACCCGGGAGGCGGAGCTTGTGGTGAGCAGAGATCTTGCCACTGTACTCCAGCCTGGGCAACAAAGTGAGACTCTGTCTCAAAAAAAAAATGCATATGCATCTAGTGTGACATCTAGTATAGACGCAATAATATATTTGCTCACTTTTTGCCCATTCATCCATTTAAATACATCCATAAAACAACAAAATAGATATATTGTGAACTACAGAGAAATGTTTCTTTTGCAAACTTTAGTGACAAAAAACTTTTCCTTCAAGTCCTTAAGTCATTAGGATAAATATATGTTCACTTTTTGGAAGGTCATCCTATGTTACTTTTTGTTGTAGTGTAAGCACACATTTAAGGCCGAATAAATGTATATTGCAATCATGGGGCAACAGACACTATGGTTTTGTACATTTGTACAATTGTATGATAGTATATACTCTATTTTTAGTTTCAGCATTATCTTTTTTTTTTTTTTTTGAGATGGAGTCTTGCTCTGTCGCCCAGGCTGGAGTGCAGTGGCATGAACTCGGCTCACTGCAACCTCCGCCTCCTGGGTTCAAGCGATTCTCCTGTCTCAGCCTCCTGAGTAGCTGGGATTACAGGTGTCCACCACCACGCCTGACTAATTTTTTGGTATTTTTAGTAGAGACGGGGTTTCACCATGTTGGTCAGGCTGGTTTCGAACTCCTGACCTCAGGAGTTCTGTCTTCTGAGGCCAAAGTCTGCCCACTTTGGCCACCCAAAGTGCTAGGATTACAGGCATGAGCCAGCATGCCTGGCCTCTAGTTCCAGCATTATCTTATCACACATTAGATAATTACTTGTATAAAAGCTCAGGCTCAATAATAAAGTCTATAGACCCTGTACAATAGGCCCCTTTGTATCTGCAGGTTCCACATCCACAGATTCAACCAACCATGGACTGAAAACATTAAAAATAAATAAATAAATAAAAAGTAAGAATACGGCAATTAAAAAAATCAAATGTAACAATACAATATAACCAATATTTACAAAGCATTTACATTGCGCTAGGTGTTACAAGTAATCTAGAGATGATTTAAAGTGCTTGAGAGGATGTATATAGGTTATATGCAAATAGCATGCCATTTTACATAAGGGACTTGAGCAACCATAGATTTTCTTATCTGTTGGGGTCCTGGAACCAATCTCCTGCAGATATCAAGGGACAACTGTGTTTCTGTAAGAAAGGTAAGGTAGAGAATATCTTTTATTTTTATTTTTAGAAACAGGGCCTTACTCTGTCATCCAGGCTGGAATACGGTGGCGTGATCATAGCTCACTGCAGCTTCAAATTCCTGGAGGCTCAACAGATCCTTCTGTCTTAGCTTCCTGAGTAGCTGGGAGTACATGCATGCACCACCATGCTTGGCTAATATTTTCTTTTTTTTTTTGAGATAGGGTCTTGCTATGTTGCCCAGGTTGGCCTTGAACTCCTGCGCTCAAGTGAGTCTTCCATCTCGGCCTCCCAAAGTGCTAGGATAACAGGCATGAGCCACTGCACTCAGCCCTCGCTAATTTGCTTACTTTTTATTTTTTTGTAGAGGCAGGGTGTCACTATGTTGCCCAGGCTGGTCTAAAACTCCTAGCCTCAAGTAATTGTCCCACCTTGGTCTTCCAAAGTGCTGGGATTACAGGCGTGAGTCACTGTACCAGGATGGGGAGATTGTAAAGAAATGGCTGCAGTTAAGAATCTTGGGTTCTGCTTTTGGTTGTCACTATCTCTACCAGACTTCTTTTTTTTTTTTTTTTTTTTTTGAGACGGAGTCTCGCTCTGTCTCCCGGGCTGGAGTTGCAGTGGCCGGATCTCAGCTCACTGCAAGCTCCGCCTCCTGGGTTCACGCCATTCTCCTGCCTCAGCCTCCCGAGTAGCTGGGACTACAGGCGCCGCCACCTCGCCCGGCTAGTTTTTTGTATTTTTTAGTAGAGACGGGGTTTCACCATGTTCACCAAGATGGTCTCGATCTCCTGACCTCGTGATCCACCCGTCTCGGCCTCCCAAAGTGCTGGGATTACAGGCTTGAGCCACCGCGCCCGGCCTCTACCAGACTTCTAATGTGGCATGTAACTTCGGTTTCTCTATACCTTATTATTAACACTTAGAACTGGTGTGATATGATCTCTCAATAATGCTGTAATACTCGATTGGTATCTATAACAAAATTTGAAATACATAGATGCTTTTACAGAAATGCAAAGTACTCAGCTTATCAGTGTCTCTTTTTGTGCTTTGATTAAAATTTAATATTAAATTTGCAATAAAATTTAATTTTAATTTCTTTACCTCCTTCCTGGTAAAACACAGGAACACCTAAAACATTAAAAAACAAAAAACAGGCCGGGCGCAGTGGCTCACGCCTGTAATCCCAGCACTTTGGGAGGCTGAGGCGGGCGGATCACAAAGTAAGGAGATTGAGACCATCCTGGCTAACATGGTGAAACTCCGTCTCTACTAAAAATATAAAAAATTAGCTGGGCGTGGTGGCACACACCTTTAGTCCCAGCTACTCGGGAGACTGAAGCAGGAGAATCGCTTGAACCCGGGAGGCGGAGGTTGCAGTGAGCCGAGATCGCACCACTGCACTCCAGCCTGAGTGACAGAGCCAGACTGCGTCTCAAAACAAACAGACAAACAAACAAAACAATAAAAAAAACAGGCCCGGCGCGGTGGCTCACGCCTGTAATCCCAGCACTTTGGGAGGCCAAGGCAGGTGGATCACCTGAGGTCAGGAGTTTGAGACCAGCCCGGCCAACATGGCGAAACCCTGTCTCTACTAAAAATACAAAAAATTAGCCAGGCTTAGTGGCGCATTCCTGTAATCCCAGCTACGCGGGAGGCTGAGACAGAAGAATCACTTGAACCAGGAGGCAGAGGTTGCAGTGAGCCGAGATCATGTCATTGCACTCCAACCTGGGCGACAGAGTGAGACTTCGTTTCCGCCCCCAACCCCCAACAAAGGACAAAACAAAACAAAAACAAAAACTGCTGCATTAACAGTAATTTTATAAACAAAATGACAAAAAGCAATTTCTTCTCACTTGATTTTAGAGACAGTTGCTTACATACAAGAATTTTTGGTCAGAGGCCCTGTAGGGTGACCAAACCATCCCAGCTTGTCTGGGACTTCCCAGGGTGGGTACTGAAAATTCAGTGTCCCAGGAAACCCCTGTCCTGAGCCAACTGGAACAGTTGGTACAGTTGGCTTTTCCATAGCTTACACTTCTATTATCTGCCCTTAGAAAAATTCCAGTGCTATTGTAATTTATATTTATCTGAAAAGCACCTGCATAGTCTTCCTGTTGGTATTCAGTACATAATCATTTGGTTAGCATATAAATATTTATGGAATTTTGCCCCATGAATAGATATTTTATAAATGTATACCAATATTTTTTTACCTTACTAGGACTTGGGGACAACGGGAGTGCCAAATTACCAACAATGATTATCTCGGCACCAAAAAGGAATTAATTTGTGTATTTTCTTTTTCAAGAACCTTTTCCTGTTATTGTTTAGAGACTACTGTGCTTCTAGCTAGTAATCACCATAGCTGGGAAAACAATAACACATGCAATACCTTTAAGAACAAGTCATTAAAAAACAAAACAAAATAATGTATGTGGGTCATCCCTTGGCCAATCTGGGGCCAGAGAGAAGTTGTTCTACTGGTTTTCCTTAAATAGCACCATAACCTAACCTGAATCTAAGATGGTTTCCAAAATATGTATAGAATGAATGTTAACTAATTAGTTCTATAAAAATATGTATAGAACGAAAGTTAATTAACCATCAAACCATGGTTATCATGGTTTATCCATGGATAGGAGACCCAAAAATTCAGAAGCACTGTAATAAAAAATGAAGTCATGGAAAAGGTTTCTGAGGAAAAAATCAGACCAATTGTCTTCCCTAGAAAATCGAGATGACACAGGCTGTGTACATATAAGCAGAATTAAAATAAAACTGATTAGGCCTGGTGTGGTGGTTCATGACAGTAATCCCAGCACTTTGGGAGGCCGAGGCGGTAGGATCATGAGGTCAGGAGTTCGAGACCAGCCTGACCAACATGGTAAAACCCTGTCTCTACTAAAAATACAAAAATTAGCCAGGCTTGGTGGTGTGTGCCTATAGTCCCAGCTACTCAGGAGGTTGAGGCAGGAGAATTGCCTGAACCCGGGAGGCGGAGCTTACAGTGAGCTGAGATCATGCCACTGCACTCCAGCCTGGGTGAGAGAGCAAGACTCCATCTCAAACAAACAAAAACTGATTAAAAGATTATAAAGGTGACTTATGACACTTTTTAAAAGCTCTGATTCTGTGAGTACTTAACTATGTGCCAGGTACTGTGTCAAGTGCTTTAAATACATAATTTTATCTGATACAAATAATCCTATGAGAACAGGAATTATGATCCTCTAAAGTAAACCTCTAAAAGAGAGGCTTAGTAATTTGCTTAAGGTTACAGACAGCAACAAGAGGGGCAGAGGCAAATTCAGGTCCATCTGCTTCAATAACTTTTATCCTCTTCACCTTTATCCTATGCCACTTCTCAATATTGCTGGTGTAAACTCTGGTAAAATTCTATCTCCAGCTCTAATTTTTCCTGACCTTCAGTCTTGTACTTTAGTTTATGGAAGTGCCTACTCAACACCTCTACCCTGATGTCTAATGACCACCTCAAATAACATGTTTCAGTAAGTGATGCCACCATTCACCCAGTCGCTCAAGCTCCAAATATAGTAGGCATCCTTGTTTCCTGCATCAAACCCACTGTCAAGCCATCAGCAAATATTTTGGCTCTGCTTTCAAATTCTATCTCCATCTGACCGCTTCTTATCACCTCCACTGCCACAACCCTAGTTCAGGCTATTATCACTACTTAGTTGGACTATTGAAATAGCCTCGTAATTGCTTTGTTTTCATAGTCCATTCTCCATAAAGCAGTCAGTTATCTTTTTATTTTATTTTATTATTATTTTTTTGAGACGGAGTCTCACTCTGTTGCCCAGGCTGGAGTGCAGCGGCCGGATCTCAGCTCACTGCAAGCTCCGTCTCCTGGGTTTACGCCATTCTCCTGCCTCAGCCTCCCGAGTAGCTGGGACTACAGGCGCCCGCCACCTCGCCCGGCTAGTTTTTTTGTATTTTTTTAGTAGAGACGGGGTTTCACCCTGTTAGCCAGGATGGTCTTGATCTCCTGACCTCGTGATCCACCCGTCTCGGCCTCCCAAAGTGCTGGGATTACAGGCTTGAGCCACTGCGCCCGGCCCAGTTATCTTTCAAAAACACAGATCATATAGTTTCACTCTTCTGCTTAAAACCCTTTAATAATTGCCACTGCAATAATGTAAACTGCTTAAGATGACCTACAAGGCCCATACTGGCCCCTACCTTGATCTGCTTTATCTGACTTTATCCCTTAATACCCTCTTCTTTGCTCAGCATGTCTCAAGTCACATTGGTCCTGATATTTTCAAATTCCTCTGTGACTTAAAAAGTCATGTGCTTTGAGAAGATGTGAAAGGGCAGGGTTGGAAGTTTTAGGAAATTGGCAAAGGTGTGAAAGAGTTGCTGAGAGAGGGAGAACAATCCGGAAAAATTTAATAGGATTGCTGGGAAGTATTGAGGGTTGAGTTGTGCTTGGTGATTGAAATTAAGTAGGCTGGGTGTAGTGGCTCACGCCTATAATCCTAGCACTTTGGGAGGCCACGGTGGGAGGATTGCTTGAGGCCAGGAGTTCCAGACCAGTCTGAGCAACATAGTGAGATGTATATACACAAAAAAATTAAAAAATTAGCCAGGCATGGTGGTGTGCACCTGTAGTCCCAGCAACTCAGGAGGCTGAAGTGGGAGGATCACTTGAGCCCGGGACATCGAGGCTGCAGTAGTGATCACAGTACCGCATTCCAGCCTGGGTGCCAGAGTAAGAGTGCCTCCAAAAAAAAAAAAAAAAGAAATTTAGTAATAGAATACAGATGGCTATGCACATTTCTCTAATAGTGGTCAGCTGTTCCATTATCAAAGGGGAGAATATGGATGGTAGGGTTCATTCAAGGTAGGGGTACGATGAAAAGGTGAGGCAAAGGAGTTTAGAGTACTGATTAGGTACCTACTGAATTTTTCTGTAGGTAATATCACAATGGAGACCGGGTGGAGAGAAGTGTTGCTTGTGTCTATGGCTTGCCTTAGTTGTGGCAGCAATCTAGAATTGCTAAATAGGAACACTGAATCAAAGAACCTAGACCTGGCTGGGCACCATGGCTTACACCTGTAATGCCAGCACTTTGGGAGGCTGAGGCAGCTGGATCACCTGAGGTCAGGAGTTCGAGACCAGCCCGGCCAATATGGTGAAACCCTGTCTCTACTAAAAATACAAAAATTAGCCTGGGGTGGTGGCATGCGCCTATAGTCCCAGCTACTCAGGAGGCTGAGACAGGAGAATTGCTTGAACCTGGGAGGTGGAGGTTGCAGTGAGCTGAGATTGCCACTGCACTCCAGCCTGGGCAACAGAGTGAGACTCCGTCTCAAAAAAAAAAAAAAAAAAAAAGGGCTGGGTGCGGTGGCTCACGCCTGTAATCCCAACACTTTGGGAGGCTGAGGCGGGTGGATCACGAGGTCAGGAGATCGAGACCATCCTGGCTAACATGGTGAAACCCCGTCTCTACTAAAAATACAAAAAAAATTAGCCAAGCGTGGTGGTGGGCGCCTGTAGTCCCAGCTACTTGGCAGGCTGAGGCAGGAGAATGGCGTGAACCCAGGAGGTGGAGCTTGCAGTGAGCAGAGATTGCACCACTGCACTCCAGCCTGGGCAACTGAGCAAGACTCCATCTCAAAAAAAAAAAAAAAAAAAAAAGAACAAAAAAGAACCTAGACCTATCAGTAGAGGTTAAAAGCTTTACTTTTTAAATCCTGAGGTTAAGAAATTATCAGTATTTCGAAACTTACAAAATGGACAAATTGGTAGAGGCTTTTTAACATTATAATGGAATTTTTCACTTTTCAAAATCAATTTCCAAAGGGAACCTATAGGTTGAACAGTAAGATTTATCAACAAAGCAGGGATTTAGATTGTAAAAGGTTTTCAATCTGGCCAATTCTTCAGATTATCTCAAGAGGGAGCCTTCTTATGCCTCTTCTTCCTTCATAACACTTGTCTGGCTCTCATGTCCTGTTTACAAAGATTTAAGCCCACTCTTAAAAAGGCATAAAATGCTCTTACTGACATGACCCCTGACTAACTTGCCTAATATTTTGCCATCTACCCTCCATGCACTTTAAGCTCCCAAACTATTAATTACTTGACACCTTCTGCGCTTTTGCTTGGTCTCTGTGGCCAGACCATCTTCCCTGCCTTCTCTGTTGAACTCCTAGCCATTCAACAACACTCAGCTCACATAGCACACTTTCAGATGAGATTCAAGCATTATCTCTCTTGCTACATTTGGCCCTTGTAGATATTTCTATTATTGCCTGTATTTTGTTGAAGCATTCATGTCTTTTATGTACTATACAGTATATAATACATATGCATTACAATGCATTTTTGATTCATGTTTTGGGGCATCCAGCGGCTAAAATAGGGCAAGGGTTATGTGGTCTTGGCCAGGTCCCTTTTCCTTTCTGAGCTTCAGGTTCCTCAGGTATAAAATGGGTACTATGGCTCCATGAAGATGAAACAGAATATATGTAAAGCCCTTACACAGTGCTCAATTCATGAAAACCATCGCTGTTTACATTGTTTAGGGCCCTCAAGAGGCGCTCTAATCAGCGGGGTTGAGGAAATGCCTCTTTAAAATGACGTCATTATAGGAGACTTAAAAACCACAGCATGTCTGTACAAGTGAACAGGATCACACAGCTACCTAAAGTGGGTTCGCCTGTCATACAGTTTAGAGGTTCCACTTACAACAGGTTTCCATCAGTAGCCAAAGCAACAGAAATTTTAGATTAACAGATCACGGCTTCCGGGATTACCGCAGGGCGGGCGGGAAGCGCCTTTCCGCCCGGGTGGGAAGGCCGCGTCCCCATGGGACTGCCGGAGGGAGCTGGATCCCTATGGCCTGCGGCAAACACCACCACCTAGGCGGTCCAGGGGTCCCTCTCTCGGTGACTGGTGACCAGGAGGCCGCAATCTCTTCACATAAAAGCTCTACGGGTTTCCGCTCGGCCCTCACAGCGGCAGCGGACCGAACCGAGAAGGCAACTCCCGCTCAAGTCCTAGGCCCAGGTAGGCCGGGCCGTGGGGTCTCCCCGGGCTCCACGCAGGGGCGGCGGGGCGGGGCGCAGTGACGCAAAGAGGAGTGACGCGACGACGCAACGCGACGCGGTGACGCACGCCCCTTTGTTGGCTCAGTAGCGATAGCAGCGGCCGTAGAGGTGGCGCTGGGGACTGTTTTCTCTCGGAGGCCGGAGCGGAGCCGCGTCTGACTGAGGCGGGCAGCAAGCGGCCCCCTCGCTCCCTCCCTCCCTCCTCCGCGCCCTCCCCGCCGCCACCAGCAGTCAAACGCCAACCGCCGCTCCTGGGGAGGAGCCGCGGCCCGCGGGGCCGGAGCCAGGCCTGCGTCCGGACATCAGCCGGAGCCGGAGCGAGAGCCGGGGCCTCGGCGTCCCCGCCCTCTCCCCGCCTCGGCCAGCGTCCGCCGGGCCCCCGCGCGTCGCGCCATGGACTCGGACGAGGGCTACAACTACGAGTTCGACGAGGACGAGGAGTGCAGTGAGGAGGACAGCGGCGCCGAGGAGGAGGAGGACGAAGACGACGACGAGCCGGACGATGATACCCTGGATCTGGGCGAGGTGGAGCTGGTGGAGCCCGGCCTGGGCGTCGGCGGGGAGCGGGACGGACTGCTGTGCGGGGAGACGGGCGGTGGCGGCGGCAGCGCTCTGGGGCCCGGTGGTGGCGGCGGCGGCGGCGGCGGCGGCGGTGGTGGCGGGCCGGGGCACGAGCAGGAGGAGGATTACCGCTACGAGGTGCTCACGGCCGAGCAGATTCTACAACACATGGTGGAATGTATCCGGGAGGTCAACGAGGTCATCCAGGTGAGGGTGGCCGCCGCGCCAGCTGGACCGGGCTCAACCGGGGAGCGGATTCAGGCTGCACGCGCGGTCCCAAGGGACAGGCCTGGGCCTGGTGCGCAGCCCAGCCCGGTGCCTCCCGGCCTTGTCTTCTCCGCTGCCTCTGCTGGGGATAGAGGGTGTCGAAAGCAGAGGTTCGCCGATTAGCCGGGTGTGGGGAGGTACTCTGGGGGCGGTGCTTCCCAAGTCCTGCTATGGCGGAGGCCTTCGGCCGCCTAAGCCTTCTCTTGCGGGCAATTTCTGCCAGTCCCCGGCCCCGGTGTCCTTTCTTTGCCTGGGCGAGCGCCTACTGGGGCGGGGCGGAGGAGGTGGGGTGGGGAAGAGGAGTCAGGAAGAATTGGGCCCCGACGAGGGTTACCCCGGCCTTAGCCTCATTTGAGCACTTTTGGAAGGGATTAGAGTAGGCCTTAGAGCAGCTTGGTGTACAGTTGCCCCAAGTGGGCACCAGTTAATAAAGAAATGGATCTTGGCAGTCTCAAGTGCCTACTTAAAGGGTGGGGGAAGGGAACTATTTCTCGGAAGAGGTGCTGATGGGCCTTTTCAGATGGTGAGGCTTCTGCTTACATCTTTTTTACATTTTTGCTGTTTGGGACCTAACTGCTACTTTTTCTAGTCGTAGCATATTACTTGCTTGAAGCTGTTGGAATAGTTACTGCATATTGCATACCCATCCTTGTAGCTAAAACGGCAACAAAACGCAGTGTTGTCTAATATTGGACAAGACTCTATTGTTAGAAAGAAGAGACTTTCTGCTTGTGAACTCCTTTCTCTGATATTTTCTATTTTGTGGTAAGTTAGGCTTGGTGTAAGTTGATAACCACATCTCAGTGAACCATATGCGTCAGATTTTGCATTTTTGAGCTTTAGAAAATCAAAAATCTTCATTTCTTTGGGGGAAAAAACCTCACTTGTCCTGAGGAATCAGGGATATGGCCGAAGAATAAAAATGAAGCTTGATTTAGTGCAACTTTTAGAAAACCTGGAAGGAAACATATATGAGCAGCAAGTTACTTACTATTGCCTCTTGCTTGTCAGTCATCATTTCGTTTTTAACATAAATTGGTTGGCTAAATATTCATTGACAAATTAGAAGTATGGCACTGTCAACTCGTTGACTTTCTATCATTAACAGATTTTTATAGTATTATAAGTAACAGTTTTAAAAATTGAATTATCTATTCAGGCACTGTTTGAATACAGCGTTTTGCATAATAGAAAAATGTCTGATACCTAGTGCCATTACTAAATAGTGGAAGTCTTAATTTTTTAATATAGAGAACGCAGTCTAAGAAGGAAGTTGAGGATTGTAGAAGATAATTTTTTTTTGTTTGAAGCAGAGTCTCGCTGTGTCTCCCAGGCTGGAGTTCAATGGTGCAGTCTCAGCTCACTGCAACCTCCGCCTGCCGGATTCATGCAGTTCTCCTGCCTCAGCTTCCCCGGTAGCTGGTACTACAGGCGTGCGCCACCATGCTCAGCTAATTTTTTGTATTTTTAGTAGAGACGGGTTTCATCATGCTGGCCAGGCTGGTCTCGAACTCCTGACCTCGTGATCCGCCCGCCTCGTCCTCGCAAAGTGCTGGATTACAGGCGTCAGCCACCGCGCCAGGCCTGTAGAAGATGCACGTGTAAGACAAATCTGATTAGGTAAGAAAAAATAAAAAGACAAAACAAGCCTGCCACCCAGAGACCTACACCAAAATGTCAACTGTAGTTATTTTTCTAGACCTTTGGATAGCTACTAATATGGTTCGACATTAATAACAGTGGAACTGTACTGTATGTTCTGTGTTTTCAGTGGAAAAACATTATTACAAAAATCCTCTGAACAACCTTCTGTCAAGTAAGTTTTTCGAGAACTTACATGATTATCGATCCAAACTGATTTATTTAATCAGTCTGTGATTTGCCTTCCTTTTTATTTTCTAGTTTCTGGCTTTTATAAACATCATTTAAAATATTATTATAGGTCAGTCTTTGAGTGTTCTTACTTTCTTGGGATAAAGTGAATTGCTGAGTCAAAAGAATTTGCTCATTTTCAATGCGTTTGATACATACTATCACATTGCTTTCGGAAAAGTTATGCTAGTTTTCCCAACCAGTGTTTGATGGGCAAAAAAAACCTGGTGAAATTGAACTTTCGTTTATTGGGCTTGGTATTTCTTTTTTAAATTGCCCCTCGCTTTTTGCTCATTTTATCCTCTCTTGCCCATTGCACCTCTTTGGGATATTTATCTCTTACTGGTTTGTAAGACTTAACAGAGGTTGGAAATAGCAGTTATCTAGGTTTTTAATGTTGGTTTGATAAACACTGAATTTTACTTAGTTTACATTAGAGAGCTTACTGTTAATTCTTAAAAATTTAAATTCCCTGTTTCCAATTCTAATTTTCAGTATGAAATCAGGTAAGATACATTGGCAGGTGAAAAAGTTTGAAATGTAAAAAGATCACCAAATTAATTTAGTGTTTCCTTGGGAATTTGATTACTTTTTCTGGGAGAGGAGTTCTGGGCAACAGCATAAATACTGTTATTTGTGGATATCTACAGGTTAGGTTTGGTCTTCAAATAAGTCAACTTTATTTTTCTTTCAGAAAACTCTTGGTTTTCTGGCTTTCTATACTTTCCCGGTTAACATTTAAATAAAAGACCAAATATATTTAATTTGGTCTTTTATTTAAATCCTTTGTGGCTACCTAGCTTGCCTTTTCAGCTTTTAAGGAAAAAAAAAAAAAATCTGAGTTTTTTGTTTTGTTTTGTTCTGTTTGGAGACAGTCTTGCTCTGTCACCCAGGCTGGAGTGCAGTGGCCTGATCTCAGCTTACTGCAACCTCCACCTCTCAGGTTCAAGAGATTACCCTTGCCTCAGTCTTCCCCGCCCCAGCCGCCTCCCACCCTGGTATCTGGGATTACAGACACCTGCCGCCAGGCCCAGCTGATTTTTGTGTTACGAGATTTCGCCATGTTGGTCATGCTGGTCCCGAACTCCTGGCCTCAAGTGATCTGTCCTTCTTGGCCTCCCTAAGTGCTGGGATTACAGGTGTGAGCCACCATGCCTGGCCAGGGTTTTTTTTTTTTTTTTTGAGACAGAGTTTCACTCTGCTGCCCAGGCTGGAGTGCAGTGGCGTGATCTTGGCTCACTACAACCTCTGCCTCCTGAGTTCAAGCAATCCTCCTGCCTCAGCCTCCCGAGTAGCTGGGATTACAGGTGTGCACCACCACACCCAGCTAATTTTTGTATTTTTTAGTAGAGAGGGGGTTTCACCATGTTGCCCAGGCCGATCTTGAACTCCTGACTCCAGGTTATCCACACAACTTGGCCTCCCAAAGTGCTGGGATTACAGTCGTGAGCCACCGTGCCCAGCCTAAAAAGTGGTTTTCTAATGTAACTGTATAAGTAGCTAGGTAAATTATTAAATGAACCCTGTTCAATTCTGCAGTTGGGAGTATTTAAACTTGCCATTTTGTATTTCCACAGCAGTGTCCAGCAGATGTTGATTGTGCTTTCTAAGTATGCCAGGCACTATGTTAAGCAGAGGATATGCTTCTTGCCTAAGGAGCATATAGGGATAGGAAATATGGAGGTCCTTGGACTCCACTTCCAGAGATTCCTACTCATAAATGAAGTCTGGGGTGGAACGTGAGCGTCTCTGTATTTTAGACTTCTAGTGATAGTTAATCCACTGTCACGATTTTGACTCAGGCAGAGTGAGTGAGAAGAGCAGCAGCTCTTAGGAGCACAGATTGGGTATACCTAATCAAAATATCCGAAATGCTCTGAAATCACTGTTTTGTTGCCCAGGCTGAAGTGCAATGGCAAGATCATAGCTCACTGCAACCTCCAACTCCTGAGCTAAAGTGATTTCTCCTGCCTCAGGCTCCTGAGTAGCTAGGACTATAGGTGTGTGGCACTACACCTGGCTAATTTTTTTTTCTTTTTTGTAGAGACACAGGGTCTTGTTTTGTTGCCCAGGCCAGTCTCAAACTCCTGGCCTCAAGTGCTCCTCGAACCTCAGCCTCTCAAAGTGGTAGGGCTGGAAATCCAAAACTTTTTGAGCACTGATGTGATGATGTTCAAAGGAAATTCTCATTGCAGCATTTCGGATTTCGGATTGTCAGATTAGGGATGCTGATTGTAAGTATAATTAAATATTCCAAATCTGAGAAACTTGTGATAGTCAACCTGTACCATATTTAGAGTGTGTGCCGAGAGGAATATGGACCTGGGACTGTTGAATGTGAGTGGTCAGAGAGGAGGTATAAAAAACAGTGGATAGGTATCTTGCTTTTATAAGATCTATTATGCTAAATAACTTTTTTTTTTTTTTTGAGACAGAGTTTTGCTCTGTTGCCAGGCTAGAGAGCAGTGGTGGTGCGACATTGGCTCAGTGCAACTTCTGCCTCCCGGGTTCAAGCGATTCTCCTGTCTCAGCCTCCCGGGAAACTGGGACTATAGGCACATGCCACTACGCCCAGCTAATTTTTGTATTTTTAGTAGAGACTGGGTTTCACCATGTTGGCCAGATGGTCTCAATCTCTTGACCTCATGATCTGCCTGCCTTGGCCTCCCAAAGTGCTGGGATTACAGTTGTGAGCCACCGTGCCCAGCCAAATAACTCATTAAAATATTTAAGTCTTACTGAAGAAATTTTCTGTTGGCTGTTGGTTTGAAAGATTTATTTCACCTATAAGGGATTTAATTAAAGAACCTCAAAGTTGAGATTGCAAGCCTAAACTAAGGAAGACAGTGTACTATTCTAGCATATTATTTACTGGTTGGGGAGTCAGTTATAGCCCTGGTTTTTTCTCTGTCTAGTTAGTATCTCAGAACCTTCAATTTTTTTTTTTTTTTTTTGATATGAGTCTCGCTGTGTCACCCAGGCTGGAGTGCAGTAGCCCAATCTCGGCTCACTGCAACCTCCACTTCCAGGGTTCAAGCCATTCTCCTGCTTCAGCCTCTCAAGTAACTGGGATTACAGGCACTCACCACCACACCAAGCTAATTTTTGTATTTTAGACAAGGTTTCACCATGTTGGCCAGGCTGGTGTCGAACTCCTGACCTCAAATGAGCCACCCACCTTGGCCTCCCAAAGCGTTGGGATTACAGGCGTGAGCCATGGTACCCAGGCAAACTTTTTTTTTTTTTTTTAAGATGGAGTTTCTGTCTTGTTGCCCAGGCTGGAGTGCAATGGCGTGATCTCAGATCACCTCTGCCTCCCAGGTTCAAGCGATTCTCCTGCCTCAGCCTCCTGAGTAGCTAGGATTACAGGCATATGTCACCACGCCCAGCTAATTTTGTATTTTTAGTAGAGATGGGGTTTCTCCATGTTGGTCAGGCTGGTCTCAAACTCCCGACCTCGGGTGATCTGCCCGCCTCGACCTCCCAAAGTGCTGGGATCACAGTGAGCCACGCTGCCCGGCGTTGTTTTGTTTTTAATCTGGGACTGAAAATGAGGGAGTTGAATTACTGGATTGGTCCTTTTTTACATTAAGGGTTTTGTTTGTTTAGCATTTTAAAAACCTCAGTTAATTGGAGATGTTCATGTTTTCCAAGAAATTGAATTCAGGTGTGCATATCGTAGTTAAATTCATTAATTGGGAGAGGAGGAAGAGGATGTACAAGCCTGTGCATGGTGTGTGCAGGCACCCGTGTTTTGAAGTTACTGAAGTGTTTGGTACGGTTTAGATTTATTCCTCTTGGACTATGTTTTCCCAGCTTTATCTCCTTGAACTGTAAGTTTAAATTACACTGACTTGTTGAATTGCTATGGCAGTAGTCCTATGAATCAAACTCTGGGGATGGGGTCTGGCTGTTTTAACAAGTCTTCTAGGTGATGGTGATGCAAGCTAAAGTTTGAGAACTGCTGATGTAGTTGAAATTTAACAGTAGTGTTTCTCTGTGTGTTATGTGTAGTGATAGATTACTACAGAGGTGGGTTAATGAGGCAAGGTAAATTGTTTAAGAAACTAATTAGGGGGCCAGGCACGGTGGCTCATGCCTATAATCCCAGCCCTTTTGGAGGCTGAGCCACGCAGATCACTTGAGGTTAGGAGGTTGAGACCAGCCTGGCCAATATGGTGATACCCTAGCTGGGTGTGGTGGTGCGTGCCTGTAATCCCAGCTGCTTGGGAGACTGAGACAGGAGAATTGCTTGAACCTGGGAAGTGGAGGCTGCAGTGAGCTGAGATCGCGCCACTGCACTCCAGCCTGGGTGATGGAGGGAGACTCTGCTTCAAAACAAAAACAAAAACAAAAAATAGTAATGAGAAAATTTCCAGAACCTCGGCAACACTAGGCTAATCGATAAGGTTGGAAGGTGTTTGTCATCGTAGTTCGTAGTTGCTGTCCTTCAGCTAAGGTGGTGTTTATTCAGTATTTTCCCTTTCCTTTCCTTTCTTTTTTTTTTTTTTTTTTTGGAGACAGTCTCTCTCTCGCCCAGGCTGGAGTGCAGTGGTGCCATTTCAGCTCACTGCACCTTCCGCCTCCTAGGTTCAAGCGATTCTCCTGCCTCAGCCTCCCAAGTAGCTGGGATTACAGGCACCCACCACTATGCCTGGCTAATTTTGTATGTTTAATAAAGACGGGGTTTCACCATGTTGGCCAGGCTGGTCTTGAACTCCTGACCTCAGGTGATCCACCTGCCTGGGCCTCCCAAAGTGCTGGGATTACAGGCATGAGCCACTGTGCCCGGCCAGTATTTGCAAATATACAAACCAAACTAGTGACATCTGACATTCTAGATTGGAGTTCTTTTTTTTTTTTTTTTTTGAGACGGAGTCTTGCTCTGTCGCCCAGGCTGGAGTGCCGTGGCCGGATTTCAGCTCACTGCAAACTCCACCTCCCGGGTTTACACCATTCTCCTGCCTCAGCCTCCTGAGCAGCTGGGACTACAGGCGCCCGCCACCTTGCCCGGCTAGTTTTTTGTATTTTTTAGTAGAGACAGGGTTTCACCGGGTTAGCCAGGATGGTCTGGATCTCCTGACCTCATGATCCACCTGTCTCGGCCTCCCAAAGTGCTGGGATTACAGGCTTGAGCCACTGCGCCCAGCCGATTGGAGTTCTTGATTTCCCTTCCACTCCTAGATTTTTTTTTAATGTAGAACATTGAGTTTTCTGATTTATTAGTATGCTGGAAGAGATATAAAGTCTTGGATAGATATAAAGTCCTGTTTAAAGGAATATGAGAAGACTTACTCTTAAGGAGTTGACAGTCTCTTAGAGTTAAAACCAAGCTGTTAGGTTAGTGAGTAATTTAAGTAAGTGGATAGTAATAGGTATTCATGGAAGAGACACCTGTAGGTGTTGTCAAAGATGGCTAGGATTTGGGTGGATAAAAAAGAGGAAGTCATTCTAAGGAATTGAATGAGGTGAGAATGAGGAGAATTTTTGAGTAATGAAGTCAGCTAAAGTAGAATGGAGTTTTAAAATGCTGGATAATAATGTAGAACCTGGGAGATTAAAGACTATGATGAAAGGTAAGCAGAAGTCATCAGATTAGATTCCTTTCTTTTGGGGTTGACCTGTGGTAACTATATAGATTTAGTTATCTTTTGCCTTATGTTACCCCAAAACTTAACGGCTTAAAACAACAAGGATCTATTATATCTCAGTTTCTGTGAGTTACAATTCTGGATGCAGCCTACCTGGGGGCCTCTGGCTTATGGTCTCTTACGAGGCTGCAGCCAAGTTGACAGCTGGGTAGCAGTTCTCTCTCTCTCTCTCTTTTTTTTTTTTTTTTTGAGGATAGAGGCTTGCTCTGGTGCCCAGGCTGGAGTGCAATGGCATAATCTCAGCTCATTGCAACCCTCAGCCTCCCGAGTAACTGGGACTACAGGTGTGCACCACCACGCCCCAGCTTATTTTTTTGTGTGTGTGGGTTTTTTTTGGTAGAGACTGGTATTTTTTTGTTTTGCTATGTCACTGAGGCTGCTCTTGAACACCTTAGTTCAAGGGATCTGCCTGCCTTAGCCTCCTGAAATACTAGGATTACAGGCATGAGCCACCGTATCTGACCTCAAGGCTTGACTGGGGAAGCTTCCCCTTCCAAGCTCACTCATTTGGCTGTGACGAGGCCAGATTTTCACTGGCTGGTTGTTGCCCAGAGATACTAGTTCCTTGCCATGTGGGCCTCTGCATAAAGTGGCTGACAACACAGTAGTTTGTTTCCTCCAGAGTGAGGGATCTGAGAGAGAAGGCCCATATAATGGAAGCCACAGTCTTTTTATAACTTAATCTCAGAAGTAACGTCGCATCACTTTGCAATATTTTATTTACTGTAAGTGAATAATTAAATCCAGCCCATATGCAAGTGGAGGGGATTATACAAAGATGTGAAGACCAGGAGGCAGGGGTCTTTGGGGGCCATCTTAGAGGCCGGCTGTTTCTCTCTCTCTCTCTCTGTTAAGAGGTAAATTACAGCTATTGTATAATGCCTTTCTATCCAATCTTTTTATATACTACTGCGAGAACATAGTGTGTTGGATTTTTTATTTTGGGTTAACCATAAACTATTTACATTTGTCTTTGCAAAGCATATCTGTAAATGATAAACATTCCTAATAACCTTTCAGTGGCTTAAGTTTAAAATAGCTTGTAGTCTCAGAATTGGTAGGAATTTGAGAGTCTCCAGTTTACTGAATTTTTTTTTTTTTTTTTTTTAACTCTAGCTACATAATGGAATCACCTGGGAATTTTTTTCATTACTCTTTTTTAAATAGAAAATTGTAGATTCGCGGCCGGGCACGGTGGCTTACGCCTGTAATCTTAACACTTTGGGAGGCCGAGGCAGGCAGGTCACCTGAAGTCAGGAGTTCGAGACCAGCCTGGCTAACATGGTGAAACCCTGTCTCTACTAAAAAAAAAAATACAAAAATTAGCTGGGCGTGGTGGTGGGTGCCTGTAATCCCAGCTAGTCGGGAGGTTCAATCACTTGAACCCAGGAGGCAGAGGTTGCAGTGAGCTGAGATTGTGCCATTGCACTCCAGCCTGGACATCAAGAGCAAAACTCCATCACACACATACACACAAAATTGTAGATTCACATGCAGTTGCAAGAAATAATGCAAAAATCCCACCTATTCTTTTTTCCAAAAAAAATTTTATTTCCCTAGGTTATTTGGGAAGAGGTGTGGTATTTGATTATATGAGTAAATTCTTTAGTGGTGATTTGTGAGATTTTGGTGTACCCATCATCTGAGCAATATACACTGAACCCAGTTTGTAGTGTTTTCTCACCCGCTTCTCACCTTTTCCCCCCGAGTCCCCAGAGTTCATTATATCAATCTTATGCCTTTGCATCCTGATAGCTTAGCTCCCACTTAGGAGTGAGAACATACAATGTTTGGTTTTCTGTTCTTGATTTACTTCTCTTAGAATAGTAGTCTCCAATCCCATCCAGGTTGCTGCAAATGCCATTAGCTCATTCCCTTTTATGGCTGAGTAGTATTCCATCTGATACACACACACACACACACACACACACACACACACACACACACACACCAGTTTCTTTATCCACTTGTTGATTGATGGGCATTTGGGCTGGTTCCCCATTTTTGAAATTGCGAATTGTACTGCTCTAAACGGCATGTGCAAGTATCTTTTTCGTATAATGACTTTTCCTCTGGGTAGATACCCAGTAGTGTGATTGCTGAATTAAATAGTAGTTCTACTTTTAGTTCTTTAAGGCATCTCCACACTGTTTTCCATAGTGATTGTACTAGTTTACATTCCCACCAGCAGTGTAGAAGTGTTCCATTTTCACCACATCCATGACAACATCTATTATTTTTTAATTTTTTGATTATGACCATTCTTGGTGGGACTAAAGTGGTATTGCATGGAATCCCACATATTCTTTACCGATTTTTCTGCAATAGTTTACATCTTATAAAAACAGTGTCTTGCAAAACATCTTGCACAGTATCACAATGAGGATAATGACATTGATGTGATCTAGTGATCTTACTCAGATTTTCTTACCTGGGGATTTTTAAAAATGCAGGCACCCAGGCCCTACCGCATACCAAGTAGGTGGGTCTCTGGGGGGTTTGGGCCAGGCATTGCCATTAAACAAGAATCTTCCCTGGATTGTTTTAATGCACAGCCAGGGTTGAGAGCTCCTGTTTTTGTAAGAAATCTTTCTAAAACACTGCCGTCTCTGCTTAACTACAAGTAAATAACAGTGAGCTATTTTGTGATGCATCTCAATCCAGTGTTTGCCTATTGATTTTTTTTAATGGAAATAAAATCTACTTCCATATTAGCTTTCACTCATTGTTCTTAGTACTGGTAGCACCCTGAATGGTTTTGTTTTTTTATATAACTATCATTTTGGAATCCTGAAGGAAAAATTTTTTTTCCTAAGGTTAATCACCTCTCCTTTCCTCAGTCATTCCTTTTAGGTAATCACTGTCTTTCTTATAATAGGCATAGTATCATAGGCCATAACTTTGCTAAATTATTGACTATATACACAACTCATCCTTTGATCTTGACACTATATTACTATATAACTGTATAAATAGCTTAATTGTTTTCATTAAATGATGGGATAAATAGAAGAATGAGAATTTATTTAGGCTGACATTACTGGGCAAGATAGTAATCAGGCTGCTTCTAAACCTGGAGTGACTGGATCCTTTCGGGCCCACGGAGATGGTAGTAGTAGTGGTCCTTGCATTATTTTCTGTGTTTTAAAAAGCCTCATGTTTTTGTTTTTTTTGTTGTTGTTGTTTGTTTGTTTTGAGACCGAGTCTTGCTCAGTTGCCCAGGCTGGAGTGCAGTGGTGCGTTCTCAGCTCCCTGCAAGCTCCGCCTCCTGGGTTCACTCCATTCTCCTGCCTCAGCCTCCCGAGTAGCTGGGACTGCAGGCACCCGCCACCAGGCCCGGCTAATTGTTTTGTATTTTTAGTAGAGACGGGATTTCACTGTGTTAGCCAGGATGGTCTGGATCTCTTTACATTGTGATCCACCCTCCTTGGCCTCCGAAAGTGCTGGGATTACAGGTGTGAGCCACTGTGCCTGGCCCCCGCCTCATGTATATTTTTTTAAAAAGCTGTCGAGCAACTTTTATAGAGTCAGTAGATTTCTATAATCACTTATAATTTAAGTTTCTCTCTAAATTTTTAATTTTTTTTTTCCTAAATTGTCATTCACCTAGTGATAGGTGGTCATCTGGTTTCCCCTTATCTGCAGTTTCAATTTTCAAGGTTTCAGTTACCTGAGGTGTGCAGCAGTCTGAAAATATTAAATAGAAAATTTCAGAAAGAAACAATTTGTAAGTTTTAAATTGTACACCATTCTGAGTAGTGTGATTAAATCGCTCACCATCCCACCCAGGACATGAATCATCCCTTTATCCAGTATATAGCAGTATATAGACTACCTACCTGCTTCTACTGGCCTCGGCTGGTCACTTAACTGTTATCAGATTGAAAAAACATAGCATGTATAAGTTCGGTATTATTTGCACTTCCAAGTTTCCACTGAGGGTCTTGGGACATGTTCCCTGAGGATGAAGGAGACTGCTGTAGTGTCTCATTTGATGCAGCTTGGGGTATAGTTGATGCCCAATTAGTTGGTGGACAGTATGCTATCTCAGAAGGTGGCTTAAAAAATTCTTATTGCTCTAACATCTGCTCTGACAAATCAGCTTTCCAGAGCCCTATTTTTGTTTGTTTGTTTGTTTTCATTTTTAAAAATCACTTTTTTTTTTGAGACAGAGTCTGTCGCCCAGGCTGGAGTGCAGTGGCATGATCTTGGCTCACTGCAACCTCTGCCTCCTGGGTTCAGGTGATTCTCATGCCTCAGCCTCCCAAGTAGCTGAGATTACAGGCATGCATCACCACACCTGGCTAATTTTTGTATTTTTTGGTAGAGACAGGGTTTCACCGTGTTGGCCAGACTGGTCTTGAACTCCTGACTTCAGGTGATCCACCCTCCTCAGCCTCCCAAAGTGCTGAGATTACAGGCATGAACCACTGTGTCCAGCCTGACAATTTTGGTTTTAAGGCCAAAAGTTTGAAGATTTAAATGAAAAATGCCAAATATTCAGGAATTTTCTCCTGTTTTTTTTTTTTTTTTGTATGTAAATACTGTTCTGTAGTATTGTTCTTTCCTTTTTTGCTCTGTTCCACTTAAAAGTGTTAGAAGTGCCCTTACAATACATTTTGGCAAAAAACAGAGCAGGTAATGAAGTATTAGGTAACATTTTCTTGTTACTGAGACATTTGCTTAGACAATGCTAAGAATAACTATCATCCTAGACACTTATCCCCAGGCTTGCTTTGCCATTGCCTTTGAAACTGTCATACTTATAACTCAAGATATTAACTGACTCTAATTACCTGGTAATATGTCCTCTCTCCTAATCACAGTTGTACAGTGTTTTTAGGGATAAAGTGTAAACTAGAAACCGAGAAGTATTACTTGATTCTTAGCTTGTATTTGTAAGTAAAAGCTACTAATGTGGACATTTATCTTGGAATTTGTGACATTGGTACAGACATTTATCTGAAACTTACTTGAAACTCAAATTTAATACCTTCTCTCTTTGAGGCTTTTCCCACTTTGATTGGCTTATCTGAGAACCATTCTTGGGTTTTGAGTCATCCTTGAATTTTTTTTCCTTCATTTTCCACATTCAATTATCCCTGATCAAGTTACCTCTGAAATTTGTTTCGTGTTGTTACTATCCTTTTTACTAACTAATCCTAGTTTAGGACCTTTTTATTTTGCCTCCTTGTCTCTAGGCTTCCAATGTATCATTCTGTTACCAAACACAAATGTAATAGTCCTGCTAAAAAGAGACTTCCTGTCAAAAGTCTATCCTAGATTCCTTACTGTGGCATTCATGTCTTCCCCATCTTAATATAGCTAATTTTTTTCAATCTCATCTGCTGTTGTTCCTCATCCCTTATTACCCCCAGTTGCACTGTTTGTAATTCCTTACTGTGTAACACGTATTTGTGTTTTCATGCTTTTGTTCATGCTCGTCCCTTTTGATACCTTTTATTTCTCTCACTTTTTTCTTGAGACAGGGATTTTGCTCTATCGCTCAGGCTGGAGTGCAGTGGCACGATCATGGTTCACTACAGCCTTGAACTCCTCCTGGGCCTAAGTGATCCTCCCACCTCAGCCTCCTGAGTAGCTGGGACTACAGTTGCTTGCCACCACATCTGGCTAATTTTTTGTGTTATTTTTACATTTATTTTTTGTTTGTTTGTTTTGTTTTTGGTAGAGACAGAGTTTTTTGCCATGTTGCCCAGACTGATCTCGACCTCCTGGACTCAAACAATCTTCCCACCTCAGCCTCCCAAAGCGTTGGGATTACAGGCATGAGCCACTGTGCCCAGCTGTCTTTCTCTTCTTAACTGCCTGATATATTCCTAGTGAGAATCTGCTCAGGCTGGCCATGGTGGCTCATCTCTTTTCAGGTTCTTCTCTACCTTTCCTGTGCTTCCTTATCTATGTTTGGATAGTGCTTCATGTAGATATTTGGTATAGCCTATAAGAGGTTATGATACAGCCATCCCTATACCCAAGCCTCTAGCTATATATGAGGGTTTTGAAGGTGAAAACTAAAACTCCTTCATCTTTGTGTCCATAGCAGATAGTGCACTGAGTCTCTGACAGAAGAAACTCAGTAAATATTTGTTGAAGTTTGTCCTTGCCTGGTAAATGGTTGCTTTCTCAGTTTTTCCTTGTGGTAAACCAAAGGGATCCAGACAAGATTTTCTTCTGGCATTAACAAATTATTTTATGATTTCTAGATAATGCCAAAGTGATAGTGTAAGAAGATGGCAAAGAAGAAATGTTTAAATTCCAAGAGGACAAGCTTCTTAAGGCCCCTGAATATTCAGCCTTTTAGGTGAAGCTTTATTATTTGCATATACTTCCCTGGCACTTTATGTAAACTGACACAGTGATGATGTTAAAGACAGCTGAATCACCCAGGTACAGTGGCGCACGCCGGCAATCCCAGCACTTTGGGAGGTTGAGGCGGGAGGATTGCTTGAGCCCAGGAGTTTGAGACCAGCCTGGGCAACATAGACCTTTTCTTTACAAAAAATAAATAAAATTAGCTGGGCTTGGTGGCATGTGCCTGTAGTCAGTTACTTGGGAGGCTGAAGTGGGAGAAGAGGATTGCTGAGCTCAGGAGGTCAATCAAGGTTGTAGTAAGCCGAGATTGTGCTACTGCACTCTAGCCCTAGGAAACAGGGTGAGACCATGTCTCAAAAAAAAAAAAAAAAAAGAAAAAAAAAGACAGTTGAATTAGTTTAATACAGTAGTGTCAAAGTATGGTCCATAAGAACAAAACTATTTAGTAATAACTGAAAGACACTATTTGCCTTTTAAAATGTTCTGGTATTTGTGTTGATGTTGCAGGGCAATGAGAAGGTGAAACCACTGGCACCTTAGTACAAAAGATATCAGTGGCACCAAACTATACTAGTAGTCACTGTGTTCTTCACCATCACTGACTCAGAGTAAAAAAATACGTTTCACTTAATCCTAAATGAAGAAGTAAAAATTACTAGTTTTCTAAGTCTTATTCCTTAAGGACACATCTTAATTGCTTGTGTGACAAAACAGGAGGTATGTATAAAGCACTTCTGCATACTGAAGTATGGTGGTCATCTCAAAATAAAAACATTTGTGTGTGCTTTTGACTTGTGAACTTATTTCGTTTCTGGACCTACCCTGGACAGGTTTCCACAGTTGAGAATCTTAGCGTATTGTTGTTACCTTAAAATTCCACACACTACCAGTTTGTCTTTTGAAATGTTATTATTATAAGATGTCAATCCTAGCTAGTATGGTTCACTTTTGTTACATGTTGGCACCTCTGTGGGTTACGGAAAGCTTTGCCCTCTAAAGCAACCAGTTGGTTTTTAGGAAAGGAAAATATTGATCTTTGTGGATAAGTAGAGTCTTGTTAAAAGCTATTAGAAGGCTGTCTTTGGAAAAAATCAGAAAAATCAAAAGAGCTCTGAAAAGGATGATAATAATGGAAAAGAGGCCTTTGTAGCCTTGTGAATGTAATACGTATAGTCACCACAGATTTTTCAGGGAGGCTGGGTACGGTGGCTCACTGTAATCCCAGCACTTTGGGAGACTGAGGCAGGAGGATTGATTGAACCAAGGAGTTTGAGATGAGCCTGGGCAACATAGTGAGACCCCGTCTCTAGCCAAAAAAAAAAATGTTTTTCAGGGAATGCTGAAATGTCTCCTCCTCCTCCAAAAAAAAAAAAAAAAAGAAGTCTCCTTCTTTTACAAGTTAGTCACCTTACTGAGTTTATTATAGCAGGGGTTCCCAATCCCCAGGCTGTGGCCTGGTTAGGAACTGGGCTGCACAACAGTAGGCGAGCAGCCAGCGAGCATTACCACCTGAGCTCTGCCTCCTGTCAGATTGGCAACAGCATTGGATTCTCGTAGAAGTGCAAACCCTATTGTAAATTGTGCATTCGAGGGATCTAGGTTGGCACTTCTTATGAGAATCTAATGCCTGATAATCTGAGGTGGAATATTCATTGTTGTCATTGTCCGTCTCCACTCCCCTCCCCCTCCTTTTCATGGAAAAATTGTCTTCCATGAAATCAGTCCCCTAGTGCCAAAAAGTTGGGGACCACTGTATTGTAGTCTCAAAAATGTTCATATTTGGCCTAAATCTATAGTCTGAGGAAGCATATCAAATCTTTATCATTCATGACAAGCAGGGGTGGGAGAGGAAGCAGGGATAGGAGTGGTTATGTGGGCAGCCAATAGGATAGGAAACTTAAAAGGAACCTACTTAGCCAAACATGTTTTGAGCCTTTGAGTCCCAATAACTAAACAGTGCGGATTAGGATAAAAGATTTGTTCACACCTGTAATCCCAGCACTTTGGGAGGCCGAGGTAGGTGGATCTTGAGGTCAGGAGTTCAAGACCAGCCTGGCCAACATGGTGAAACCCCGTCTCTACTAAAAGTACAAAAATTACAGGCGGGCTCCTGTAATCCTAGCTACTCGGGAAGCTGAGGCAGGAGAATTGCTTGAACCTGGGAGACAGAGGTTGCAGTGAGCCGAGATCGTGCCACTGTACTCCACCCTGGATGACGGCAAGACTCTTGTCTCGAAAAAGATAAAAAAGAAAAGATTAGCATGATAGATCAGGCTTTTCATAATTTGCCCCTATCTACCTTAGCTGCCATTTCCTTATGCTTACTTGTATTATAGCATAATAATCATATTCCCTGTGGAAATTTTCTGTATGCTTTTGTAAGGTTTTTTTCCTTTGCTTCAAATGCTTTCCCTCTACCCCCCCCTTAAACCCATTTATACTTAACGACCCACTGTAAACATTGTTTCTTCTTTGAATCTTTCCCTGTGAGCCTCAGAATTTTGTATATACTTTTATAATAAAAAGCTCTTATCTCATTCCCTTACTAAATAGACTCTGAAATTCTTGGTGATTTGATCAGTATATTAATTTTGGTATTTCCATTGTACCCACAAAGTTCCTGGAACATAGCTGATAGACATTGAAAAGTTATATATGAATGGATTTTCTGATTGATTTTATTATTGATAAAAATAATTCTTGGTACTATCCCTATTTTTTTCCTTTGTGAATTGTTCACATTTCTCTTCTACCAAATTCACTGAATTAACACTTCCCTTATTCTCTAACATAACTACTCTTTGCTCTTAACCAGTTATCTTATGGAACTTTAGTTATCAAAACTGTTATGTGAAATAGGTGACATTTTTACTATTTTGTGATTAAGGAATTAGAGGTGTAGAGGAATTAAATAACCAGCTTTTCATAGCTGGAGTTGGAACTCAGTATTTTATATCATTAAATATACACAAACGTGTGAATGTTACTGTTGTGTGTGCTGGGTATTTTCTGTTTGCCTCTGCAGAACTCTTCTATCGTTTTCCATCCTGCTGTGCTCCAGAAGACAGACTTATACAGGCTGAGTCAGTGGGCTCTGACTTGTGACTTCATTGCTGTGGCCTCTGAATCCAAATAAATGATAAAAAGAGTGGAATAGAGTCAGAAGTCTACTACATACCCCATTTAAGACTTTACAGCTGGCCGGGCGCGGTGGCTCAAGCCTGTAATCCCAGCACTTTGGGAGGCCGAGACGGGCGGATCACGAGGTCAGGAGATCGAGACTATCCTGGCTAACACAGTGAAACCCCGTCTCTACTGAAAAATACAAAAAAACTAGCCGGGCGAGGTGGCGGGCACCTGTAGTCCCAGCTACTCGGGAGGCTGAGGCAGGAGAATGGTGTAAACCCGGGAGGCGGAGCTTGCAGTGAGCTGAGATCCGGCCACTGCACTCCAGCCTGGGTGACAGAGCGAGACTCCGTCTCCAAAAAAAAAAAAAAAAAAAAAAGACTGTACAGCTTACATATATACCATCCTCAAGAAAATATCAAGTCAAAATTGCTGTTAAAACATTTACTGTTTTCTACTCTAGCATTTAAAAACACACAGTTTAATAAAAAATAATTCTACTCGACCAAAGTAATAGAATACATATATATTACATAAAATTTGTTCATGATTTATGTATGAAGTTACAAACTTAGACTAGTGGTCCACAAAACCCAGCATTCTTCTGAAAGAAGTACCAAGAGATTCTGGAAGAATAGCACTGTGAAACTGTTATGGAGGTGCACTAGATAACAAATGCTTGTTTTAAAGGGAGAACAGCCAGTTTATTTTGCTCAGTAATAAGAAAATAGTTCTTTAGTAAAGTTCTCAGGTGAACTTATTACTAATGCCATTTAACTTCAAATGTGGGAAAATATGTTTACTTTTTAACCTACTCTTTACCACCTCTTATGAAGGGGAAAACTTAGGGAGTGAGGCTCAAATTACTAGTCATTTAATTTGGAAATGTTCCTTTGAAAAGAACATACGTACAAAATTTTAGTCACTGTTTTGTTACAGAATTTTTAAATGTAATTATTACATTTCATTGGCTCTAAAAATGTCTGGTTTTAATAATAATCTCTAATTGTATTGCATTAATATAATAGCTGGGTCCTTAGGATATATGATAATGTATGAAGCTTGATTATAATGTTCCATTATACCCAGCTATAAAGCCAAAGTGGTGAAAATAGGACTTTTAAATATACAGAAGTTTTCTAGTCACCCTTAGGAATGAAAGTATAATATTAAGCAATATTTGAAGATTTAAGGAAACAGTAAGCTTGCCTAATCTTTGATTCATACCACAGTAAACACAGTTTTTGATTCACATAGAGTCAAATTAACAAGGTTGGAAGGATCCTAACAGTTATCCTAGCCAACCACATATCAAGTACTACCTCCCTGGTAAGTTATCCTATAGACTATTCTTAAGTGTCTACTCTGGCTAAACCTTCACAGCCACTTCCAGAAGTGAGCACACTTAATATTTGAACAACTCTGATTTAGAGTTCTTTCATACTCTGATTTTGTCTTCCTGTAGCTTTTTACCTGAACCTATCTGGTTCTAATCCTTCTCATGATAGCCGTTCTATAATTTTAAAGATTTATTGAACATATTGGAGACTAGCAATGCAGTAACCTAATCCAGACTAACATTTTTTTTGGGGGGTCAGAACCCAGAATAAAGCTGCTGCTTATTCTGGGTTTACTTCTTAGGGATTGTTGATTGTCTTCACTGGTATTTTGGAGTGAGGCCTGTGCATGTCTGTTGAGGCAAAGTTACATAAGGTAGAACACTACAGCAGCACATGTACACCCTGTTCAATTAAATAAATACCAGGCAGATCTGTTCATACCCTCATTGTAGATACTGAAGGGTTGGTGGGTTTTGCAGTAACAAATTAGTAAGTAATTCATCTTTTTTTTTTTTTTTTTTTTGAGACAGAGTCTCGCTCTGTCACCCAGGCTGGAGTGCAGTGGCGCAATCTCGACTCACTACACGCTCCGCCTCCCGGGTTTATGCCATTCTCCTGCCTCAGCCTCCCGAGTAGCTGGGACTACAGGCGTCAGCCACCGCGCTCGGCTAATGTTTTGTATTTTTTCTAGTAGAGAGGGGGTTTCACCATGTTAGCCAGGATAATCTTGATCTCCTGACCTTGTGATCTGCCCGTCTCGGCCTCCCAAAGTGCTGGGATTACAGGCGTGAGCCACCGCACCCGGCCAAGTAATTCATCTTGATGTTACTATTTTATTAATAGTTTTGAGTTCTGTATATTTCCTCCAACTCAGAATTTATAAAAATAAAAGCACTTTCTAGACAGTTAACTAGTTAGCTCTGAATAAAATGTTTTGTAGTACCCTTTTAAAGATTCTAGATCATTTTAAGCAAAGAATATTGAAATTACGTTGCAAACTTATCTTTGTGAATCAGGTTTTTCTTCATTCTATGTACAAAACAAAATATAGAAATAAGTTGTATACTGAGCTCTTCTCCATAACCTCAGATTTTTTTTTTTAAAAGTAAAAACAGTCTTAGTGTGCTAAGAGTGACTGTTTATAAACTTTTTAAAAGGATTTCAAATTTTTTTATTGTTTGACTATGCATACATGTATTTTCTTGGCTTAAATTAAAAAAGCACAAAAGATTTAAAAAACCCATACATCTGCCTTTATACCTCAACTACCTGGTTCCTTCCCTCACAGTATTGTTGATGTCTTAATGCTTTTCTCGTAAATGCAGAACCCTTCCCCAACCTGATTTTTATATTTTTTATAAGATCCTAAATATATTATAGTTACTTTATAAATTTCTGAGGTTAGTGGGTCCCTAAAAATAATGCTTCAGTTGAATTGGGAACCATTTGTAAATTGAGTACTTGATTTATTTTTGTCAGTTGAGATTTCTTTAGCTGCCACACTGCTGGGGGAATACAGATAATGGACAACTCTTTAAGAAATAATCTATAAATAAAGTACAATGTGATGATATGTTTCACAGTAGAAGCATAAGGTCAAGAAGGAGTATTTAATGCTGTTCTCTGGGAGGACCGACTTGCTGGTAGGAATGGAAGGAAGCTGAATCTTGAAAAACGAATAGTAGCTTACTAGGCAGATGGGGTTAGAGGTGGCATTCCAGACAAAGGAGGAAGAGGAATGGAAGAAATTCTGGTATGTTGAATGAACAATAAGGAATTGAATATTGCTGAAATTACTGGGAAGTAGAGTGGTAGGAGGTGATGCTAGACAGGCAGTGTGATCAGTTTATGAAAGCCTTTAGCGTAGTGAGTGCTATTGCGATGGACTTAATTCACTAGGACTATATGAAACAACTTTAAACTTTTAAATTAATAAGGGATTAGAGTTTAAAAGGCCGCTCTGTTGGTACTATAGGAAATAAATGAGAACAGGGTGAGATTAGGAAACTGGGAGAGTAGTAGTGAGTAATCTATTAGAATAACTTGTGAAAGAAATGGGTTAGCAAGGCTGGAATGGAGGAGGGAAGGCATTCAAGATACAAGTGAGAAATGATGAATTATTAGGAGAAAAAAAAAACTTGGTGATTAAGTCTTTGGTATCATTTAGAACCACATTCAGTTCCAGCTTTGCCTTTTACCAGCTCTGTGACTTCGTGTGTAATATGATTTTAATACATTCTGTTTCATCATCTGTGAGTATTGTGATTGTATAGTTAAAGCTTTAAGCAACTTTCCTTTAACTAACTTGGTGAATAGTTAATAGTTGCTCTCCATTTACTCAGTAAAACAGACCTAGGCAGTGTTCATGACAGGCTCTCAGCTTGTAGGCCTAAGTGGCAAAATTAACCAGTCACGATAGCTCTCATACTGTGTGATATCATTTATACAAAATGTCCTGAATTGGCAAATCTATAGAGATAGAAAGTAGATCAGTGGTTGTCAGAGGCTGAGTGGGAGAAATGGGGAGTGACTGCTAATGAGTATAGGGTTTCTTCTTGGGGTGATGAAATGTTCTAAAATTAATGGTTGACACAACTATGTCACAACTCTGTGAATATAATCAAAACCACTGAACTACTTTTGAGAGTTAATTTCATGGTATATCTCAAGTTGTCACAGAAAAAAAATCTAATTCAATTTTCCCCATTTGTCCAATATGTCTTTTATAATTTTTCTTCTTTAGGTCAAAGATCATGGATTGCATTTGGTTATTATGTCTCTTTATTTGCCCATGTTCTTGATGGGTTAAAATAGTAAAGAATATACAGATGGTTAGATCTCCTATACACAAAAGAATATACAAATGGTTAGATCTCCTATAAACAAAAGTTTCCTGAAACTTCCTTAAATGTGTAGCATGGATCTAGTTTATTTTAGATGCATGCAAAATAAAACATTTGATTAAATTAAAATTGCTCTTTCATGATTGTAAGCTCTTGGTGAAGGCAGATCAGACAGGGTATTTGGGTTAATGTCGGTTAAAAAATTCTGTGTCAAAGCACAGTATTTATACTGGCTTGAGCTAGAATTTTGAGACATTGTTTTAAGGTTTGTTTTTTAAAAATAGCTTTTAGAAGCTTCTTGAGATGTAACTATATATGATATATAAACTATGATATACAAATATGTATATTATACAAAAATATATCCTACAATTTTTTTCCTAAAGAGACACTGGTTTTCTGTCACCCAGGCTGGAGTGCAGTGGTGTGATCACAGCTCACTGCAGCCTTCAACTCCTGGGCTCGAGCAGTCCTTCTGCCTCAGCCTCCTGAGCAGCTGGGACTACAGGCACACACCACCCCACCTAATTTAAAAAAAATTTTTTTTAGAGATGGGGTCTGTTGCCTAGGCTGGTCTCAAACTCCTGGCTTCAAGCAGTCCTCCCACCTCAGCCTACCAAAGTGTTGGGATTACAAGCTTGAGCCACGGTGCAGTTTTGTGTATAAATGTCTTACTGTTATAGCTTGGTAATTGACCTAAATAATACTGTTACATATTGTTTTAAGCCCCCAAAATTGTCTTACCTAGATGTGGTGCTAGCAACTGTTTTTATAAAGGCAGGAGTATAGAATGGCAAAATGCTGAAATACAAACATAAAAGCACACGGACCTTAGTGTCACAGTAGAAACTTCCTGTTTGCAATAATTACCATTTTAATTTTGGTGCAGAAAGCCTTCTATGGATGTGATAGTTTATATACCAAAGAGCAATCTCTATTTGAAGAAACTGTGTGGCCTGGTTACAGAAGTGTCTGCTGTATCTGTAACTGTCACTGGTATTAAAAATACTGATTTATTTTGCCTGTTGTGATAATCAAGAATAACTTATTTGGATATGTGCATGAGATGGTTGCAAATACCAAGTTCAGGTATTTTACTATAGAATATAGATAGACGTGTTTTCTTCTGATTTTCCCCACCCCTTTATATACCTTGATTTTAATTTTTATCAAGTGTGTCTCTTTGGCCTTTGCCGCTGTGGCCCATTGATCTGTCCATCTGTCTGTTACAGTGCATATTGGGTACTTCCAGAAGTATGAATTCAGTGATGCAAAGGACAGGCGGGCTGCAGCAGCAAAGGTAGGACAGAATCATTCCAAAGACAAGTCATTAAAGGACCATTAAACACACATACACACAGACATTGGCAACCAGTACCTCATTATTTAAGGGCACATCATTTATCCTATAAATCTTTATGGGAAAGCTTGTTCTGACATGACAAATGTGACGTACTTGTAAAGGGCACAATTTTATTACTATGTTTTAAACCAGAAGCCTACTTGGCACTTAGGCAACAAAGTAAATGGCATTTGCCGCTGTCTTTAAGATGCGGAATAATAGAAGAGATAATTAAATGGAGGAAATAAATGGTATTAATTTGATTCATGGAGCTGGCTGATTTTCAGAAACTATGATAAAGGATCCTATTTTGTAAACTGGGAGGAGAAACAGAGAAGATAGATTGAGCTATGTGTGTATATTAATGTGTTAATGTTTATATTCCTGATTCTGTAATATTTTGATGAAAATAATCTAAATCTTCCAGTTATTTTGCTTACTTCCATGAGGATGATTAAGAAATTCTATTTAAATATTTGTACCATTTACTTAAGTATTTGTATCAATTTACTTGCTAAATGATAGCAGTTATAATAGCAATTTCTGGCTTAAAAAAAAAATAACAGGGTTAGGATGGAAGGGCAGTAGCATTTTTACACTGAATCCTAAAACATCAGTTACAGGCAAGTTTTAAGACTTAATCATACATTGCAAACACTTGAAGATGAAATGGAAGGCCTATAAGGTTGAGTGTTAGGTTGCATGTGTCATTCTAGTATTGGCTGAAAAGCGAGTGCTATAGGTATAGTGGAATGATGCACATATTTGCATCATTTTCTGTGCTGTTATGCTTCTGAAGAGGCTGTGTTTTCCTGAATGGGTTAGTAGAGTGCTTCTCAAGGCTTCCCAAATGAAGTCAGATAAAAATGTGTATTTGTTCTTCCAGTAAAGATTGCTGGGTTTTCAAATCAGCAATCTTAGCTGTAAAACCTAGGATCTTACCACAGCCTAAATTCTGACTCAAATGCTGATGTTAGTTAATACTTTTATAAATTCCATATACTATATTGAGGAGATCTAGTTTCTTGAATGTGGAAGTGAAGCTTCATAATATACCATGATAGGAATGTTTCAAATCAATAGTGTTAAAATGTTTTGAATTTTTTAAGATTTTTTTTCAGCTGGTCTTGGAAACTTTCAGTTACCTGTTTTTGAGTCTACTGAAGGTATTTAGCACCTTCTCCCAAATGTATTTAGGTATTTAATGCTCCACTAAATAGATCACAAAAGGGGAGTCTTAAGGAGGTGAAGATGTGAACTTCTTGACTAGATCTAAATCACTGCTCAGAAAGATTTGACTTTTTAAAATGGTGCTTTCTTATGTCAGTAGACTTTAATCTGCAACCAAAATGTTTTGTTTTAAAATAAAAATGAGGCACATTTGTGCTTTTTCACTTCTGCTCCAATTCCACCTTATTCTGCAAGTTGCTATTTTTTCCTTCAGCAGTAGGAAATTTTAAATCTATAGATTTAAAAATTGTATGGTATTTTCTAAGATAACCATTTCAGTTTATCAGTTTTCCTATTGTTGGACATCTAATTCACTTCATATTTGTGTCTTCCCTTCCCTTAGAGAGTTTTTGTAAAGAAGGCTGAATGTTTTCAAAAGTTATAAGTTTATGTTTACATGTGTGTGAACTACCATTTTCTGTATACCCTTGCTGACAACAATTAAGAATCTTGGTCTGGCATGGTGGCTCACGCTTGTAATCCCCGCACTTTGGGAGGCTGAGGCGGTGGATCATCCGAGGTCAGGAGTTCGATACCAGCCTGACCAATATGACGAAACCCTATCTCTACTAAAAATACAAAATTAGCCAGGTGTGGTGGCACAAGCCTGTAAATCCCAGCTACCTGGGAGGCTGAGGCAGGAGAATGGCTTGAACCGAGGAGGCGGAGGTTGCCGGGAGCCAACCTCCAGCCTGGGCAACAAGAGTGAGACTCCGTCTCCAAAAAAAAAAACAAAGAATTTAAATTTTTATTAATCAGGTAAAGAAAATATTAGTTGTTTTAATTTACATTTTTCTGAATTGCCTTTTTATATCCTTTGCACCTTTTCATAATTTTTTTTTGTTTTTTGAGATGAAGTCTTGCTCTGTCACCCAGGCTAGAGTGCAGTGGTGTGATCTCGGCTCACTGTGACCTCTGCCTCCCAGGTTCAAGCCATTCTCCCGCCTCAGCCTCCTGAGTAGCTGGGAGGCGCATGCCACCATACTTGGCTAATTTTTGTATTTTTAGTAGAGATGGGGTTTCACCATATTGGTCAGGCTGGCCTCGAACTTCTGATCTCAAGTGATCCACCTGCCTCGGCCTCCCAAAGTGTTGGTGTGAGCCACTGTGCCCAGCTAGTAATGGAATGTATATAATTATCGTAGCTCTTTCTCCAGTCTGTTATTTGAAAGAAGAAAAAAACAGTACATGCATGTGGTAGCAAATATCAATGTTATGTCTTATAATGATAACATTTATAGCTTTAATATGTCTCTTCCTTTTGACATTCTTTCCTTTTTTTCCTCCATCCTGGAGAACCCCACTTTATGCCCGCTATAGTTATGTTATCAAAATACTTTTGTCTTGTGATTATAGCCAAATCTTATTAATTTGCTTATAGCTTGATTTTTGAAGTGACACTATTGAATGCTTGTTTTTATGGTTTATAAATATCAATGACCTTCCAAGTAGTTTGTTAAGATTACTGTTACTTTTTGTTTTTAACAGGTCTAATTTCAAATGCTGTGAACCTTCCAAAGAACAGTACTCTGGTGGCAAGATGGTTAGGGTTTATTTATACTCCTTGGAGCCCTTCATTCTGCTCTTGTGATCAGGATGGCTTTCCCTCTAAGCCTGTTACATATAGCTCTCAACCATGGACTTTGCATCACTCTTCTCCTGTGTTGGAGCCTCTGATTCTTAGATACATAACACTTTCTTAGGCTGTTACTTACTGTGGCTCTGATAATGTGCTTAATTTTCCTTCAAACTTGATTGCTAGATTGGCTAGGTTGGAAACTCTAGATTGGAATGTTTATGCAAGACATTGCCTTCTACATTCACTGTTGGTGATAAGACTGATAGTAGTTTGGTTGTCATTTCTCTTTTTTTTTTTTTTTTGAGACGGAGTCTCACTCTGTCGCCCAGGCTGGAGTGCAGTGGCCGGATATCGGCTCACTGCAAGCTCCGCCTCCCAGGTTTACGCCATTCTCCTGCCTCAGCCTCCCGAGTAGCTGGGACTACAGGCGCCCGCCACCTCGCCCGGCTAGTTTTTTGTATTTTTTAGTAGAGATGGGGTTTCACCGTGTTAGCCAGGATGGTCTCGATCTCCTGACCTAGTGATCCGCCCGTCTCGGCCTCTCAAAGTGCTGGGATTACAGGCTTGAGCCACCGCGCCCGGCCCTCTTTTTTTTTTTTTTTTGAGATAGAGTCTCACTTTGTTGCCAGGCTGGAGTGCAATGGTGCAATCTCGGCTCACTGCAACCTCCGCCTCCCGTGTTCAAGCGATTCTCCTGCCTCAGCCACCCGAGTAGCTGGGACTACAGGTGTGCACCGCCATGCCCAGCTTATTTTGTATTTTTAATAGACATGGGGTTTCACTGTGTTGGCCAGAATGATCTCGATCTGTTGGCCTCGTGATCCGCCCGCCTCAGCCTCCCAAAGTGCTAGGATTACAGGTGTGAGCCACTTTATGACTTTTTTCTTTTAAAGATTTCAGCCTTGGCCGGGCGTAGTGGCTCAAGCCTGTAATCCCAGCACTTTGGGAGGCCGAGACGGGCGGATCACGAGGTGGGGAGATCGAGAACATCCTGGCTAACACAGTGAAACCCCGTCTCTACTAAAAAATACAAAAAACTAGCCGGGCGAGGTGGCGGGCGCCTGTAGTCCCAGCTACTCAGGAGGCTGAGGCAGGAGAATGGCGTAAACCTGGGAGGTGGAGCTTGCAGTGAACTGAGATCCGGCCACTGCACTCCAGCCTGGGTGACAGAACGAGACTCTGTCTCAAAAAAAAAAAAAGATTTCAGCCTTTTCTGTGGCATTCTGAAGAGATGTGTAAGTGTGAATCTTCTGATCCATTGCGATGGATCTTTAGTGGACCCTTTCAGCTGGAAGACTTGTGTCCTTGTAAAGCTTTGGGGAATTAACTTTTATTACTGCTTTGCTAATTTCCTTCCCTCTCCTCTTTTTTTGGAATTCCTATTAGTTGAATGTTAAAAACAATGGCTATAACTTAAAATAATGATAAGTTATGGAAGAAAGATTGAGGGGTGCATGTAGCAGTGCTAAATCCTCATCTTTCACATCGGGAAGGTTACAGATAATATCTAAAATAGAAAAATAACTTCTTGAACATAAGCTTATTATTTAGGATAAATAAATACTAGAAGACAGAGCTAAAAGAGTTTAAAATGCTTACGTCAGAGGATTGGGTGAATGACTGAGATATGTGATTGAGTAGTGACTGAGGTATGGCAAAGAAGGCCATTGAATCTTGCAGTACCCATTAACTTTCAAAACTATGTATGTATATTAAATAAAATAATTTAAAAGTGATTTATTGTAATCTCTAAGGTCTATATTTAATGATACCTTCATTCTTTAAAATATCGTCAGGAAGTTTATGTAGACGTGTTCTTAGACCAAATATTCACTATCAGCCTTCATGGGAGGAGGTGCACACTATGTATTCCTTTGTCACGGTTCGTAATTATTGAGCTGTGTATTCTGAGAATAATTGACAGAGAATGTACTGGAGATTTACATGGCCTGTAATTGCTTGGTTTTAAAACTTACATACAGGGGTATATTTTTGTCTAATTCAAGATCATTTGGATTTAAGACCTTCATTAGCTTTGAAGAAGCCTACAATGGCTTTTTTTCAAAAATAGAATTTTTGTTAGAAAACACTTCTTAAGAGACAAATTTATTTAAATCCCCACTCTTTTAAAATACAAGTATGGTTTTCAAATAATCTTATGTTATTGAACAAAATTTTATTTACTGTATATACATATGTGTAGTATGGATGAGTAAGAAGCAGTGAATTGCTAATCAGAATCCCACCACTTATCAATAAGTGTTTTGAGTGGCACGGTTTGAGAAAGTACTGGTTCAAATGCTGTTAAAAATCAAATTTTTATATGCTGTCTCTAGATGGTTTGTTGACCACCTAGTGGTTGTGTTAAAGAAGTGGAGTTACATTGAAGTCACACAAATGTTTTGCTTGTGTGTTTGGTGGAACATTTTAGTATGTGCCACAATAGATACGTGGAATGCTGATACTTAGGGCTTAACAGTTGGAACCCAGTAGTGAGAATGTGAACAAATAACTGAAAGGTTACAAAACACCTTCAGTCATCTCACAATTCTGAATCACCACAAAAATAATAAAGTAGCATGAGGTGGTCTATGTTTATGGTTTACATTAGCCCCATTGTGCCAGGGCAGTTTGGAATTTAAGTTACCTGGTTCTTGGCCCTACCTTTAGTTTGTACCCTTTTTATCAATAGTGCTTTTTTGCCCCTATAAGGAATAGCCAGTTAAGAGACTGCAACCCAAGAAAATCTTGCCTGAGTGGGGTTTCAGGTAATGATAAAAGTTTGAAAACTAGGGTGTTACATATTAGAAGCGACTTGTCTCTTGATACAAAGTCATAGACTGCTATTTTAAGTCTTGAGTTTGCTTTTTTGATACAATATTGAATGATACCTTACCTGTTGTTTCTGTTTATATAAATATATCCTTCCATTATCTCTCCCCTCTTTGGTTTGTGGTTGAATTTTTTTGGAAAACATCAAATGATTATACATAGTGGTAACATCCTTTCTTCTATTTATAGAGACATTGTATTAAACACTGATTAAACTCTTGATGTTTTCTAGAGGTGAAATCTTTATGATATATTTGGGATGACATAGAAGGAAGTAATTTTCCTCATAAAATAAATGTGCAAAGAACAGCAAAGCCCAGATGTGTCATTGGCTAGGCACATTTATTAACAAGTTTGGATGCATCAGGATTACATATTTAAATCAAATGCATATCTCAGCAAAATTTCAAATTGTCATGTATTTATAGGATTGCCAATAGTTAATTGAAACTTGTCATTGTTAAATTTTGCTTTAAATAATTTCCAAGAGTAATGAGTGGTTGGGCACTCACTCATGACTGTAATCCTAGCACTTTGGGAGGCTGAGGCAGGCCGATTGCTTCAGCCCAAGAGTTTCAGACCAGCCAGGGCAACATGGTGAAACCCTGTCTCTACAAAAAAATAAAAAAAATTAGCCTGGCATTGCGGCATGTGCCTGTAGTCCCAGCTACTTGGGAGGCTGAGGTGAGAGGATTGCTTGAGCCAGGGAGGCAGAAGTTGCGGTGAGCCAAGATCTCGCCACTGTACTCCAGCCTGAGCAACAGAGCCAGACCCTGTCTCAAAAAAAAGAGTGATGAAGGTATGACATTCCTGCTGAAGTAATCTGGGAAGCATCTTTAAAGGGGAGTTCTCTCAAGAATATTATCCTCAACGTTTTTACTTTCTCTTTTACCTTCCTTCTCCTGAGGTAGCTTAGAAGTAAATACTCAAAACTGGGAAGTTTGATGATTAGTATTCAGTTGTAAATTCTTTTAAAATGCACATACTTTTAAGCCATCTAGAGATTGTGTGGATTGTCTCCCTCAGCCCCACTAAGTTCTTCTCTGTCCTAGGTAGTCTAGAAGGCCAAAAACTATTTCTCAGACTATTTTGCATTTAGGGTTCTAGATATAAAATAGTTGATGACAATTAGAATGTATATGTGGGAGATTTGAAGGGAGTTTATTTTTCGTTTTTCTGGTCTGGGTCATGAAGAAGTGAGATTTTGCCAACAGTAGCAGAAATGCAGCATAGCATTATTTATTCTCCAGCATCTTGAGTTTTCAGAGGCTTTTGTGGTTAAGGCAGCAGAGGCTTTTGTGGTTAAGGCAGCAGCTAGACTATTTTATTGTGTACATCCGCTAGCTTCCTGGGTATTTAGAGGCAGTTGTGACAGTGGCAACTTCCTGATTCAAGCTCTCCAGTCTTTGGATCACAGTTATCTGCCATATGTTCTTGGATTTAATGGTTCCATTGATGGCTTCTTATGATTTCAGTTCTGTAGTATTCTGGTAGTCTCTCCTGGAGACATATTTCTGTGGCCCCATTCCTCCATTCTTTCCCATAACTAAGCATCCAGTTCCTTTTTACTTCCCCTTTGCTCAAAATATCTAGTGGTTTCTATTCCCTCCACCAAATACTGATTGATCAAAGTCAAGAGCATCCTTTGGTGACAAAATGCTACTCTTCCATTTAGTAGATGGTACTGTAAGTGATGCAGGATTTTTCTTGACTCCTTCTTTGGACTTGTAATGGAGGTGCCCCATTTACTCTGCCCACAGCCCTCAACCCCTTGTGGGAGGGAGCATGTGAGCAAATGAGTGCAGGTTCTGTCTGGCTGCTTTGGGTGCTGGCAGGAGGAAGTTTCATGTGGGCCCTGTGATGGCACCCAAATTGGGGTGTCTGCAACCCCTGAAGCCCCAGAGGGCATGTTACAATGCTGTCTTAGCTCCACTGTCTGTGGACAGTGGTGTGTTATCAGCTCAGTAGGCTCCTTGCCTTGTTGTGTGGGGTGGCTGCCCTCCACTAGTGAGGGCAAAGGGCCAGTGTGACAGCCGTTTTTGTTTAGATGGAGTTTCGCCCTTGTCACCCAGGCTGGAGTGCAATGGCATGATTTTGGCTCACTGCAACCTCTGTCTCCTGGGTTCAAGCAATTCTCCTGCCTCAGTCTCCCAAATAGCTGGGATTACAGGTGCCTGCCACCACGCCCCACTAATTTTTGTGTTTTTAGTAGAGATGGGGTTTTGTCATGTTGACCAGACTGGACTCAAACTCCTGACCTCAGGTTAATCTGCCCGCCTCGGCCTCCCAAAGTGCTGGGATTACAGGTGTGAGTCACTGCGCCCAGCCAGACAGCCTTTTTTGGGTACCTGCACTTGGTGGGTCCCAAGCTCTTGTCTGGTGTCCAAGAAGAATGAGGTCCTGCCAGACGCTTGAAGGATGGTGGAGGCGGAGAATTTTCTTTAGCGATGAAAATGGCTCTCAGCAGGGAGGGGAGCTAGAGAGGGGACAGGATGGGTAGGTAATCTTTCCTGAAATCCAGGGACTCTCTCCAGTCAAGCCGCTTCTGTCCTTCGTCTTTATCTGCACAGGATGAGGGGTGGGGTGGCCATCAGTAGTTTCGGAAAAGGCAACATTTGATTGGTAGAAAGACATTATTCGGAAAGAACCAATTGAGAGAGAATCAGCAGACAGAAGTTCTCACTTTGGGCCGTGGGTTTCAGGCTTTTTGGTTCGAAGTTGGGGTGTCACTGGGGACCTGCCCCTGTCTGCCTAGAATGTCTCTGCTTCCTGCCTCTGTCGTTGAACTTCAGATATATAAAGAAGTTATTATATGATGTCATTGAGTAAGCATTAATTGTATTGACCCTTTTAGTGACTCTAAATATAAAGCCCTCTAACAAACCTATACCTTTAAAGGGAAGAAAAACTATACTTGAATTACACATGATAATTTCTTAGAAGGCATTAAGTTTTTAATCATATCTGAGGAGAATTTGGAAATGAAACCATTTATAGTTGCAATTTAACCAACTCTCAAGAGCATTACTTCCTGTAGCTTATATCAGTGCTCCTCAAACTTTAACATGCATACAGATCACCTCTCGAACACTTGAGGGTCTGTTTGAAGTGAAGATTCAGTAGATGGTGGTTGGGACCTAGGCTTCTACATTTCTAACAAACTCAGGTGATTGTAATTTTGTGAACCACACTTTGAGTAGCAAAGCCTATAGTGTTTATAGTTATCATAAATAAAGGTAATAGTTTAAATTTCTATTTATATGAACTTTCTTTTTGAATACTACTGTATCATAGAAATTTACTTTTTTAACACAAAAATGGAATATTGTGCGCTACTCAGTGGCTTGTTTTTTTTTCCGCTCAGTGGCATCTCATGAATAACCTTCCATGGGAGTGCATACAGCTCAGTTTAATTTTTTAATGGCTGCATAATATTTCAAGTATGAATATAGCATAATTTATAGGCAGTCTCCTCTTGAAAAAATGTATAAATGGGAAAATGCTTTCCCAAGTAATGTGGATGTGAAAATTCTTATACTTCTATACTTGGTATTTCTGTTGAGTAGGTTCCTAGAATGGGTATTTCTAGGTCCTAGTTCATGGGCATTTAAAATTTTGATCTTCTGCCAAACTACCCTTAGAAAAGGTTTGACCAGATTTGCCATCTCACCAACAAATTATGACCTATTTCTCTTACCTTTGTCACTGGATAGTGTCTTTTTTTTTTTTTTTTTTTTTTTTTTTTAAACCCTGAGACGGGGTCTTCCTCTGTTGTCCAGAGCTGGAGTGCAGTGGTGTGATCTTGGCTCACTGCACTCTCCACCTCCCAAGTTCAAGCAGTTCTCCTTCCTCAGCCTCCCGAGTAGCTGGGATTACAGGCTCGCGCCACCGTGCTGGGTAATTTTTGTGTTTTTAGTAGAGATGGGGTTTCACCATGTTGGCCAGGCTGGTCTTGAACTCCTGACCTCATGATCTGCCCTTCTTGGCCTTCCAAAGTACTGGTATTACAGGTGTGAGCCACCGTGCCCAGCCGATAGTATCAGTTTTTAAGAATTTAGTCATTGTGGAAGATTTAAAGCATTCATTGTATTAAGGAGATTGGATATTTTCGTGTTTTTCAACTAATTGTAATACGCGAATTGATGAACTGTCCATTTTTGTTGGATTATTTTCTTTTATGGGTGGGTATGCTTGCTTATTTTTGTTGTAGAGTTTATAAATATTCCTTAGAATACAGATGTTTTTATACTTTGTGCCTTCTGAGTTTCTAATATTGTTTAAAAAGTGTTAAAAAATACTCTTTAAATTTTGGACCCATAAGCAGCTCATTTGAGGAACTTGTAGATTTTATGAAAACATGAGCCCATGCTTCTGTAGTAAAATCTTAAAACTGAGTTTTAAGGTGGTACCGCTAACCTATTTAATTCTCTTTCAGATCAAATTCTAAAATAATAAAAAGGTGGGTTTTGGAGGTGTTCTGTGTATGTAAACTGGAATAAAAGTTTTTTTTTTTTTTTTTTTTTTTTACTGTATCCTAAAATAAAGTTGTCTCTTGAGATTTTTGAAAAAGTAGTTGCCTCCCACTCTGCTAAATATAGGAATGTCATTCAGCAATTTGGTTGTGATTCTGTATGTATTTATGTATGTATGTATTTTTTGAAATGAAGTCTTGCTCTGTCACCCAGGCTGGAATGCAGTGGCATGATGTCAGCTCACTGCAACCTCTGCCTCCTGGGTTCAAGTGTTTCTCTTGCCTCAGCCTCCCAAGTAGCTGGGACTACAGGCGCACACCACCATGCCTGGCTAATATTTGCATATTTTTAGTAGAGATGGGGTTTTGCCATGTTGGCCAGGCTGGTCTCAAACTCTGACCTTAAGTGATCCACTTGCCTTGGCCTCCCAAAGTGCTGGGATTACAGGCGTGAGCCACCATGCCTGCCTTTGGTTGTGATTCTACCTGGAGAGTTTGTTATACTTTTGAATGTGGGCCTGTCTGCACACATGTGTGTATCCAGATTGTGGTTCTCCACTTTGACTGCTTATTGGAATCTTTTGGGAGTTTTTGAAAATGGTAATGCCCAGGTCTCCCCTTCAGCCTTCGTCCTCACTCCTCCCATATTCTGATATATTTGGCCTGGGGTGTGTGGCTTGTTTAAAAGCTTCCTAGGTGGCTGTGCACAGTGGCTCATTCTATAATCCCAGTGCTTTGGGAGGCTGAAGCTGGAGGATTGCTTGAGCCCAGGAATTTGAGATCAGCTTGGCAACATAGCAAGATCCTGTCTTTAAAAATAAATAAATAAATAACAAGAGCTTCTTGTGTGCTACTAAAATTGATTCTTATGTGCTACTAAAATTGAGAACCACTTGATCAAAGGATAGGGGATGATGGTGCAATTGTTGTTAAAACTTTAGCTGGGACAGTTGACATAATCAGACTTACTAATCAACTTTTTCAAAATGCAAAACTTCAAAGTACATACAGCTGCTCTGAGCCTGGAATGTTATTTTCTTCAGATTACTAAAATACTATACTGCCACATTCATCTACAGATGTACTTTTTTATAGCTTCTATAGCGGTAAATTGTTTAGAGCAGTAGTTCCCAGTTCTGGCTGCATGTTAGGATCATCTGGGGACCTTAAGATAAAAATGTTGGATGAAAATATATATACTCATATTCTACCCCTGACAGTTGAATCAGAATTGCTGGGGGCAAAGCCCAATTCATGTTATTTTTAAAGTTCCTTAGGAGATTCTTATATGTAACCAGAATGGACGGGGGTAGGTGGTACTGATTTAGAGTTATAACTAGACAAGATACAAGGTTTTAGATTGTTTTATTGTCCTAAAAGTTAAAATGTACTGCTGCTAGTAATAGTACTAGTTTTCTGATTATAGTGATTTTACCCAAACTATTGTTTGGTTTGTTTATATCCTCTAAAAAGGATGAAGAGTTCTTTATTTCAGCCAAGAGCTTGAATTGACTTTTCACTGAACTATCAGTTTTGGTGGCACACCGAAGTGAATTTCTCTCCTTTGACAAGTCCTTGCAGGGAGTGGTGCTATAATCACAAATTAAAAAATAATCTCTCCATATATTCAAATCCTACTAGCCTATTTTATCTTGGACCAAGACACTTGACCTCTGTAACCTCGTCTGTAAAATGTAAATCATATCTAACTTAGCATAAAATATTGATGTGAGGATTAAATGAAACGTATCTAAAGTATCTAGCGTTGTGCTTGGCACTAAGTAATTTCAAATCTGTGTTCTCCTGTTCAGCATTCCCTTTTACTTTCATTGTTCTTTTTTTTTTTTTTGAGACGGAGTCTCTGTCTTCCAGGCTGGAGTGTAGTGGTGCGATCTTGGCTAACTGCAACCTCGGCATCCCGGGTTCAAGGAATTCTCCTGTCTTAGCCTCCCGAGTAGCTGGGACTACAGGCATACGCCACCATACGTGGCTAATTTTTTAATTTTTAGTAGAGATGAGGTTTCACCATATTGGTCAGGCTGGTCTCAAACTCCTGACTTTAGGTAATCCACCCGCCTCGGCCTCCCAAAGTGTTGGGATTACAGATGTGAGTCACTGTGCTTGGCCTCCCCACTCCCCCTCTTTTTTTTTTTTTTTTTTTTTTTGAGACTGAGTCTTGCTCTGTCGCCCAGGTTGGAGTGCAGTGGCCTGATCTCAGCTCACTGCAACCTCCGCTTCCCAGGTTCAGGTGATTCTCATGCCTCAGCCTTCCAAGTGGCTGGGACCACAGGTGTGGATCCCCACTCCCGGCTAATGTTTGTATTTTTAGTAGAGACAAGGTTTCATCATGTTGGTCAGCCTTCAGGTGATCACCTGCCTCGGCCTCCCAAAGTGCTGGGGTTACAAGCGTGAGCTACCACGCCTGGCCCACACTGTTCTTTTTAAAAGAACTTCACTACAGGTGCTCCAATGCAGGCTAGATTACTTTTATAGTTGAATACTTTATGTTTTAAGTTTCATACAAGAAAATTTACACTGGAGCATACAGTTCTCTGAGTTTTGATAAATGCCTCAAGTTGTATAAGCACCACGATAGTTAATTTACAGAACAGTTTTCCCTCACCATCACCCCTCAGATTTCTTTCTACCCCATTGTTTAGTCAGACCCTCCCCCACCCTTAATATTTGGCAGCTCTGGATTTGTACCCTATCCTTATTTCTATTTATTTTCACTCATTCATTTAAGACAGGGTCTTCCTCTTTCGCCCAGGCTGAAATGCAGTGATGTGATCATAGGTCACTACAGCCTTGCGCTCCTGGGCTCAAGGGATCCTATTCACCTCAGTCTCTAAGAGTAGCTGGGACTATAGGCATGTGTGTCATCATGCCTGGATCATTTTTTAAAAAATTTTAGTAGAGGTCTTGCTTTGTTGCCCAGGTTAGTCTGAAACTCTTCAGCTCAAGCATTCCTCCTGCATTGGCCTCCCAAAGTGTTGGGATTACAGGTGTGACACCAATCCCCCACCCCAGCCCCACCTTTTTTTTTTTTTTTTTAAAGAGAGATGGGGCCTCACTATGTTGTCCAGGCTAGAGCACAGTGACTATTCACAGATGGGATCCTAGCACACTATATCTTTGAACTCCTTAGCTCAAGTGATCCTCCTGCCTCAGCCTCCTGAGTAGATGGGACTACAGGTATCTCCCACCTCTTCTGGCCTAAATCCATTTTTAAAATGGGCTTTTATTTTCTTATTGTTAAGTTTTTAGATTTTTAAAAAATTATTCTAGGTACAAATTTTTCATCAGAAATGTAATTTGCAGATATCTTCTAGTCGGTGGTATATCTTGTATTCTCTTAACAGTATCTTTTACTTTTGATGGATTTCAGTGTATCCGTTTTCTCTTAGGGATTGTGCTTTTGATGTATGTATGAACTATTTGTGTAACTCAAGGTCACAAACATTTTCTCTGTTTTATGGTCTGATTTACATTTGGGTCTGATCCATTATTTGTATTAAATATGAGCTAAAGTACATTTTAAAAGTATGTACATCTTAATTATTCCAGTACTACCCAGCACTTTGGGAGGCCAAGCGGGGCAGATCATGAGGTCAGGAGATCGAGACCATCCTGGCTAACATGGTGAAACCCCCTCTCTACTAGAAAAAATACAAAACATTAGCCGGACGTGATGGCTGGCGCCTGTGGTCCCAGCTACTCCAGAGGCTGAGGGAGGAGAATGGCATGAACCCGGGAGGTGGAGCTCACAGTGAGCCAAAATTGCGTCCCTACACTCCAGCCTGGGCGACAGAGTGAGACTCCGTCTCAAAAAAAAAAAAAAAAAATTAGCCGGGCGTGGTAGTTCCAGCTACTAGGGAGGCTGAGGCCGCAGAATGATGTGAACCCGGGAGGCAGAGCTTGCAGTGAACCAAGATCGCGCCGCTGCACTCCAACCTGGCTGACAGAGTGAGACTCCGACTCCAAAAAAAAAAAAAAAGACCTTTTCTCTGTTGAATTGTTTTATCACTTTTGTAAAAGATCAGTTTTGCTCTATTTATATGGGTCTATTTCTGGTCTCCATTCCATTCTTTTGATTTGTATATCTTTTTGCCAGTACTGTAACCTCATAGTTATGTTTTGAAATCAGGTGTTCTGTTTAACAATTTTTCAAAATTTTCAAATTTGGCCATCCTAGTTTCCTTGGTATTCCATATAAAATTTAGAATCACTTTGATATTTATCAAAAAATATTTGGAGTTTGATTGGCATTGAGTAGAATCTATAGGTCAGTTTGGGAAGAATTAACATTTTAACTATGTTGTTTTCCAATCGGATGGCATCTCTCTCCATTATTTAGGTCTTATTAAAATTTCTTTCATCGGTATTTTGCAGTTTTCAGTGTACACGTTCTTTACATACTAAATTTATACCTACGTATTTGAGGTTTTGGTGCTATTGTAAGTGGCACTTTGAATTTTTTTGATCTTCAGTTATTCATTGCTAGTATGTAAAAATATAGCTGATCTTTTCTTTCTTTCTTTTTTTCTTTTTTTGAGATGGAGTTTCGCTCTTGTTGCCCAGGCTGGAGTGCAGTGGCGCCACCTTGGCTCACTGTAACCTCTGCCTCCTGGGTTCAAGTGATTCTCCTGCCTCAGCCTCCCGAGGAGCTGGGATTACAGGTGTCTACCACCATGCCCAGCTAATTATTTGTATTTTTAGAAGAAATGCAGTTTCATCATGTTGGCCAGGCTGGTCTTGAACTCCTGAGCTCAGGTGATCCACACACCTTGTCCTCTCAAAGTGCTAGGATTACAGGCATGAACCACCGTGCCCGGCCCAGCTAATCTTTTTATATTGGCCTTGGACTTTGCTAAACTCATTTCTTCTAGGAATTTTTTGTACATTAATGGGATTTTCTGCATAGCCACATACATAGTCATCTGACTAGAAACAGCTTTTTTCCTTTCCAATTTCTTTTATTTCTTCTTCTTGCCATATTGTATTTGTAAGACTCCAGTACAGAGGTGACTAAGAGTGACTCGGCACCTGGCCTAGAAGTGCCTCTTCTATTCCTAGTTTGCTGAGAGATTTTTATGATAGTGGATGCTGAATTTTGTCAAATGCTTTATGTCCTGTCCTATGACTTTTCTTCATTAGGCTTTTAGTGTGGTAATTAAACTGAAGTTTGAATGTTTAAAATTATCCCTGCAATCCTGGGATGAACCCCACTTGGTTGCAGTGTAATTATCCTTTTTATATATTGCTAGATTGCATTTCCTAATATTTTGCTGAGGATTTTTACATCTTTTTTCGTAGAGTAATTTTCTTGAAATGTCTCTTTTGGATTTTGATGTCACTGTGATCTTATAGAAATTGGGAAGTGGTCCCTCTTCTGGTTTTTGAAAGAGTTGTGTAGAATTTGTTTTTTCTTCCTTGAATGATTAGTGGCATTTACCAGTGATAACCATTTTTGGTCCATGAGTTTTCTTTGTTAAAGAGAGTTAATTACATATTCAGTTTGCTTAATCAGTAATAGGAGCATTTGTGTTACCTGTTTCTTGTTTAGTGAGGTTTAGTAGTTTGTGTCTTTGAGAAGTTGGTCTGTTTTATTGAATTGATGAATTTAATGGGCAAAGAGTTTGTAGTATTTGCTTATCGTCCTAGGTAGAGTTTTCTTAGTTTCATTGATCTTTAGTACTAGCTTTTGGTTTTGTTTCTCGTTGTGTTTTTTTTTTTTCTTCATTGACTTCTCTTTATTCCCTTTCTTCTGCTTGCTTTGTGTTTTTCTTTTTCTTCCTGAAGTGTTTGAGATCTTTCTGATTTTCTTATATAAGCATTTAATGTGATAAATTTTCTTGTAAACACTGTTATGTCCCACAATTTTGATATGTTGTATTTTCATTTTTGTCTAGTTCGACATATTTTCTAATTTTCTTTGAGATTTCCTCTTTCAAGCTTGGATTTAATAAAAGATTGTTTAATTTGGAAGTAGGCTGTCTACATAGTATTCAGTGGCTTACTGAGAGAGGAGTGTTGAAATCTCTTAAGTATAATTGTGGAATCATCTATTTGATTTCTATCAGTTTTTTCTTTATTTTGAAGGTATTGCTGCTAATTTTCCTTGTTCTGGAGTTTGCTTTGCCTGATAGAAATATAGCCACTGTAGCCTTCATGTGATTAGTGTTTGCATGATACATCTTTTCCCATCTTTTTACTTTTAATCTGTATATGTCAATCCTTACATTGAAAACTGAGCTGTTATGGACAGCATATAGTTTTGCCCTTTTTTGAAAAAATATCTGAGTGGTTGCCCTGGCTTTGAAATGGTTTGTTTTGAACATTTACACTTGATGTAATTATTTACGTGGTTAGATTTAGGCCTTTTAAAATTACTTTTCTCTTTGTTCCTCCTTTTTCTGCCTTTTGGATTATTTGAAATTTTTAAAATATTCTACTTACACCCATATCATTTCCCTTCCACCCAAAGAATTTCTTACAGCTTTTCTTTTAGAGCAGGTTTCAATCTCTCTCTCTCTCTCTCTCTCTCATCTCTGTGTCTCTCTGTCTGTCTGTCTCTAAGACAGTCTTGCCTTGTTGCTCAGGCTGGAGTGCAGTGGTATGATCACAGCTCATTGCAGCCTCAACCTCCCGGGTTCAAATGATCCTCCCACCTCAGCCTCCTCAGCTAGTGGGACTACAGGCTTATACCACCACACCCAGCTAATTTTTTGTAGTTTTTGTAGAGACGGGGTCTTACCATGTTACTCAGGCTGGTCTCAAACTCCTGGGCTCAAGTGATCCTCCTGCCTCAGTGTCCCAAAGCACTGAAATTAGAGGTGTGAGCCACTGCACCTAACCTGTTTTTTGCTTTTTTGTCTGATAATGTCTTTGTCTTCATTTGTGAACTATACTTTTAGTGAATATGGAATTCTAGCTTGATACCTTTTGATATCCTATAGGCCCTGAGAGATTGTTCATTTTTAAAAAAATATTTCTTCTCTCTTTTGTTAAGATTGGATAATTTCTATTGCCATGTCTTCAAGTTCACTGACTCTTCTGTCATCTTCTTTCTGATAGTGAGCCAGTCCAGTGAGTTCTAAAATTTCCATTTTTTAAAAAAATAGTCAACTCTTTCGTTTTTGAGAATTTCAGACCGGGCTCTGTGGCTTATGCCTGTAATCCCAGCACTTTGGGAGGCCAAGGTGGAAGGATCATTTGAGTCTAGGAGTTCGAGACCAGCTTGGGCAACATAGCAAAACCCTGTCTCTACTAAAATACAAAATACTAGCTGGGCATGGTGGCGCTTGCCTGTAGTTCACCTACTCAGGAGGCTGAGTTGGTAGAATCACCTGAACCAAGAGGTTGAGGCTGCAGTGAGCTGAGATTGCACCAGTGCACTCCATCCTGGACAACAAAGCAAGACCTTGTCTCAAAAAAACAAAAACAACAGGAGAATTTTGGCCAGGCACAATGGCTCATGCTTGTAATTCCAGCACTTTGGGAGGCCAAGGTGGGTGGATCATTTGAGGTCAGGACTTTGAGACCAGTAAAGGGGGTTTCACCCTCTACTAAAAATAAAAAAAAAAAAAAATTAGCTGGGCGTGGTGGTATGCACCTGTAATCCCAGCCACTTGGTAGGCTGAGGCAGGAGAATTGCTTGAACCGGGGAGGCAGAGGGTGCAGTGAGCCTAGATCGCACCGCTGCATTCCAGCCTGAACGACAGAACAAGACTCCATCAGAAAAACAACAGAAAAGATAATTTCATATTTGTTTTAAGGTGTTCATTTTTTACCTAATGGATCATGGTTTTAATAACTGCTGGTCTGTAATCCCAGCACTTTGGGAGGCCAAGGCGGGCAGATCACCTGAGGTCAGGAGTTCGAGACCAGCCTGACCAACATAGAGAAACCCTATCTCTACTAAAAATACAAAAAATTTAGCCGGGAATGGTGGCACATGCCTGTAATTCCAGCTACTTGGGAGGCTGAGGCAGGAGAACTGCTTGAACCCGAGAGGCGGAGGTTGTGGGAGCCAAGATTGTGCCATTGCACTCCAGCCTGGTCAACAAGAGCAAAACTCCATCTCGAAAAATAAAAAATAAAAATAAAATAACTGCTTTAAAAGTCTCTGATAATTATGATATGTGGGTCATCTAGATAAAAGTCAGCGTCTGTTGATTACCTTCTGCTTTAAGAATTGGTCAGTTTTTTGTTTTTGTATTTGCTGTGTTTGGTAGTTTAGATTCTATCCCAGACATTTTGAATATTGTGAGATTCTGAGTCCCGTTGAAATGCTGTAGAGAAAGTTGAAGATTTGTTTGTTTTAGTAGACAAATCAACGTAGTTAGTTTATACCTGCAAATTCTTTCTTATCTTATATAGGCAGTGGTTCCATTATCTGTTTAGTTTTCAAAGTCTTTGCCGTGTTGTTTGCATTTGCCCCTCCCATTCCCACTTTGGTTGATCTAGCATTTGAGCAGTGATTTATATCCTAGTTCTATTGTGAAAGCCTACCTTACACTTCTTTGGATCTGTTCTGCATATATATAGATAGCTTGTAGCTGGGCCCACGGACTTAGGGATCTACTTTTCTGTCTCTTATCATCAGTGATTTCACCCATATTCTTCAGCTCCCAGGGGCCTTCTTTATTCCCCTAGCCAGAAGCATGGAATTATAGTTTGAGTCTCCTACCTGTCATGCCTCACATGGCAGTGAGCACATTTAGGGAGCCTTTGCCCTAACCGTATTAAATAAAAGTATGGTGGTGGAAACTAGGAATCTGTTTTAATAAAACTTACCATATTTACTTTTGATAAACCAATAACAGGTTTGGGAACTTGTGGATAGAACCAATATTTGGCACTAGCAACATCAAGTTATACTGCCTCTCCTCTCTTTTTTCCCTTTTTGCGAGTTGAGGCTCTTAACGATTCCTGAAATATTTTACCCCAAACACCCTATCCAGTGGTAGAAAATATAGTGTACTGGATGCCACAAAGTTGTAGTCATGCAATTTTAGTTAATGACAGGAGACTTAAGTCTCTCGATTGATGGATTATTGCTCTTATTTTACATATAACTAAATCTTAATTAGTTACTTTATTTCAGTTGTAGGCAAATCCTCTTGTTAAAACTTACTGAACTCAGTTCTTTTAAAAAAAAGTTTTAGATCACATTTCTAAGAAAGCTGGAGATGACAGTGTCTCTATATTCTCTACAAATATATGTATAACTTAGGATCAGTTAAAATATTTCTTTTCACTTAACTTCTAGATGGGTGGTGTCTATCTGCAGTGCTCTGTTAAAGACAGATTCTTAGGGGAGTGTGAGTCCAAAGAAGTAAGGAGTACCTAGATAGATTAGCAAAATGTACTAAGGTGAGTGAGTGAGTATCCGTATCTTTGGCTTTTGGAGGGGAGTATGCATGTGTGTAAATTTTTCTGTAACAAATGGTACTGTTGAAAACAATTGACATACATTTCTTTCATGGCACTATTTTTATACGAGTTTACTTTAAATCTGTAGCTAACTATGGCCCGCCTGTGGTGAAGTAAAGTGGTTTTAGTCCACAGAGATCTTTTTTGGAAGGTTATTTGATGTAGTAAAATTATATATGAGACACAAATAAGCAGACCCATGTTTGGGTTCCACTTCTGCTATTGTAACTAGCTCTCATATCTTTGAGTCAGGCCTTGCTGATTTCTTAGGCCCCATTGCATTTTGAGTTAAAATTTGTACACAAATAGTAAGCTCACTAGTTTTATGGGAAATGGAGATATCTGTGACAGCATTGAATGATAAGGTAGTAAACTTTGGTTTTGTTTTATTTCATAGTGGTAACTTTTCCTTCTTGAAATAGCAGCCTAAAAGTTTACCTTGTAAACTACTATGTGGTACAGTATTTTTTAATTTTGCTTAAATATTTGTGAAGTATCCTTCTAACTTAAAAGTGATTTGACCGCATTTGAACTATTCAGTGCATAAGGTATTAAATGATTTTTTTTTTTTTTTTAAGAGACTGGCTCTAACTATGTTGCCCAGGCTGGACTCGAACTCTGGGCCTGAGATCCTCCTGCCTCAGCCTCCCAAGTGGCTAGGACTATAGGCACATGCGATCGTGTCTGAGTGTTGGAAATTTTCTTTTAAAAATTTTCTTGATTACATTTAGTGTGCTCATGTGGTAGTCTGTTGAAATTATTTTTTTTGCGATTAAGACAGCGCATAACTTACTTTCTGTGTAATTTCTTTTTGGCTTATTTTGAATCCTAAAGAAACGTGACATAGTAGTGTGGCAGACTATGTTTAAATAGTCTTGATCTTGTCATTAAAATATATTTCCTTAGAGGAATAAAGAAATATCCTAGGGATGGAAATTTGGGTAGAGTATTCTGGAAATTTAACTTCAACCTAGGAGTTCACTAAATGTCAGTGAAGTGTTATTACCTTAAAATGACTTTTTTTCCCCTCCTTCTTTAGAATCCAGCAACTATCACAAGAATACTCCTTAGCCACTTCAATTGGGATAAAGAGAAGCTAATGGAAAGGTAAGGAACCGTATTGTCGGCTTTGTGCTTAGAAATAACACAGAAAGCCTGTTGAACCGAGTTTATAAGAATCAAGTAAGGGAATTGATTAATGTGTGCAACTAGTGACTGCTTTAATTTCTTGTATTCCCGTTTTGTAAAGTTTGCAGTAAATTTAATGTTAGGGAATCCAGGCTTAATATTTCTTTTTATTTGGGAGTATGTGTGTTTGGGGGTGGTGCTTCAGTATTTTCTACATATATCCTCTTGAGTACCAAGAACTAAAAGCAGGTAGAGAAAAAAAGCACCTGATAACATTATTGGAGTACATGAGTAAGATCCTCCTTTAATTACTTAAAAAGATTTCTTGCTCAGCTGAGCGTGGTAGCTCACGCCTGTAATCCCAGCACTTTGGGCGTCCGAGGCGGGTGGATAATGAGGTCGAGAGATTGAGACCACCCTGGCCAACATGCTGAAACCCGTCTCTACTAAAAATACAAAAATTAGCTGGGTGTGGTGGTGTGTGCCTGTAGTTCCAGCTACTCAGGAGGTTGAGGCAGGAGAATCACTTGAACCTGGGAGGCAGAGGTTGTAGTGAGGAGAGATCGTGCTACTATACTCCAGCCTGGCAACAGAGCGAGACTCCATCTCAAAAAAACAAACAAACAAACAAAAAAAAACGATGTCAGGCACATTAGTAACATTTATTCAATAGAAACAAAATTGAAAAGTTGCTTAGGCTTTTCTGGCCGCCAGACCAGGTGCTTGGACTAGTTCTCTGGTTTTGGGTCAGGATTCTGTTCCATTGGGTTTTAAAAAATACTTTCTTTCTGAAAATCTTTATAGTTCTAAAAGAGAAGAAATTAGTGGGACTGGAGAATGACTGTATTAATGTCATTCTTAACCTTGTTCTGCTCTTTAGATTGGAAATTTGGGACACTTACTAATGGTGGTAGGTTGACAACATATTTATTTCATTATCAATTCTAAATTTAATAAAATATTAAAACTAGTTGTTGGGAACTGAGAATCCATATATTATATAAATAAATGGAAAGTATTTCTCATTTGATTTTAAAATTCAGAGAGTACTTTATAAAACATATTAAATAATACCCCGTTTCATACACCTTGCATCTGTTAAATTACATTGTAAATAATAAAATCTGTTGTTACTATAAATTACAATTTAATAGTAACAATAATAACTATCAATTTTTGAACCCTCTATCAAGCATTTTATTTTATCCTCCTGATAGCTTTATGAGGCTAGAAACTATTATCCCCATTTAATGTGGAAACTAAGGTTGGAAGCTTCAATTTTTTATCTAAGTTTTGTACACAAGGTGTTAGCCCTCAAACACAGGTTTGTTGGACTTCAAAACTTATGTCTTAAACACATGCTGTAGGCCGGGCATGGTGGCTCACGCTTGTAATCCAAGCACTTTGGGAGGCCGAGGCGGGTGGATCACAAGTTCAAGAGATTGAGACCATCCTGACAACATGGTGAAACCCTGTGTCTACTAAAAATACAAAAATTACCTGGGCATGGTGGTGCATTCCTATAGTCCCAGCTACTTGGGAGGCTGAGGCAGGAGAATTGCCTGAACCCGGGAGGCAGAGGTTACAGTGAGCCGAAATCGCGCCACTGCATTCCAGCCTGGCAACAGAGCGAGACTCCATCTCAAAACAAAACAAACACATACTGTATAAAGCTTTCCCATGGTTCATGAAGGATAATGTGTTCAACTAGTTTGATGTTTCTTTTTATGCATTCTGACCATATTTTTTTTTGTTTGTTTTCTTTTGTTTTTTTTTTTTGAGATGGAATTTTGCTCTTGTTGCCCAGGCTGAAGTGCAATGCCGTGACCTCGGCTCACCGCAACCTCTACCTCCTGGGTTTAAGTGATTCTCCTGCCTCAGCCTCCCAAGTGGCTGGGATTACAGGCGCCCTCCACCACGCCTGGCTAATTTTTGTATTTTTATTAGAAATGGGGTTTCTCCATGTTGGTCAGGCTGGTCTCGAACTCCCAACCTCAGGTGATCTGCCCGCCTCAGCCTCCCAAAGTGCTGGGATTACAGGTGTGAGCCACCGCGCCCAGCCCTGACCATATTTTTTGTCGTCAGTGGTGTTTCTTAATTTTGGTAACATTTACTTTCAAGTTTTTTTTATTTTATGACACCTCTGTTAGGAGAAAGAGTTTTTATCGTTTACTTCTGAAACGCTAATGAATTAACACTGATTTACCCAAGTTTCTCTCATGTTAATGTATCTCCAAGACATTCTGAATTTTGTCTTACAACGTTGCTGAAAATATTTTTCCATTAAATATTGTACTTAATATTTATGTACTATTGTACTTAATGTACTAAATTTTGTACTTAATATGGGAAGTGTAGCTTCTGCTCAGTTTTTCTGGGAACCTTAAACTGCTCTACAAAAAGTAGGTGGTAAGTGTGAATTTAAAATTAAAAGGAGGTATCTGGGAAACTTCTGAGTATGTGAATGTTTCAGTTTCTCCTTGTAGTTTCTGTAGATAAGCTATTGGTACCTAAAAGATTTAATTCAGTCTTTAAACAGTGTCTTTGAAATCAATATGCAATATCTTTTTGTCTCATTTAATGATTTTCACATTATATTTTGTGTTGTCTGCTATTAGCACTGCTACACTTTTTTTTTTTTTTTTTAAAGCATTTGACTGATGTATCTTTTCCATTTTTTAAATATTCAACCTTTCTGGGTTATTTGGTTTTAGGAGTATCTTTTGTAAGTACTATGTAGGTGATGTTTAAAAGAATCTGAATGGAAAAACTATTATCTTTTAATATCTGAGATTAACATATTCATGTTTTATAATTAATGTTTAGATTAAATTACTGTCATTTTAAGTTGTGCTTTATATTTATTATGTTTTCTGCTCGCTTATTCTGTTGGCTTCATCAGATTTTCCTTTTTCTTGAATAATTTCAAAGTTATATATGTATTCTATTTCAGTTTTTCTAGTCACTTTTACAATTTGTGTGTGCATACTTAAAACTGTATAAAAGTTTATAATATTTACTTGAAGTTTTAATCCATCCTCTGTATAAGACAAAAACTGTAGCATAAATTTTTTCTTTGTCCTTTCCTTTTCCTTATCACCTTGATAAGTTGATGTTTGATTTTTTTTTTTTCCTTTTCTTTTCTTTTTGAGACAGGGTCTCACTTTGTCACCCAGGCTGGAGTGCAGTGGTGAGATCACGGCTCAGTACAGCCTTGACCTCCTGGGTTCAAGCAATCTTTCCATTTCAGCAACCCCTGTAGCTGGGACCACAGACACGCACCACCATACCTAACTAGTTTTTGTATTTTTTGTAGAGATAGGGTTTCACCATGTTGCCCAGGCTGGTCTCAAACTCCTGGACCCAAGCAATCCTTTCACCTTGACCTCCCAAAATGCTGGACTTACAGACATGAGCCACTGTGCCCAGTCGATATTTGAATTTTTTATTCGATTGTAAGCGTTTTTACTATCTATGTATATAATACCCCTCCTCCCCTTTTCTGGCTAACTCGCTTTTTGCGTACCACTATTTTTTTTTGTAAATACTCTGTTTTTCCTCTAGAATATATCCTGTAATATAAATTGTTTCATATGTGACAAACTTTGAGTCCTCTAAGAGAAACTTAATGTACTGAAACTTACTGTAATATTTCTGGATGTGAGTTTTGAAAACATAAACAGTTGGGCCCTTTAAGTCGGACAATTCATATTTTTGGTTTTGGAAATTCTTAGCTGTTACTTGTTCAGCATATCTTTTCTCCATTCTCTTGATGCTTTCTGGAATTCCTGGATCCATGTTGAAACTTCTGGATCTCTTTCCATGTCTTCTAACTTTTTTTTTTTTTTAAGATGGAGTCTCGCCTCAGCCAGGCTGGAGTGCGTGCAAGTGGTGCCATCTCGGCTCACTGCAACCTCTGCCTTGTGAGTTCAAGGGATCCTCCTCTCTTAGCCTCCTGAGTAGCTGGGATCATACGCAGCTGCCACCACGCCCGGCTAATGTTTGTATTTTTAGTAGTGAGGGGGTTTTACCATGTTGGCCAGGCTGGTCTCAAACTCCTGACCTCAGGTCATCTGCCCCTCTACACCTCCCAAAGTGCTGGGGTTAGAGGCGTGCGTCATTGCACCCAGCATGTCTTCTAACTTTCTAAAAAATAATTTCTGTATTCATCTCCCCACCCCCAATCCTTGGGCAAGTGCCAATGACTGTATTCATCTTTGTTTTTGACTTTGTTCTGTGAAAATTCCTCAGTTTATCTTGCTTTTCTTCCTGCATCCATTCTGCTTTATAGCCGTATTGAATTGTTTATTCAACAGTGTCCATCTTACTCCTTTTAATAACTTTATTCTTGTTTTGTGGGTATAATTTTTGCTTTATCTGTCTGTTTATTCTTACATTAAAATAATTAGAATTAATAATGAGAATACAAATATGAGATGTGGCTGAAATTTACAGTCTTAAGGGTTTTTATTAGAAAAAGAAAATGAGGTAAAAAACTGGGCTGTGCACCATGGCTCACACCTGTAATCCCAGCACATTGTGAGGCCAGGGCAGGCGGCTCACATGAGGCCAGGAGTTTGAGACCAGCCTGGCCTACATGGTGAAACCCCATCTTTACTAAAAACACAAAAGATAGCCAGGCATGGTGATGGACACCTGTTATTCCAGCTGTGTGGGAGGTGGAAGCTGAGGCATGAGAATGGCTTGAACCTGGGAAGCGGAGGTTGCGGTGAGCTGAGATTGTGCCATTGCACTCCAGCCTGGGCAACAGAGTGAGACTCTGTCTCAAAAAAAAAAAAGAAAAAAAGAAACAAGAGAATGAGGTAAAAAAAAAAAAAAAAAAAAAAAAAAAAGGACCAAGTCTTTGAAACAGGAAGTTAGAAAAATAAACCCAAAGAAAGCCGTAGAAAAGGTATTTAAGATAAAATTATATATTAATGAACTAGAGAGCAACAACAACAAAAAAAAGATAAAGATCTTTGACATGAATTTTCTGGAAGATAAGTGACAGACTGGGAGAAAATATTTGCAAAAGACACATGGAACAAAGGACTATTGTCCGAAATATACAAAGAACTCTTAAACTCAACAGTAAGGAAACAGTCGGATTAAAAAATGGGCCAAAGAGCTTAACAGGCAACTCACCAAAGAAGTTATACAGATTGCAAATAAATAAATGAAAAGATGCTCCATGTCCTAGGGGAAATGCAAATTAAAACAACATTGAAATACCAGTAAATACCTATTAGAATGGCCAGAATCAAAATACTGACTACCAAATGTGGACTAGGATGTGGAGCCGTAGGAACTCTCATTCGTTTCCGGTGGGAATGCAAAATGGTACAGCCACAAAATGGAAGACAGTGTGGCAGATTCTTACAAGACAAGATGTACTCTTACTATGTAACTCAGCAATCAACACTTCTTTATAGTTACCCTAAAGAGTTGGAAGACTGTCCATACAAAAACCTGCACATGGATGTTCATAGCAGCTTTATTCATAATTGCCAAAACTTGGAAGCAGCCAAGTTGTCTTTCAGTAGATGAAAGGATTTGTAAACTGTGGTACATCCAGAAGTGTGGTATTATTCCGTGCGAACGAAATGAGCTATCAAACCATGAAAAACCATGGAGGGACTTTAAATGCATATTATTAAATGAAATAAGCCAATCTGCAATGACTGTATACTGTATGATTCCACCTATGTGACACTCTGGAAAAGGCAAAACTATGAAGACAATGAAAAGATCAGTGGTGTGTGGTGATTCCTCAAGGATCTAGAACTAGAAATACCATTTGACCCAGCCATCCCATTACTGGGGATATACCCAAAGGATCGTAAGTCATACTGCTATAAAGACACATGCACACGTATGTTTATTGCGGCACTATTCACAATAGCAAAGACTTGGAATCAACCCAGATGTCCATCAGTGACAGACTGGATTAAGAAAATGTGGCACATGTACACCGTGGAATACTGTGCAGCCATAAAAAAGGATGAGTTCGTGTCCTTTGTAGGGACATGGATGCAGCTGGAAACCATCTTTCTCAGCAAACTATTGCAAGAACAGAAAACCAAATACCGCATGTTCTCACTCATAGGTGGGAATTGAACTGTGAGATCACTTGCACACAGGAAGGGGAACATCACACACCGAGGCCTATTGTAGGGAGGTGGTAGCGGGGAGGGATAGCATTTAGGAGATATACCTAATGTAAATGACGAGTTAATGGGTGCAGCACACCAACATGCCACATGTATACATATGTAACAAACCTGCGTGTTGTGCACATGTACCCTAGAAGTTAAAGTATTAAAAAAATCAGTGATTGCCAGGGGTTAGTGAAGAGGGAGGGATGAATAGTCAACAGCACAGTTTTTTTTTGGGATGGGTGAGGGGTGGCTAAACTGTTTTGTATGATACTGTAGTGGTAGATACATATCATTATGCATTTGTCCTGACCCATAGAATGTACAACATCAAATATGAACCCTCATGTAAACTACAGACTTCGGGTGACAATGGTGTGTCAATGTAGGTTCATCGAATATACCATCTGTGTGGGGTGTTGATAGGGAGGCTATGTGTGTGTGTTGGGGCGGGGTTTTATGGAAGCTGTAGCTTCTGTGCATGTTTGCTGTGAACCTTAAACTGCTCTAAAAAAATAAAGTTTTTTTTTTTCTTTTAAAGGGGGAAATAAACCATTGGTAAATGTGTTGGGGGAGGGGGAGAAGACACAATATTGAGAATAATAAGGCATAATTAGAGGTAGGAAAAATACTGTGTACTACTTTTACATACTTTTTTTTTTTTTTTTTGAGATGGAGTCTTGCTCTGTCGCCCAGGCTGGAGTGCAATGGTGCAATCTCCGCTCATTGCAACCTCTGCCTCCTGGTTCAAGTGATTCTCTCACCTCAGCCTCCAGAGTAGCTTGGATTACAGGTGTGTGCCACCATGCCTAGCTAATTTTTGTATTTTTTTTGGTAGAGATGGGTTTTTGCCATGTTGGCCAGGCTGGTCTGGAACTCTGACCTCAAGTGATCCACCCACCTTGGCCTTCCAAAGTGCTGTGTGAGCCATATAATAAAGTAAAAGATTCCACTCCTTCCCCAAAAAGTACTGGATGATTTTATGGGTAAGTTCTAATACATGTTCAAGGAACTGCCAGTTCCTGTAGAAAATTATCTCCAAACATTGAAAATGGTAGGACATCATTAATTCATGTTAGCCAAATCAGAATAACCCGGTTCCAAAATTTGACAAAGACGGTATGAGAAAATGATACTTATGAACATAGCTATTGAATTTGTAAATAAAATAATACTTAATTGAATCAATGACTCTTAGCAGGATTTTTTTTTTTGAGACAGGATCTTACTCTGTCATCCAGGCTGGAGTGCAGTGGTGTGATCTTGGCTCACTGCAACCTCCACCTCCCAGGTTCAAATGATTCTCCCACCTTAGCCTCCCAAGTGTCTGGAACTACAGGTGCGTGCCACCCTATCTGGCTAGTTTTTTTCTTTATTTTTAGTGGAGATGGGGTTTCACCATGTTGACCAGGCTGGTCTCAAACTCCTGACCTCAAGTGATCTGCCCGCCTCAGCCTCCCAAAGTGCTGGGATTATAGGCATGAGCCTCCAGTGCCTGGCCAATTTAGTAGGATTTCTCCTAAGAAAGCAAGAGTAGATCATCACTGGGGGAAAATTGTTTTGTTTATAACATTTACAGCATTGACAGATTAATGAAGATAAACCAAAGGATATTCATAATAAATGTCAGTTGAGCATTTTAATAAAAGTATGCGTTAAGTCATGATTTAGTGAAAACTAAATTCTTAGCAAACTGAGAAAGTGATTTCTCAGATTGATTAAAGGTATCAACTGAAATCTGCAATAAAATTATACTTAATGTTGAAGCATCAGAAGCATGCCCGTTTTAATCAAACAAGGATTATGACTGTTACCACCATTTGAAGGAGGTTCTGATAAATAACGTAATACATGGAAAATTAAATAAGTGACATAAAAACTAGAAAGGAAGATAAATTATATGTAAAGTATATAATCTAGGAAACCCAGAAGAATTGACTGATAAACTATTAAAGTGATTGCCCATTAAAATCACCTGAGAAGTTCAAACAATCACAGTGCCCGGTCCCTTTCCATTACTTCCTCGTTCAGTTCCCTTGGAAAATGAAAAGAAACGTGGAATGTAAGTAGTCGTAGCTTCAGTGACCCCTGTGTTCCTCCACATTCTTTTTTTTTTTCTCTCAATTTTATTGTAGAAGCAAGGTCTCACTATGTTCTCCAGGCTGATCTCAAACTCCTAGACACAAGCGATCTTCTCACCTCAGCCCCACAGAGTGCTGGGATTACAGGTGTGAGCCACCACGTTCAGTCTCTGCATTGTTTGCATATAAAAATTGAGGTTACCCATATGGTAATCCTGTAGGTGTTTAGTGTCCTAGGAATCATAAGAAAAGGTAGGCAGTATACGTACCTTTAGTCTACATATAGCCCATAAGGTTTGTAAAGTAGTATTTTTTTAAAATCTTGCTTCCTAATGGATAACAGTGAATGTATTGAAGTATCATTTATACTTATTTTGATATATTTAAAGATAAATCTTATCCTAGTTAAAATTGTGAAATATTTTAAAATTTTCCTTTGTCATTTCCATATGCCAGACATGATTTTTTTTTTTATTTTATTCATTAGTAAGCCATGGTCCCTGCCCTGGAGCGAGGAGCTCATGGTCCCCTGAGGGCATAGAGGTATAAATAGATCCTTGCCAGTTATTCCTCTTATTTGCCCCATTCCTCTTAGTCTGTAGGTTAAACAAATTTGTACTGACCCCAAAAATGAATGTGATTTATTCTTTTTAAATTTGGGGGCAGGTACGGTGGTTCAACCCTGTAATTCTAGTGACTCAGGAGGCTTAGGTGGGAGGATCACTTGGAGTTCCCAGACCAGCCTGGGCAACACAGTGAGACTCGCCTTTAAAAAGAAGTAGGAAACTTAGCTGGGCATGGTAGTGTGTGCCTGCAGTGCTGCCTACCAGGGAGGCCAAGGTGGGAGTCTCACTTCAGTGCAAAGTTTGAGACTGCAGTGAACCCTGATCTTACCACTGTGCTCCAGCCTGGGCGACAGAGGAAGACCCTGACTCTTAAACAATTAAATAAGATAAATTTTGGGCAAAGGTTGGAGCTCGTGGAGAAAGGACACCTTTAACTTTATGGTCTTTCTTTTATCCATTATAGCAGTTTTCCAGACCACTGCCATTTTCTTTCTTTTCTAGTCTAATGCTCTTTTTTTTTTTTTTTTAATCTCTGCAGATTAATTTCTCTTCTGTTTTATAAACTAAATAGAATTTTCTGTAATTACTAATTTCTTTCCATGCCTCTCCAGGTAAAGCAATGCAGAAAGTCAGAAATACAGCAACAACTGTATCTGTCAAATCTTGCATCTGGTTTTGATACAACGATGATTTTTGTGGGATATTGCTTCCATTATTTCATCTGTCATATCTTGAACCTTTTCCTCCTTTCCTGGTATATCAGTCAGGATTTTTCATTATAAACAAACTTTAAGAGGTTAAAAGTGAAATAGACATTAAAGATTGAGAATCTTAGGTGTGAAGGCTGTGCAGTCAGGAAAATGCCAGAATCACAATGTCAAACTATTTTAGCGCAGGCACTGTTGCTGCTGCCATTGGACACAGGTATCACTGCTGGTAACATCAATATTGGGCATATGACACCAAAACTAATACCTCTGAAACCTCTGAAAGCTGGATATCTCCTTACTCCTTTGATTACCTCATTGAACCTTCTTTGAGTACTAAGTTTTTGATAAACTGTTTGTCTCCCTGCTCCTGCCTGGGAGGAATTCTCTCAGTTGAAGAGATGGGAAAGTGAATTGTGACCTCTGTCTACCTTGCTGGCTTCTTTTATCTCTGTATCCTTATGTCTGTTCTCATATTACACTTTAGTAGTACAAAAGCTTTGTGATAGTCACCAAATTACTGCCTCAGCTTTGCGAATGTGTTTTGACCCAGAGCTTCTGTTTACTGTGCAGCTCTAGGGAGCATCTTTGGAATTGTACTGTCATTGGCCCAGGCCTTACTTGCCTTTCTTACTGTCTTTTTTCCTAATTTTCCTTCAAAACTCAAGTTAACCTTTTCTTCTGAGACAGCTTTTCTTATTTCTGAAGATCTACCTGCTTTGCACTGTATTGTTTATTTGACTTAGTATTTTACCACTTGTATTTGAGGTTCTTTATGTAGAAACTATCCTACTTGTATTCCTACACATAATGCATTTCCTAATATGTAGCCATTGTTTACTAAGTATTTTAATTAAATCCAGCCATTTATAGGTTTTCTTTTCTATAGTAGAATTTTATTGAAATTATGACATGAATGTAAATCAGATTTCATTTTGGGAGCTTTTAGAAATGCAGCGTCAAGAGTGGAGCTCCTTTAAAGTTGGTAACAAGTGAAAAAAAAAAGTATCTTTCCTGCAGCTCAGATTTTTTGTAGATCTATTATAATAACATTTAAAAACTCATTTCAGTTGATAGTATGGTAATATATAAGGTAAATGCTAATGAATTAGCTGGTGTGTTTGAGGTGGGATGAAATGTAGGTGGTTGAAAACTTAACCACCTATAAAACTTAAATTATACCTGGACAGGTATAATTGAAGAATCCTGAAGAAGGATTTCAGTCTTTCCTGGACTCTGTTACAAATAGCTTTTCACTTTTCATTCTGAAGCATTAATACCCATTTGGATGTGATTATTACATGGAACTTTTGGTAGCACATTATTAATAATATATAATTTCATAATTAGCCTCTGGGATGGTGAAAGTAAATTTGGTTTTTCAGAAACCTTGACTTTTTGATGACATTTATCACTGTTCTACAATATAGTGAAATTTTTCCAGTTTAAACAATCCAGGGCCGGGCACAGTGGCTCATGCCTGTGATCCCAGAACTTTAGCTGACTGTGGCAGGAAGATTGCTTGAGCTTAGGAGTTGGAGACTAGCCTGGACAACTTAGGGAGACCCCCATCTCTACAAAAAAATAAAAAATTAGGCCGGGCGTGGTGGCTCAAGCCTGTAATCCCAGCACTTTGGGAGGCTGAGACGGGCGGATCACTAGGTCAGGAGATCGAGACCATCCTGGCTAACATGGTGAAACCCCGTCTCTACTAAAAAATACAAAAAACTAGCCGGGCGAGGTGGTGGGCGCCTGTAGTCCCAGCTACTCAGGAGGCTGAGAGAGGAGAATGGCCCTAACCCGGGAGGCGGAGCTTGCAGTGAGCTGAGATCCGGCCACTGCACTCCAGCCTGGGCGACAGAGCGAGACTCTGTCTCAAAAAAAAAATAAAATAAAATATAAAAAATAAAAAATTAGCTGGGTGTGGTGGTGCACACCTATAGTCCAGGAGTCTGAGGCAGGAGGATTGCTGGAGCCCAGGAGGGTGGAGGTGTGATCTGTGATCATGTCACTGCACTCCAGCCTGAGTGACCAAGTGAGACCCTGTCTCAGAAAAAAACCAAAAAACAATTCATATGTGATTGAGGAGAGTAGTGAAGGGCAAGAGGCAAATGTACGGCTGGGCGTGGTGGCTCACGCCTGTAATCCCAACACTTTGGGAGGCCGCGGCGGGCGGATCATGAGGTCAGGAGATCAAGACCATCCTGGCTAACATGGTGAAACCCTCTCTCTACTAAAAATAGAAAAAAACAGTCAGGTGTGGTGGCGGGTGCCTGTAGTCCCAGCTACTCGGGAGGCTGAGGCTGAGAATGGCGTGAACCCAGGAGGTGGAGCTTGCAGTGAGCTGAGATCGCGCCACCACATTCTAGCCTGGGCGACAGAGCGAGACTCCATCTCAAAAAAAAAAAAAAAAAAAAAGCAAATGTACTATCTCATTATAGTACAGTGATTAAGAACATGGAATCCTTGCTCCCCCTATTTGACTATCTCACCTAGACTGGAGTGCAGTGGCATGATCACAGCTGACTGCATCCTCAAACTCCTGGGCTCAAGCTGATCCTCTTGCCTCAGCCACCCTAGTGGGTAGGACTGTGCACCACAACACCTAGCAAATTTTTTGTAGAGATGGGACCTTACTTTGTTGACCACACTGGTCTGGAACTCCTGGACTCAAGCAGTCCTCCTTTCTTGGCCTGAGCCACTGTACCCTGCCAAGAATTTTTTAAATACCAGCTATGTTTAAGACATTGAGCAGGAGCTTGGTGATGAGTTACACACAACAGTGTATCATACAATAGACCCCCATGGTACGTAGAGATGAGTTTTTATGGCTCCATGGTACTTAGAGATAAATTTTTAATTTTGACTTAGGTGGGAAAGGATTTAGTAATGAGGTGTGGCATTTGATTGGGCAAGGAAGGGCAGAAGTGATATGGGAACCTGGATATTTAAGGTTCAGAAAAGAAAACCAAGTGGGGCACAAAGTTTAAGGAATATATGTTGAACAATTATGAGATTGAATGTCTGGAGTATGTGAAGAATAGAGGGGAAATGTTTGGAAATGTTTAATGCACATTATAAGGGCTTTGAATTTTAAGTAAGTGAATTTGGAATTTTTCTGTTTATTCAGAAGCCCTTGAATGTTGTTTTATGGAGAAATAATGATGGAAAAGCATTATTTCAGAAAACAATCTAGTAATAAATGAGCTGTTTTAGCTATCCAGGTAAAAGGAAAATACTGTCCTGACTTACAATAGTGACAGCTAAATTGATAGCAGAGGGTAGATGGAAGAGAAGTAAAATAAGTTTTAACTGAGACAGAAAATATAGGAGACTCCGGGAAAACTTCTGGTAATTTTGACCATTCCTTTCACTAAATACACTAGAAGAGGCTAGGTGAAATATTGAAACATGTTTGAAAAGTAAGATTATCAAATAATTAGTAAGATAGGAAATAGAGTTTCAAGGTTGAGAGTCTGGGAATCAAGAGAAATTTAGAGAAACAAGCTTCCAGTCCTTGTTGCCCTAGCAGTATATGCTGATCCAGAAGAGGTAGCTCAGAGGCTGAGCTGTGAGTTTTGTTTGCCCTTTGGTTAGTAGAGGGGGAAGTTGGAATATTAGGTCTACTAAGAGCGAGAATTGAATACACTAGCTCCTTAAAGACTGAAGATGATCTTCATGTCTTTTGGGTAGTCCAGAAAACCTTAAACCTTGAACTTGGGTTAAGATAGCCCCCATATATAACAGAAACAAATACAAATCTTCTCTAGGGAAATAACATTATTTAAGACCTTAAACTATCTTTTCAAATTATTTTTCTTATTAAAACGTAACAACCTGGAACTGAAGATACTGGAATTGTCAGACCTAGACCAAAATGAGTATGCTATCATCAGAGAGCTGTCATTCAGATTTGGAAAAAAATCAGAGTTTTTATAACTAAACAAAATAAGCAAAATTAGCTTGGTGAGATAGTGTAACAGCAGACTGGACAAAGCTAAAGAGAGTTTAGTGTATTTGAAAATCAAACAATGATCCAGAATTAAGTATACCCATTAAATGATGGAAAATACAGAAGAGGTTAAGAAATACAGAGGATATAATGAGAAGGTCTCATTGAGTTTTAGAAAGAGAGGAGAGAATGTGGCAGAGGCGATATTTGAAGATGAAAACGCTGAGAATTTTCCAGATTGGTAAAAGACTCAAATGTCAGAGATTTGAGAAACATAACAGTTCCCATGTGTGATAGCTACTTGTTTCATTGATCCTAAGGTTTTTCACATTGTAACGTCTGAAATCTGGATGCATCTTTCAATTAATAGCACCTTACAGTCCAACAAGATTGAAATTTTGAGTCGTGAAAAATTTTCCATGTCAACTTCTGTTAAAGATCATGAAATTTCAGCACAAAAGCATTTTAGATTTTATGAAATATGGTAAAAAGAAATCCACATTTTTAAAAATGTATTTATTATTTATTTATTTATTTTTTGAGAGACAGTTTCATTCTGTTGTCCAGGCTAGAGTGCAGTGGCGCAGTCTCAGCTCAGTGCAGCTTTTGCCTCCTGGGTTTGAGGGATTCTAGTGCTCAGCCTTCTGAGTACCTGGGATTACAGGCACGAGCCACCAGGCCTGGTTAATTTTAGTATTTTTAGTAGAGACAGAGTTTCGCCATGTTGGCCAGGCTGGTCTCAAACTCCTGACCTCAGGTGATCTGCCTGCCTCAGCCTCCCAAAGTGCTGGGATTATAGGCATGAGCCACCATGCCTGGCCAGAAATCCACATTTAAAAACATCTTAGTAAAACTACAAAATCAGCAAAAATAAAGAAAAAATCTAAAGCAATGAGATACAAGAAAGGCTGCTTTCAAAAGAGTGAAAGTATAGGTATAATAATATTCTAGAGCACAGCTCAACAGCAACAATGAAAGTGATAGTAAGATGATACCTCAATCTATTGAAAGAAAATAAACCTTACCTAGAATATGATATTCATGGAAAATACATTCATAAACAGTATGTTTTAATTAATATAAATGGTTTTATGTTGTACCTATTTTTGTATCTTTTTAAAGCCAACCAACATTTTATTCTGCCAGTGTGGATTGAAGTTTCAAAAATACTCATAATTGTTATTTAAGCAACTATTTGTCTGTTAAAGAGAAAAATCTTGCAGAATGTTGTACTTTGGGATTTATAATCTTAAATGCATAACGAGCTAAGCATTCATCTTAAAAGTCTCAAGTAATGAGCTAGAGGTCTCAAGTTAGGACAAGAACGACAAAATAAATATAGGGAAAATACAAGGAAAGAAAGAAAGCAGAATTTAATAAAATAGAAAACATGCAGTAGAAGGGTCGTAAGATTTTTTTTTTTTTTTTTAAGACTGATAACATTGACACTTTGATGAGGTTAGGAAAAAGAGCCTAAATAACCAATATCAGGAATGAAAAAAGAATATCACTAAATCTTGTGGATGGCTTAGAAAACAAAACTTAAAATTATGGACAGCTGTTCAAACTTGATAGACGAAATGGGTAGATTCCTTGAAATAGGCAATTTCCCAAAACTGACATAAGAAATAGTAAACCTGTATCCTTATTAATTATCAGGAAATGAAATCCATAATTTAAAATGTTTTTATAAAGAAAAGTTGAAGTTCAAATGGTTATACTGGAAAGTTCTACCATAACATTTAATATGACAGTAACTTCAACCTTATATTCTTCTAAAGAACAGAAAAATAGGATCTTCTGCCTTCATAAGGATATCATAACCTTTATACCAAAACCCAAGGAAAGACTATACACCAGTTTGTCTCATGTACATAGATAGAAAAAAACCATACACACATACAAGCGCACAAAACAAAAACTGGAGCAACAGAAACACCTCAGAATATTAGCAAATTGAATTTAGCAGTACATATATAAAAAGGAGGGTAACCCAGCATGGCCACCTGAGCTGAATCCTGGGAATGCTAGGTTGGTTTAACCTGAAACAATTCAGTATGATTGGTCACTTGAACAAATTAATGAGAAAAACATTTCAGAGATGCCAAGGAGCATTTGCTTCATGATTTTAAAAAGAAGCTATTAGCAATCTAGATCTTTGTTAACCTCATAAATCTTATAGAAACATTTGTAGGAGATAATCATGGTTTATACACCAAAATGTTAGAAAGATTTTCCTTTTAGTTGGGAGTTCAAGATGCGGATATTGTATCTCCAGTTCAATTCAGCATTATTCTAGAAATGATTCTAGCCAGTAGAACAACAAAAAATGAAAACAAAATATAATGTAAGAGAAATGCCTGTGTTTTTTGGGGTTTTTGTTTTTTTTGAGATGGAGTCTTGCTCTGTCTCCCAGGCTGGGGTACAGTGGTGAGATCACAGCTCACTGCAACCCCCTACCTCCCAGGTTCAAGCAGTTCTCCTGTCTCAGCCTCCCGAGTAGCTGGGACTACAGGAGCATGCCCCCAAGCCCAGCTGATTTTTGTATTTTTAGTAGAGATGGGGTTTCACCATGTTGGTCAGTCTGGTCTTGAACTCCTGAGCTCAAGTAATCCGCCTGTTTTCAAAAGTGCTGGGATTATAGGCATGAGCCACTGGGCCCGGCCCCTGTTAATATTCACTGACAATGTGATTGTGTATTCACAAACAATGTGATTGTATATGTGGAAAAATCAGAGTCTAGAGGTAAATTGTTAGAATAAATGTCTTTAGAAAGAAATATGAAAAATTTGTTTTTTTCTTTGACCCAGTAATTCCACTCTCAGGTATATATCCAATAGAAAGAAATATGTGCACATCTACATTGAAAATCATATATAAGACTGGTGGTGGCTGATGCCTGTGAACTCAGCAAAATGGGAGAATCGCTTGAGGCCGGGAGTTACAGATCAGGTTGGGCAACATAGTGAGACCCCGTATTTACAAAAAATTAAGCAATTAGCTATGCATGGTGGCATCCGTTTGTAGTCCCAGCTACTCAGGAGGCTGAGGTGGGAGGATTGCTGGAGCCTAGGAGGTCAAGGCTACTGTGAGCCGTTTTTATGTCACTGCACCACAACCTGGGTGACAGAGTAAGACCCTGTCTCAAAAAAAGAAAAAGTCATATATAAGCATGTTCATAGCAGTATTTGTTCATACTTCAACCTAAAAACAACCTACATGTTTATCACTATTACACTAGATAGATAATTATGGTATATTGACATAGTGACTGTTCAGCAGTGCAAAATAAACGAGCAAAAGCTGCAAGCCACAGCATAGATAAATCTTAAAAACATAGTGGAAAAAAAGACCCACAGTAATACCTATCTATTACATGGTTCTTCTTACATAAAATATAAAAACGGTTGAAACTAAGTTTATATTGTTTGATGCGTATTTAGGTGGTGTAGCTATTTTTAAAAAACAGGGCAGTGATTAAAACAGTTGAAACTAAGTTTACATTGTTTAAGGATGCATATTTAGATGGTGTAATTATTTAAAAAAACAGGGTAGTGATTATACTTTTGGGGGGGCTTGTAGAGTACTAGCAGTGTTTCTATTTCTTGTCCTGGGTGGTGGTTGGATACTGGTGTTTTTTAATACCAGTTTGTAAGCTGCATGTTTATGTACTTCTCTAGAATTGTGTTATTGCAAAATAAAAATCATTTTAAAACACGTACACAGACATAAGAAAAGGATCAATCTTAAAGGAAAGGTCCAGCTTTTTTTTCTGGACATGTAGGATTAATAGTTTCTTTGTACCTACAAGTAAACCTATCATTTTGCCAAGACAGCTTTTCTCACTGCTCTCATAGGCTCTAGTATATCAAATCCATCCTAAATTTAACTTAGATGTGTTAACTTATTTGAGCAACCTCTGCTACCCTTGTGGTTTCTGCCACATCAAAGCTATACTCCCCGGATTTGGGGTTTGAAAACCTTGTGTACATTCACTACATTCTGTATGTCTGTGCTTATAACTGTATATTCCTTGGGATGCCCTCTCCTATTTAGGCCTCAACCTTAAGAGCTGTAGCTTTGTACAGAATCAGAGCGTATCAAGAATACTTCATTCTGGGTTATGCTCGTAGACATCATGTACAATTCTGTACATCACAAATTGATGCCTCCTATATCTTCTTCTCTATATTCTAACCACGTTTACCAGCTTGTTTCAAGTTCTTGAAGTTAGTTTTCTGTGCTTCTCTAGGATTCTTCTCCCATTCTTGCATGCTAAGTAGCATGTCATACTACAAACAGGTGTTCATCTCTTTCCTTCAAAACAATTGACATTACAACTAACTAGCATAATTCCTACATATAGTTGCTGAATAGGTGAGGGAACTATGTTAAATGGAACTTAATTATGTTACTAGCTTGTGTTTTGATGGATTTGTTTTAACATAGCTAAATTTTAAACATACTTGTTTGATTCATAGGCTTTCAACTTTTACAACCTGAGGATTTCCATTACATACATTGAAAAATCATTATCCAAACAATAAAAAGACATTTCTTTTTATATACTTGAAGAAACGATACTTCTCTTCAGTTGGAATCAGATCCACTGTTGCATGATTCACAAGTAGTTTTATTTTCTAGATAAAAATGTATAGCAGGAGCAAAAGACGATTAAGCAGAGGGTGTAGATTTCCTTTAATGCACATATTTGGAAAGAGGACACAAAAAGCTACTGTCTTTGTTTTCTTTGAAGTAAAAATAGTTTTTTAAAAATATATTTTAAAAAATATTTTGTTTAATATTTTAAAAAATTCTTGTTTTTTTTTTTTTGTTCTTGTCATTTTGGGGACTGTAGTCTCTTGAAAAAGTAATACAATCTTGAACCTTCTTCTGGGAGTGCGGGGGTGGGGTGGGGGCAGAGAACATTTGTAAATAAGTTATAACGTTTGTCTTCTGCACAGTTGTTGAAATGCCAGGGACCTGCAATTACAAATGTATGTGTTTGATGAACTTGGTAAAATTGAAATAATCATAAGCCAGAAGTCATAGACAACCACCAGTAAAGATGACACGTGTTTGTAAGTGTGGCTGGAACATCCTGTGAAAACCAGTGTCTGTGTCTTCTAAAGCCTCTCTTGTAGAGATGTTCTCCATTCTGTGTTAGAAAAAGAATAGTCATTAACTTCTTTTGTAAATGTCCTCCATACTTTTATTTTTATCTTTTAAATTTTATTTCTAATAGAGATAGAGTCTTGCTATATTGTTCAGGCTGGTTCCAAGCTCCTGGGCTTGAGCGATCCTCCCAGCTTGACCTCCCACAGTGCTGGGATATAGGCTCACTAGCTACTGCACATAGCCTTTTTTTCTTTTGAAATTTTATTTACCTTCATGGTTTTACATCTACCTTTAAAACTCATGAGGAGCAATAATGTATTATTTAAAAAAGCTTTTTGATTAGCAAAATTTTTTATCGTAAAAGCTGGATGGGGGAAGTAAAAGGTCAATTTACTGTTCACTTGGCTTTTGGGTATTAAGGTTTTTCTGTATTAAATGGGTATTGGATCCCTTTGGAAGACGGCATAGTTTATTGTGTTTCTGTTATGATTTTGCAAATTCAAGCCTAGAAAGAGTTATGTTAACATCTGTTTCACTGTGGTTAGTTCCTTAATCCACCTGCCTTCATCCTGGCTCAGAAGTAGAAAGAATAAAGTATGCAGTCAGATTTTTGTGCTGCCACTTGGAAGTAGTATTAATTAGTAGCTGCTCTGTCAAGCATTATTTTGTTTAGCAGTAAGCAAACTCAGGAGAATTATTACAATGCTGTTTTTTTAGGTTTTATTTTATTATAATGCCTTTTTTTAAAAACCAGGCTAATAAGAAAAATCTTACAGCCTCAAAAAGTATTCTACTTTTTCTGAAAAATATATGAGCAGTAAGTTTATTTAGCTATAAAAACTACATAGAATACACATTTTTTTTTTAGAGATTAGCTTAAGAAACCTAAATCTTTTAAAGCAAGCTGTTACAGATTTGTGCGAGTTCTCATTTGATTTTTTTTTTTTTTTTTTTTTTTGGTAACATGAGGGCTAAAAGCTTTCCTTAGGATAGAAAGGTTTTCTTTCCTTAACTTCTTTAGATGGTTTTGCTTCTTGGGAATTCTGAACTTACCTAGTAGAGGTATGTAGTTATGCCAGTCATCTTACACTCTTTTGTAAGAATAACTTTAAAAACCACAAAGGATGCACTAGTATCTTTCAATTTGTTTGAAAACTTACATTCTGCCTCAGGAACCCTTTTTAAATTTTTTTATCAAAGTAACACGATCATGATGTTTTAAAAGTCCTATAGTTTCCCAAGTTATAAATGAAACATAGTGCTCCAGACCCTCTGCTCTGATCCCATTCTCCACAAGAGAAAGAACTATTTATTTTAGTATTTTTTATGACTTATTATTCCGTATTGCTGTTTTAAGGCAGTCATCTTCATACCTCGTGTTACTTTTGCTTCTTATGTGACGGCAGTTCTTATTCATTCGTGTGATTTAAATGAATTTAAGATATTTCTTTGCTTCTTTGACATTTTCTCTTAAATGTACATATTCTAAAAGTAGAAAAAAACTACATCATTAACAGGTTAATGTGGCTGGCGGCGGAGGGGGTGGGGGTTGAAATGGCAGTTCTTGAAGGGTTTTGGCATCACGGATTTTTGTTCTTTGTCAGAACTATAAGGTATAGAATAATTGCGACTTGTAGTATTTTGAAATTGCAATCTGATCCCCATAAACTGCCACATGTGAGTGTTAAAACAAATGTTTTTGGTCATTTAGAAGTAAACGTTACATGTATATACATTTTCATACATAGATACATATAATGTATAATGTGTTTTTTAATAAATTTTCTTATGTGTGTTTATTTTTACTCTCAGGCTTATAGCAATAGCTAGTTGACTTGCAAATGTATAATGGAAGCATTAAAAGACTGGATAGGAGGATTGAACTCTGATAATCAGTTTTAAGAATAAGCGTAGAGGCTGGGCGTGTAGTCTCAGCACTTTGGGAGGCTGAGGTGGGCAGATCATTTGAGCCCAAGAGTTTGAGACCAGCCTGGCCAACATGGCGAAACCCCATCTCTACTAAAATCACAAAAAAATTAGCCAGGCGTGGTGGCACACATCCATAATCCCAGCTACTCCAGAGGCTGAGGCACAAGAAATGTTTGAACCTGGGAGGTGGAAGTTGCAGTGAGCTGAGATGAAGTCAGCCTGCACTCCAGCCTGGGTGACAGAGAGAGACGTTGTCTCCAAAAAAAAAAAAAAAAAAAAAAAAAAAAGAATACAGCATAGAAAAACCTACTTTATATCTTTAAGTTGGTTTAACATTTTGCTTTTCTGATTCTGTTGTGAGAATTAGTACTTCTCCAGTAGTGGTTGGTCTTCATGAGGTATGAAGACTTAGTAGCTTTGAAGATAAATATTAGAATGGCAAACAGTGATAACAGTGATGCCACAGTCACTCAGGATTCAAGAAGAAACACTAGCCAGTGGTGATCCCTACCAGCCCCGTTTCCTCTCTCCTCAACTAGACATAAGAGCTCTTAGGCTGTAACTTTCCTGACTTGAAATTTAATTCATATTATTTGGTATGTTTCTCTATAGCAGGCAAGTAAAATGAAAAATTAAGATCCAAATATTCTGAAAAGTTGTCTGATTGCCAGGTTGCTCAACTGTATTTCTGTAAATATACTCAATGTGCAGAAATGATCCTGGAGAGAAGAGAATTTACAATCTACTGAGAAACTGCTTAAATCTAATTCTTTAAATTGACAGATAATTGTCTATATGAAAATCTTAATGTAGACAAATATAGGCCATAGGAATGGGTGATACCCTGCTTGTGCCCTTTCTTCACTAAGGAGAGGCTGGACTGAAGGAGAAACCACACTGCTACTTGTTTTTTTTTGTTTTGATCAACATGATTTCCCGAAAACGATGGGCAGGGTTACAGGCAAGGAGGGAAGCACAGTTCTAGGATAAGCTTTGCAGCTCTTTCAAGTCAATGGAGCAGAGAGAAGTATTTGGTTAACTCATTAAAGATACCTCAACTACACTGCGTCACACTGAGTCAGTTCCTTTTTTTTTTGGTCTGATTTTCAGAAGCAATGATTTACATAGAAGCCAGCAAATCAGAGGAACTTCCAGATAAGTACCCAGGTAAACAGTGTGGGTAGCTAAGAATCCAGCCTATGCTATGCCTGGACTGCTATCCAGGCATAGTAGTCTTAAATAAAACAATCATAATTAGAAAAAATCAGCTTTGTCTTAGGAAATTAAACTTAGACTCTGAGATGAGGGATCAAAGTTAAACTGAAAAACAACAGAAGAAGGAGAAAAGGAAACTGACAGAACAGGAAAAAAAAGAAAGGATAAATAATGATCTTGTAGAACTTGAAACCACATTGATAGAAAGAAATAGAGCAGGCATTACAGAAAATAGGTCTGGAAGACAGGAAAAGGACAAGTAAATAGCAAATGGTAGACATGGAGGACAACTTAAGAGACTGGATGCAAATCAAACACATTCTTAACAATTAAAGGATCTTGAGGTAATTAATATCCAAATGACATTTCAAAAGAGAAGGTTAAATGCTTAGAATAAAGCCTGGTGGAACTGCTAAAGTTCAAGAATAAAGAAAGAATAAAACGAGAAAATTATTTTGGCCACAGACTTCCTCAGTAGCAACAGGTAGCAAGAAAATAAAACACTATGTCTATATGAATATTGAGAAGGGAAAGGATTTTGTCCAAAGTGAGCAATTGAACACATTTAAACATTAGAATTATGTCTGAGTAATTGGAGGTGATCAAGTTTATGAGACAAAAAACAGTTATCATTCTTGAAAGAAAGGCTACATAATACTAAAACAATGGGCCGGGCGTGGTGGCTCATGCCTGTAATCTCAGCACTTTGGGAGGCTGAGGCGGGCAGATCACAAGGTCAGGAGTTGGAGACCAGCCTGGCCAATATGGTGAAACCCTGTCTCCACTAAAAATACAAAAATTAGTCAGGCGTGGTGGCAGGCGCCTGTAGTCCCACCTGCTTGGGAGACTGAGGCAGGAGAATCGGTTGAACACGGGAGGCAGAGGTTGCAGTGAGCCGAGATTGCACCATTGTACTCCAGCCTGGGTGACAAGAGTGAGAGACTTCGTCTCAAAAAAAAAAAAAAAAAAAAAAAAGAATGTAAGTAGTGAAAACATTATATAAATCTATAATCAACTGGGAAGAGCTTTAGGAAGCTGCAACCAAAACCAAAAGGATGATCAATGTATTATTTAACTTTTATAAGAAATGTATTTAAGTATTAATTACACAGGCAACTCCTAGTAAAACTAAATTAGATTTTAGTAATTTCCAAATAAAGATTGTGGAGTCAGGGGTGAACGGACCATATAGTAAATACAGATCAGAACAAATACATGAAACTTTGATAAAAGAAGATTTCTAGGCCTACTACCCTCAAGAATATGAGTGGATTCTTAGCTTCCCACTCATATTTCATTTAAAATACTTAGCAGTATTTGAAAGTTCATTTGGTGGCTTCTAGAATGGATCAAAAAAAGCTATAAACTCCAAGTCACATGTAGTGGTGTGCACCTGTAGTCCCACATACTCAAGAAGCTGAGGCAGGAGGATCACTTGAGGCCAAAAGTTCAAGGCTGTATGCTATTATTGCATCTGTGAAAAGCTGCTGTGCACCAGCCTGGGCAACATAGTCTGACCCTCTTATTTTTTTTAAAGAAGCTATTAACTCCAATATATGCTGTTTTAAAAAATGTTACAAACTCCAGTACTAAAGCTATCTAAAGCAGAGGTATTCAGATTGACAGTAAAAGTATTGGGTTGATTAGACCCAACACCAGACTGTTGGGGTGACGACGTCTAGCGGAGTCAAAGGAATGAGAAAAGACGAGAGAAAGTGGGACCAGGGAGCCAACGCTAGTATGGAGGCTGGGAACCCTGGAGCTCTGGGGAGCCCACGCTGTTTATTAGTGATCAAACAAAGAAACAGGTGGTGAGGATGTGGGGGTTGAAAGGAAGCGGTGTATCAAGCGAATGAGCTTACAGCTGTGAGGGTTTAGCATTTTCTTTGAAACATGTGGCTACTTGAGATCATGGGAGTGCTAGAAGTAAGGAGCCAGCAAGTCTAGCAGACATGCAAACCCTGCCTCAGCTTCTCTCCCAACGCAGCTTTTCTCCCAACAAAAAGAACTTGAAATACCTGAGAATAAAGTCACTGGAATATGTGCAGGATCCACATAGTGAAAAAAAAGTTATAAAACTGTTGAGAGGACTGAATAGGAATTGGAATTTAAGTAAATTGAAAGATACTTTGTTGTTCTTGGCTAGGAAGACAATATTAGAGAGTCAGTTCTTTCAGTTTACTTGATACAATTGTAGTAAAAGTTCCACAGGATTAAAAAAAATTAACAATGATTATACTTGGAAAAACAAATATGGAAGAATAGGAGAGAAAATTCTGTAAGAGAAGAATGATAAAGGGATCTTTGTCAAATATTGAGAATTTATCAACTACAAGAGCAGACAAATTAGTGGAATGGAATGGAGAGTCCAGGAATAAACTCGTCTAAATAGGAAATTTTGGTGTATGGTAAACAGGTCAGTGCAGAGAGTTAGATTAGTCAGTTACCCTTTAAGAAGAAACTAAGTGCTTGTAACATGCCTGTAGACATGAGGGCTCCAGGAATAATAAAGTAGTCCTCCTGGGGTTTACCTTCTAGCAGAGCAAACATAGAGTGATTACACTTAGTAATGTTGTTAAGTGCTGCAAAGGACTAGGAGTAACAATGGGATGTAATTCAAGGGAACCTTATCTAATGGGGCTGGAAGTGAGGAGGTGTCAGAGATCACTTATTTGAGGAAGTCAGGTGTAAGCTGGAACCTAAAGGTGGGAAAAAGTGTTTCCAGTAGATGAGACAACCCTTCAATAAATGGATTGAAATGAAATGGAATCCCGCACTCCTTAGTACGCAAAAATAACAGTTTTAATAGAAACAGTTTAAAGGTGAGATCTAAATCATTAATGAATTTCCATTAAAAAAAAATCTTTGGGTATAGAAGTCTTTTAAAGTGTAGTATAAACTGCAGAAATCAGAGTGGGGTAGCATGATAAATGTGCCTACATAAAAATTTTAAAGTGATAAACACCATTAAAGAAGGCTGAAAGACAAAAAAGAAATGGGAGAAAGAAAGCAACCCATGAAACAGATTTACTCTTCCTCTTTACACACTGAACTTCATAAGGAATAAGATCACCACAGAAAAATGTGTTCACCTTCACTAATAAAGAAATACAAGTTAAGTCTAGATATTTTTCCCTATCTGATGGGCTAAGATTTTAATCAAGGATTGTTTTTATGTGGCACATTTAAATGTCCTTCAGAATAACATTGGTTAGATATATTATAGTGAATAACTATAGTGGAATATTGTACAAAAATGAAAAATGTAGACATTTAATGACAAAGATGTCTGTTAGATATTGTCTAGTGAAGAAAGCAGGTTAGAAATGTGGACTAGGGTGTTACTTATATGAAATTAGAGACACATGTCCATGTAGCTCTATACTCATAGAAGACTGTCTAGAATGTTAACCAGAGTGTGAGAGTCATTAGTTCCATGTTGTCAAATTTTGGATGACAGAAGTTTGTCTTGTGAGCGTGAATATTTTTTAAAACAAGGTGTTTAGCTGGTTTATGAATTAATATTTAGTGTTAGTCTCTTATGCTTTCAGTTTTTCAGGTAAAAGTTGGTATTTTATATTATCTTTTTTTAAAAAATTGAGACAGTCTTGCTCTGTCACCCAGGCTAGAGTGCAGTGCAGTGGCACCATCTTGGCTCACTGCAACCTCGCCTCCTGGGTTCAAGCAGTTCTCATGCCTTGGCCTCCCGGGTAGCTGGGATTACAGGTACCCGCCACTGTGCCCGGCTAATTTTTTTGTATTTTTAGTAGAGATGGGGTTTCACCATGTTGGCCAGGCTGGTCTTGAACTGCTGACCTCAAGTGATCCACCCGCCTTGGCATCCCAAAGTGCTGGGATTGCAGGTGTGAGCCACCGCGCCTGGGTACTAAAAAATTAGCGGGGCATAGTGGCAGGCCTGCAATTCTAGCTACTTGGGAGGCTGAGGCAGGAGAATCGCTTGAACTTGGGTGGCAAAGTTTGCAGTGAGCCGAGATAGCACCACTGCACTCCAGTCTGGGTGACAGAGTGGGACTCTGTCTCAAAATTGTAGGAAAGCATTTGATTTTCTGCTGTAGATATATTCTGATTATCTGAATCATCAGAGACATTAATTTTCTATTTGTATGAGTTCCTGACAACTTTAACTTTCTGATAATCCTCCTTTTTGTAATGTGTTGGCATTTCAATTGATAATATGATTTCATTGAAATATGCTGTAGTCAAAGTATCTATAAAAAAGATATTTATTAGTCTTAGGAGAAGTGATATGGTTTGTTTCATTTGAATGATTTTTCTGGAGGTACAGTAAGATATAGTAACCTTTGACACAAAGCCTAAATAAGACCTTAATTAAAAATATTGGAAATTCCTTTTGAGTATTGAATTACTTTTAAAATTGAAAATCTCCTGTTTGTATGTAAAGAGCATTGTAGTTATTGTAACCTGGGCTTTACAGCCTAAAAAGTAATTGACCAGATTATTCATTAATATTTTTGCTGGTTATATTGGTTTTGCAAATTGAAAAGTTTTTTTTTAATTTTTTCGAATCTGTTGCTTTTCCCTTTTGAATAGTAAGCTATTTCAGGAGGCCAGGGAACATGTCTTACCTGAATTAATTGGAAACATTGTGCTAAGTATTTACCACTATCTTCCCCGCCCACCCCCGCTTAAGGTCTGCTCTACTATCTTCTGTCCAGAGGTTTGCTATTTAGTTAAAACTCTAGGTAGTACTTGGCATATACTCTTGATGTATTAGATATGGAACACCTCTGTATTTAGATACATATTTTATGAAAAGCTAATATGTAATTTATTTTATATAAAATGTTTGAAGTTACACTTTTTTGTTATATTTCTTCTCCTTTCTTAGTAAATTAAAAATATTTCAAAAGAACGTTTAGGAAGCAAGTCTATTATGTAGAATGAGACACATGTAATAATTTTATTTTTAAGATGATTTGTGTGGTAAGATAAATTGTTTACTAAAGCTAATATGTTTAAATTGTTTTAACTAAAATTATTAATAAAATGAGTTCATTTGTATAAAATATAGCCTACCCATGTAAAATATGACTCTTCATAGAGTAATATTTAATCCTTAAGTTTTAGTTGCAGTACTGTTAAAATACTAATAGCTTAACTTCCCAAGATTCAATTATTTAAAAACAAAATTTAGAAAAAAAAATAGCAAAAACTCAGTCTACTAGTTTACATATATGTATATACACACACACACACACACACACACACACACATACACACACACATGTATATACTCATATATATGAGAGTAGACTGAATTTTTGCGGCTTTTTTTGCTGCCTGCAATATTATATATATGCACATGTATACACACACCTTAATTTGCTGTAATTTGTACCAGATAGCTTTTATTTCCTCTGAGTAAAAAGGTTATTATCTTGTTTTATTTTTATTCAGCTTCTTGCTTTTCCCTATAGAAAATCAGGTTTTTGGAGAGCTCTAACAGTGTGCAGTTGCTGGGCTCTTATCCTTTCTGTTTAAATAATGCAGGTACTTTGATGGAAACCTGGAGAAGCTCTTTGCTGAGTGTCATGTAATTAATCCAAGTAAAAAGTCTCGAACACGCCAGATGAATACAAGGTCATCAGCACAGGATATGCCTTGTCAGATCTGCTACTTGAACTACCCTAACTCGGTGAGTATCTGGTAGTTTAAGGCTAGTGCTGACTTTGTATTTCAGAGGGTAAATCAACTTCCATTATTTAGACAAAGGAAAATCTGTGGGACTTTGAGTAGTAGCCTCTAAGCCATAACCTATCAATGTATTCAGTGTGAGGAAAGGAAGGAAAAGAGTAAGAGCTTGGTTCCTCTTCCCTCCAACCCCTGTTTGTTTTTTAAAGCAGCAACAACTTATCCAAGTTGTCATTTATAGACCTAAATCTTTCTGGAGTTTATTTTATCACTACGGGGAGAATTGTGTAATAGGTAGGCAGTGAGTAGAATTGTTTCTTATCCAAATTAAAATAGATTTAAACTGTGTTTTTTAAATATCCAGAAACACTCATAAATATTGTTAATACTATTTGCTAGGGAACTCTCAGAATTCTTCAAAAGATAAAATTTTCACTTAATCAAATCCATTCAAATGGAGATTGTTAAATATGGTATGTGGGGACCGACTTGGAACAGAACCAGCGATAAGGAAGACAACCAAATAACTGATGTTAATCCTAAGTACAAATATCCTTCCTAAACATTTCTTGAACTGAAGCTGGGCTCAGTGGCTCATGCCTATAATCCCAGCACTTGGGGAGGCCAAGGCAGGCAGATCACTTGAGGCCAGGAGTTTGAGACCGTCCTGGCCAACATGGTGAAAACCTGTCTCAACTAAAAATACAAAAAAATTACCCTGCCGTGATGGTGCGTGTCTATAATCCCAGCTACTTGGGAGGCTGAGGCGTGAGAATTGCTGCCTGGAAGTCAGAGGCTGCAGTGAGCTGACATCGTGCCACTGTATTCCAGCTTGGGTGACAGAGAGACTCCGTCTCAAAATATAAAATAAAATTTACTGAACTGAGATGATTTACTTACTTGATGCTTTACTTGAGTGTTTACTAAGGAAGTTTAGTCTTAAGATGTCTTAAGATATCTAAGAGATAACTTAATTCCATGATAATTATAACTGTCTTGTTCATGTTCTCTGCTTTAATTGTTAAACAGCTCTTTCTAATAATTACTGTATACCAAATCTTAGACACTGTTATTTTCACAATTAATCCGTTAATGGGGTCTCACTATGCCACCCAGGCTGGAGTGTTATGGCTATTTACAGGCACAGTCATAGTGTACTATACAGCCTTTATCAGACTCTTTAAGTTCAAGTGTTCCTCCTCCCTCAGCCTCCCAAGTAGCTGGAATTACAGACATGCACCATCAAGCCTGGCTAATATTTATATTGAAGGATTTTTATTGTTTATCTTAGAGTTGTATATGTGTATCTCTAATGGGGTCCATTTGCGGGAAGTTAACTTGTTCATATGTACAAGTGATGAGAAAAGTTTTAAAAGAAAATTAAATACTCTTAGAGAAATAGAATGATCAGTGAGTAGGTAAAGTGGTGAACTGAATTTTCAAATTCTCAAGTTCTGATCATAATTCTAACATGAAATTTTTGGCTTTAGGGGGAGGTAAGCCATTTAATGTCACTGGATTTTTCTTTTTTCTTTTCATTCTTTCTTTCGAGATGACCTTGCTCTGTTGTCCAGGCTGGAGTGCAGTGATGTGATCACTGCAGCCTCAAACTCTGGGACCACAGGCGCATGCCACCATGTCTGGCTGATTTTTCTGGTGTGTGTGTGTGTGTGTTTTGTTTTGTTTTGTTTTGTTTTGTTTTGTTTTTTGTAGAGACAGGGTTTTACCGTGTTGCCCAGGTTGGTCTGGAACTTCTCTGAGCTTAAGGAGTCTGCCCACCTGGCCTCTGAAAGTGCTGGCATTATAGGTGTGAGCCGCCGTGCTCCTCCAGTTTTTTTTTTTTTTGAGAGGAAGTGTCGCTCTGTCACCCAGACTGGAGTGCAGTGGTGCGATCTCGGCTCACTGCAAGCTTCGCCTCCCGGGTTCTGAGTAGTTGGGACTACAGGCGCCTGCCATCAAGCCCGGCTAATTTTTTGCATTTTTAGTAGAGACGGGGTTTCACCATGTTAGCCAGGATGATCTTGATCTCCTGACGTCGTGTTCCACCTGCCTCAGCTTCCCAAAGTGCTGGGATTACAGGCGTGAGCCACTGCGCCTGGCCTCTTTTCTTTTCTTTCTTTGTTTTTTTTGGCATGAGTTTTGCTCTTGTTGCCCAGACTGGAGTGCAATGTTAGTCTTGGCTCACTGCAGCCTCCGCCTCCCAGGTTCAAGTGATTCTCCTGCCTCAGCCTCCCGAGTAGCTGGGACTACAGGCGCCCGCTGCCACACCTGGCTAATTTTTTATTTTTAGTAGAGTTGGGGTTTCACCATATTGGCCAGGCTGGTCTTGAACTCCTGACCTCAGGTGATCCACCCACCTTAGCCTCCCACAGAGCTGGGATTACAGGTGTAAGCCACCGCACCCAGCAGTTTCTTTTTCTTTCTGAGTTGAATAAGATATTCTTTCAATTTTCTTCCAGCCTGAAAACTGTATCATTTCTCTTACCTTAAATCACAATTCTAATTTGAATATTTAAAAAAAGTACTACTGTTACAATATATTAAATTCATATTTTGACTATTTTATTGTCTTAAACAGATTCTCTTTGCCAGTTGAGTTTTACGTAGTGCTTACAGTTAAATGCTTCTGTGAGGTAATACTAAGACCCAGGTTTTACAAGGTTTCCTTACTTCTTGGTGTTTTTCCTCCTGCTCTATCATAGCCAGTTCCTTCTTAATTGAAATTTTAACTCTGATTTGAGTACTGAAGCTAGCTGCTTACAAATATCCACTGTAACTTTCTCACTGTTCTTGGTATTGTCTGACAGTCTCAACAAACTAGAATTCAAAATCATGACTTGAGATTTACAGTGTAAATTTTTGTTTTGTACTTGTAACTGATGATGGAGAACTTATTCATTGAACACACTAGGCACTATTCTAAGAAACAATGGAGAATAAATACATAATTCCTAACTTCAAATAATTTACGGGTTAGTTGGGTAGATAAGTAGTAAGGTGACATATTCAGAAAGAATGATAAGTGCTTTGGCAGGGCAAATATAAGATACGATACTGTGGGAACGTGTTGGAGGGATACCTAACCCAGTTTTTGATCAGGGAGGACTCACCACAGAAATTCACAGAAATTGGAGCTAACATCTGAAGGCATGGTAGTTAGGCTAACCAGGAAAATGTAGCAATACAGAATCCAAAGGAGGAGAGAATGTACTTTCAAGAACTGGGGGATGGTAAATAGTACTAAAAGGTCCGGGCGCGGTGGCTCATGCCTGTAATCCCAGCACTTTGGGAGGCCGAGGCGGGCGCATCACAAGGTCAGGAGATCGAGACCACGGTGAAACCCCATCTCTACTAAAAATACAAAAAATTAGCCGGGCGTGGTGGCGGGCGCCTGTAGTCCCAGATACTCAGGAGGCTGAGGCAGGAGAATGGCATGAACCTGGGAGGTGGAGCTTGCAGTGAGCCGAGATCGCGCCACTGCACTCCAGCCTGGGCGACAGAGCAAGACTCTGTCTCCAAAAAAAAAAATAAAAAATAAAAAATAAATAAATAGTACTAAAAGGTTCAGAGAAAAGATTTAAAAAGTTAATTTGAAATGAAGTGAAGGAGTGAGGTAGAATGAGAAACCAAACTTCATGGGCTAAAGAATCATTGACTTGAAGGTGGGAAAGGAAATGGAAGCAATAAATGTAAACAAATTACTCTTTTACAAGAAATTTTCCCATGCAAGTGATAGGACAAGATAGCAAAAGGAACAGCATGGGTTGGCAAGTAAGTTAAAAGCACTATGGAAACTGCTAAGTGTTCCGAAAAGTATCATGACAAAACTAGGATGTCCTTTCCTCATAATTTTTAGACAAATATAGAAAGATAAGTTGAACCTCTAGAGTTTTGAAAGTAAATGTCACCTGAAATTCTTCATGAAGCTTTATTATTGGATGAGTGAGTTCTTTACTTACATTGTATAACTCCCACATTTTACTACTCTCCAAGCATTTGTACTTTTTTATTATATATATCTTCAGTATCTTTATCCTTCCAGAAAGCAATTTTTGCTTTATGCAGCATCACATGCACATTTTAAAATAAGTACTTTTGATAGCTTAGTTTTCAACCCTTTGGAGTTAACTGTCCTGAGTGGCTGCTTCTTTAAAAACAATGTCCTGAGACATTGGAGCACGTTGTAAATTCATAGATTCCACTCTCCACCCCAGTCCTTCCCAAGTGTGTTGTAGCTAATTTTTTTAACCCTAGCAACTTAATGTTTTAGGTTAAAGTAGTTAAGATAATAGCTGTCCTGGCCCACCACTGTACTGGGAAATGTAGCTTCGACTACAGTGTCTCTCTATTTTTTTTTTAAATGGAGTCTTGCTCTGTTGCCCAGGCTGGAGTGCAGTGGCATGTTCTCGGCTTACTGCAACCTCCACCTCCTGGTTTCAAGTGATTCCTGCGTCAGCCTCCCAGGTAGCTGGGATTGCAGCCGCCCGCCACCACACCCGGCTAATTTTTGTAATTTTAGTAGAGATGGGGTTTCACCATGTTGTCCAGGCTGGTCTCCAACTCCTGACTTCAAGTGACCCCCCCACCTCGGCCTCCCAAAGTGCTGGGATTACAGGAGTGAGCCACCACGCCCGGCCAGTGTCTCATTTTTATGAAGTAAATAATTTGTATATTTTGGCCGGGCGCGGTGGCTCAAGCCTGTAATCCCAGCACTTTGGGAGGCCGAGACAGGCGGATCATGAGGTCAGGAGATCGAGACCATCCTGGTTAACATGGTGAAACCCCATCTCTACTAAAAAAAATACAAAAAAACTAGCCAGGCGAGGTGGCGGGCGCCTGTAGTCCCAGCTACTTGGGAGGCTGAGGCAGGAGAATGGTGTAAACCCGGGAGGCGGAGCTTGCAGTGAGCTGAGATCCGGCCACTGCACTCCAGCCTGGGCGACAGAGCGAGACTCTGTCTCAAAAAAAAAAAAAAAAAAAAAAATTATTTGTGTATTTTAAGAAGAACATACGTGAAGTAGGTAAAGGCGGAGTTGAAATTGTGAGGAATGGTGGTCTACCCTCCCATACCCCATCCTTGATGCCCCTCTGTGGAATCTTGGTGTTGCTGGAAACACTGCTTGAAAATATGTAGGTCCTGCCCTATATTCCTTTTAACACATTACGTTTTATACACAAGGGAACTGGTGTATAAATACCTAGGTATAATAACCCTAGATCATTTGTTCAATTTTTATAAACAAAGGGGTTTAGTTGCTGTGTATGTAAAGTGATGCAGATAAATGAAACCTTTAAGAGTGTATTATTTAGTTTCTTTAAGTCCATTAATTTCTTTTGTAGATATTTCATGTATTTTTCATGTACTCTTGATCGGATGTATTTGTGATATAAACAGGGATAAATTTAGGGAATAGATAATATGATCCCCTGGGTTAGGGGAAAGCCCAGGGAGCCATGTAGGTGAACCCAGCTCAAGGTTATGAGGAAACGAATATATCAGAGGACGGAGAAGGAAAGGAAAGTGAGATAGACAGGAAGATATCTGTGATAATAATACATTCCTCTAAAGCACAATTAATATGTATCTTTAGACCACAGATTTGTTTTTTGGTTTTTGGTATTTTTATTTTTTTGCTCTATCTTTCGACATACATGTATGATTTATTTTCCTAACTTGTTTAATCTTGGTATCTGATTAGAAAAGTTATTTAAAAAGAATAAAAAGCTTTTATCTATGTGCTGAAGTTGTAACAAGGTTGAAAGAGGTACATCTCACACGTGTGTGAAAACCCAATGATTACATTTATGAACTATCTTTTTATCTTTTTTTCTATCTTTTTATCTTAAAATGAGCTCTAGACTAGAAGTCAAAAAGGTTGAGACTTAAAAAGTGATTACTTGGTAGCCATTGTGACCATTGATCTCTCTTAAGGATTCCTACTTGAAAAAAGAATGAAGCACATATAAGCGTTTATATATGTTTTTAAGTTTTGAATAAAACATTTTAGAGTTGCTGATATATTTACTCTATTTGTCTTTTACAGAATACCCCTTCCTGTAATAGCCTTAAAAATCAGAGTCCATTAGTGATGTGGTAACAAGTTAGATCTCCTTCTCTGATGAGGAGTAATGATAATAGACTCCCTTTAAGCTTGATATATATTTTACATGTCATTCTTTCTTTTTTTTTTTTTTTTTTTTTTTTTGAGACGGAGTCTCACTCTGTCGCCCAGGCTGGAGTGCAGTGGCCGGATCTCAGCTCACTGCAAGCTCCGCCTCCCGGGTTTACGCCATTCTCCTGCCTCAGCCTCCCGAGTAGCTGGGACTACAGGCGCCCGCCACCTCGCCCAGCTAGTTTTTTGTACTTTTTAGTAGAGACGGGGTTTCACCGTGTTAGCCAGGATGGTCTCGATCTCCTGACCTCGTGATCCGCCCGTCTCGGCCTCCCAAAGTGCTGGGATTACAGGGTTGAGCCACCGCGCCCGGCCTGTCATTCTTTCAGTAAACCTAATTGCAGGACTGATACACTTCATATATATATATATATATATAGAAAATTTTTTTTAAAAAAATGAGATGAAGTCTCACTCTGTTGCCCAGGCTGGAGTGCAGTGGTGTGATCTCGGCTTACTGCAACCTCCGCCTCCCGGTTTCAAGTGATTCTCCTGCCTCAGCTTCCCGAGTAGCTGGTATTACAGGTGTGTGCCACCACACCCAGCTAACTTTTGTATTTTTAGTAGAGACGGGGTTTCACCATGTTGGCCAGGTTGGTCTCGAACTACCCGACTTCATGTGATCCACCTGCCTCAGCCTCCCAAAGTGCTGGGATTACAGGCATGAGCCATCGTACCCAGCCCTCTCATACATTTCTTTTCATGTCTTTGTCTATGTATTTAAAAAATATAGTTGATATGCTATATATAGAATTTCTATCCTAACCAGATATTTGTATCTAATATCATAAGTAGCGTCAGGAATATTATAGGTACATGTCACATAATGGCTAAATAAAAAGTCTAAGGGAATTTTAAAATACCCTTTATAAGAGCCACAAAAAGAATAAAAGAGCTAGGAATAAACTTGATAAGAAATGTGAAAGATCACTTTGAAGAAAACTTCAAATACTAAGATAAAAGGATGACTTGAATATTTGAGATAGAAGAAATAGGAAAATCTTGAAAAAGAAGATTAGATTGACAGGGGAGAGTAGAGTGAGGACTAGTCCTACTAGATACAAGAATACTAGATACAAGATACTAGATACAAGATACAGAGCAGTGGAACAGGATAGAGTCAAATATATATGAGGAGAGTTTAGTGTATTATCAAGGAGGCATTTCAAATAAGGTAGATTATTTGATACATGGTAGCAGTGGAACAGGATAGAGTCAGATATGCATGAGGAGAATTTAGTGTTTACAGGGGAGGCATTTCAAATAAGGTTGATTATTTGATACATGGTGTTGGAGCAACTTGGTAGCCATAAGGAATAGAAACTTAAGATTCCTACCTAGCTTCATAAATAAAAGTTAATGAATTCGCAAGTCATAAATTAAACAGTGATGAGTTTCACTGTGTATGAATAAAGAGCTTCTGTATGGCAACAAAATATGAACACTAAGAATTAAAGTGGGGGAAAAGATTTCCCCTACTTATAAATGGCCTATTTCCTACATAAGTAAAAAGCCCCCATAAATAAGTGAAAAACTCACAGCAAAGTTGGCAAAATATATGAAGAGTATACAGAAAAGGAAATATACAGTGTAAAAATTTTTTTGAAATATTATAACTTCATTTATAATAAAAGAAATTCAAATCAAAACTAGAAGTTAGTGCATTTTTCACCTATTAGATTGGCAAAGATCAAGGAGTTGGATCATATACTACATTGTCATGGGCATGAGAAACCAAGTACTCTTGCACAGTATAAATGACGACAACCTCTTTGCAGGGGAGCCTGATGATAGCTATTAGGTTGTAAATATATATATTTATTATAATGTCGCCTCTACGGATTTGTCGTAAGATATATTCATAAGATCACAAAGATATATATATAGTCAATGCAGTAATGTAGTAGGGGAAAAAAGGGCAGTATAAAGGTTCATTAATAGTAGACTGTAAATAAAATTGTGGTACCTTTCTATAAAGAGGCAAACTTGCACCAGTGTGATACCACATGAGAAATCCATTGGATTTTGTTTTTTTGTTTTTTTAAGACGGAGTCTTGCTCTGTCATCCAGGCTGAAGTGCAAGGGTGCGATCTTGGCTTACTGCAACCTCTGCCTCCTGGGTTGAGGGGATTCTGCTGCCTCAGTCTCCTGAGTAGCTGGGATTACAGGCATACAGTACCACACCTGGCTAGTTTTTTGTATTTTTAGTAGACGCAGGGTTTCGCCATGTTGGCTTGACTGGTCTCGAACTCCTGACCTCAAATGATCCGCCCGCCTTGGCCTCCCAAAGTGCTGGGATTACAGGCGTGAGATACCTTGCCCAGCCCTATTGGATTTTTTGAAACAACAACAACAAAAAACAAGGTGCAGAAGAGAATTTGTGGTACTGTTACAGTGTGTGTGTAAGTGTGTACATTAGAACACCTCTGGAAGAATATGTAAGCAACTGGAAATAGCAGTTGCCTCCGGGTAGAGGAAACAAACAACAGGGATGGGAATGAGGGAGGCCTTTTTTTTTTTTTATTGAGACAGTCTCACTCTGTCACCCAAGCTGGAGTGCAGTGGCCCGATCTTGACTTACTGCAACCTCCGCCTCTTAGGTTCAAGCGATTCTCCCACCTCAGCCTCCCAAGTAGCTGGGACTCCAGGTGCCTGCCCCCACACCTGGCTAATTTTTGTATTTATAGTAGAGACAGGGTTTTGCCATTTTGGCCAGGCTGATCTTGAGCTCCTGATCTCAAGTGATATACCTGCCTCAACGCCACACTTGTCTAATTTTTGTGTTTTTAGTAGAGACAGGTTTCGCCACATTGGCCAGGCTGGTCTTGAACTCCTGACTGTAAGTTATCCGCCCACGTCTGCCTCCGGTAGTGCTGGGATTACAGGTGTGAGCCACCGCACCTGGCCTAGGGAGGCTTATTTTTCAGCATAAACTCTGAACTTGTACTGTTAAAAAAAATTTGTTTTTAATCATAAGTCTGTATAACTTACTCAATTAAAAATAATTTAGTGGTAAATTATTGCAAAATGTTCTTTAAAATAAGGTAACCATTGTTTGAATCTTTTTAAAAGACATAATCCTCCAGATCATCTAATATTATTTAAAGTGTTTACTTAATGTCCCATTACAGGATACAGCTTCGTTTAAGGATCCCTTAACTCTAACATTTTAGAACAAAGTGTTAGTTACTATTATCCTTAGCTATTCTGAATAAGTCTTTTCATAACAGGTTTATTGAAATATAATTTATATACTATCCAGTTCACCCATTTAAAGTGATTTTAGTATATTCTGCAGAGTTACGTGCCATCACCACAATTTTAAAAACACTTGATAACCCCCCAGGAGATACCTTTTTAAATTCACCCCCTAATTCCTCCCAAGTCCCCCAGCCCGTAGGCAGCTGCTCATCTGTTTTCTTTGTCAATGGATATACCTATTCTGGACATTTCATGTAACAGAATCAAACAAGGCTTGACATGGCGGCTCACGCCTGTAATCTCAGCACTTTGGGAGGCCGAGGTGGGTGAATCACGAGGTCAGGAGTTGGAGACCAGCCTGGCAATATGGTGAAACCCTGTCTCTACTAAAAATACAAAAATTAGCTGGGTGTGGTGGTGCGCTCCTATAGTCCTAGCTACTTGGGAGGCTGAGGCAGAAGAATTGCTTGAACTCGGGAGGCGAAGGTTGCAGTGAGCCGAGATGGCGCCACTGCACTCCAGCCTAGGTGACAGAGCGAGACTCGGTCTCAAAAAAAAAAAAAAAGAAAAGAATCAATATGTGATCTTTTATGACTGGCTTATTTTCAGTCTTTTACAAGAAATTTCACTATGCAAGTGATAGGAGAAGAACCTTGAAGACAAGGTTCATCTATATTGTGGCCATGTATCAGTACTTTATTTCCTTTTATGGCTGAATAATATTTTATCTGTGGAAATTATATGGAAAAAATACTTTTCTTCTTCAGTTGATGGACATCTGGATTGTTTTCATTTTTTGGCTGTTATGAATAATGCTATAATGAACATTTGTGTACTAGTTTTTGTATGGATGTATGTTTTCATTTCTTTCAAGTATATACCTAGGATTGGAATTGCTGAGTCTTATGGTAACCCTATGTTTAATATTTTGAGGAACTGCCTGGATTGTTTCCAAAGTTGCTGTGGCATTTTACATTTCTATCAACAGTGTACGAAGGCTCCAATTTTTTACATCCCCACCAACACTCGTTATTAATATTATCTGTCTTTTTTTTTTTCCGAATAGAGCTTCACTTTGTTGCCCAGTGTGGAGTGCAGTGGCATGATGACAGCTCACTGTAGCCTTGACCTCTCAGGCTCAAGTGATCTTCCCACCTCAGCCTCCCTGAGTAGCTGGGATTACAGGCATGTGCTGCCACACCTGGCTAATTTCTTAATTTTTTGTGGAGACAGAGTCTCACTCTGTTGCCCAGGCTGGTCTTGAACTCCTTGCCTCAAGTAATCCTCCCCTCTCAGCCACCCAAAGTGCTGGGATTACAGATATGAGCCAGTGTGCCCTGCTTTCTCTGTCTTTCTAATTATAGCTGTTCTAGTGAGTGTGAAGTGGTGTTGCTTTGTTTTGTTTGAGACAGGGTCTCATTCTTTTGGCCATGCTGGAGTGCAGTGGTGTGTGATCTCAGCTCACTACAACCTCTGCCTCCCAGGCTCAGGCAGTGTTTCCACCTCAGCCTCCCAAGTAGCTGGGACTCGAGGCATGCGTCATCATGGCTGATGAATTTTTGTATTTTTTGTAGAGACGGTTTTGCCATGTTGCCCAGCCTTCGTGGTGGTTTTGATTTGCATTTCCATGATGCTGAATGATACTGAGCATTCTTTCATATGCTCATTTGTCTGTCTTTTTATATTTAATACAGATGTTGTTGCCCGCCATTCCTAAGATGTATATGTGTTCAGTGTATTTGCATGTCCGGATTTCACCATGAAAAGTTCATTTTAGGAGCCCATCTATTGTCAAACTGGACATTTTAGCCACTGTAAGAAATGTGACCTCATCAAGCCCTATTAAGTCACTGTTTATAGTGATTTTTCTGATAATGTCTTTGTTAAGTTCATGTTTTATTTTTCTTACAGTACTTCACTGGCCTTGAATGTGGACATAAGTTTTGTATGCAATGCTGGAGTGAATATTTAACTACCAAAATAATGGAAGAAGGCATGGGTCAGGTAAAGATACCAAGTTGTTTCTCACTTTTTTGTTGAATTTCCTATGGTGTTCAGACCCTTGCACAAATTTGCACAAATAAAAACAGGTGAAGCTTTGTGTATCATGAATCGCATGGGGAACATTTTTCTAGATTCAAACAACTAAAGGTAATAGGCTTTTTCCTAAAGTAATGTGGCATTCCAGTTAAAGAGCCACTCCAGGTAATGTTTTCTCAGCCGGCATCAGTATTGGTATATGTTAACTGAAACTTGTTGCACAGTTTTGTAAGATTATCTTGCTTCTGCCTTTAAAGTTGTGTGTTTAAAAACCAATCACTCAGGTTAGCAAGTCTAGTTGCTTTATGGTGATAAATATACTCTCACACATATTTCCTTTAAGGAGAAAGGGAAGGATTGAGATCCTATAAACGTTTATTAAGGTATTCCCAGAACCTAGCAAAGTGCCTGGCAATGGTAAGCATTCATTAAATATTTGTTGAATGAAGACAGTTTAAATTTCAATCTTTTTCAGACTATTTCGTGTCCTGCTCATGGTTGTGATATCTTAGTGGATGACAACACAGTTATGTAAGTATTTTTGATAGATTCTGCATGTGAATATTGGTTAGTTGGTTAAACCAAATTAATTTTTACTTAGCACCTCAAAGGAAGTGAAACTTCTCAAAGTCTGAAGAAACTTTTACATCTACATTCCATTCCTTAGTAGCAGTACAAAAGCCCATTTGTGACTTGGTTAAACGCCTGATCACTATTCTTACAAACTTAGAAATGCACGGTAGCTAGATTTTGATAAACCTTGGGATTGGAGATTAGATTGTGCATATGTGTTAGTTGAGGTGCTCTTGGAAGCAGATCCCAAGATAGAAAAAAAAGTGAAACTGACCCATTGTGGAATAGCATATGTGTAAGGTAAACAGCAGGAGCAGATAGACATTGATGTAAGCCTGACATCTGTTAAAGGCAAGAAAGAAGGAAGATTCAACAGGAAGAGACTTCACATGATACAGCTATGAGAGTCTTTAGCAGCCCTGTGGGGGAATTTCTGTGCATAGATTGCCTATAGAGGGATACCTTAATAAGTAGAAAGAGCTGGGCCCAGTACGCTTGATATGCTCAGTCATTGACGGAGACTACCCAAGGAATCGTGGTCTTTTCTGAAACACTGCTACTGATTTCAGATACACTACAGCTGGAGGCAAGCTGGAGGCTTTCAGCTAACAACTCTTCTTGTGAAAGGTTCTTTCTTTTTTTCCTTTCAACCTTTATTTTAGGTTCAGGTGTACATGTGCAGGTTTGTTACATGGGTAAATTCCTTGTCGGTAAGCTTTGGTGTACAAATGATCCCATCACCCAGGTAGTGAGCACAATACCTGATAGTTTTTCAGCTCTTGCCGTCCCACCCTACTCACTCTAATAGTCCCCACTGTCTTTTATTCTCATCTTCACGTGTATTCACCGTTTAGCTCCCACTTAAAAATGAGAACATGCGGTATTGAGTATTTCTGTGTTAATTCATTTAGAATGATGACCTCTAGCTGCATTTGTATTGCTGCAAAGGACATGATTGTGCTGTCTTTTTTATGACTGCATAGTGTTTCATGGTGTACATGTGCCACCATTTCTTTATCAGTCCACTGTTGATGGGCATCTAGATTGATTTCATGTGTTTGCTATTGTGAATAATGCCACAGTGAACATACTAGTGAATGTGTCTTTTTGGTAGAGTGATTTATTTTCCCTGTGATCTCACCAACATCTGTTATTTTTTTACTTTTTAAAATTATTTTTTTGTTTTAATTTTTTTTACTTTTAAATAATATTCCTTATGACTGGTATGAGATGATATGGTACATCATTATGGTTTTGATTTGCATTTCTCTGTTGGCTGTGTGTATGTCTTCTTGAGAAGTGTCTATTCATGTACTTTGCCCCTTTTTTTTCTTTTTTTAAGTGAAAGTAAATTTATTAGAGAAGTAAAGAAACAGAGGAATGGCTACTTCATTGACAAAGTAGCTTGCTTATTTTTAAATGGGATTATTTGTTTTTTGCTTGTTTAAGTTCCTTTTTAGATTCTGGATATGAGGCTTTTTTTGGGTGTATAATTTGAATATTTTCTCCCATTCTGTAGGTTGTCTGTTTACTCTGTTTTAATAGTTTCTTTAGCTGTACAGAAGCTCACAAGTTTAATTAAGTCCCACTTGTCAATTTTTGCTTTTGTTGCAGTTGCGTTTGGGGACTTTGTCATAAATTCTTTGCTAAGGCTGATGTCTAGAATGGTATTTCCTGGATTTTCTTCTAAGATTTTTGTAGATTGAGCTCTTACATTCAAGTATTTAATCCTTTAGTTAATTTTTGTATATGGTGAAAGATACAGGGGTTAAGTTTCATTCTTCTGCATATTGGTTTGCCCATGCTGGAGTGCAGTGGTGCCATATCGGCTCACTGCAACCTCTGCCTCCTGGATTCAAGCAGTTCTCCTGCCTCAGCCTCCCGAGTAGGTGAGATTACAGGTGTACACCACCATGTCCAGCTAAGTTTTGTATTTTTAGTAGAGACAGAGTTTTGTCATGTTGGCCAGGCTGGTCTCGAACTCCTGACCTCAGGTGATCCGCCTGCCTTGGCCTTCCAAAGTGCTAGGATTACAGGCGTGAGCCACCGCACCCGGCCAATAACTATTTTCAGTTTGTGATGGCAACAAATCGTTGCCAAGAGAATTGTCTTATAAATGACCAGAGTGACACTTGCTGCCACCTTCTTGAGAATGCCTAGTCTCGAAGATGGATGCTCACTTTCTTTTACTTCCTTATCAATATCGGATAAACTAAGGGCAGAACCTTGTCCTAATAACTATTGGCTGATGTTTGCTGTCACCGGTCCTGGTGGTCCATGCCAGGTTTAGATAATTTTTTAGGCTAAGGTCAACTATCAGAAATCATTAGGATTTGTCATACCCAAAAAGCATTATGGGTAATACATGTGTAACTAAGGTGCATTTGTTTGGCAAGCAGGGCATCTGACTTTTGGCCTGATAACATTCCTTATTATTATTTATTGATAAAAAATCTGTAACATAAAACTCATTTTAATTACAGTCATCCTTAGTGTACTGGGGATTGGTTCCAGGACCCACACCCTACACCCTGAATATACCAGTCTGCACATGCTCATGTCAGCCCAGAAGAACCCATGTATACAAAAATTCGACCATCCATATATGCAGGTTTCACATCCCACAAATAACTGTTTTCGATCCACATTTGGTTGAAAAATATTCATGTGTAAGTGGACCCATGCAGTTCAAACCTGTGTTAAGAAGCAATGGATTTTTTTTGTTTTTTGTTTCTTTGAGATGGAAACTCTCTCTGTTGCCCAGACTGGAGTGCAGTAGTGGCATGATCTCGGCTCACTGCAACCTCTGCCTCCTAGATTCAGGTGATTGTCCTGCCTCAGCCTCCTGAGTAGCTGGGATTACAGGTGCCCGCCACCATGCTCAGCTAATTTTTTTGTATTTTTAGTAGAGATGAGGTTTCACCCTGTTGGCCAGGCTGGTTTTCAACTCCTGACCCCAAGTGATCCGCCCACTTCTGCCTCCCAAAGTGCTAGGATTACAGGCGTGAGCAATTGCTCCTGGCCAGCAACTGTATTTTTAAGTGTGTAATCCAGAGGCTTTTAGTATATACATAATATTATTCTAGAAACATTACCTAATTGCAGACTGTTTTGATCACCTTATATCTATTAAGCAGTCTTTCGCTACTCCTTTCTCCTTCTCTGGACATTTCATATAAATGGAATCATATAATATGTTGCCTTTTGTGATTGGCTTCTTTAATGTTTTCAAGATTCATCCATGTTGTATTATGAATCAACACTTTATTCCTTTTCATTGCTGAATAATGGTTCCATTGTATGGACATTTCCATTTTTTACGGAAATGTGTTATGTGAACATATGAACATTTGTGTACAAGTTTTTCATTGAACACCTGTTTTGTTTTTTTTTTTTTTTTTTGGGACGGTGTCTTGCTCTGTCGCCCAGGCTGGAGTACAGTGGTGTGTGATCTCCACTCACTGCAAGCTCCGCCTGCCAGGTTCAAGCCATTCTCCTGCCTCAGCCTCCCGTGTAGCTGAGACTACGGGCGCCCGCCACCATGCCTGGCTAATGTTTGTATTTTTAATAGAGACGGGGTTTCACCATGTTAGCCAGGATGATCTCGATCTCCTGACCTCGTGATCCACCTGTCTCGGCCTCCCAAAGTGTTGGGATTACAGGCGTGAGCCACCGCACCCAGCCGTAAACACCTGTTTTTAATCTCTTAAGTATATATATACCTCAAAGGAGAATTGCTGGGTCATGTGGTAATGCTATGTTTAACTTTTTTTTTTTTTTGAGATGGAGTCTCGCTCTGTTGCCCAGGCTGGAGTGCAGTGGCGCGATCTCGGCTCACTGTAAGCTCTGCCTCCTGGGTTCGTGCCATTCTCCTGCCTCAGCCTCCCCAGTAGCTGGGACTACAGGCGCTACCACCACGCCTGGCTAATTTTTTTTTTTGTATTTTTAGTAGAGATAGGGTTTCACCGTGTTAGTTAGGGTGGTCTCGATCTCCTGACCTTGTGATCCGCCCGTCTCAGCCTCCCAAAGTGCTGGGATTACAGGCGTGAGCCACCGTGCCTGGCCCGCTATGTTTAACTTTTTGAGGAACCACATGAATTATTTTTAGACCACAGGTTCCACTTCTGTGAAATATGGAGATTTACTCATTTAAAAAATATTAATTGAACACTTTCTACAGGCCAGGCACTGTACCGGACACCTGGGTATCCTTTCTTGGGGTTGGGAGGAGAAAGACAAATATTAAATGATTATACAGATAACTGTCTAATTAAAATTATGATAATTTCTGTAAAGGAGATGTTTAAGGTACCATGAGAATTGAGAGGGGATCTATATTCAAACGAGTGTGGAAACTCAGGAAAGGCTTCCTTGAGTAATACTTGATTGTAACTGAGTGAAGTAATATAGTAATAGCGTCTAATATTTATTGAGTGCTTACTATCTGCCAGGCACTATTCTAGTCTCACAACCGTATTTCTGATATCTATTTTACAGATTAGTAACCTGAGGAATGGAAAGTTCAAAGAATTTACCTTCAATTCATAGCTAGTGAGTGGTGAGGCCGGCATTCAAACCTCGGCTCTCCCATCTTAGAGCTCCATTATAGTATTCTTGTCTTTCCAAGGGAGGCAGCCTTATGCAAAACCTCTGATGAAGGGTGGTACTTACTGTTTTGAAGGAAATACAAGAATACGAATGTGATAGAAGTGCACTGAAAGTGGCACTGGACAGGGTGGGATCTTGTGGAAGGAGAGAGGCCTGTGAAGCTCAGAAGAGTCAGATGAGGCCAGATTGTCTGGTTCATTTAAAATATTTTAATGGGATTGAGCTACAGGCATGTTCTTCCTGTCTCAGTGGGAATTCTTTTTCTTGTAATATACTCAGGAGTATTTACCATAGAATTAATGAAACTTAAGCTTCAGGGTTCCTCACGACGTGGGCTCCTGTGAGTTCTGGAAATTCTTGTGAATTATAGAGTGTTCAGAAGAGGCCAGGATGCAATCAGTGAGCATTTCTGGTTAATTTCCAAGAGCTCTCAGAGGAAGAAGACTCTTAAAATTATATGGGCTTTAGGTGTCACAAAACCTGGATCCATTTCTTAACATTTCTGACAACAGTATCTGTCTCATTTCACATACTGATTTGGGTGGGGTGTCTGAAGGAAGGTGGCTGAGAATTGCTGTCTTTTAAGGCATGATATCAGAGTCAAAAGACCCTGAAATGTGCCTAAACTTGGCACTAGTTGGTAAGTCATTAGGCTGTAATAAAAACTGGGTAAAAGTAGAATATTTAAAAAATAAGAACCATGAAAAAAAAGTCTATGAAAATAAAACTATACAGACTTTGAAATTATTGTTTTGATCAGTACAATTACATTTGTTGATAGCCTGTGTGCATTTCAGTATTTACAGCTTAGGGCATAAACATGTTGTAGCCATTAGCATAAACAGCTTTTGAGACTATGTTTTATAAATGTGGAAAATACTCTTGACTAGAAACTTTCTAATCTATTTTTATTCTTGGTTTCAGGCGCCTGATCACAGATTCAAAAGTTAAATTAAAGTATCAGCATTTAATAACAAATAGCTTTGTAGAGGTAAGTGATTTGTTTTCCTTCTTGTAGGAAGGAATTCTGTTTATTAATAGAAATACTATTTTTAAAAATTATAATTTATTGACAGTAAAAAAAATCTTTACCATATTTCGAAGCATGCCAAAATACCTTTATTCTCAAAAGAGTATGACAGGCCGGGTGCGGTGGCTCACGCCTGTAATCCCAGCACTAAGGGAGGCCGAGGTGGGTGGATCATCTGAGATCAGGAGTTCAAGACCAGCCTGGCCAACATGGTGAAACCCCGTCTCTTCTAAAAATACAAAAATTAGCTGGGCGCAGTGGCACAAGCCTGTAATTCCAGCTACTTGGGAGGCTGAGGCAGGAGAATCGCCTGAACCTCGGAGGCGGAGGTTGCAGTGAGCTGAGATCGTGCCACTGCACTCCAGCCTGGATGTCAGAGCAAGACTCCCTCTTAATAAAAAGTAAAATAAAATAAAAGAGTATGAGAAACCAGTAAGTAGATCTCTCCATATATCTTGACCTTGGGTAATAAAATCATTTTTAGTGTATTCTTTCTTTCTTTTTCTTTACCGTAGCAGAGAATTGTAGTAGATTACTAATCGTGTCATGTTTAACCATGAGATTCTAACCCTGCTATTTCTCCGCTCGTTTTAGGTTTCATTACCAGTAAATCTTGTTGATAAAGAATGCTATACTTTATTGGACCATGCCTTTGCCCATTTGTTCTATGACTCCTTTTGTGCTACAGTGGCAGAGTTGAGTAGTTGCTACGGAGGCTGTTCTGGCCTGCAAAACCAAAATTCTTTACCCTCTTGGCTCTTTACAGAGGAGTTGACCAGATCCTGTATGACAACATCAGTGTAACTTGGTCTTCTAATTCTAAAAAGTAATTATTTCTGTTAGAGATTAAACCTGGAAACAGCCTATTTTAGAAATAGAGTATTATTTGAAATGGTCAATGGACTTCTGAATTCTGGTGCAGAGTGTTTTGTTTCATAATAAAAATACTATAAAAGTTATATTTTCTTTTGATGACCTAAAATGCACTCTTTGCCTGTGGTTTAGGAACTGGGGTTTTTTTTTTTCTTATAAGAGCTTTTTATGGGAGAAGTTGTATGTATATCCTTTAGCCTATCTTGAACTATCTTGAACTATTCTGTAGCACCTTCCTTGGTAAAGAGTATATCTGATTTTCTTGTGTCTTTTGAAAATTGTCCTGAAATAGAACCATAAATAAATTAGTGCTTTTTGATGATCACATGCATAATATTTTATTAAAGTTTCAGTGGGATTAAAAGAACATAGAACAAGAGATAATTCATGTATTTTATAAAACCGAGTCTTCAAGGATCAGTCATCTTAAAAAACAACAACAACAACAACAAAAAACAGTACATCTGAAAGTGTTGCTATAGAAGACCACAGCAAGTTTTCATAAGCTTGTGTCATCATCCCCCATTTGCCCCTTGTACCAGAGAAGCAATATAAATAATTGCTTGATGTACTGTTAAATCTTGCATCATGACCTAGTTTAATTTGCTGCCTTTTTTTGAGGCAGGGCCTCATTCTGACACCCAGGCTAGAGTGCAGCAGATGATCACAGCTCTTTGCAGCCTCTACCTTCTGGGCTCAAGTGATCCTCTTGCCTCAGCCTCCTGTGTAGTCGGGACTATAGGCACATACTACCATGACTGGCTAAATTCTTTTTTTTTTTTTTTGTAGGTAGAGACAAGGTCTTGCTATGTTACCTGGGCTGATCTTGAGTGCTTGACCTCAAACAGTCCTCCCGCCTTGGCCTCCCTCAGTTCTGGGATTATAGGTGTGAGCCACTGTGCCCAACCAGCTGTCATTTTTTATTTTCTAACTTGTATTTCAGTGCAATCGACTGTTAAAGTGGTGTCCTGCCCCAGATTGCCACCATGTTGTTAAAGTCCAATATCCTGATGCTAAACCTGTTCGCTGCAAATGTGGGCGCCAATTTTGGTAAGCAAGTGATTTCCTAAACTGAAATAGTGCACAAAGCGTTTTTATTTCTCCTGTTCTTGGTAGTAAAATAGAAGAAAAAAAAAGTTTCCCTTCGGCAGGGAGATGTCTGATACTGGTTTAAAATAGTATATATCTCTTTGAGAATTGTATGAAAAGGTCACGTCTTAAAAAATTTTTCCTCTTTCCTTGATCTAACTTTTTTGAATTTTTTTTATGGAGAAAATATACAACTGTAATCATATCTTCCTGTATGCTCCACTGTAACTTAAGGGAAGCAAACTTGTAGATTTGGGACTATACGTTTTCCTTTACTCTGCCAAGTTTAACCTTACTTATGCAAAGGAAATGTGCAGGTAAATTAGGCTGATGGTCTCCTTTTTAACTAAGAGTTTTCCTGTGGCCCTTCTTGCCGAGCTTTCTTGGTAACTTTGGCTTTTGGAGTTCTATAGTATACTCTTCAGCCTCTGAATTCTAGATTTGAACTGCCAGGAAGTTTCCAGTGCCACATATTCGGGGATGTCTTAATCAGTTCAGGCTCCTTTACGGTTGTTCTCGTTTTTTCCGAAGTGAATAGGCTGAAAATTTTTCAAATTTTTGACTTCTTATTTCCTTTTGATGAACAGTTTATCTCTAGGTCATTCATCTCTTCTTGCATTTTCTAAAACATTGAAGAGAAGCTAAGCTGCATCTTCAACACTTTGCTTGGTAATTTCCTCAACCAGATATTCAGTTTCATATCTCTACCTTCCCCAAAACGATTCAGCCAACTTCTTTGCCACTTTATAGCAAGGATGGCCTTCTAGTTTCTAACAGCATGTTTCTCATTTTCATCTGAGACCTCATCATAATGGCCTTTAATGTCCATTATTTCTAACAACATTCTGTTCATGGCCATTTATTTAGGTTTTCTCTATGATTGAGGCATTGCCCACACCTCTGTCTTTCTGAATCCTCACCAGAATTACCCTTAACAGTTCAGTTCATTCACAGTGATCTAGGCTTTTTCTAGCTTGCACTTCCAAGCTCTTCCAGCCTCTACTTATTACCTAGTTTCAAATCGGTTTTCACATTTTTGGTTTTGTTACAACAGCCCCCTCACTCCTTGGTACCATTTTCTGTCTTCATGTTCAGGCTGTTATAACAAAAGACCATAAACTGGGTGGCTTCTAAACAACATAAATTTATTTCTTACAGTTCTTAAGGGTGAGAAGTCCAAGATGAAGGTGCCAAAAGATTTGTTGTCTGGTGAGGGCCCGCTTCTCTGGTTCATAGATGGTGCCTACTTGCTGGGTCCTCATATGGTGGAAAGGACAAGGCAGCTCTCTGGGCCCTTTTTTTTTTCTTTTAAAGGATGCCAATTCCATTCACCTCCTAAAGGCTCCACATCCTAATGCTGTCACATTGGTTATTAAGTTTTAACATACACATTTTAGTGGGACACTAACATTTATATCCTGCTAGAAGTTTAAGATGATTTTCTGTTCCTTTGAGGGTCTTGAGGAGTAAGAAGCCCGTCAAGCCAAGGCGCTCTAGACCCAGCAAATAGATTTTTTGTTTTGTTTTGTTTTGAGAGAGGGTCTCACTCCATCACCCAGGCTGGAGTACGTGGCACGATCTTGCACTGTAACCTTTGCTTCCCAGGTTCAAGCGATTCTTGTGCCTCCCGAGTAGCTGGGATTACAGGCGTGTGCCACCACGCCTGGTTTGCTTGTTTGTTTGTTTGTTTGTTTATTTATTTTAGAGACAGCATTTCACCATGTTGGCCAGGCTGGTCTTGAACTCCTGGCCTCAAGTGATCCACCTGCCTTGGCCCTCCCTGAGTACTGGGATTACTGGCAAGAAGCACCATGGCCAACCAGATGTTTTTGGGGAGATGGGGGGTAGATATTTTATTGGTATGCCATACCTTTCTTTTTTTCCTCCAAACATCTATAGAATTACACTTAACACATCATTAATAATAAATATTTCCAAAAAGAGCAGGTAAGCTCACAGAGATTGAATATGTGTAAAATACATACTGTTAGAATAAAGATTAAATATGCATTGTTATTTTAGAGAAAAGGTGGATAATACCTACTTTCCAATGTATTTTTAGCATGACACGTGTCAAACAAAGTATAGAGAATACAACAGTGAATACCCTATGTAGCTACAATCCAGCTAAAGCGAAATTAGTATTTTGTTTTTCTTCATTAAGAGATAAAACATGACACGTATATTTGAAGCTCCTTGGTTCCATGTTCCTTCCCATTCCCCATCTTTCTTTTCAGAAATAACCATTTATCTTAACCTGATTTAAATCAATAGTAGTTTGTTTCTCTCTTTAGCAAAGGATTTTTTGCCATTTGTAAATTACTTAATTAGCTAATCTGTCGTTTTATTATTTTTTCTTAAGCATTTCTGTTTGTTAATTATCCTTCTTTTACAAATGTATATGTCATGAGCTTAGAAAACAAAAGTGAATTACCGATTAATACGTGTTTAGTAAGTAGTCTTTTTTTTTTTATACCTTGCCCAGTACCATTTCCCTCTACAGGGCTGAGGCTCTTTTGTTTAAATAATGCAAAGATGTGACCTCTTTGTTTCCCATTTATTGTCTACTGTGTATTAGTACTAAATTATATAAGTAACCTACAAAGTCAGCCTTTTATTCTTCATTTAGGGTGTTAAGTAAAAGATTAAAAATACACTGATGAAACATGGGTTGAAACTTCTCAATATAGTCTGAGGCACCTTAGCAACAATTATTATGAAATTGTCATCAAAGCGTGTCTTCATGCTTATAGTCATTCTTCATTTCACACATATTGAGTACCCAGTATGTTTTAGTTCTAATACTAAATTCTAGATAATTAACCGTAAAGCAGACAGGGATTCTCTCCTTGTAGTTGCCAGTCACTAGAAACTAGTGACTGTGGAACTATAAGGCATGAAATGATTGGCTTATTTACTTACTTACTGTAGGTAGGCCTTAATTCTATTAACTCTTTGTATCACTTAACAGCTTTAACTGTGGAGAAAATTGGCATGATCCTGTTAAATGTAAGGTGAGTTTGTCTGACATTTCCGTTTTTAAATAATGTAATGACACACTTCTAAGACTTAGTGACTGAAAATCATAGCTGATGATTTTATCTATCTATTGGTAGTGTTTTTTTTTTACCCTTTTAATTTCAGATGATTATTGCATGTATTCAGAGGTAATTCCTTAGTATAAAGTCAGCTCCTGATTATTACTAGGATAACCATGGCTAAGGCACGTCTTTGTCAGGCTTTGTAATTAGGGGAATACACACCTTGTAGTTGGGCTTCTTTTCAAGCTGTAGGTTCCCCACTCAGCTTCTACCAAAGAAAATCCTACTTTGGTTGATTTTATATATACTGGACATTATAGTTACGGGATTTCCCTGGCTTAAGAAGATGTGAGCCTAGTGATAATCTTATTCATTGGCTTTTACATTTAAGCTTGACTATAGTTAAGTGCTAAAGTAATTTGCTCTTTTTTAAAGTCTTTTGTTGTATTCTAACAATTGTTTTCAAACAGTGGTTAAAGAAATGGATTAAAAAGTGCGATGATGACAGTGAAACCTCCAATTGGATTGCAGCCAACACAAAGGTTAGTGTTTTCCTTCAGTAATTCTTGGTAATGAAAATGATAAGGGTTGGTGTTTTGGCATTAGCAAAAGCAATAAGGTGACCTACTTACAGGCTTCGTTTCATCTTTTTCTCCATTGAGTCTTTTTTTTTTTCCCAGAAGGCTTGCCTGTTATTTCCTTTTTGTCTTTGAGTTTATTTTAGAGTATTGAGTACTATACTACAGTATCCACAGTTCTCTGCCTTAGGTTTCTTCTACTGGAAAAAAATTAGTGTTCTATAGAGGAAAAAGCTGATCATTTTTCAAGTGTGGGATTTGTGCTTGGCTGCCATTTAGTATACGCATGTATTGGAGTTTACTCCGCCTAGCTTGGTTCTGTTAGGCTGATTTACATTTTTGTTCCTAATTTTTTTTTGAAGTATATTGCTCTTGATACTAGTTTCAAAATTCAGTTTCTTTATGATCACAAGCCACTTTCTTAACCCCAGACAAATGTCTTACAAATGTTTAAGTCTTGAGTACCCTTCTCCTTAATCACTAATATAATGAGCAAGCATTTGAATGCCAGCCGTGTACCCAGCTAGTCTTTCAATACAAAGTTGTATTATCCATCCTTTATGTAATTCAGTCCTATCCTGTCCACACAGTGAGTGACTTGGGTAATGAATGGTAGGATGGTTCATGGGCGATTCATTTTTAGTATTATTTTGTACATGTAAAGATGATGCTTTAAAGAATGCCGAGTTGTTTGACCCATAGTATATAAAGTTATCTTTGAACTGTTCACTCACTCATCACAGGACAATGAGAGTAAGAAGTGCGTAAACAGTGAAGGCCAACACAGGTTATCTGTGTGTGTTTAAGTATACATCTTACATACTTACAGATAAAACATGAATATCCATTTCTGTCTCCCAGAAAGTAGTGAAACAGTGAATCTTGCCACATAAAACAACAAATGCCTAATTCTTTAAGGAATATATGGTAGAAATATTTTTTTGTTCCCTCCTTCATCATGATAAGCATAACTCACATCAATCAAAGAAAACCTTACTGTAAATATACTGTAATATCAGAAAGTGGTTACTTCTTTTGTTATTAAAAACAATTCTTAACCAAGCATTCTTTTTTTGAAAATTGAAGATTTTCCCGCAAGAAATGTTCCTTAAAGTCCCAGAATTCTTTAATATGCTCTGAAAAACTTATATTTAGAATAAGGCAATTATATTTTCACTAAATTGTTTAAATGGTCGCCTTTTTTCTACATTTAGAGAAATTCCTACTCGTAAGCCCCGAAGATGTTTAAAATAGGGAGTACAGGCTTGAATATGTTTGGCTTAGTTTAGATTATAGATTACCAAGGAAGAATGGCAATTTGTAAAGCAAATTTAGCTGCTCAATATTTTTGAGAGAAAACCGAAGAGTTTTTCTCTTGAGGTTTTAGAAGCTTTTAAGATTATTAGCTCCCTAAACAGATTTGCATATTGTCAATGATATCCTAACATTTTGGAAGTTTAATACTATTTGGTTAATTATAACCAAGAAATTTAGAATGAAACATTTTATGCCTGAAATTAGCTTGTTTGGAAAAATGTAAAATTTCTTACGAGGGTGATTTCAAAAATTTGATTTGAAATATATAATTTAAAAAATGCTATATTGGCCTATTTTAAATTGCTATCGTTGAGGGACAGCATAGTCAGTTCCACAAAGAAGGCCAAATTGTGCAAATACTAATATAGTGGGTGACGTTCCCTCCTTGGGGGAGCTACAAACCTCAATCACAAATGCAAGAACAAAAAAACCGTAGGCCTACAGAGAGGTAATTTTGGCTTACTACCAACCAAGAATATGATATAAGGCCAGGTCAGTGGCTCACACCTGTAATCCTAACACTTTGGGAGGCCGAGGTGGGCAGATTGCTTGAGCCTGAGAGAGATTGAGACCAACCTGGGCAACTTGGTGAAACCCCACCTCAACAAAAAATTCAAAAATTAGCCGAGCATGATGGCATGTGCCTGTAGTCCCATTACTTGGGAGACTGAGGTGGGAGGATGACTTGAGCCCTTGAGGTCAAACCTGCAGTGAGCCGTGATTGCACTGCTGCACTCCAGCCTGGGCAACAGTGAGGCCCTGTCTCGAAAAGAAAAAGAAAATGATTTGGACTTGGAAAAAAATAATCTAACATGATCTCTGTAGCATACTTGTTAAGGAGTACAATCAAAAGAATTTAAAATCTGGGTATTTGGCAGGAGAAACTTGGAAAATCCAGTAGTCACAAAATGAATTTACCAATCAAGGTCTGATTTCCTAGTTACCTGACATTGAAGTCAGATTGCTTGGATTTGGATCCTGACTTTACTTATGTGACCTTGGACTAGCTTCTTTATAATTTCTTTCTCCCTTAGTTTATTAATCTGACAAATGGAAATAGGAATAGCACCACTCTAAGAAATTATTAGTTGATACATATAAAACATTGACAACAGTGCGTGGGATATGGGAAGTACTCCATTATTTCTAGATGACACTAGACAGTATAGTATATTTATATGAATAGAATGCTTTTATCTCCCATAATACTATTATTACTAAATACTTAAAATGTTTTTGTCTCTCAACTCTGCTTAAAAAGAAATCCTAGGAAGGCTGAGGTGGGAAGATCACTTGACTCCAGAAGTTCAGGGCTTTAGTGAGCTATGATTGGGCCTCTGAATAGCCACTGCACTACAACCTGGGCAACGTAGTGAGACTCTAAGTTTAAAAAACCAAGTCCTTAAATTGTACGTCTTAAAAGCCAGTGGTAATAATGGTAACAGCTCACTTTAAATAGTGCTTAAGTGTTCAACACTGTTCTAAGTGCTTTATGTGTATTAACCACAATAAATAAGATGTTTAAAAACCAAATCTAGAACTGGCTTTTCTTTAATGTTAGTAATGCAACCTAGTGTAGCATTGACACCAACTTTATAGTTTCTTTTCATAGGAATGTCCCAAATGCCATGTCACAATTGAGAAGGATGGTGGTTGTAATCACATGGTCTGTCGTAACCAGAATTGTAAAGCAGAGTTTTGCTGGGTGTGTCTTGGCCCATGGGAACCACATGGATCTGCCTGGTAGGTTGGGGAAATTAAGGGAAGAATGTATTTACATAGGTATATGCCATGTATTATGAATAACATTTTTACCTCATAGATAGCACCATCTAACTTGCAAGCTAAATAAATACACAGTATGTGATTAATGTTATAAGTGTATGCAGACATACACATACACACACACACACACACACACACACACACACACACACACACACACACAGAAACATACTGCTTTCCTCATTTTATTGATGGCTTACTTGAACTAATATAAGAATCTTGGGCCAGGCGCGGTGGCTCACACCTGTAATCCCAGCACTTTGGGAGGCCAAGGTGGGTGGATCACCTGAGGTTGGAAGTTCGAGACCAGCCTGACCAACATGGAGAAACCCCGTCTCTATTAAAAATACAAAATTAGCCAGGCGTGGTGGCACATGCCTGTAATCCCAGCTACTTGGGAGGCTGAGGCAGGAGAATCGCTTGAACTCAGGAGGTGGAGGTTGCAGTGAGCCAAGATCGCCCCATTGCACTCCAGCCTGGGCAACAAGAGCGAAACTCTGTTTCAAAAAAAAGAATCTTACACAATATGAGCAGTTTTCTCACTGGTTAAGGGCATAAGCCTCCATTGGGTGACAGGCAAAAGTTTAAGCTATACTCTTAAGTATGTTTCCCATCCTCTCTAAATTCTATTCTTCATCTTCTCAATGAAGAAAATAATGCGTATTTCATAAAATGTTTAAGGGATTAAATGTGTTAGTATATTTAAAGTCCTTAGCCAAGTGCATGGTATATAGTAAGCACTCAAGAAATAGCTGCTTCCATAACTGGGGTATAGTAACCACTCCAGGGGAAGTGCAAGTGTTACTCTACGCTCTGAGCAGACCTCTCTGGGTATGTTTCTCCCTTCCCACCGTTCTGTATATCATGCAATTTTAAATGACTCTGAAAAACTGTAATAGCAAAGCACATAGCACAGCATCTATTACCTGGTAATAGAGGTTGGTTGGTTGTCAACTGTTGGTTCTCTGTGGTGTATAAAAGAGCAGATAAGGTGAATAATCCTGGAAAATTAGAAATATTTGGCTTAACTAACAGATGGCCTAAGAGAAAAGTTTGTCTCTTTCTCAAAAAGTTGAGTTAGGAATTCAGACAAGAGTCAAAGGTTCTAGAAGGATAGTGTTTTCTAATAATGATAGGTGAGTTGATTTGAAATGGACTGCTTCAGGAGGTGGGGAATTTCCTATCACTGGATAAAGAACTAATTTATTATAGAGGATTCAAACACTAGATAGGGTTAGAACAGTTCCTTTCAGCTTGCTAATTCTGTCATAGCAGTAGAAGTCTGGGTGTTTTAACATCTCAGTTTCTCTGTTATAAGAGACAACGTTGGTGTTAGATAATCTGTAAATCCAGGTTAAAATTCTGGGATTTTTTTTTTTTCTTTTCATTGATTTTTTTTTTTTCTTTTCATTGATTTTTTTTTTCTTTATGGAATCCTCTTTATTTACTTGAAGGTACAACTGTAACCGCTATAATGAGGATGATGCAAAGGCAGCAAGAGATGCACAGGAGGTAAGTATATGTATTACAGGATAATAGTTGACTAAGAATGCACATTGTATATTCATATTCATTAGAGAATAAATTTTTTTTTTTTTGAGACGGTGTCTCGCTCTGTTGCCCAGGCTGGAGTGTAGTGGCGCGACCTCAGCTCACTGCAACCTCCGCCTCCTGGGTTCAAGTGATTCTTCTGCCTCAGCCTCCTGAGTAGCTAGGATTACAGGCACTTGCCACCAAACCCTGCTAATTTTTGTATTATTAGTAGTCTGGCTAGTCTCGAACTCCTGACCTCGTGATCCACTGGCCTCGGCCTCCCGAAGTGCTGAGATTGCAGACTTGAGCCACCGCGCCCGGCCCAGGGAATAATTGAGTAGAAGTTTTCAATTCTGAAAGACATTTCAGTAAATATTAGATATTCCAGTAAATATTGGATATCTATTTACATTTAGAAAGGGAATCTTATCCAAAATATTTATTAAGAACATTCTTACTTAGAGTAAATTTATTTTCTTTTCATTAATGTAGTCACATAGTACAATTTAGCTTTTGGTAGAGTCTTGTTCAAAGATCCCTCCTACCCCAAGAAGAACAGTAGTGAACAGCATTTGTTAAATGACCCTGGTGCTATTTATAGGCAATATCTTACTTAAGGTTTTTTTAAACCTTTTTGTTCATCAAGAAGCTCTGATGATTATCGGTGAGCTGATTTGGAATGGTGTGTCTCAGGAGCTGAGAAGTTCCCTATTGCTAGATAGGGAAATGAGCCACTATTATAGAAGGAATCCAAACACTAGGTGTGGATTAGATTCTAAAGCACTTTTCATTCCTTTCAGTCTGGTGATTTTATCATAATTGTAGAATCCTGGAATTTAATAGTTCCTACATTCACCCATTCCATATTGAAATTCCCCAGTTGTCCCAGAAATATTCTTTTCAAATGGTTTTCCTAACCAGGATACCATCTAAAACATGGTTTGTTTTTTATTGTTTTACTTGTTAACATATCTTCAAAATGTATTTCTAATAAAAATATCATACATAGAAGTGAATATATATGTAACCTAGTCTGTCATATTGTTAGAAGTGAAAGTTTTGTCTTTCCCTTTTTTTTTTTTTTTTTTTTTTTGTTTTTTGAGACAGAGTCTTGCTCTGTCACCCAGGCTGGAATGCAGTGGCCGGATCTCAGCTCACTGCATGCTCTGCCTCCCGGGTTTATGCCATTCTCCTGCCTCGGCCTCCCGAGTAGCTAGGACTACAGGCGCCCACCACCTCCCCTGGCTAGTTTTTTGTATTTTTTAGTAGAGACGGGGTTTCACCGTGTTAGCCAGGATGGTCTCGATCTCCTGACCTCATGATCTGCCGGTCTCAGCCTCCCAAAGTGCTGGGATTACAGGCTTGAGCCACTGCGCCCGGCCGTCTCTCTCTTTTTAAAAAGACCGGGAAATTCAGCGGGGCTTGGTGGCTCACACCTATAATCCCCACACTTTGGGAGGCCGAGGCAGGCGGATCACCTGAGGTCAGGAGTTCCAGACCAGCCTGGCCAACATGGTGAAACCCTGTCTCTACTAAAAATACAAAAATTAGCTGGGCATGGTGGCTTGCACTTGTAATCCCAGCTACTCAGGAGGCTGAGGCCAGAATCACTTGAACCCAGGAGGTGGAGGTTGCAGTGAGCCAAGATTTTGCCACTGTACTCCAGAGTGAGACTCTATCTCTAAATAAATAAATACATAATAAAATGACTGGGAAATTGTATTTTGTAATTATAAATGATGTTTCACAGACCTTCACAATGTTTAGGTCCATTTACAGGGGAAAAAATCCCTACAAATTCCAATATTGGTTTACATGATGTTTATTATGATATTATTTAAATATATATAAACAAGAACCAGCTATAAACTCTTGTGCTCTTGCACAGCTCTACAGCCAAACCAAGAGAGCCACAAAATCAGTGAAACTGAAGTAAATGTTAATTTGGTAGATACTGTTGTTGGGGTTTTAAAAATGTATTATTACTGTACTGTTAAATATCATGAGATAACTTGTTCTCCCACCAATTTTCTTTCTTGAATGGTGTCCCTTAAGTCATATCCCACTAACTTTCTATATATTTCTATATTTCCAATATTAATTTTTACGATGCATTACTTGATTTGCCCAGAATGTATTATGGATATATGTTCTTACCACCTTTTTTTCCTCCATTAACCTGATAAAGTTATCTAGACAGATATGCTGTTTATCAAGAAAGAAAATATATGTGGGTTATCCTTGACCTCACCGGGTCTTTATTTGGATGCCGGTAGAATCATCCCTTTCTGAGATCTATAGGGAGGGTGGGTTATGTGCATAGCTTTTGAGCCAGAGTCTAATGTTTAGATTCTAGATACTAAAATGGATTATTTTTCTATTCACATCTGTTGGACTCAACTAGAATCTTCTATAACTGTGGTAGTACAAGAAAAGATTTCCTATCACTCCATTGGTTGGTTGGCTGATTGACTAACTGATTGGGAGCCACGCCTCCCTGAAAGGATCACACCATTGCATGCCTATCTGGCCTCCTCATCTTTCCCTACTCCCAGGCTCTGGCCTAGCATTTACTGGGAGTTGTAGTCTGAAAAATTACTAGAAGGTTGACACATATTCAAAAGATCCTCCATGGTACCTTGACTGCCCTGCAAAAGATGTACCTGTGTTATAGAAAACTGTTGATTCATTATATTGCACCGCAGTGCTGACAGTGGTGGATATTTGAATCTTCTTGTCCTCTAGACTAGGGTCAGCGAACTTTTTCTGTGAAGAATCAGATGGTATATATTTTTAGCTTTGCATACTACATAATCTCTGTTGTGACTGCTCAACTCTGCCTCTGCCCTTATAATGCTAAAGCAACCATAGACTTAAATGGATAGGTATAACTGTTCCGAGTAAGTTTTATTTACTGGCTGGGCATGATGGCTCAAACCTGTAATCTTAGTGCTTTGAGAGGCCGAGGCCAAGGATCACTTGAGGCCAGAAGTTCAAGACCAGCCTGAGCAACATATTGAGACCCCCTCATCTCTATAAAAGAAAAAAGTTTTTAAATTAGCCATGCATGCTGGTGTGTGCCTCAGCTATTTGGGAGCTGAGGTGGGAGGATTGCTTGAGCTCAGGAGTTCCAGGCTACAGTGAGCCATGATCAGGCCACCACTCTTCAGCCTGGATGACAGAGACCCTATCTCAGAACAAAAAACAACAAAGAAAGCAAAATAGTTTTATTTACAAAGACAGGTGGCAGCTGGATTTGTCATGCAGGCCAGAGTTCACATACCCCTATTCTAAGCAGTCAGGTTTGTAGGCTTTTCCCTGCTCCCCAGACTGTTTTCAGGTCACTGATTGCATTTCTCATTCCAGATTCTGGCATTTGATTGGATAATTTGTGTTGATTAGGCTCACTGGCTCACGCCTGCAGTCCTAGCACTTTGGGATGCTGAGGCGAGAGGATTGAGCGCGGGAGTTTGAGATCAGACTGGGCAACAACTGAGACCTTGTCTCTACAAAAAATTTATTAAAACTTAGCCAGGTGTGGTAGTACATGCTGGCTGAGGTGGGAGGATCACTTGAGCCTGGGAAGTTAAGACTTCAGTGTGCCATGGTTGTGCCACTGCACTCTAGCCTGAGCAACAGAGCAAGACCCTGTCTCCAAAAAAAAAAAAAACTTATTAGCAGTGGTGTATGGGTTTTCTTTTTTCATGTTGAATTTTAGTGAGAAGCAGTTTCAGAATTCTTAGATTAAATCAAGTCCCATAGCATCATACATGTCAGTATGGTAAGAGAGGGTTTTCATTTCATTTGGGGAATTTGACAGGCTTGAAAATATTAGTACTTTAGGGAAAGATAAAATGCCAAGCAGATTTTCCAGATATTTTCAGATTGGCATAATTTTCCTGTTCATAAGCATTGGTTTGATACCTATCTGACTCTTGAAATAACATGACTGTGGTTTTGTTTTGTTTTTTCCTTGAGGTGAGGGTCTTGCTCTGTAACTCAGCCTGGAGTGTGTTGGCATAATCATAGCTCACTGTAGCCTTGAACTCCTGGGCCCAAGTGATCCTCCTGCTTCAACCTCCCCATTAGCAGGAACTAGAGGCAACTTGAGGTGTGCACCACCACCCCCAACTTGCGTTGGTGTTTTGAAGTGTTTTGTTGTTGTATAATGCTGGATCGTGTGGTTAGCTAATTATGTGGCTCAGAATTAGTGTATCTAAGCAAGGGACCAACCACAGGGCCAAGTAGTACCTGTTACGTAGGTTTTAAAACATGGGAGAGAAAGAGGAGGTAAGGATAAAGGAAAAGAACGTGTGTGTGTTAAGAACCCCTTCGATAGTGGTTGCATTTAGTAAGCATTTATTAATCGTTTTCTGCAAATCAAGTGTTGGAAATACTTTACCTTTTTAAAAGTCTATTCCCTCTAGAGATTTATGGTATAATGGTAGAGGCCTTATATGAATAATTTTTACAATGTAATAATACAAAATCTAAACTGGATACATTGTTGCTTTGATAACAATATATTTTATGTATCTCTAAAGACAGACTCTTTTTACATAACTGTAATACCATTAGAGTTGATTCTTGAACAATGCAGGGGTTAGGGACACTAACCCGTCCTACCCCCACAATGGAAAATCTATATACGACTTTTGATTTTCCCAAAACTTACCTGTTTTAATAGCCTACTGTTGACCAAAAGCCTTACCAATAACAGTCAATTAACACTGTTTTGTATGTTACATGTTTTATTATACTGTGTGCTTTTTTTGTTCTTGGAGCTGGAGCTTCACTCTTGTTACTCAGGCTGGAGTGCAGTGGCAGATCTCGGCTCACTGCAACCTCTACCTCCCTGATTCAAGCGCTTCTCCTGCCTCAGCCTCCTGAGTAGCTGGGATTACAGGCATGCGCCACCACGCCTGGCTAATTTTTTTGTATTTTTAGTAGAGACGAGGTTTCAGCGTGTTGGTCAGGCTGGTCTCGAACTCCTGACCTCAGGTGATCCACCCTCCTCGGCCTCCCAAAGTGCTGAGTTTACAGGCGTGAGCCACTGTGCCTGGCCTATACTGTCTTCTTAACAATGAAGTATGCTAGGAAAAACTTATTTTAAAATATTGTGAAGAAGAGAAAATGTTTACTTTTTATTAAGTAGAAGTGGATCAGCTGGGCCCCGTGGCTCATGCCTGTAATTGGAACACTTTGGGAGGCTGAGTCCGGCAGATCGCCTGAGGTCGGCAGTTTGAGACCAGTCTGGCCAACATGGTGAAACCCTATCTCTACTCAAAATACAAAACTTAGCTGGGTGTGGTAGCAGGCGCCTGTAATACCAGCTACTCGGGAAGCTGAGGCAGGAGAATTTCTTGAACCCAGGAGGCGGAGGTTGCAGTGAACAGAGATCGTGCCGTTGCACTCTAGCCTGGGCGACAGAGCGAGACTCTATCTCAAAAAAAAATAAAGTGGATCATCATAAAGGTCTTCATGTTGAGTAGGCTGAGGAGGAAAATACAGGAGGGCTTGGTTTTGCTATCTCAAGTGGCAGAGGTAGAGGAAGTCGAACGGATTCAGGAGATGCAGGCACACTTGGTGTAACTTTGCAGAAAAACCTTATCTGTTTTGCATTTTCGTTTCTCTAAAAATGTTTCTGTATGGTAACAATCTTCCTTCCATTTGCTTTAGTTTCAGTCCTGGTATAATAGAAGGGTCCATTCATAAAAGAAATCCAAAGCAGTCTTAAGTAATCAGAACCCTTCTGCCAAATGGTCTAATGTCAATTTATTTCCTGACACTGCTTCTTTAGCGTCTTCTTCCTCATTGTCTGGCACTGGTTTGGAAGCAGCTCATCTCCATCAAGTGGTCTTTTAATTCCTGTGGTGTGGTGTCTGTTAGCTAACCCCTCACCTCCCACTTTTTTTTTTTTTGCCATATCCACAGTCTCTTTCATGATTTCCTTGATGGGCTTTGTTGTAGATCCTGTGAAGTCATGGGCAACATCTGGACACAGTTTTCTCTACCAGGAGTTTATTGTTTCAGGCTTGATGATACCACAGTTTTTTCTATAACAACGATGACGTCTTCAGTGGTGCACTCCTTCCAGACTTCCATGATGTTCTGTCGGGGTTCTCTTTGATAGCATTGACAGTCCTTTCCAGAGTACCATGTGCATCTTTACGTTTGTTTACATTTCTCTCAACTGTGAATGGTACCATATACAGTCTGTAAGAGTTTGTGTGCATAAGTTTTGATAAATCTCAACTTTTTATTAATAGATTTATGTATATTTTATGGTAGTAAATGATAAGATAGACTACATATGTTTTATGCATTCATGGCAACTCTTTTCTTAATTTTAGTTTGTCCACAAGTGTTTTCAAATTGTTGCAAACTTCCAAAAAAAATTTCAATATATTTATTGAAAAAAATCCACATATAAGTGGACTCACAGTTTAATCCTGTATTGTTCAATGGTCAACTGTTTATGTTTTAAAGCAATACTCTGTTGGTATCAACTGTCTGTTGTTCAGATATCTCCAATTATCTTAAATTTTGCATGTTTTTTTTTTAGAGGCAAAGTCTCATTCTGTCACCGAGGCTGGAGTGCAGTGGCGCGATCTCGGCTCATTGCTGCCTCCACCTCCCAGGTTCTAGCAATTTTCTTGCCTCAGCCTCCCAAGTAGCTGGGATTACAGGCACATGCCACCACGCCTGGCTAATTTTTTGTATTTTAGTAGATACAGGGTTTCACCGTGTTGTTGCCCAGGCTGGCTTAAACTCCTGAGTTTAGGCAGTCCACCCGCCTCAGCCTCCTAAAGTGCTAGGATGACAACCTTGAGCCACTGCACCTGGCCTTTCTTAAATTTTCTTTTATCGTGGTTCAAATTGGGATCCACATAGGTCCACAGATTGGATTTAATTGATATCTCTTGAGTCTCCTCTACCTGTTGTTCCTTCTCTTCCCCCCTCCTTGCTTTTTTTTTCTTTGTTGAAGAAACTAGATCATGTTGTCCTGTAGAGTTTCCTCCATTATGGATTTTGCTGGTTGCAACTGCATGGTGTCATTTAATAGGTTCTTCTATCCCTGCATTTTCTGCAACTGGTGATTAATTCAAGAAACTTGATCAAATTCAGATTCCGTGGTTGGGGGGAACCCAGAATACTTAATTGATTATACTTTTTATTGTATCAGGAGTTACATGGTATCTAGTTGCCTCTGTGGTTTTCTACTTAAAAATATCTCTGCTTTTTGCTTGTTTTACATCTTGTTGCATACTGTAGAACAGTGCCATCCAATAGAACATTTTTGTAATGATGTAAATATTCTTTATCACCAGTGTCTTAATTTGGTAGTTACTAACCACATGTGATTATTGAGCAATGAGGAACTGAATTTTTAGTTTCTTAAATTGAATTTTAAGTAGTCACGTGTGGCTTGTGGCTACTGGAATTAGAAAGTACAATTAATAGGACATTTTTCAAGAGTATGAAATAACTAAAGTAGCAATAGATGTCTATTCCTGATTTTAGCCTAGATCACAGTACTGTTTCATCAGTAAATCAGCTTTTTAAATTATTAATATTTTTAATGGACAAATCATAATTATACATATCTATGGAGTACAGTGGAATGTTTTGCAATATGTAAACAATGGAATGATAAATCAGACTAATTATTGTATTGCCTGGCCTTAGCATTTTTATGGTGAGACATTTGAAATACTTATTTTGAAATAATATATTATTATTGACTATATTCACCCTGCTATGCAATAAATCTCAAAACTTATTCATCCAGTCTATCTGAAACTGTTTGGTCACCAACTCCCCATTCCCTCCCTTCTTACCCGTTTATCCCCCTAAACCTCTGGTAAGCATCATTATTATGTCTATGAGTTCAACTTTTTTAGTTTCTACATATAAGCGAGATCATGTAGTATTTCTTTTCTGTGCCTGGCTTATTTCACTTAGTGTAATGTCCTCCGGATTCATCCATGTTGTCACAAATAACAGAATTCCTTTTTTGAGGCTGAGTACTCCTGTGTGTGTGTACATATATGACGTTTTCTTTCTCTCTTCATCCATTGATGGACGCTTAGGTGGATTCCATGTGTTGGCTATTGTGAATAATGCTGCAGTGAATGTGAGAGTACAGAGATCCCTTTGACATATTGATTTCAGTTCCTTTTCATATATACACATTAGTGGTATTGCTGGATTCTGTGGTAGTTTTGTTTTCAGTTTTTTGAGGAAACTCCCCATACCATTTTCCATAATGGCTATACTAAGTTACATTCCCATCAAGAATGTATCAAGAGTTTGCTTCTTTCTTTATCTTTGCCAAGACATACCTTTCATCTTTTTGATAAAAACCATTCTAACAGGTGTGAAGTGGTACCTCATTGTGGTTTTAATTTGATAATCAGCTTTTGTGTACAGTTTACGTGTTATAATTATATCACCCAATTTTTCTTAATGGGACAGCGATCTAGGGCAGCCCTGCAGAGGTACCTGTTCTACTGTAATCGCTATATGAACCACATGCAGAGTCTGCGTTTTGAGCACAAACTATATGCTCAGGTGAAACAGAAAATGGAGGAGATGCAACAGCACAACATGTCCTGGATTGAGGTGCAGTTCCTGAAGAAAGCAGTTGATGTCCTCTGCCAGTGTCGTGCCACACTCATGTACACTTATGTCTTCGCTTTCTACCTCAAAAAGAATAACCAGTCCATTATCTTTGAGGTAGGAGTAGTTCTGGGTGAGGAAAAAGCCCACCTTGTATCATAGGACTACCTGATCTTTCATATATAAGATACAGCGTTTTCAGGGTTCTTGTTTATTCAGAAAATGTAGATAGACGAATGTATTTATTACAAAGATACAAGAAATTTCTATTTCTGTCCTAAATTATATTCAGATCGATGTTGTTTAGCCAGCTAGTGATTAGGTATGCAGATTCTGGAGTCAGCCCTAGATTTTAATATTTACTTTATTGTATTTTAGCTCTATTAATTTGGAGCAAATTACTTAACCTCTTATTTCTCCATTTTAAAGTGAGGATAATACCTTTCTAGGTTGTTATGAGGTTTAAGTGAGACAATTTGTGTTTAAGTGAGACAATTTGTGTTAATTGCTATATAGCACCTGGAACATCATGATAAGTTCTCAATAAAAACCTTTATTCAGCCTAAACTAACCCTGCAATATTAGAAATTAATGTGGTGTGGTTATGGTTGTCTTTAGTGGAGAAGTAATGACTAAAAAGCCAGCTTTTAGCAGTAAGGTTTTCTCAAGTAAAGATGCTCATTTAAAATTGATGCATAAAACATGGATATCTATTTATGACTAGACAGTAAGCCTGACTAGCAGATGGGACTTCATTTGGTTAACCAGTACAGAACTAGCCATCATAGTAAAGGATGATACAATTTGAATCTTCTGTACAGTGTTCTCTTATAAGAAGTATAGCCAGATGTAAGCAATAATAGGTTTCTATTTTTTCTCGTTTCCCTTTGAGTTTTTAGCAAAGAGCAGCTCTCAGAACGAGAAAATTCCAAGAGACATTTTAAATCATTTCAAATGGTCTTCAGTATTCTTCCAAAAGTAATGGGTGAAATCTTTAATTCTTTTAACATTTAAAAAATTGTTCTGGAAAAGAACAAACAAGTTATTAGAGATGAAAGCCATTGAGCTTTACAGGTGCAGTTATCAGTGTTGAGAGCAGTCTGTAGTCAACAAAACAGTGAAAATGGTTTATCTTTTAGCTTTATTTTGAAGCCAAAATTTACATTTATTCTTCTTACAGAATAACCAAGCAGATCTAGAGAATGCCACAGAGGTGCTCTCGGGCTACCTTGAACGAGATATTTCCCAAGATTCTCTGCAGGATATAAAGCAGAAAGTACAAGACAAGTACAGGTAATTTTTTTTTTTAAGCTGTTGAATAAAACTTTCTGCCAGTGATGATCTAGTATGCCTTAGTGGTCAAGTTCAGTGATAGTGAAACTAGGTTTAGCATATCCACCAGCTGAGCTGCTGCCATGTTTCTCACAGATTGCTTCTGTCCGTTTGGCACTAAATTGCAGGTAGTAGTACTGGTGAACCATACATAGAGGAGGAATTCAACCATTTATTCTACTGGCTAATTCTACTTCTGTTCAATTATTTAGTTGCTACCTTGCAAGGAAGAAAGAACCCAGAAAGGCCAAGTGGCTTTTAGGATGAGAGTGAGAATTGGATGTTGGTCTTATCCTGGAATCCTATGTATGGGTCATGGCTATTCACAAACGAGCTATGGAAACTTACTTTTTAGAGTTTTTATTGGGGGGGGGTGTGTGTGTGTGTGTGTGTGTGTGTGTGTGTGTGTATCTAAGGAGATTGTGTGTGTGTGTGTATCTAAGGATATTGTGTGTGTGTGTGTGTATCTAAGGAGATACTTGTCCTAGGAGTTTTTATTGGGGGGGGTGTGTGTGTGTGTGTGTGTGTGTATCTAAGGAGATACTTGTCCTAGGAGTTGACTTTTCAAGATGTGCCATCTCTTAAGATAGAGATGCAAAATGTTTGATTTCTCAACATGAAGCTCTTTCTCCCAAAGTGACAAATGCTAGTGTCTTTTGAAAGTAGTAGGAAACTTGGGGAGTTTGGAAGACTTGGAGATTTAGTCCTAACCAATATCTTCCCTTCCCTTAGCCAATTTTAACTACTATAATGTGTTCATAGTACTTTTACAGTTAACAAAGATTTTTAAGGACGTGAATAAAGAACCCATGAAATTATTTCTGAACCTGTTTATCTGCAGAACTGTGGGACTGAATTATTTCTAAGGTCCATCAGAACTTGTAACACTTTATTGCTTTAAAATTAATTCCCATGGAATAATGACTTTCAGAAAATACTATTTTAATATTAGAAGCAGTTTGATGTGTCTGTACATCTAGACCTGAACATGTGCCTATTAAAATTAAAAATAGGTGCTTGGTTCTGAGTCTGGATAAACTATAGGGATGCCTTAAAAATAAGTAAATGCCTCTTTTTTTATTATTAGAGGCTGACAACAAGTTTTTTTTTTTCTCTTTGATTACAGATACTGTGAGAGTCGACGAAGGGTTTTGTTACAGCATGTGCATGAAGGCTATGAAAAAGATCTGTGGGAGTACATTGAGGACTGAGAATGGCCCTGCATAAAATGAACTCTGAAAACTTTACCATCTAGAGTGCTCATGCAATTAAAACAAAACAAACACAAACAAGGAGGCACTAAGCCTATTCTGACACCACTGGTCTGTAGTACCAGAATTGTTTTGTTAACGGAAAGTTTAAGTAAATTATATTGTAATAAAAAAGGTAGATAAACCATTGTACAACAGTATTCTAGGCCGCCAACAAAAGTGTGACAGACACACTAAAAGCCCTCCAACTTTAACTTGTAACGTAGCTTCATTCTCAAAGCTGACTCCTTTTTTCTTTTTCTTTTTCCTTTTCCTGAGTGTAGTACAGTTAAAATTTCAAACAGCTCCTTGACACTGCTTTTCATGTTCAAACCAGCCATTTTGTTGTACTTTGGTAAAGGACCTCTTCCCCTTCCTCCCCTACACATACAGATACACCCACACACAGACTGACTCTCTTTCTCTCATACCCCAAGGTCATGAGTGAATGATGCTTAGTTCCTTGTAAAGAAAATCTTGGGATGGGGAAGGGGTAGGCAGCAAGAGGATTCAACAAACAAAAAACATAAAAACTTTGTATATGACTTTTAAAACAAGAGGACAACACAGTATTTTTCAAAATTGTATATAGCGCATATGCATGGACAAAGCAAGCGTGGCACGTGTTTGCATAATGTTTAATTACAAAAAAAAATATTTATTCTTTAAAAATCTTCAAGATTATGTCTATTTGCTGTGCATTTTCTTTCAGTTTGCTTATCTTTCCCGGGTTGGGGTTGGGATGAAGGTGTGTTGGTTGAGCACCTCTGGAAGACCTATCTAGAGCTCTTTCACTTTCCTGAGGTTACTTTGCCCTTTCTGGTGTTGGTGTGTCTGTTGCTGACCATGGGCCTCATGCCTTGAATTCCTGCTCTTGATCAGGGACAAGGGAGGTCAAGCTCTGAATAAATGCCATGACCTGATTAAGGGCTACAGCAGCGAGTTTTGTTGCTATAGTTCATGAATTAACCTGTTCCCAACCTATTCCCCCTCCATGGCATCATGCCTCTACCCAAGCCTTTGTGTGCCCGTGTTACGCACACAGCTGTAGGCTTAAGTTCCCTGTCACATCCAATGGAAGCATTTAAAAATTTCTTTTACTTTTCGGTTTTCCCTTGATTGCTGCTTTGAGCCTTTTCAGATTTTAGTTATGGCTCGTCTGTCACCCCTTCTCTACATTAGGGTGTCAAACAAAATTTTTTGCTTTAAATATAAATAGCCATTCATTTAGTCTGATTGTGAATTTAAAATGGCGGATACTGAAATTGCTTGTGTGTGTTGCTGTGGGTTCGGTTCGAAGGCAAACACCCCTAGAACATGATATTCCCATCTAGTGCATTTAAATAGAAATCACTGAGTTTGCTGCTTTTTTTATTGTCAGCACATAGGAGAATTAATAATGCATTTTAGCTGTGATGTCCATTTTTATGAAATTTCTACTAAGAGCTATGTTAAAAGTAAAGGATGGTGGTGGTTTTATTAACTATATACATGTTTAGGCCATTCTGGCTGTGGTATTTTTCAACAGGTCAGCATCCGTAAATCTGTCAGTTTTATACAGGAGTATAGAGTGAACTAGGCAACTAGATTAAGAGGTCTAAATATGAAATACCAGTTGAGGCTGAGGACCTCTTCGTCTTCCTTTAAATGTCTTGTGCCTAGGGAGTGTTTACCATTTGTGAGGCAGCTTTGTCTGCTCTTACATTGTACATCCTATTACTCCATTGGGAAGTAGGTTCACTTTCCTCTGGCCTTTTGCCTAAGTTAGGCTTTGCTGAATCAACCCTACTTTTCCTTTTAGAAAAGGTTGTTACAGGAGATGTACTGGCAACTGTTCTTTTCCCATCAAAAATCAGTGAATGTTTGCTGAGTATAAATGCTGCTTCCTTAAACCACTTGTCGCTTTAGGATCAACTTTTCCTGTACCTTTTCTCCTTTCCTCCCTTGCCACCTCAGGTGCAAATCTGAATTCAGTGTCTGCTTCTTCCATATTCTCGTCTCCCTCCCCTCTTCCATATGACATTATTCATATGACATTATTTTACTTCAAATGACATTATCAATCTTAAAAAGACATACATTAAAACTAAGTTTTTTAAAGAAAGCCTAAATTCCTTTCCCTGGTAACTTTGAAAAGCAGTCAGAGTTGCTAGATAGATGTATGTGGCTCCTTTAAAATGCTTTGTGTATTTGTGGTGTTTAAAAAAAAAGTCTTACCAGTTAACTTTGCAGTATCTAGGTTTGAGTGTCATAAATCCATGTGTTCCTGTTGCAACAAATACCCCAAAATTGTGTGTGCACTTCATAATACCAGTCTTCACCCGTGGAGGAACAGTGCTTTTTAGAGATGCTTTCTAGTTTCAGTGTTGGCATACTACCTGAGGGTTTTGCAGTTGTGGGTGCATTCCCTAATTTGTATCATCAAGATGAACTGGCCCTTTTCTACTTCCAAGCTTTCAACAGATACCACCATATTTGATGGAATTCCCATAGTGAATTGCTTATGTTGTTAGTAGATTCAGTGCACCCAGCTGGGATAGGCAAGCCGTATTATGACAGCTTCCCTGTTTCACCTACATAAGTCGTCTTGTCTGAGGGCTTTATTCACAGTAAGCACCAAGGTCTCCATGTCTTGAGGTCAGTTTCATTCTTTTGAAAAGTGCATGCTTCATTTGAACAATCAGCAGCAGATGGACTTTCAGTGATTTAAAATAAAATTTTGATCCAAAGCTCAGGACACAAAAACCACAGTGGTAAAATTGAGTAGCATATAATATCATCAGACTAAATTATCTGTAATTTTCCACAACCCAGATTGTATGTGTTTTATGTGTGTTTAAATAAATATATTAGATACACATGTGTATACATACACACATACACAACAGATCCAAGCCTGGCTGACTTCATTTGAAATGGTTGAATCTGCAGTGTAATAAAGTGGTTCAACCAGGATTAGGAACTGAAATTTAGTAGAAGAGAGAAAAGGAGTTAATGTAACAAATTCTTTTAGCTACAAACCCTGGTAATAGAGCACTTGGGGGATGGGATGGGGTGGGTTGGTGAGACAATCAGATTGGTAAATTGATAAATGCTCCTAACCCTGTAATTTTGTGCATAGAGCACCCTGTGCTGTGGAAATAACTGTTCTTAGATTTCATTGTAACTGGACTGTTCAGGTTGCCCAGAGGGAAAGAACATTCCTAATTCTAATAAAATAAACTTTTATTTTGTTATTCCATTAGTTACTTATGTTTATTTTTATAGTTAAAAAATGACTAAAGGGGGCTAATAGCCACCTGTAATGTGTGCCTTATTCACTGTTCCCACTTAATATAAAATGTCTAAATTTGGTTCAGTTTCTTTGGGAACTGTGAATGAGCCCATTCCCCCAACATTTAACTTGGTTAATAAGCTTTCAGAGCATTTTCTGAACGCTTTCCAATTTCTGCGTCTCAAATATTGAATTTAAGTTGTTCGTGTTGTAACAGTGATACAAAAATGCTCAATAGCTCTTTGCCACTTTTTTAAAGAAAATACTTTGAGTCATTCTTAGCTAACCTCAAAACTCCTTCACATTACTTTCATTTTAGCTCACTCTTTTTTTTTTTTTTTTTTTTTTTTTTGAGACAGAGTCTCGCTCTACCGCCCAGGCTGGAGTGCAGTGGCGTGATCTTGGCTCACTGCAAGCTCTGCCTCCCGGGTTCACGCCATTCTCCTGCCTCAGCCTCCTGAGTAGCTGGGACTACAGGTGCCCGCCACCTCGCCCGGCTAGTTTTTTTGTATTTTTTAGTAGAGACGGGGTTTCACTGTGTCAGCCAGGATGGTCTCGATCTCCTGACCTCGTGATCCGCCCGTCTCGGCCTCCCAAAGTGCTGGGATTACAGGCTTGAGCCACCGCGCCCGGCCTCATTTTAGCTCACTCTTAAAGGTGGTACTGTTATATAGGGATGAAGGGAGAGTTTTCTTAAACCAGGTCCCAAAGTTGAAGATAGTTTGTCGTTCATACTCTGGCCAAGTCCAGGTTTTAGGACAATTTAATTTACTCTTACTTGAATCTGTAATTATGGGAGTTTATCACTTTTCCTCTTCAAAGCACTTCAACTTACTGTCTAAAACAAGTGGGAAAGAAATTGCCCTTTTTTATAAAGGAGGAAGATAAGGCTCACTGAGGTTAAATAACTCACCCAAGTTTTCATTTCCTTCTACCTGAAACTTAACATCATACTACCTCTTTATATCATATTTTGTTATTCTGGTCTCAGAATGACAGTATTCTGTGCCAGGGAAGGTAGTTCTTAACTATATTGTTGTACTTTTAAACCGCATTAAAGACTATTATAAATGCCTATCATTGCTACTGTTAGAGGTTGCTCTATACTATCTCTGATCTTTCATTCGTTGTTGCAGTTTGCAACTAATGTGGCCCTGTGTTTTGCCTAATTGTTAGAAACCATCCATGGATAGAAGAGTAGCCCTTTTCATCTTGCAGATTAAGGTAGGCAGTCCTCATGTGAAGACTGTCACGGTAGTTGAGAATAAATGGTTTAGTATGATTTGCTAAATAGTGCTCAAGTAATTTGCAGTTGGTTTAGTTATTCAAATGAATTTCCATTGTAAAGAATTTTGGATAGTCTGTGGGAAATTGTTACAGGATTTGTTTTGTAACTGATAACAAAATGCACAGAATATCCATATCCATTGGATCTCAGCTTTTGAGGCTTTTAAAAGATGATAAGCAGTGAGTTTTATGAGAAAATTTTGGCTGCTTCAGAAACAGGAAAATGTGTGGGTCCCTCAGATTTTTCATATATCTTTGGGGATAAAGTTGGTTATATCTGGTTTAAGGATTTTGCTTCTGTAGTTACCCAAGATCAAATAGCCAACTCAGAAATACTCATTTGGATATCAGTCAAATAGTGCCTACCAGTGGAGTAAACAGACAACTTTTGGGTTTTTAGTTTTTGCTTTTGTGTGGAGTTAAGTCCAATTTTTAGGGCAACTATTGTTGACTTTTCTCCAGGCAGTAGCGTTTAGGATGGAAAAAAATAATATGAGATATGTGTGAAAAGCAGTTTTCAGGCTATCATTTATTTAGGGCCACAGATGTGCTTATTTAGGACTATTTTCAAGGTAGGAGCCAGTTAGAATTTGTAAATCAGTCACACATTGATATGTAGCAGCCCTATCAATGCCACAACAACCTTATTACCATAGTAATTCAGGAGTCTCAAGTAATCCAGGAGTCTCAAACTGAAATGTCAACAAGAGCCAAGTAAATATTTTAGAAATAGACTACCCTGGACTATACGGGCTCTGAGAAGAGCCTGTGAAATCTTCTTCATGTGAATTATCTTAAATGTGGGACAAAGAAAAACCGGCCATGGGCAGTTTATTTTCCAGCTTCTATTAGTCTTGGCTTGCAACAATGCCACTGTCCATCTGGCATTACCTAGACCAGTGATACTTAAATTTGTCTGCGAATTGGAATGACTGAGAAGCTTTAAACAATTATTAGTGCCTGAGTCTTACCTTATGGAGATTGTGATTTAATAGCTTTGGGTAGGCATCAGTATTTTTTGTAAAGCCCTTTCTGCATTCTCACCCCCTAATTCCAATCGGTGATTCTCACGTGCAGACTAGGTTGAGATCCGTGATCTGGATTGCCTTCTATAGTTGCAAAAAGAGAATATAGGCGAGCAACTGCAGATCATAAGGGACAAAATGATTCAAGGCAAATTGATGGGCTCAGAATAGGGCCTCACTGGAGGCCCTAGTTGAGTGGGTTTTGTGGAATGGTGCCTCCCAAGGGTCTGGTGTGCAGCGCCTGATTTGGTGTTTTGTCGGTTTTCTGGTAAATGGTCCACCTTGGAGAAAATCACAAAACTAAAAGTCTTACCAAGAAGTAGAACTGACAAGCAGCCATGTTGATTGGCAGTACATTCTCTTGCCAAGGGGGAGAAATCTAGGGAAAATAATAGAGTCTGAGCAAAGGAAGTTGACTGGTTATAAGCAAAACTCATTAAAGCTATTTGCATCAAGTCTGCACAATTCCATGAGCACTTAGAGTTCACAAGTTTCCTACTTCTATCTTTCATTCTTTTGATAATCTTGTATTTTTATTTCAAGTGTGGTATAGTAGTAAGAATATTGACACTTTTCAGCCATAGTTTTCCCTTTTGTAAAATGGGAATACTAATAGGAACTGTAATTTGTTGAATGCTTCTTGCCAGATGCCTTACTTTTGTTTGTATCTTCCAAGCAGCCCTAAAGCAAAATGGGCATTGTTACCCTATTTTTATGAGGAAAAACACTCATACACTACTAACTTACTCCAAAGTTACACATTGAGTGTTTAACAGGGCCATGCTTGTCTGATTCCATATGTTCATTCTGTTATGCTGTTGTCTGTTACATAGGAGTATTGTGAGGATCAAAGAACATGTGAAAACAAAACCTAGTTACAATAATAAGCACACCAGTGCTAACTTGGGCAAAAGATAAGGATACAGAGCTGTCTCAGATTCCTAAAGGCAGGATGAGATTGGACTGGGAACTAGAAAACCATTTTGGACCCCTAAAATGGTATTGTCTGCCATCTGTACATCATTCTCTTGCGGCTCTTACTGCTGCTTTTCCTGTCAGTTACCCCATAGCTCCGGGCATTACCATGTTAACTGTTCCAGACACATGTAGAGAGAACCAATCAGATCCATGGGGCAGGATCATCAATACAAGCGTGGATGTTGAGAGCTTAATCAGGAAGGAAAACTTGGAGATCATAGTTAGCTGGGTTCACATAATGGAAATTGACAAAACTGAAATGCCCTTAAGTTTTAATTTTTTAAATATATGTAATGAATTGGTATATGATAGATAATTGTGGCTACTTAGTATTTACCAAATGGTTTGTTTCCATCTTGTTTATTTTTATTTTTTATTTTTTTAAGAGACAGTCTTGCTGTGTTGCCCAGGCTGTACTTGAACTGCTGGGCTCAACCAACCCTTCTGCCTCAGCCTCCTAAGTAGCTGGGATCATAGGCATGTGCCACTGCTTCTAGCTCTTCCATCTCAATCTTATGATGTAGCTACTATTTTCATTTTATAAATAAGAAAATAGAAACTCAAAGAAGATGGGTAGTTTCCCTGAGGTCATCCTGTTAGTAAGTGGCAGAATGAAGTTACAAACCTAGGTTTTATTGGTCGCCACCCACAGTGCCAGGCACTGGCGGTACAGCAGTGAACAAAAGGTCTGTTGGTTTGTCTAAAGCTCTCAACCTTGATTCTGCATAGATTCATTGGATTGCCCAAGACCACTCAACCAGTTAAGATCCGAGCCAGCTCTGCTATTTGACCAGTGTATTATTTTCACCACACTGTATCTGCTTCTCAGTCACCAAAAGCACCTGCTAAAATTATATATAGACTGATTAGGGGACTTCCAACCTAACATTGCCCTGGAAACTTAATTCTTGTCTTGGCTCATCTCTTCAAAACAAATGCCTCTTTTGTTGGTGATCTCAGATACACTGTTCAGAAGTACTCAAAGTATTCCTTTTTTCTCCTCACATTTGAGAGTCACCCTAGCATTTTAATGAATTAAGCAAGCCAGCCCTGCATTTCCAAACCCTTTCCAGAAGTTCAACCTTACTTTGATCTGATGACATGGGCTTTTAAAAAAATTACTATTTTTTTAGAGGTGGGGTCTCACTATGTTGCCCAGGCTGGAGTATAATGGCTATTCACAGGCACAATTTGGGGGCACTATTGCCGTGAACTCCAGGACTCAAGCCATCTTCCTGCCACAGCCTCCTGAGTACCTGGGACTATAGGTGCAAGCCACCATGCCCAGCTGACATTGACTTTATATACACAATATTTCCTCAGCAACAATTTATGTTTTATTTGGCACTTGTAAAACCCTTTTCACTGATTATGCCTGTTTAAAGTTTGGTATTTACTGCAAGTCACCTACCTGCCTTTAGCCATGGAGTATTCAAGTTTCTTTCAGAATGAGAATTTGGAGGGTGATTATGGAAATATAAAACCAGGCCGGGCATGGTGGCTCACACCTTGTAATCCCAGCACTTTGGGAGGCCGAGGCAGGTGGATCACAAGGTCAGGAGTTCGAGACCAGCCTGGCCAATATAGTGAAACCCCATTTCTACTAAAAATACAAAAATTAGCCGGGCATGGTGGCGCACGCCTGTAATCCCAGCTACTCAGGAGGCTGAGGCAGGAGAATCACTTGCACCCGGGAGGTGGAGGTTACAGTGAGCTAAGATCACGCCACTGCACTCCAGCCTGGGCGACAGAGAGACTGTCTCAAAAAAAATAAAATAATACAAAACCAAATCTTTATGGTAGACAGTTTATCCCCCAGAAAGCTTTTTTAGACTGAAAACGTTTCTATAGATTTCAGATCTCCCTCTGATAGCTAAGATTTGTTTCTGTATAACAGCAGAGTAGTGCCCTATAAGCCAGTTCAGTGCACATTAAATGGCTGTTCTTAGAATTATGAATCTGGGGCATGTGCAGTGATGGTCTAGCTCTCTGGAGTCAGTTGGTCAAGTGGGATTCCTGAGGACTGAGCAAACACACACACAGCAGGATTTTGTCCTAAGTTTTCTTAGGGATCTTATCCAAAAACACCATTACTTGAATTTCCCAGCTTCCTTTTACAGGGAGGCTTCTTTGCTATGTGTACTCCCACCTCTGTATGTCACATCATTTTCTCAGAGGAAGTACAGCATAAAATAATAACCAGCATTTGTAGAGCACTTCTTGTGGGCCTTCTTGGGCAAATAGACATTCTCATGGAATGCTCTAAAATTGTAAAGTTCTTGCACTTGCTCTCAAGTCATTTATAATCTAATTGCTGGTCTTCCTGGTATGAACAAAGATGTTTGCTTGTTAATAAATTCCTACCACATACCCAGACTTGTGGTTTATTTCTATCTAACTAGGGAAAGCACTAAAGAGTTTTCTAGTAAGGAAGAATGATCTGAGTGTCTACCTGCTTTGGAAAAGATGTCTGCTGTGGATAGGAAATGATTTTGTATCCAAAAGTCCTAGTACTAATTTGGAGCGTTGTAAAGGTCAGGGCAGCAAATGCTAGAGAATGGGATTAATGAAAGGTGATAATGTTCTCCATGTCTTTGAATAACTAATTTTTACTCCATTTTGACTAGCTTGCAATAAAGTAGGTTAAGTGCTGTACTTTAAGGAAGTCCATGTACAAGCCAGTGCCTTACAATGGTCAAATGGTTGCTCACTAACCGATGGAAATAAATGACTGTTGTTTCCACAAAATTGCTTTACAGATTCTAAATGCTATCTCTGGGACACTGGATTGTGTGCCCTTTAAGATAAATTCCATAATCAAGGGCCTGGTCCTGAATAGATTGGAGCCCCAAAATCTCACTGAAGCAAACTGATAGTAGGCCAGTAAAGAGTCGGAGACAAACACTCCTGGAATAGGAATCCACTGCTCACCTTTATTTTAAACTGATATGTAGAAATTAATATTATTACAAAATGCACACACCTTAAGTGTTCAGTTTGATGTTTTGACAATTGTATACATCTGTATAATAATTACCAAAAGAAGACATAAAACATTACACTTAACCCAGAAAGTTCTCAAATACCTTTAAATCACCCCTGAGCGCCTCCCCACTCCAGTGATCACTTCCTGATTTTTATCACTGAAGATTTGTTTTACCTGCTTTTGGATTACATATAAGTGGAATCATATAGTAATGTATTCCTTTGATCTGGCTGCTTTCACTGATAATGCTTGAAAGACATCCATATTGTATGTATCAGGACATTGTTCTCTATTGCTGAGTAGTATTTCATTCTATAAATATACCACAGTTTGTTTATTCGTTCTCCTAGTGAAGGACTTTTAGGTTGTTTCCAGTTTGGGGCAATTATGAATAAGGATGCTATCGATATTCTTACACAGCCTTTTGTTTGTGTTTTTTGTGGATATATGTTTTCATTTCTCTTGGATAAATAAGAGTAGAAAATTACTGGTTCATATGGTAAGTGCATGTTTATAAGAAACTGCCCTCTTGTTCTCCAAAGTGGTTTTACCATTTTGTACTCCCATCAGTCATGTATGAGAGTTACAGTTGCTTCACATGTCTGTCAACATTTGCATTGTCAGGTTTTTTAATATTAGCCATTTCAGCATATATTAAATAACTGATTTTAATTTATATTTCCCAGATGATTAATGATGTTGAGCACTTTTTCATATGCTTATTTTTCATTTGTATATCTTTGATGAAGTGTCTTTCATGTCTTTTCTCATTTTAAAGTTGGATGTCTTTTTATTGTAGGTATTATTTGTATTTTGGATATAAATCCTTTGATGGATAGATATGCTATGATTTTTTTTTAAAGACTGTATTCACTTATTGGGATCTTTTGATGAACAAATTTTTTTGATAAAATCCACTTTATCAGTTTTTTTATTTTATGGTTTTATGACCTCAAAGTCACAAAGAACATTTTTTCTTCTAGAAGTTTTATGGTTTGGAATTTTATGTTTAGGTCTGTGATCCATCTCAAATTAATTTTTGTGAACAGAATGAGGTTTGATTTTTTTCCAACATGGATATACAGTTGTTCCAGCAACATTTACTTAAAAAGACTTTCCTTTATCCATGAGATTGACTTGGTACCTTGGTTAAAAATTGATCACATGTGTGTGTGTGTATTTCTACATTTTCTGTTCTGGTCCATTAATCTATTTGTATATCCTTACATCAGTACCACACTTTGGATTATTGCAGCTTTCTAGTAAGTCTTTAAATTAGTAAGTCCTTCCGTTTTTTATTTTTCAAGATTGCTTTGGTTATTCTTGATTCTTTGGATTGTCATAAAAGTTTTAGAATGAGCTCATCTTGTTTTTCAAACTTAGTTGTGCTGGGTGAGCTGTGTTCATGCCACTGCATTCCAGCTTGGGTGACAGCAAGACCCTGTCTTAAAAAATAAATACACAGGCTGGGCGCGGTGGCTCAAACCTGTAATCCCAGCACTTTGGGAGGCCGAGACGGGCGGATCACGAGGTCAGGAGATCGAGACCATCCTGGCTAACACGGTGAAACCCCGTCTCTACTAAAAAATACAAAAAACTAGCAGGGCGAGGTGCCGGGCGCCTGTAGTCCCAGCTACTGGGGAGGCTGAGGCAGGAGAATGGTGTGAACCCGGGAGGCGGACCTTGCAGTGAGCTGAGATCTGGCCACTGCACTCCAGCCTGGGCAACAGAGCGAGACTCTGTCTAAAATAAATAAATAAACAAATATATAAATAACTGCTAGAATCTTGATATGGGGTTTTGTTGAGTCTATAGGTCAATTTAGAATGAACATTTTAATAGTATTGAGTCAGCTAATCCATGAACATATTAGGTCTTGTCATTTATTTAGGTATTAAATTTTTTGCTCAGCGATGTTTTGTAGCTTCCCTTGCATAAGACTTGCATATCTTACATTAGACTTTCTTAAGCATTTGGTTTTTAAAATATTTTTAATTTTTTTTTCTTTTTTGAGATGGAGTTTTGCTCTTGTTGGTCACCATGCCTGGCTAATTATCATTTTCAGGCTGTTTGTTGCTAGTATCTAGAAATACAATTGATTTTTTGTTTGTTTGTTTAGAGATGGGTCTCACTATGTTGCCCAGGTTGGTCTCAATCTCCGGAGCTCAAGGGATTCTCATGCCTCAGCCACCCAAGTAGCTGGGACTTTAGGCATGTGCCAGTGCGCCTGGCTGATTTTTGTATGCTGATCTTGAATCGTGCCACCTTGCTAAATTCATTTATTCTAGAAATAGTTCTTATAGATTCCATACAGTTTTATATTAAATATATACACAACAGTGTAGTTTGCAAATAATGCCTCTCTGCACTGGCTACAATATCTAGTGCAATGTTTAACGTGTGGTGAGAACAGACACCTCGCCTTGTTCTCTCAATCTTAGGGATAAAGATTTTAACATTTCATCACTAAGTATAATGTTAACTGTAAGTTTTTCACAGAACAGCCCGAAGAAGTTCTTTTCTATTTCTAATTTGTTGAGAATTTTTATTAGGAAGGGTTGTTAAATTTTGTGAGATGCATTTTTAGCTTGTAATAAGATTATTATGTATTTCTCTTTTTTATTTTGTTAAGATGGTATGTTATAGGGGTTGTCAAACAGTGGCCCATGGGCCCGATCCAGCCCATGGACAGTTTTGTTGTTGGTTTAGAGACAGTCTTACTCTGTTGCTCAGGCTGCCAGGCTGGAGCGCAATGACATGATCATAGCTCACTGCAGCCTTGAGCTCCTGGACTCAAGCAATCCTCCTGCCTCAGCCTCCTGAGTAACTAGGACTACAGGTGCATGTCACCACACCAGGCCAATTTAAGAAATTTTTTGTAGGTCTTGCCGTGTTGCCCATGATGGCCTCAAACTCCTGGCCTCAAGCACTCCTCCTGCCTTGGCCTCTCAGAGTGCTGAGATTAGAGGTGTGAGCCAGCACACTTGGCTCCCATGGACTGTTTTTGTTTTTGTTTTGAGACAGGGTCTCTGTCACCCATGCTGGAGTGTGGTGACATGAATGTGGCTCACTGCAGCCTCAGCTTTCCTGGCTCCAGCGATCATCCTGCCTCAGCCTCCTGAGTAGCTGGGACCACAGGTGCGCCACCACACCTGGCTAATTTTTCTTTTTACTTTTTGTAGACATGGAGTCTTGATATGTTGCCCAGATTGATCTGGAACTCCTAGGCTCAAGTGATCCTCCTGCCTTGCCCTCCCAAAGTGTTGGCATTACAGGCATGAGACACAGTGCCCAGCCTATTGCAGTGTTTTTTGTTTTTTCTGGTTTTTTGTCTTTGTTTTTGTTTTTTTGAGACTGAGTCTTGCTCTGTCGCCCAGGCTAGGGTGCAGTGGTGCGATCTGCAACCTCTGCCTCCCAAGTTTAAGCGATTCTCTTGCCTCAGCCTCCCAAGTAGGTGGGATTATAGGCACATGTCACCAAGCCCAGCTAACTTTTATATATTTAGTAGAAACAGGGTTTCACCATATTGGCCAGGCTGGTCTTGAACTCCTGACCTCAGGTGATCTGCCCACCTTGGCCTCCCAAAGTGCTGGGATTACAGGTGTGAGCCATTGTGCCTGGTCCTGTTGCAGTTTTTATTAGAGATGAGTTCTCTCAGCTTTTGTCTATTAGACAATGTCCTTCCTTTTATTTCTAAGGGGTATTTTAGTTGGATATAGGATTCTATGTTGACCTTTTATTTCTTCTTTCAGTACTTTAAAGAAGTTATTTTATTGTACTCAGGCCTCATTTGTTTCTGGTGAGAAGTCATTCATCATTTTAATTTTTATTTCCCTTTCCATAATGTGTGGTTGTTCTCAATGGCTGCATCTGTGCATTATATTTACTTTTCAGCAGATTGACTAAGATATGTCTAGGTGTGTTTTTCTTTGTATAGAGTTTACTGAACTTCTTGGATCTGTGTTGATGTCTTTCATTAATATTGGTTCTTTCTTGGCCATTATCTGTTTACATTTTTCTCTCGTCTCATACTTTCTTGCTTCTCCTCTTTGGAGATTCTAGTTACATGTATATTAGATGATTTGCTCTAAACCTACAGATCTCAGATGATTTTTCCCCTGCCCTGTTTTCTTTTTGTTTTCAGTTTGGATACTTTCCGTTTAACCATCTTTAGGTTTTTTGATGCTTTCCAATGTTAACCTGTTAAACTTGTTTATTGAATTCTCCATTTAAAATTTTTTGGTTTTGCTTATTGATGAATACATAGTTGCACTGAATTATTTTTAATTTTTTTCTAATATTTTTATTTCTAGCATTTTATTATATTTGTATAATTACCATTTTCTGCTGAAGTTTCCTATTTCTTCATGCATGTTTTCCACATTTTCCACTCTACTTTTTAGCATTTTAATCAGTTATTTTGTTGGTTTTTTTCCTTGTATCAGTTATTTTAAAGATCCAAACTGATAATTCAACATCCGGGTCTTTTCTAGTTCTGTTTCTGTTGAGCCCTTCCTCTCCCTTACCATGAATCTTATTTTCTTGCTTTTGATGACTTGTATATTTGATTTGATGATGAACGTTTTATGTTGGGAAAAAAAAAAAGAGAGAAAGAGAAATTGAAGCAAATATTTACTTCCAAAACAGGGCATGCCCTTTGTATTTTTTTTCAGGCCACTTGAATGGTGGCTCAATGTGATGTATATGAATTCTCGATTGGGGCTTCATTGCAGTTTTAGTTTAGTTTGATTCAGTTTACCTCTAGCTTCAAATATTTTGAATGAAGGTAGAATCAGAACTCTCATATCACCAAGGTCTGAGTTTTGGGCATTGGCAAGATTCCAGAGATCTTACTTTGCTTCATAGCTAAGCCACCAGCTTTTATCAAGGTGGGAGATCTTTCCCTGCTTTACAACCTTGCTGCCAGGATTTTTTTTTATCAATGAGCTGGGGACAGGAGGATATTTTTCTCAGCTCTCATGCGTGCCCTGCCCTTTTGTAGAGGAATGTCCACAATGCCTAGGAATGGGTTTCTTAACATTTGTGACCCCACTTAGCCTCCAAGAGTACCTCTGTTGGATTTCACAACCATCCTGCCTCCCCTTTCATCTTTAAAGGGTATTTTGCCCTTGGGAGAAGTCAAGCTCTCTCAGCTTTCCTTCTGTTATCTGCAACTTCAGTGTACTACACACTCCTGTATCTGGTTATCATCTAAGGGGTAAGATTGGTGGGAAGCCTTCCTCTGTGGATTTGGGTCTTCTAGGTTCTAATGTCAAACCAGCCTCCAAGGGGTTGTGAAAATTTTGTTAAATTCCAAGAGGTTTCTTTTCTCCCCCTATAGTATTCCTCTTCCTACCGTAGTTGAACTAGGAAGAACAACAGCTAGGGGGTCTGTTCTCTCCTATGAAGGAGTTGGCACTTTCTGGAGTTTGGATCATTTAGGTTTCTTTGGTTTTTGTTTTTGTTTTGAGACAGGGTCTCACTGTTACCCAGCTTGGAGTACAGCCTGTAGTGATCTCAGCTCACTACAACCTCTGCCTGCCTGGCTCAATGGATCCTCCCACCTCAGCCTCCTGAGCAGCTGGGACTACAGGCGTGTACCACCACACTCGGCTAATTTTTGTATTTTTTTGTCGAGACAGGGTTTTGCCATGTTGCCCAGGCTGATCGCCAACCTCTGAGCTTAAGCAATCTGCCTGCCTCAGTGCCCCAAAGTCCTGGGGTTACAGGCATAAACCACTGTACCCAACCTAGATTTCTTTGTGTCCTTAGCTTTCTGATGAGTTAAACATATTTTTTATTTTCTAGCTAATCTGGCCTTTTGTTGTTGTTTGCTAGAGTGGGAGGTATATTCCCTTGTGACTTTCTTCATATCAGTAGTGGATTTCAGAAAGTTAATTTTTTTAATAAAAAAATTTTTTTAGGTCAGGCGCAGTGTCTCACGCCTGTAATCCCAGCACTTTGGGAGGCCAAGGCAGGTGGATCACCTGAGATCAGGAATTTGAGACCAGCCTGGCCAACATAGTGAAACCCCAACTCTACTAAAAATACTAAAATTATCTGGGTGTGGTGGTGGGTGCCTGTAATCCCAGCTACTTGGGAGGCTGAGTCAGGAGAATCGCTTGAACCTGGGAGGCGGAGGTTGCAGTGAACTGAGATTGTGCCACTGCACTCCAACCTGGGTGACAGAGCAAGACTCCCTCTCAAAAAAAAAAAAATTTTTTTTTTTGAAACAGGTCTCACTCCACCCTGGCTGGAGTGCCATGACACGATCATAGCTCACTGCTGGCTTGACCTTCTGGGCTCAAGTGATCCTCCTGCCTCAGCCTCTTGAATAGCTGGGACCACAGGCATGTGCCACCATGCCTGGCTAATTTTTTTGTTTTTTTTTCTTGGTAGGGTTGAGGTCTCGCTATGTTGCCTGTGATCCTCCTGCCTTGGTTTTCCAAAGTGCTGGGATTAAAGGCATGAGCCACCACACCCGGTTAGGAATGGGAGTTTAAACAATGGTTTTATTTGCACATTTCATTAGCTAGTATTTTTTTCCTTTTTTGAGACAGAGTCTGGCCCTGTTGCCCAGGCTGGAGTACAATGGCACAATCTAGGCTCATTGTAACCTCTGCCTCTTGGCTTCAAGTGATTCTCTTGCCTCAGCCTCCTGAGTAGCTGGGATTACAGGCACCCACCACCACACCCAGCTAATTTTTGTATTTTTAGTAGAGACAGCGTTTCACCATGTTGGCCAGGCTGGTCTCAAACTCCTGACCTCAGTTGATCCAGCCACCTCAGCCTCCCAAAGTGCTGGGATTAAAGGTGTGAGCCATCACGCCTGGCCTCATTAACAGATTTTAAAATTAAAAGTACCTATAACTTTTGTAGAATCATAAAGAAAAGCAACACCTTCCCATCTTAACTCCCCTAGTGCCTCTACTCCCTCCACAGAGACAAATATCTTAGCAGTTTGTTGTGTTTTCTTTTCCAAATTGTATTTCTAAAATGTATCAATATCTTTTCCCTTATTTTTTTATTTTTTGTAGAGACAGGGGGGTCTCACTGTGTTGCCTAGACTGGTCTCAAACTCCTGGCCTCCTACCTTGGCTTCCCACGGTTCTGGCATGAGCTACTGCACCTGGTGTCCTCCTTGTTATTCTTTAAAACCTGAATGGAAGCATACTATATTTTCTACACTCCTTTCATGTAACTATATTAACAACCTGAGGACTTTTAGAGGCTGCATAGTATGTCTTAGTATAGATGTATCTTGGTTTATTTAAACAGTTACTGGTGATGGACATTCCCATATTTCCAGTATTTTTTCTCACAAACAATGCAGTATTATGCCTTTGCCCACATTCACCATTGATTGCTATTGAGTATATCTGTAGTATCAAGAATGGGCATACTGAAAATGCTTCATGAAGTCCACTGAAGCTTCATATTATTTTGAAGTGATATTTCCCAAAGTGTTGGCTGAACTCCCAAGAGTTTGTGGTATAGGGTTCGGGAGGACTGGACACTTCCAAAGAGGCATAAGGTGCTACAGACTTGCCCAGCAGGTGGCATCAGAACAAAGCTGGCTACGGACCTTGTCAGTACAAATGATAAAACATTAAAAATGTAAAAACTCAACTGTAGCTCCTTATTTATGCATATATTGGGGATGCTGAAAAGTTACCGATGCCTGATTCCTCTTCTATGTCCTCAGCCCCCACCATAAAAATAGATAAATGCCATTTTTTTTTTTTTTTTGTATGCCCAGCACAGCTCTATGATTTGAACGATGTTGATGAGCAGGGTCACATTTGAGGAGATTTGCTAAGGGAAATAAAGATCCATCTGTGACACAAGAAACATGTTTTATGTGATTTCTGGGATTTTCCTGTGAAGATACTTTTTGTTTGTTTGTTTGTTTTACAGTGGATCTCACTCTGTCACACAGGCTGGAGTTCAGGAGTGCAATCATAGCTCACTGTAACCTTGAACTCCTGGGCTCAGGAGATCCTCTCTCCTCAGTCTCCCAAGTAGCTAGGACTACAAGCACATGCCACCATGCCTGGCTCATTTTAAAATTTTTTGTAGAGACGGGTCTCACTATGTTGCCGAGGCTGGTATTGAACTCCTGGTATTGAACTCCTGGGCTCAACTCCTCCTGCCTCAGCCTCCCAAAGTGTTGGGATTAGAGGTGTGAACCACAGTATCCAACCTATTATGTTTTTTAAAAAGAGATTTTTCTAATTATGTATATAATTAAAGCACCTTAAGTTTAGTGATTGCAATTTGAGAAACCAATGTCCTTTCTTATTAAAAAGGCCCTTGTACAGAAAGTGCTCTATTTTCCTCACAAGATCTGGGGTCAAAGGAGAGATTTTGAAACATTATAGCAATGGCTTCTAGTTACTGAATAAAGAATGTCATTTGCTCCTCACAGGACCCCTTTCAGGGGGATTTTATATATTGGGAAACAGCCTCATGAGCTTTCTACAAACATCTTTGTCCTCGAGTCTTCCCATTTCAGCAATTGGCTGTACCACTCATCCAGCAGCTTTCAAAGTTAGAAACGTGGCAATCTTCCTTTAACATCCATTTCCCTTTCCATCATTCCCCCATATCCAATTCTGTGTATTGGAGGTTTTCCCACCTCCAAACTTGAGAATCCATTTACTTTTTCTCCATCTCCTTTGCCATCACACTAGTCCAAGTGAAGGGTTTCATCGTGTCATTTGCAGTATCCTTTAGTTTACATTAGATTATCAATTTTTGTCCCCCTCCCAATTCAGTCTCTACTCATGAGCTAACATGAGTTTATAAAGTGTTCATTCTGACCATGCCATTCCTTGCTCAAACTTCTCTAGTGCCTTCCCAATAATTTTATTACAATAAAATTCCTCATATGGCCTTTGTGGATCTGCACTCTACCTCTTCTCCTATTGCAACCAACCCTGTTACCTTTTTCTCTTTTCACACTGGTCTTCATTCTGTGCTGCAAACTGGCTGAGTTTCTTCCATCCTCAGGGCCTTTTGCACAAGTTCTTCCTTTGCCTTAGAATTCTTTCCTGGCCTGCACACCTCTTCATCCCCTTTCCCTAAGCTAATGCCTTACCCTTTAGGTCTCATTTTAAACATCTCTTACCCAGGAAAAGTTTCCCTGTCCAAACAAGTCTAGATTCCCCTTTGTTTGTTCTAACTGTTCTATATTTCTCCTTCTTAGCATTTATCACAATTCTTGATATGTTGTCCTTTTCATTTTCTCAGTCTCTATTATTGGAGTAGGTAACACATCCATATAGTACAAAATTCAAAGTGTATTAAAGGTATAGAGTAAAAAGTCTTCTCTTCCCTGTCCCCCTGCTACCCAGTTCTCCTCTTTAGAACCACTTTTAGCATTTTGAATATCCTTCCCGAAATATTTTCTAAGTATACAAGCAATTATGTATATAATATTCCTCTTTATTTTTGCCTTTTATTAATACAGATACTATATGCATTTTCTGCACTTTGTCTGTTAATAATGTATCTTGGCAATTATTCTATATTAATATGTAAATAGTTGCCTCTTTCTTTTTCATGCGCCATATAGTATGGACTTTTATTTAACCTCTCTCTAGGTTGGTTTTAGGCATTGGTTATTACAAATAATGCTGCATTGAATATCTTTGTATGTAAAGTCATTTCCCATGTCTATGCCTATAGAATAAATTACTAGAATTGAAATAATTAAGTTAAAGATTATGTGCATTTTTAATTTTGATAGTTACTGCCAAAGTGCTCTCAATGGAAGTTTTACCAATTCCCACTAGTGAATGCATTTGTCCTCACAATTACGTCAGTGAAATTTTTGTTCTTTGCCAATGCAAGAAATGGAAAGTATCTCTTGGAAACTAATTTGCATGTTTTTTTTTCCTTGCACAGTTATATTTTCATATGTTAAAGAGCCATTTGTATTTCTTGGTGAACTGTTCATAAACTTTGCTTAGTTATTATCTAATGTCTGACTAATTTGCTACACTCTAAATTCCCAATTCATACTGAAGTATCGCCCTTGCAATTTAGATGTACAATCTTCCTCTTCAGTGGTTTCCACACCAAAAAATCCACAGGCTCCTGAATTTTTTATGGGCCTAAGAGTCTTACTGAAAATTGGAAGTCTTAAGGTGTAGTCCATTTTATGCAGTGTGAGGCCTTTCATGTTCTGAAATGTACCACTCTTGACTGACTTTTTCTTCTTCACCCTGTCCAGCACTGTGCCCTTATTAGCCAGAGAAATGTTCCCCTTTCTCCCAGGAAACGTTCTGACCTTACCCTGGTCCCTCAAGGACTCTCCTTCTCCCCCAAATTAACTTTCAAGCAGTTTCTCCAACCCAAAATGGCACCTTCCTGAAAAGATTTCTAGTGGATACTGTTTTCTCTACCTCACTACAGATGTATTTTGCTGCTTGGCTCTCCTCTCTCCACTTTGCTATTGCAAACATTTTTTTCCAGAAATATATCAAATAAAATGAACATGTGGCCCCTTCTGGTGATTTTTGTTGGGATCCCTGGTATTGATTTCTTCTAGTTTAGATAATTCCACCGTGGCAAGCTTTTATTCCTAGCATACAGCTCATGAGGAGAATGTAAGCCACTTGGTGTTATTAATGCTAAAATAGTAAACAAGAACACAAAATTTGCTAGATTAGAAGTGGATTTTTTTTTTCCAGGCCGGGCACAGTGGCTTATGCTTGTAATTCCAGCAGTTTCAGAGGCTGAGGCAGGCAGATTGCTTTGAGCTCACGAGTTCGAGACCAGCCTGGGCAACACAGCGAAACCCTGTCTGTACAAGGGTAATTTTATGAAAAAATTAGCCAGGTGTGGTGGCGCACACCTGTGGTCCCAGCTACTGGGGAGGCTGTGGTGGGAGGATGGCTTGAACCTGGGAGGCAGAGGTTGCCATGAACCCAGTTTGTGCCATTGCACTCCAGCCTGGGTGGCAGAATGAGACCCTGTCTCAAAAAAAAAAAGAAAAAAAAGGGAAGGAATGAATTAGCATGAATGAGAAAGGCATGATCTGCAGTCAGCCACCCATGGTCAAAGTTAGCAGATACCAACTCATTCTCAGAGCGAAGCAAAATCAGCCCAATGCTTTTGGCAAACTGGTTGCCTCCCTGTCGTCATCATCTGGGCTCACTGTGGCTTGCCCTTCTGGCCTTGCCTCTGACCTTGCCATCTCTGGGGAGGCTTCTTTGCAAGCCCAAGCCTGGGCTCCCCCTCTCAGAACCATGTGCATACTTGTCCTGGAACTGGCTTTTTGCCTGAGCCTCCTGGAGGGCAGGGGCCATCTGGCACAAACCTGCATCCCAGGTTTAGCAGTTGCTAAATTAATGAACAAATACCAAGTCTTTCACAATGTAACTTGAGAGTGGAGGTAGTGGTAGTGGCAACTCCATCTGGGGGATGAGAGAATGTGGAGGCTGAGTTTTGGGGGTGGCTTGCAAAAGAAGAGGAGAGAGTATTAGCAGCTAAAGAAGTGGCCAGGGTAAACACCAAGCATTTTCCTGACTGGGGAGCTGTGGGTTTGTTTAAAGGTAGGGCTGAGTAAGGGGTGAAACCAGTGAGCAGGAGAGATGGCTAGTGCAGGACTGGAGTGAAAGGCATCTGTAGAGGCAGGAGACAGGATGGGGAGGGAGAGGAGTTGGCCTAGGACAGGACAGGACAGCACTTATTTGAAGACTGGTGGGCAGGAGGAAAGGAAGGGGAGGGATTGAGAAATGACCTGGAGGTCCTCAGTCAGCTGGGAGAAGACCTGGAAGAGGGGGGATCAGCTGCTGTTGGGATGGAGAGGAGGGCCAGGAGAGGCAATGACTCACACGGAGGGAGGGTCAGGGATGGGGAGTGGGCGGTGGGGGGGCGGGAAAGACATACTCGCAGGGGATCAGAAGGCCCCGTGGCAACTTTGTGTAAGTCCTGGTTCAGTCAAGGAGAGGAATCCGAGGGGAAAGGCTGATTAGACCCATGGCCCACTCTGAGAGAAAGGGGTATTGTGTGGGTGCAGGAGGAAGAGCAGCTGGGAAGTAGGAGTGCCTGGGACTGGATCCAACTGGAAAGGGGGCAGATATGTCCCCAGGATCAGGGAAGGGACCCTCTAGGAAGGGGGTGTTCTGAGAGGGAGGTTGTGGGGAGCACTGTGTAGGGGTCCTTGGAGGTGATTTCTGGGAAGGGGAAGTCTGGGGCAGGGCTGTGAGGAGTCAGGAAAGAAACTGTGAAGTCCACTCCTCACCCACCTCCTGAACCCTGGGGTCTGAGACCCTCAGGAAAGAGGGTTCAGTGGCACAGGAGGGTCTAGGGCAGGAGACAGAAAAGTGGCCTTTCAGGTCTTCTTGGAAACGAACTCTGACCACCAGTGTGAATAGTCTCACAGAAAGCTAAGCAGACACCCAGCGAAAGCCGGCCCCTCCCACTCTGGGAGAAGGGAGGGGCCAGCGGTTGCATGGGCAGCTTTCCTTGTGATGCCACAGGTCCTCTGGACATGCTGCTGCCTGGCCACACCTCCTTTCCCTTTCATCTTTCTCATCAACCAGTGGACTTGGTAGGATTGAGGCCATGCCCCTATTCTGTGTTCTAGTGGGGTCCTGGTTATCCCTCCTCTGGCTTAGTCGCACAGCTACCTGGTAGGTGACTGGAGGTGTTTAGCAGTTTAGATTGCGCTGATGTGGCCCCAACCCTGCCTCCCTCCCCACTCCACCATGCAGGAAGAAACTTGACAGAGCAAATTGACTGCGGCCAAGAAAAAGGTAAAAACCACCAGGTCGTAGCCCCCAACCCACCTGAAGACCTCCTCTGACAGCAGGACTACTGCCAGAGTCCTTGCCACTCCTGAGGCACACCAGGTTGGGCCCCCCTGGTGCCTCTGCACTCTCCCCACCAAAATATTGTTAGCCAGCCCTTTCCCCTCAGCAGCCCAGCCCCTATCCTTGACAATCACCCCAGGGTAACCTTGGGCAGGTGACCCCTGGGGCTCCCTGCTCGAGGTTCGGCCCTTACCTCCTGCCCCCGCAAGCCTGACCTCCCTGGGCTCTTTGGGCTTGCATCTCCAAGGACTGAGACAACCACTTCTGGTGGTTGCCACTCACCTGGGGATGTGAGTTTTGGCTGGCCATGTTCCTGGGGACAGGGGGACCAAGGGGCAGTAGAGGGCAATTGTTAAGATTGCTGGATACTGGTAAAGAATTCTGGGTTTGAATCCTGCCTCTCCTTCTGCTAGGGATGTGATTTAGTGCAAGTTACTTGAGCTCTTTGGACCTCTCTTTTCATGGCTGTATAATAAAGGTGGTATTTTTTTACTTCCATTTGTGAAGTTTGTTATTGTTGTTAAATGAAATTTGTTATTGTTGTTTTATGTGAATCCCTAGTACATGGCCTGCTGTAAACACACAGGACACCCAGGAAGTGGTCATTGCTCTTTGATTTTCCTCATCCCCAGTCTCAAAGGGAAGCCAGACCAATGAGAACAGCCACTTGCCATCAAGTTGTCCCTTTAGGAGTCACTGAAAGGGCCCCAGCGTGTGGTGAGGAGAGCCCCAGGCACTAGGAGTAAGAGAAGATCTTACTTGCCGCCAGCTTGCTGGGTGACCACAGAAAAATCACTATTTCCCCTGGGTCTCAGTTTTCTCCTCTATAACATGATACTGGATAAGATCAGTGTCTTTCAAACTTGTTTTTCAGCTGGAGTCCCCTTAGTTCAAGTGAACCCTTACTCAGAAGTCTGGGTTTTTTTTAATGGAGGTGGAGGTCTGGAGCTCTACCAGATTCATCACCCATGTCCTGGGTCTGAGGAAAGGGGTGCAGTGAGCGTATTAAGAGCTGCATTGGTCAGGTGACTCCACTCTGTGACATATCTATTTGTTCTTGCCCCTGGCAAGGCAGCAGGTGGCCATTTGGAAGAATGGCACAGGCCATGGTTTCAATCTCCTCTGCTCTTTTTCAGCATTTCTTTTTCCTGAACCCACATCTTCCTCCTATCCTGACTTTCTTGCTTCTCTCTAAGCTACTTCTGTCTTTCTTCCCCTGCCCTTGTTTTTCTCTTGTCACCCCCTGTAGATTCAGGACATTCTGAAAGGGCTTGTGTCCAACCTTAACCATTCCAGTGGCGTAGTGCTCCCCATTGCACCAGTGGAAGGTGAGGCAGTGCCCGCACCCCTCTCTGGCTTGCTGTCTCCAGCCGTGCATGTTTCTGAGACTTCTCTGGTTTGGGGGATACTTTGCCTCTGGCTTACTTTATGTTGCTGCCATTAACCTTCAGCCTGTTTATGTCTGCTTCTTCACCTGTTTGATTGATTGGGTTTTTTCCTTCCCAGCATCTTTTATCATCTTGGAAATGGTGAGTCATACCTTAAAATTTAAAAGTAATTTGGGAATAATGCACAGAGAAGGTATGTGGGATTTGGGGCTTTTGTTTTGTTTTGTTTTGTTTTTGAGACAGAGTCTCACTCTGTCACCCAGACTGGAGTGCAGTGGTGTGGTGCAATCCTGGCTCAATGCAACCTCTGCCTCCTGGGTTCAAGCGATTCTCTTGCGTTAGCCTCCTGAGTAGCTGGGATTACAGGCACCTGCCACCACGCCCAGCTAATCTTTGTATTTTTAGTAGAGACGCAGTTTCACCATGTTGGACAGACTGGTCTTGAACTCCTGATCTCAAGTGATCCACCCACCTCAGCCTCCCAAAGTGCTGGGATTACATGCGTGAGCCACCGTGCATGGTCTCTTGCTGTTTTTATACTTTCTCTATATCCATATAGAGATGTTTCGCATGTAAGTTTTTGTTTCTTTGAATTTCTCATTTTTATTACCCCTGCATCATCTGCTACCCTGAAGGATCTGGAGGTAAGAGGCCCTGGGCCAGGGTACAGTGACCCTGCAGGCCAGCAGGCCAGCCCTCCAACCTCCTCTCACAGTGGGAGCTGGGTGCCCCTCTGCCAGCTGAGACAGTCCACACACACCCCAGCCCTAATGATTGTTCTCTCTACCTCTCCCCACAGTCCTCCTCCAACTCCTCCTCTCTGCATGCGCCTCAGAGCCGGTACCAAGAACTGGAAGTAGCCCTGGACTCAAGCTCCGCAACAATCAATCAACTCAATGAAAACATAGAATCATTGGTAAGAGTCCAGTGGGGTCTCCTGATTCCACACTGCCAATCTTGGGCCTTAGTTTCCCCTTGGGGCTCTGAAGAAAGGGGCTGACGGACCCTGGTGCCAAGGGCAAATGGGGAGCTGGGGCAACCAGGCCTCACGTGGAGGGACCCCAGAGCAAGTGGCATGCAGCATGGCTCTTCTGTCACTCCCTTCTTTGCCAACTCTCTCTTCTTCAGGCACCCCTGCTCCAGTCCTTGCCACACACACCCTGGGGTTGTCACTTCTCAGGGAAGCACTAGTCTGACTGGTTGTCAGGGGCCCCGTATTTCTGCCCTGACTCAGTCTCTAATTTGCCCTTGAGTCTGGACAAGCCACCTCTCCTCCTTGGGCTCATGTTTCCAGAGGAGGTAGAGAGTATCAAAGGTCTCTGTTAGCTCTGAGAGTCGGAGATTTGGGACCCTAGAATGGAAACCTCAGGGCCAAGGACTCTCGCCTGTCCTTTTCTGTCCTGTATCTCTGCTGTGAAGAACCGTACCTGGCTTGTATGTGCTCAGTAAATGTTTGTTGAATGAACACACCTTTCTAAATCACAAGCTGGCAGAAGGGTGGGCCTTTCTCAGACTCCATCTCTAGAGGTTTATGTTACTGTCCTTTCGAGAGAATCCAGATTCAGATTTTGAGTTGTGTGGCTATTGGCGAAAACCAACAAAGACCCAAATCCTCTGTCTTTGGGAGCTTGAGGAGAGTTGACCAGTTCGTGTTGCCACTGGGCCTGAGAACTTTGCCTTTAAAATCCATTCCTGGCCCCCGCCTACCACTTCCTGGTCTGGGGAATAGAGCCCCGTCAGCCACCTGAATTTGACTCTCCCCACAGAAACAACAGAAGAAACAAGTGGAACATCAGCTGGAAGAAGTAACATGTTTTTTTTTTTTTTTTTTTTTTTTTTTTTGTTCACGATATAAATGCTGGGTTTGGGGGGAATTCATGACTGCTGCGTTTGGGAGGCACTCAAATGTAGAGGTGCCAGTCTCATGTCGCCCACTCCCAGCCTGGGGAAGAAGGCTCACCCCTCAGATTCTACCCCATCCTTCCAGGTTATCCCCCGGTAACCTGGTCCCATGGGTGGGCCTGTCCTGGGGCATTGGTGGCATGCTGGGGGCATGTCTCTTGCTGTGCCATCTCTGTCTCCTTCGGGTAAGGGCTCTGTCTTCCTCTTCGTATAGGAAAAGAAAGCAAACTATGGAAATACACAAAGCACAAACAGAGCAGTTAGGGGTGAGTGGAAGGTGTGGAGTTTTCTCCTGTCTTCCCAAGAATGTTTCTTTCCTTCTCTTTCAGTGCTTGCTTGGCTTTTCTCCCAAAGGTTCAATTCCAGACAATCAACATCCTCATGTTGGAAAAGGCAGACTTGAAGACCACAGTTTACCATACTAAACGTGCCGCCACTCCCTTCGAGGGTGGGAATCTGGCACCCTGTTATCCTTCAACCTAGCACTTTGACAGGTCTTTAGGGGGAGTCCTTTGGGCCCCATCTCAACCTCTTTCATTACAGGAGAATCCAAGGATCTGACCAGCCACCTGCAATATTCCTTGCAGCGTATTGGAGAGTTGGAGCAGGCTCCCTCTGCTGTCTCCATGCAGCAGCAGGAAGAGGACAGGGTGAGTCCAATGAGCTGCCCCGTCCCCTGGCAGCCTGGCTTCCCAGATGCAGGAGTGAGCCTGAAGGTCCCTTCTGCAGGATGCAGTGTCCTGCCCAGAAGGCAGCATGCTCATTTCTCGCTGCTTTTGTGTATGGTTGTTAGAGGCAGCCTGGGGTGAGTCAGCTGCTGTGGGTGAGTTGGGGGCACCGTGGGGAGCGAGCACTGGACGCAGAGCTCGGAGGCCACACAGCAGCTCGAGGACTGGATGACGAAGATGAGAAGTTTCGATGTGGGGAGCCCAGGCCATTCCACACAGTGCCCCTTAAAAGGGGAAGGGGTAGGCTCAGTATACAACTCGGTCAGTAAAGATCAAGTCATTTCCAGCCCGTGGTCTGGTTTTTAAAAGAACTGTTCTACATAGTCCTGGAACAGGAGAGGTTGTGGGAGTGGGAGGAGAGGCTGCTGGAGCAGGAGAGGCTGCTGGAGCAGGAGGAGAGGCTGAGGAAACAGGAGGAGAGGCTGTGGGAGCAGGAGAAGAGGCTGAGGGAGCAGGAGGAGAAGTTGCTGGAACTGGAGCAGAAAACCAAGCTCTGGGACGCGCAGGCAGAGACACATGCATACCATGCAGAATGACTGCACCACCATCAGCCACGCGCTCTCCCAGAACCACGAGCTTGATGAGCAGCTGGGCGAGGCACAGTACAACTTCCAGGAGCTGGTGGGTTGCCCCACCGGGGGAGCCTGCCCTCCTCCCTGGCCTTCCATGCCTTTGTTTCCCCACCTGTAAAATGGGCATATGTAGCCCTCACATGAAATGGTACTACTAAAGGAACCTGTGAGCCAGAGCCCTGCTCTGATGACTATGAGAGAAAGGGGATGATTTTTCTAACCTGCCTCCACCCTTCCCCGTGACATGGGAGGCAGACATCAAGTTCTGGGGTCTCCAGCTGCAGTGGGTGGCTGCTGATTGCTTCTCTTTGTCCAGAACAGTGAGAACAAGAGTGCACTACAGTTGGAGCAGCAAGTAAAGGAGCTGCAGGAGAAGCAGCTGAGCGAGGTGAAGGAGATGGTAACCTCCACCCCATCCAAGAAGGGCTGGGAGGCGGGCACCAGCCTCTGGGGAAGGGAGGTGTGAGGCCAAAGGCAGCTCCAGCCTGGGGGCAGGCGATGCCAGCACCCTACCTCAGGGCAGTCCTGTGACTGTTTCTTGCTTCCTGCCCTCTGACTTTTAGAGGTGGGTAGCCCTGGGTTCCTCCCATGTCTGGACATTATACTCCCAGCTAGAGGCATGGAGCCTCCCAATCAGAGGGGAAGAGACAGTGGTATAAGAGGCTCCTTATACCGGGGCTGGTGGCTCACGCCTATAATCCCAGCACTTTGGGAGGCTGAGGCAGGAGAATCCCTTGAGGTCAGGAGTTTGAGACCAGCCTGGCCGACATCATGAAATCTCATCTCTACTAAAATTAAAAAAAAAAAAAAAAAAAAAATTAGCCAGGCATGGTGGCACAGGCCTTTAATCACAGCTACTCAGGAGGCTGAGGCATGAGAATCGCTTGAGCCTGGGAGGTGGAGGTTGCAGTGAGCTGAGATTGTACCACTGCACTCCAGCCTGGGCCACAGAGTGACACTCTTGTCTCAAAACAAAACAAAACACAAAAGCCTCCTGAGATACAAACTGGATTCTGGCCTGGGTTCCACTGGTCACCATTCAACTGCTTTGCATCTCTAAGTCTCTGTTTCGGTAACTTCAAAAGGAAGTTAGCATTTTGCTTGCAGAGGTGCTGAGGATTACATGAGAGAATACATGGAAAGCATTAGGCTTGTAGCACACTTAGCAGATGGTGGTTGGCTCCCTCTGGTTTTCCACCAGTCTGTGGCCTACAGTTTAAATGGTAGGAAGAAGGAGGTGAGATTTGAGGCTGGGGAAGGAGGCATGGGGTTCTAGGCAAGGGAGTTAGCCTCTAAGGCCTGGAGCATGGGGCCAGGGACATGGGCAGGTGACAGAGCCCCACAGTGCTCTCGCTACCCTATTAATGAGCCCAGAATCTGGAAGCCAGCCACCACGTGCCCTCATGCCCAGGGTCTTCCTGGTGGTGGAGCAGCAGCGAGACTAGTACCTGGGTCACCTGCAGCAGTATGTGGCCACCTATCAGCTGCTGACCTCTGAGAAGGAGGCGCTGCACAGGCAGTTACTGCAGACCCAGCTTGTTGTGGACCCGCTGCAGCAGCAGGAAGCTTGGGGAAAACCGGTGGCTGAGATGGCCTGCCAAAGCTGCAGGAGACCCAGGGGAGGGAGTTGCTGAGGACAGAGCCCCAAGAGGGACGACCTGGCATCTTCTGTGCCTTCTCACTCTCTTTCCCGGCCCCTTAGGAGCACCTAGAAACTGCCAGCCAGCAGAAATAGCAGCTAGAGACCCAGTTGAGCCTCATGGCTCCCCCTGGAGAAGGTACAGGAGACCACTCAGAAAGAGGAGACAGCCCCAGGAGGAAGGGGGGACTGTCAGCAGCATAAGATTGAGAAGCTGGAAGAGACCTTTAGAACATCTGGTCATTATGCCGACCGGGTGTCTGCACTAAGCTCGGCATGAATATGGTGACCTCCTGGGATTGAGGGGCCACCAGGTTGCCTAAGGATGGGTGGACTGGCCCAGATCAGAAAGGGAACAGGTCAGAACTCCCACACCAAGTGGTAGCAGGACTGTGCCTGGGAAATATAGCAAGATCTTGGTGCTTAAAAGGAAAAATAAAGAACAGCAGCTCATTCCCCTCTGGGGAAGGGCTGGGTCAGGGTTACACAGTGAGGGTGGGGAGAGGTGGGCCCACAGTACCTCCCTAGTTGGGTTGTCTGAGGACCCCTCTGGCCACCTCCCCACAGGAGATGAAGGAGGACATCTGGACACTGAGGAGGAGGAGGTGCCTCAGCCCATGTCACGCATCCTGGAGGACCTGGAGAGCCGGGAGGCCATGGTGAGGTGACTCCCCCTGCACATCCTTTGCCACCTTCCTCTGTGGTCCCTCCCAGACTCCTTTATGCTCTTGGTTTCCCCACCTTCTGATTTCTTACCCCTTCCAGGAGCCAGTGGTCAGACACCATTTCACCTCTGACCAAGAGGTACACTCTCTGAGGTCCCAAGGGAAGGGGCTGCGCTCCACCTCCCTGCCCCGTTTGTTCTGTGAATGTCCCTACAAGAAGGGGATCAGGGTGGCCAGTCCATGCAGCCAGGTTCCAGACATCCCCAGGATCTCAGCCCCTCCAAGGGTACCTGGAACATTGAGGCAGAGGGAAAAGCAACTGGCCAGAACACACACCCAGCTCCCCACACGGTCTAGAAGGTTTCTGGTCTCTGCCTCTCAGGACCCCAGACTCCCCCGATTCAGCCTCGTCTTAGTTCTGACTCTAGTACCCAGAATTTGCCTCTATTTCCCGGTCCAGAAATTGGAAAAGAACATCTCCAGGTCCCCTGCTTGAAGACCTGGCCAGAGCTGGTGCCAGGCTACAGACACCTGAAAGGAGGCGAGAAGGGCACACTCGCTTTTCCCTTGTCCTGGGAGGCCCACACACCAACATTGCCACCACTGCTGCCCCCGAGGAGCACAGCCAAAGTAGACACACACAGGAAAAGGGGAAGGGTTGAGTGAACCTGGGACACTGCACCCCAACTTTAGTGTATTTTTGAATTCAATTTGCTAATATGTAATGGAGGATTTTTGCATCAGTATTCATCAGGGATATTAACCTGTAGTTCTCTGTTTTGGATGTATCTTTGGTTTTGGTATCAGAGTAATGCTAGCCTTGTAGAATGAGTTTGGAATAGTTGGGTAAGTTCTCTAGTTTTGGAATAGTTTGGGTAAGGTTGGTGTGAGTTTTTCTTTAAATGTTTGGTAAAATTCAGCAGTGAAGCACTAGGTCCCAGATTTTCTTTGCTGGGAGACTTTTTATTACCATTTCGATCTCATTGTTTGTTACTGTTCAAGTTTTGGATTTCATCATGGTTCAATCTTGATAGGCTGGATGTGTCTAGAAATTGATCCATTTTTAGTTGGTTTTCTTATTTCTTTGTATATAGTTGCTTATAATAGCCACTAGTGATCCTGTGAATTTTTGCGGTATCAGTTGTAATGTTTCCTTTTTCATCTTTGATTTTATTCATGTGGGTCTTCTTTTTGTCTTAGTCTTAGTTAGGCTAAAAGTTTGTCAATGTTGTTTATCTTTTCCAAAAACCAACTATTCTTTTCATGGATGCTTTGTTTTTTTCATTTCAATTTCATTTATTTCTGTTCTGATCTGTATTATTTCTTTTCTTCTAATAATTTTGGGTTTGCTTTGCTCTTGCTTTTCTATTTCTTTAAGGTGCATTGTTATGTCGTTTATTTGATGCTTTTCTACTTTTTAAAAGTGGGTGTTTATAGCCATAAAATTCCTCTTAGTACTGCTTTTGTCGTATCCCGTAGGTTCTGACATGTTGTGTTTCCATTATCATCTAAGAAAGATTTCAGTTTCCTTCTTAATTTCTTCACTGACCCCACTGGTCATTCCAGAGCATATTATTTAATCTCCATGTGTTTGTATAGTTTCCAACATTTGTCTTGTTACTAACTTCTAGTTTTATTCCATTGTGATCAGAGAAGATGTTTGATATTATTTCAATTTTTAAAAATGTTTGAAGACTTGTCGTTTGACCTAAGATATGGTCTGTCCTTGAGAATGATCCATATGCTGAGGAAAGAAATATGTATTCTGTAGCCCAAGGAAGAAGACACCCGTCCCCACTCTGCTGCAACACACAGTGCTCCGCTCAGGGATGGGGCAGTGGTGTGCTGTTGTTACCCAAGGGGCTCTCTGTCGGGGCAGGAACAGAGTCTGTTCTGTAGTGTTTGCCATTTTTGGTGGTGCAGATGTTCCATGGCTGATTTCAAGCTGCCACCAACTTCTTAGCCTATCCAAGTATTTGAAAGGATGTGGGTGTTGTGATCTAAAGTGTATCTTTATTAGATATACTCCAAGCCCAATTATGCTATAGTTCTTGCAGACTGATAGAGGAACTGCCTTGGTGGTCTCGGATAAGATCTGGAAGAATTCTCTGGGCTACCAGACAGTAGAGATCCTTATTCTCTACCCGTAACTGTAATTTCTCTCCAAAAAAACAGTCTCTCTCTCTCTCTCTCTGCTGAGCCACTTGGAGCTGGGGGTGGACTGACACAACATCCCTATGGCCACCACCACTGGGACTGCACTGGGTCAGACCTAAAACCAGCAAAGCACTGGGTCTCACTCAAAGCCCTGTCAACACTACCTGGCTATTGCCTATGTTCACTCGAGGCCCTGGGACCCTCCAGTCAGCAGATGGCAAAGCCAGCCAGGCTGGTGTCTTTCCCTTCAGGGCAACAAGTTCACTCAGGCCCTGCTGGATCCGAAGATGCTGTCTGCGAGCCAGAGACTGGAGTAAAAAACCTTAGAAATTTACCTGGTGCTTTATTCTAAGGCAGCTGAGCTGACACTGAAACCGTGAGACAAAGTGCTTCCCACTCTGCCTTTCGCTTTCCACAGGCAGTGGAGCCTCACCCTGTGGCCACCACCACAGGCCCACAGGTAGTGCTGCCAGGCTACTGTTGATGTTTACTTAGGGCCCAAGGGCTCCTAAGTCACTTGTGGTGAATGCTTCCAGGCCTGGGCCTCACTCTTCAGTGCAGTGGGCTCCCCTCTGGCCTAGGGCAGGCCCAGAAATGCTGTTTAAGAGCCAAGGCCTAAAATCAGTGACCATAAGAGGCCATTTGGTGCTCTCTACCCCATTGTGGCCAGGCAGGCACCTAAGTTGCAAGACAAAGTCCCTTTTACCTTTCCGTCTACTTTTCTTAAGTAGAAGTCTCTCACCACAGCCACCATAGCTGGGAATGTGCTGGGTCTCCCCTGAAGCCAGCATGTCTCAGAGCCTTACTCCAGGCCCATCGCATACTACCTGGGTATCACTGTTGGCTATTCAGGGCCCAAGGGCTCTTGAGTCAGCAGGTGATAAATCCTGCCAGGTCTAGAATCTTTCCTTTAAGGCAAAAGATGCACCCTTCTGGCCCAGGGTATATCTAGAAAGCTAATTCAGGAGCTAGGTCCTGGAATGGGGGCCTCTCAACTCTGACAGGTGCTCTGTCCTACTGTGGCTGAGCTGCTGTCCAAGATGTGAGATAACGTCCTCTTTACTCTACCCCTTCCTGTCCTCAAGCAAAAGGGAGTCACTTGAGTTAGTGCAAGCTGCGTTGCCTGGGGTTGGGGGAGGGGTTGTGCAAACACTCCCTTGGCTGCCCTGGCTGGTGTCTCTCTAGATCTTGTGTTCCCTGAGTCCACTGGCTCTGAGCCCAGCATGGCATTAGGACTTCCCTAGGAGTTGAAGTCCTTATGGTCTAGACTGCCTTTCAAGTTTATTTAGGGCCCCAGAGCATAATAGCCTGCCATGCCAAGGCTTGTGAAAACCCAAGCCTCAAGCCTTGTAACTACTGGGATGGGTGAAGCCCTAAGGCAAAGTCCCACAGTTGCTGCATTCTCCCTCCCCTAGATGCACAGATTCTCTCTCAGCCCCACAGCGGTGACTGCTGGGGGAGGGGAAAGGGCAGGGGTGACATTGGTGTTTCAAGACTGTCTCTCCTACCCTCCTCAGTGCCTCCTTCAGCCACATGAAGTTAAACCACCCACGTCCTGTGAGTCCTTGCCTGATTTTTGGTTCTTATGAAGATGGTTTTCTGGTGGAGACAGTTGTTACATTTGATTTTCTTGCAGGGGGAAGGATTGGTAGAGACAACTATGAGCCATCTTACTCTGCCCCTCTTCCCTCACTTAACTTTACTTCCTAGGAGCCTGTTTCCAAATACAATCACATAGGGTGTTAGGGCTCCAAGTATGAATTTTGCGGAGACACAAGTTAGTTTATAGCATTTGGACTTGGTGGGGGGAGAGAGAGAGAACATTAACAGGAAGTTCACAGTGTAAGCAACAGTATGGAGGTGGGAAAGTTCAGCTCATGGATAGAAAAAATTGATCCAATTGAGCAGGGCCCACAGGGAGATGTGGTGGAGTGGTGAGAGGTGGGCTGGTGAGAGGTGAGCCACATCCAAAGAACCTTGAATGCCAGGCTGAGGTGGAAGGCATTTCCTATTGTGTAGAAGGTGCCATGAGGTGGTGGGGAGGGTAACACGATGAAAGGATATTTGGGAGGATGGATCTGGCATCAGTGATGGCTGGGGGTAAAGAATAAACAAAGCTGGAGGCCGGGAACTGGACATATGGCCCAGAGTTCAGGCGTAGGCTGTTCAAAGGCAGTTTCCACACTGAGTTCCAATGTGGATCCAAGCATGCAGTGGGTAGACGATTTGGAAAAGCAAAACCATTCCCTTCCCATTACCACACAGTTTCCCAGCTGAGCTCATCACCAGAGTCCTACAAATCAGACAGTGAAACTACCCCAAACTCTGTCCCTAGAAGCTGTGGCCCACAGGGAGCCCTTATCCAGCTGCAGCCCAAGGACACTGCAGCCTGAGCAGGACTGCACCTGTTCCCTCCCAGGAGCCTCATCTCTGTCTAGCCAGGCTTTGATTTCAAATGCCCTCAGCTTTGACTTTGAAATCTGTTGGGTGAGATTCATGAGAGCTCTGTCCTTCTTTGGGTTAGGGATTTTTAAATAGTTTTTTCAAGCAGGTAGTAGATCAACTCTACCTGCTTACTTCTGTGTGCATCTCTTGTTCCCTGGCCCCAGATCTTTTTCCTTGGTTTATCCTCTCGTTGTGTTGCAGCACAGCTTCCAGTGGCTTCCAGAGAAAGAATGAATGGAAGCCAAGCTTTCTGACCCTCATGAATTTTAGGATGTCATTGTTCTACCGCAACTCCTGATTAGTAGTTTGACTGGATGTAATGCTGTAATTTAAATGTACCTTCTCCTCACATTGGGAAATATTGCTCTATTACTTTCTAGTTCCCAGTGTTGTTGGGAAGAAGCTGGTGTCATGCAGAGTCTTGGCTCTTTACATATGACGTGTCTTTTCTCTCTGGAAGATTTTAGGATTTTCTCTCTTTGGGTTCTTGGAATTTCCCAATGATATGCCTTGTTGTAGGTCTTTCTTCGTTCACTGTGCTAGTCACTTGGTAGACTCTTGAACTAGAAAATTATGTGATTCTGTTGCAGGAAGCCACCAGCAGGTTCATGTAAGCTGGGTAATTGCATTCTTTTCTTCCAAGGACAGAGGTATCAAGGCCCTGGGAACCTTATAAGTGGATGTAGGGAAAGGGGGCCTGAGGTGAATCCAACAAAGCTGCAGCACCCACTGAGCTCATGTCCCAGGGCTAGGTTCTGCCTGAGGACAATAGACATGGGTGAGGCCCACTTCCTGCCCAGTCCCATAGTTGGGCTCAGGACACACATGGTCCAGGAGGCCCCGGGTTACATTTACATGCACCTACCTGTATGCAGCATTCAGTGAGCCACAGGACAACTTAGGGAAGGGGGCAGCTCCAGAGAGCAGGATAGGAGGTAGATAAATAATCATGGGATGTGGAGTGGCCTTGTGGGGAAGGGACAAAGGTAGGGCTGTGTGTGTGTGTGTGTGTGTGTGTGTGTGTGTGTGTGTGTGTGTGAGATGCATATTGGGAAAATGGAGAGAACATTTTGTCTGCCCCCTTTTCTGGGCACTGCACCCCTTTTCTCATGAATAGTTTTTCTTCCCATCATGGACTGAAAGTCTCTGTCTCCTCCAAATTCCTATGTTGAAGCCCTAACCCTCTGCATGGCTGTATTTGGAGATGAGGCCTCTAATAAGTCATTAAGGTTAAATGAGGTCCTAAGGATGGGGCTCTGATTCAGTAGAAATAGTGTCCTTATAAGTCGAGACATCAGAGAGTGCCCTCACTCACTCTCTCTGCACAAATACAAAGAAGAGGTCACGTGAGCACACAATATGGCAGCCACCTACGGGACAAGAGAAGAGGCCTCAGAATGAAACCTACCTTGCTGGTACTTTGTTCTTGGATTCCCCAGCCTCCAGAACTGTGAGAAATAAATGTTTGTGGTTTAAGGCACCCAGTGTGTGGTATTTTGGCATGGCACACTGAACTAATACATCTCCCCACCCTACTTCAAACACATGACACTAGAGGGCTTGGCAGTTTGTGTCCCAGCTACCCAGCCAACCCAGACCAGACCAAGCAGAAACTTTTTTCTGGAATTTTCTGAATCGGAACTAATGGAGGGGAGTCCCGTCCTTTCTTGGGGTCAAAACCAGGATGATGGAAGCCTCGTACTGCCAGCAGTCTGACTCCAACCTTGTGGGGAAAGTTGCTCTGAGATCACAAAACTGATCTGCAGACTGAGGTGGAGACGGACACAAGGGAAGGAGCCTGCAGATCCTAACAGTGCTGCTGACTCTGAGTCCAGGTATTCCTGAAACCCAACTGTTCCCTGTTCTGCCCGTGGCTAACTTACTGACCAATGAGCTTCCCCTCTTGCCTAAGCCAACTCAAGTGAATTTTCTGTCACTCACCCCCAAAGAGGCCTGACTGCAATGGCAGGGCATGGCAGGGCTGGGCTGGCTGGGGCAGAGGACGGTGTGGGTGGAATCAGCAGTGACAGGCAACCAGGAAGTGCAGTTATCGCGTGGACTCCATGAGGTCTTCCTCCAACCCCAACTGTGAGCAAGGCTGGACTCATAAGCTCAGTAGGTCAGAGCGAGGGATTTGGTCCGAGGTGCCATGCTCAGGGCTATCTTTCTATGAGCCAGACTCTTGTCATCAAAGGCTTTGCCATCAGAGATAGTTTTAGTCATATCTTGGGTTCACTTGATCAATTGCTGTTCTGCTACTTTCAGGATCTTTACTCTAGGCTGTCCCACATGGGTGGGAGACTAAAGGCTGTATACACGAGAATACACTGACCTGGGAGCACTCAGGATTTAATGACTTGGCAAGGACACCTCGGGCTCTAACACACTGCTGGAGTGGCTCCTTGAAATGTGGATGGAACAGTTGCTGCAGTGAATTAGGTGTAGATTATAGAACTGCATTGGCAAAGCATCAGAGAAGCTGGAAAGTACAGGGAGGTAGGAATGTTGGAATGGTTCATTATATGCCAGCAGATTCAGAATCCACCACTTGCCTATGTGCCCTGGAGGCCTCACAGGAACTCCCCTCTCTAGGCTAACAAGGAAGGCACTAGTGAGAAGGGCACCTGAATCTTTCAGAGACTCAGTGGCACTGTCCTTTGTAGGCCAGGATCAACAAGAGGAGATGCTGCCATGAGACCAGGCTTCATGGTGTCAGTGGGAATGGTGGAAGGCGAGAACAGCAGATGCCAGGTGGTGGCAGGAAACAACAACAACGAGATCTGGCCCGCAGAAGGCTGCAACACAAAATCGCAATTTCCTAGCCAGTTTTCAGACTGAGACAATTGAGACCTACAGCTCATGGATTGTAGGGGAGTCTGGGTATTTGTGGAAAAAATCCTGCAACATTATCACATGGTATTCATTAATTATTCTCCAGAAGGATCTGGGGTCATTGATAAGAGTAACAGTAACTGATGAAAAGGGAACACCCAGACTGAGGATCATTTACGTAGTATTAGAGCTGACCCTGACACCATAAGATCCACAATGCCACCATGTCCCCTCTCCAACAAGCCTGAGGACACATGAAGGCTCGGTAATAAATGGAACCCTGGATGAAGAGACCGCAGCCCCATCCGGTTGTCATTTCTCTGTCACTAAATATGCAACCGATACGAGTGTGCTTAGAAGCTAACAGAGCTGTCACTTTACTCCCTGACCTGTGGGTATGAGCCCCTATAGTAGGAAGAGCCCAGGGGAAGTCTCTGAAACTCCCTCTTCCCACTTCCAGGAGCAACGCAGTATTCCAGGTGGAATCACAGAGATTTATCACCTCCCTCAACTGTGACCGCCACCTTATGGTAGTATTCTTACATTTTCCCACCTGTCCCTTGTGCTATTCTTGTCATCATTTTACTTCCACATGTTATAAACCCCACAGTATGTTACTAGTTTTGCCTCAATGATTTCTAGACATCAAAAAATGAGAAAATAGGATCTTTTCAATGTATCCATGTATTTATGATGTCAGTGGTCTCCATTCCTTTGTGTAGATCCAAATTTCTATCTAGTATCCTTTTTCTTCTGACCAAAGAGCTGCTTTTAACACTTCTCAGAGTGTAGGCCTGCCGGTGATCAGCCTGGCTTTTGTGTGAAAAAGTCTTTATCTTTTCTTCATTAAAGTTTTTGAAAACTTTTTTTCCTTTTCTTTTCCTTTCCTTTCCTTTCCTTTCCTTTCCTTTCCTCTTTTCTTTTCTTTTCTTTTCTTTTCTTTTCTTTTCTTTTCTTTTCTTTTCTTTTCTTGTCTAGAGATGAGGCCTCACTATATTGCCCAGGCTAGTCTCAAACTCCTGGCCTCAGACAGTCCTCCTGCCTCGGCCTCCCAAAGTGCTGGGGTGATTACAGGCATGAGCCACCACACTTGGCCTCACTGACTTTAACTGCTTTTAATCCCATATCTGCACAGTTGACTTTTTCATCTCTAGTAATACTTTTTTGTTTTATTTTGAGACAAGGTCTCACCGTGTTGCCCAGGCTGGAGTACAGTGGTGCAATCACAGCTTACTGAAAGCTCGACCTCCTGTGTTCAGGTGATCCTCCTGCCTCAGCCTCCTGAGTAACTGGGACTACAGGTTCATGCCAGCATGCCTGGCTAATTTTTAAATTACTTATAGAGATAGGTCTCCTTACATTGCCCAGGCTGGTCTTGAACTCCTGGGCTCAAGGAATCCTTATGTCTAAGCCTCCCAAAGTGCTGGGATTACAGGTGTGAGCTACCACACCCAGCCTGTGAGTTTTTTGTTTTTTTTTTTCAATATATCTTCCATTTCTCTCTTCTCATCATGTTCAGATTTTTCTAGCCTTCTTGAACATATGGAACATATTTATAATATATTTTTTAACATCCGTATCTACTAATTACATCATCTCTGGGGCCTATTTCCATTGATTGATTTCTCTCCTGGCTATAGGCTCTAGTTTGCCTTTTTTTTTTTTTTTTTTTTTTTTTTTTTTTGATAGGGTCTTACTCTGTCACCCAGGCTGGAGTGCAGTGGTGTGACCTCACCTCGCTGCAATCTCTGTCTCCTTGGGTTCAAGTGATTCTCATGTCTCAGCCTCCCAAGTAGCCGGGACTACAGTTGGGTACCACCACTCCCAGCTAATTTTTGTATTGTTAGTGGAGACAGGATTTAGCCATGTTGGCCAGGCTGGCTTTGAACTCCTGGCCTCAGGCAATCTGCACCCCTCAGCCTCCAAAGTGCTGGGATTACAGGCATGAGCCACTGTGCCTGGCCATTGCCTGGTGATTTTTTATTGACTGGTAGACATTGTGCTTTTGTGTTGTGATTTTTGGATTTTGTTTTCCTTTAAATAGTGTGGGACTCTGTTCCAGCACTAGTTACTTGAAATAAGTCGGATCTATCAAGATTTGCTTTCAATCTTTGTTCGGACAGTTTCAGAGAAGCCTTTACTGCAGTGCTCATTTAGCCCCACTATTAAGGCAATACTTTTCTAAGGCTTCCTTTCCATTTCCTAAGTGTTATGAGGTGTTTTCATTCTGACCAGTGAAAATATGAGTTATCTCTAGCCTGTTGTGAGCTCTGGGAATTCTTCAGTCTGCTTTCTGGCGGTTCTTTCCCTGTGTCCTTTCTTCTCACATATGTCCATATCAGCCCTTTGCCAAGGGCTTGAGGGCATCTTCCATAGGTCTCCAGAGCACACGCGTTCTCTTCTCCCACCTCCTCCGTGGTACTGTACCTCACAAATTCTACCGGCCTTGAAGACCTTCCCAAGCTCTGATCTCTGTCTCCTCAATCCACCACGACCACTGGACTTTGGATTCCCCTCCCTGTGCTGGAGCCTGTAATTGCTTCCGAGGGTGAACACTGTAGGGTTCACCTTCTTTTAGGGATTATACTTCTGCTCGACCGTTCTCCAATGTCTGAAAACTATTGTTTTATATATTTTGTTCCATTTTTCTAGTTATTAAAGGTTGGAGGCAAATCTGGTCCCTGTTAGCAATCAGGGCCAGAGGTAGAGGTTGCAGGATGTTGTTTACATCCGTATCTTTTTTTTTTTTTTTTTGAGACAGGATCTCGCTCTGTAACCCCAAGTGGCACTATCTGAGCTCACTGCCACCTCCACTTCATGGCCTGAAGAGATCCTTCCACCTCAGCTTCCCAAAGTGCTGGGATTACAGGTGTGAGCCGCTGCACCCAGCCTAAAATTGTATCTTTCTTATTAACAGGGAAGTTAAACGTTTTATCCTGTGTGTCAGCAGCATTTGCATTTGTTTTTCTTTGAACTTTATTTTTCCCGTTTGAACTTTCCATTTTTCTTAGAATTGTTAGTCTTTGTCTTCTCTACTTTTAGAATAGAATGAATATGATATTAATAGTACTTCAAATTGTGGCCACGATGGAGTACCTGTATTGATGATCGTTTCCCAGCATAAACAACTACAAAGCTGCACAAAGTACATGAAGAAATTGTCTTCAGGCATTGGGCAATAGGCAGTTCCAGGTACAATCTGTGAGAAGGGAATCACATGAAGGGACTGCTACATTTTTCAGGTGGAGAAAGTTTCCAAACCCTCAAGGATAGCATGAGGAAACAGAGTCCAGCCCGAAGGGTTCAGTGTTGTTTGGTGGAGGAAACAGAGACTGCTGCTCAGGGCTGCTAAAATGTATGTGGCAGAGTATCAGAAAGGATGGAGTTGCAGAGAAGGAGCCCCAGAAATCTTATAGAGTTTGCTGCAAGTCCTTGGCCAAATCTCACACTATGAATGTGTGGATTGAGACTCTGCAAGGTCCAGCACAGAACAGCCAATGGGGAGCTGAAAGCTAAACAGCAATTTCAGTGGTCACAGAGTGCTGGAGACACATCTGAATTCTGGTTCAGCCAGAGTGTCCACTCTTGGAATCTCAGGCCTCGATGAATATCCCAGATACTCCCAGGAGGGCCTAGAAGGCCATGCCTTGGGATTAAGGAAGATACCCCAGGAATAAGGGCAAAACTGAACAACAGCTCACCCTAACAAAACCTAAAATGTAGTCTGACACACATGATCAAGTTAACCCATCAGTAATTTAATTCCCTGCCAAAATAAAACTCAACACTAGAGCAGGATAACATAATCCACATCTCTACAATGAAGGTTCACAACATCCAGCAGCTCAAGAAATACTGACTACATGTGTGAAAAAGAGAGAAAATGTATCCTAAAATTAAGAGAAAACCAGTCAATACAAACAGACCCACCGTGCATGGAGGCTCATGCCTGTAATCCCAGCACTTTGGGAGGCCAAGGCAGGTAGATCACTTGAGCTCAAGACTTTGAGACCAGCCTGGGCAACATGGCAAAACCCCATCTCTACTAAAACTTCAAAAATGAGTTGGGTGTGGGGGTGTGCAGGGGTCCGTAACCCCCAGGCTGTGGACTGTACCAGTCGGTGACCTGTTAGGAACCAGGCTGCACAGCAGGAGGAGTGGTGGGCAGTGAGTGTTACTGCCTGAGCTCCGCCCCCCATCAGATCAACAGGCATTAGATTCTCACAGGAGCGTGAACCCTAATGTGAACTGCACATGCGAGGGCTCTAGGTTTCACACTCTTTATGAGAACCTAATGCCTGATGATCTGAAGCGGAACAGTTTCATACCATAAACACCACCCCCAACCCCGTCTGTGGAAAAATTGTCTTCCACAAAACCAGTCAGGACTGCTGGTGGCTTGTCCCTGTGGTCCCAGCTAGTTGGAAGGCTGAGGGGAAAGGATGGCTTGAGCCTGGGAGGTGGAGGTTGCTGTGAGTTGAGATCATGCCACTGCACTCCAGCCTGGACAACAGAGTGAGATCTTATCTCAAAGAAACAAACAAAAGGGCCGGGCATGGTGGCTCACACCTGTAATCCCAGCACTTTGGGAGGCTGAGGCAGGCAGATCACCTGAGGTCAGAAATTCAAGGCCAGCCACACGAGGTGGAGGTTGCAGTGAGCCAAGATAGCACCATTTTACTCCAGCCTGGGCTACAAGAGTGAAACTCCATCTCAAAAAACAAAACAAAACAAAACAAAACAAAAAAGCCATGAATGGCTCACATATTGAAATTAGCAGGCAAGAGCTTTAAAGTAACTACATACATACATTTAAGAATTTAGAGAGGGCCGGGCGTGGTGGCTCAAGCCTGTAATCCCAACACTTTGGGAGACCGAGTCGGGTGGATCACGAGGTCAGGAGATCGAGACCATCCTGGCTAACACAGTGAAACCCCGTCTCTACTAAAAAAGAAATACAAAAAACTAGCCAGGCGAGGTGGTGGGCTCCTGTCGTCCCAGCTACTCAGGAGGCTGAGGCAGGAGAATGACGTAGACCCGGGAGGCAGAGCTTGCAGTGAGCTGAGATCCGGCCACTGCACTCCAGCCTGGGCGACAGAGTGAGACTCCGTCTCAAAAAAAAAAAAAAAAAAAAAAAAAAAAAAAAATTTAGAGAAATATCAACACCTGTGAAGATGGTGAAAAAAGAATCGAGAAAATAAGTTTCAGTATAAATGTGTCCTAAATATGCGTGGTACATACTTACTAAAAAATAGTTTATTTTTTATCAGAAATCTAAATTTAACGGGGCATCCTATATTTTATCTGGCATCTCTATACCAAAGGCAAGCAGGAGAGAGTCCAGAGTCCTATCTTCCAGCAGGCAACCTAGCCTAGGACAGGGCCTGCCAGGGGCAATTGGGCATTGGATGGGTTAGAGATGCCAGTCATTCAGTGTGCCAAAGGTTTGCCAGATCTGCATACAATCAACATTATTTTTATTCAATATTTTTGTCTAAAGCAACTTTAAAAATTTTAACCCTTTATTTGGAAATACAGATTCAGAGGAAATGTCAAAGATGGTACAAAGAGGTTTCATGGACTCCTCACTCAGTTTTCTCCAAAGGTTCTATTTTGTATAAATGTAGGACAGTATCGAACGATGTCATGTGTCTAGGTCTATGCCATTTTATCACATATGTAGACTCCTTTAACCACTGCTGCAATCAAGATACAGAACTGTTCCACCACCACAAAAATTCCCCTCCTGCTATTCCTCTACACTCATTCCAGGCTCTTTCCCTCCAGTATTCCTACTCCTGGCAACCACAAATCTGCTTTCTGTCTTTATAATCTTCCCACTTCAAGAACATTATAAAATGCAAAAATTATCCAGGCATGGTGGCACCAGCTTGTAGTTCCAGCTACGTGGGAGGCTAAGGCAGAAGAATCACTTGAACCTGGGAGGTGGAGGCTACAATGATCCTGCCATTGCAGTCCAGCCTGAGAGACAGGGTGAGACTCTCAATGAATGAATGAATGAATGAATGAAGGCCTGGCACGGTGGCTCACACCTATAATCCCAGTGCTTTGGGAGGCCGAAGCAGTTGGAACTGTTGATGCCTGGAGTTTGGGACCAGCCTGGCCAACATGACAAAACCCTGTCTCTACTAGAAATACAAAAATTAGCCAGGCATGATGGTGTGCACCTATACTCCCAGCTACTTGGGAGACTGAGGCACAAGAATCACTTGAACCTGGGAGGCGGAGGCTGCAGTGAGCCAAGATCATGTCACTGCATTCCAATCTGGGCCACAGAGTGAGAGTTCATCTGAAAAACAAAATAAAACAAAACCAAACAAAGAAAAAAAGAACATTAAATAAATGGAATCACACAGTAGGTGGCCTTTTGAGACTGGCTTTTTTTTTTTTCTACTCAGCAAATGCCCTTTGAGATCCATCCAAGTTGTGTATGTTCCTTTTTATTATTATTATTATTTTCTGTTTGAGATGGAGCCTCGCTCTGTCATCCAGGCTGGAATGCAGTGGCACAATCATAGCTTACTGCTGCCTCAAACTCCTGGGCTCAAGTGATCCTCCCACCTCAGCCTCCCAAAGTGCTGAAATTATAGGCCTGAGCTATGGAGCCCGGTTTTAAATCTTAATAAATATCTCCCCCTGGTCTGCTTCCGTGACTGACACACAGGCTGGCATCTTGTGCCCAGACAGACATGTTTCTGGACTTGGTTCCATTTGTTCTGATGGGTTCCTCCTTCTCAATGACCGTACGTTACAGTATGTGGCTATTCTTACACGTTTCTATATAGACCTGAGGGTTAGTGTATTAATGTCAAAGTTCTACTGGTGTTTCGAGGCTGGGTGAAATGTCTGGGTTAATTTAGTTGTGGGCATCTTGACAATACAGGCTTTCCCTCTAGGAATGGTGATTCTGCGATGCAGGTTTTGCACATTCTGGTTTATTGCTCGGCTCGCTGCCACAGAGGGATGGCACTGCTCCACGTGCCATGCCCAAGAGATGTCCCACCTTATCTTTCTAATCAAGCTGAATGTTCTCAGCTGACAGCATATCATCAGTGCTGCGGGGACTCACTCCCTCCAACCCGAGATGAAGTGAGGCGGAGACTGTGGAGCAGATCCGTGCTGAGTGCATTCGTCCTTCCTGACCCGTACTGCTGCTGGCCGGGTCTGTGTCTGAGCCGTCAGAGGGCATTGATTTGGGGACAAGCTGGGGGCAGTGCTGGAGAGATGGCCCTCACCTCCCTCAGCTCCTCCTGTCCAGCCAACACTTGGCCACCAAAGGCCCCTGACTTTCAGGCCTTAGTCACCACTAACGGGGTGCTGCATGGAAACAAAGTGCAGGCCCAGAACCTGCAGTTCAGGTCACGCCTCCTTCCAGTCGAAGCCTCTATCCCTCCCAAATGATTCCAGCCTCATTCCTCCATGGGCCAAATATCCTAAACAAAGGCCTGGAAAGGGGGTCTTTATCCGAGTGCCCAGAAAACACACACAGAAAGGCTCTGCATGCCCCCCATGGCCTGTCACAGGTAAGAGCCTGCCCATCGAAATGCACAGTCCTGGTTCTTGCAATGAGGTGAGGAGTGGAGGAAGAAAAGGTCCATCTCATTCTTTCGTCAGGAACCTAAACTTGGAAAAGTCAGACACAGTAAATTTCTTAATCCTGATACTTTTATAACTGGTTACAGTGGAGTCACATGCACAACTGTTTTCTGACATCTTTCAACTGGCCACATAACACCTTGTAATTTATTTATTTATTTTTATTTTCTAAGCCCAAGGGAGTGGCTCATGCCTGTAATCTCAACACTTTCAGAGGCTGAGGCAGGAAGACTGCTTGAGGATAGGAGTTCGAGACCAGCCTGGGCAACATAGCAAGACCCCCATATGCAACAGAGAAAAACCCTGTCTCAAAATAATTTTTTCGAGTATAGTGGCATGATCACAGCTCACCATGGCCTCCAACTCCTGGGCTCAAGTGATACTCCCACCATAGCAGCTGGGACTCTAAGAGTGCACCACCACATCTGGCTGATGTTTTAATTTTTGGTAGAGATGCGGTCTCACTACGTTGCCCAGGCTGGTCTTGAACTCCTGGCCTCAAGAGATCCTCCCAATGCGACCTCACAATGCACTGGGGTTACAGGCATGAACCGCCATGCAGCCCCTGCAAAATCTAACTGTTCTTCAGGTGCTTCTTTTGGACCTCCTAGCTAGACTGTCATTGGCAAATACTAGTTTATTATTTTCCCACATTTATGTTAATGGATTTCCCATGTTTTATTTGTCTAGACTAGGGTTTCTCAACAGCGGCACTATTGGTGTTTTGGGCTGGATAATTCTTTGTTATGGAGCTGTTTGTGCCTCGCAGGATATTTAGCAGCATCCCCAGACTCCGCCTGCTACGTGCCAGTAGCACTCCTCAGTGTGACAGCCAAAATGATTTCAGATATTGTCAAATATCCCCAGGGAGGCAAAGTCACCTCCAGTTGACAACTGCTGACCTAAAAACCTCTGGAACAATGTTAGATCATGGTAATGATAACACATACTGCTCCTGAGCTTAATGGGAATACCTCTAGCATCAAAGTATAGTAGTCCCTGTATACTACTGTCTGGGCTGTGATCAGCACACTGTATTAGTCCATTCTCATGCTGCTATGAAGAAATACCCAAAACTGGGTAATTTATAAAGAAAAAATGTTTAAGATGACTCAGTTCTGTATGGTTGGGGATGCCTCAGGAAACTTACAATTATAGCAGAAGACACCTCTTCACAGGGCAGCAGGAGAGAGAAGGGGAGCCGAGCAAAGGGGAAAGCCTGTTGTAAAACCATCAGGTCTCGTGAGAACTCACTCCCTATCGCGAGAACAGCATGGGAGAAACTGCTCCCATGAATCAGTTATCTCTACCTGGTCCTGCCCTTGACACGTGGGGATTATTGCATCTCAAGGTGAGATTTGGATGGGAACGGATCTAAACCATATCATACCCTTTATTTTAGCATACTGTATCAAAGCATAATTTTCTTTGTTCTTTTTTTGTTGTTGTTTGAGACAGAGTCTTGCTCTGGCTCTGGCTGGAGTGCAGTGGCATGATCTCAGCTCATGGCAACCTCCACCTCCTGGGTTCAAGGAATTCTTGGGCCTCAGCCTCCCAAGTAGCTGGAACTACACCCAGCTAATTTTAATTTTTTTTTTTTTTTTTTTTTTTTTTTTAGTACACATAGGGTTCGACATGTTGGCCAGGCTGGTGTCAAACTCCTGGCCTCAAGTGATCCCACCACTTCAGCCTTCCAAAGTGCTGGGATTACATGCATGAGCCACTGCACCCAGCCTGAAGTATAATTTTCACAATGTGAAAGGCTTGACTTTCATACAAATAATGAAGGAATATGTATAAGATATTTTCTTTAATTTACAAGGGAGTCAGCAACACGGTGAAGCTAGTTCAAGGAGTGTTTTGAGAGACAGTGTCTGTAGTGCTCCAGGAAGGGCATTCCAAAATACGTTCTGAGATAGAGACAAAACTTGTTAATATCCTAAAGGGAGGCTGGGCGTGGTGGCTCACACCTGTAATCCCAGAACTTTGGGAGGCCGAGGCAGGTGGATCACCTGAGGTCAGGAGTTCAAGATCAGCCTGGCCAATATGGTGAAACCCTGTCTCTACTAAAAATACAAAAATTATCCAGGCAAGGTGGTGGGCGCCTGTAGTCCCAGCTACTCAAGAGGCTGAGGCAGTAGAATCGCTTGAACCCGGGAGGCAGAGGCTACAGTGAGCCAAGATCATGCCACTGCACTCCAGCCTAGGTGACAGAGCAAAATTCTGACTCAAAAAAAAAAAAAAAAAAAAAAAATAGTCGTCTGGGAATAAAACTGTCCTCTTTGGGAGTTATCTTTTCTACTGGACAGAAATCTGTAAGTTAACATATATACATATTCTCAAGTATATTCATAATATATTCTCTGGCATATTTCCGTACATTAGTGGTTTTGAAAGCATAGTCTCAAGTTGGAAGCATCAGCATCATCTGGGAACACAGACATGCAAGGCTCAGGCCCCACCTCAGACCTATTGAGTTAGAAACTCTGGTGTGGGGCCCAGCACGCCACCCACCTTTTAACATCATTTCTGAATTTAAATATTTTGTCTGTGTGATGTTAAATTTGCTGTTTTGTTTTTCAAATACACTTCAAATACATCTTCCTAATTTTCTTTTTAAATAAAAAATGGTTTTCCAAATCTATCCATTTTTCTCTTCTTTAAGCTACTGATAGCATGGAACAAAAGTTGAGCCATTCTTACGTCTTTTTTTTTTTTTTTTGAGACAGAGTCTCACTCTGTCGCCCAGGCTGGAATGCAGTGGTGGAATCTCGGCTCACTGCAACCTCCACCTCCCAGGTTCCAGCGATTCTTGTGCCTCAGCCTCCCAAGTAGCTGGGATTACAGGTACCCAGCACCACGCCTTGCTACTTTTTTATTTATTTATTTATTTATATTTTTTAGTGGAGACAGGTTTTGCCATGTTGGCCATGCTGGTCTCCAACACCTGACCTCAGGTGATCTGCCTGCCTTGGCCTCACAAAGTGCTGGGATTACTGGCTTGAGCCACTGCACCCAGCATTTTTTTTTTTCCTTTTTTTTTTCTTTTTTGAGATGCTCCCCCTCTGTTGCTCAGGCTGGATGGAGTATAGTGGTGCCATCATGGCTCACTGCAGCTTCCACCTCCCAGGCTCAAGAGATCCTCTGACCTCAGCTTCTTAGGTAGCTGGGATGACATGTGTGCACCGCACAAGTGGCTAATTTCTTTTTTTTTTCTTTTCGAGATGGAGTCTCACTCTTTTGCCCAGGCCGGACTGCAGTGGCGTTATCTCGTTATCTCGGCTCACTGCAAGCTCCACCTCCCAGGTTCACATGCCTGGCTAATTTTTTGTTTTTTTAGTGGAGATGGGGTTTCACTGTGTTAGCCAGGATGATCTCAATCTCCTGACTTCGTGATCCACCCGCCTCAGCCTCCCAAAGTGCTGGGATTACAGGCGTGAGCCACCGCACCCGGCCACAAGTGGCTAATTTTTTGTAGAGACTGGGGTCTCCCTATGTTGCCCAAGCTGGTCCAGAAATGCTGGGCTCAAGTGAGCCACTGGCTTTGGCCTCCTAAAGTGCTATGATTACAAGACTTATGTTCTTAAAATTTTTCTTTGATATGATGAAGGATAGTCTAGTAACTTAACATACTTTTGTTTTCAACAGGCTAGCGCTTATGATTTGTAAAAGAACTCTTCAGAAGTGAGCTCAATTTTACCATGAATTGGGACACTTTCCATCTCTTTCTATTCTATAGAGCAGTTTACTGGTCATGAGCTCTGTCTTTTGAAAACTTGAAAGCCTGCAACAATCAAACCAGCTGCACCTGGTGCATGGGATGGGCATGGAATTGAGGAGAGAGCTCAAACTACGGTTAGCCCTCTGTATCCTCGGGTTCTGGATCCTTGGATTTAACCAACTGTGCATCAAAAGTATTTGGAAAAAGTAAAACAATAAAAAACAAAAATTTACAAATACTTTGTAACAGGTATTTACAAAGCATTTACGTTGTATTAGGTTATAGTAATCTAGAGATGATTTAAAGTATAGGGAAGGATGTGCATAGGTTATATGCAAATACTATGCTATATTATTATCAGCGATTTGAGCGTCTGTGAATTTTGGTATCTCTGGGGTCCTGGAACCAATATCCTGAGGTTACTAAGGGACGACTGTATTCAAGCTCTTCTTTGGTTATTAGTCTATTCTCTAATGTATTTTTGTTGTTGATTTGTCTTTTTGTTTTTGCCTCTTCAAATCAATGTCGGAAACTTAGTTGTTCTAAACTACCCATTAGCTCAAAGCTACCAGTAAGCAGACTACCACTGCAATCTAAGCAACCGACTTTTTTTTCCCCATCAGATTGGCAAGAATTAAGATAAGCCTCTATCGATGTTACAGCTGTAGGGAGTTTTCCTGAGCATGTTAATTATGACAGCCCTTTTTGCTAGGCACCTAGATGATTCATCAAAATGAAATGAAATCCCCACGCACTTAAAGAAGTTATCTGGTTTATTTCCTTATCTGGGTGCTGGTTATGTGAGGTCCACAGTTGATGAAAGCTTATTAAGCTTTATATTTCTAATAGGTACAATTTTCTGCATGTGTAGTATAGTTCAATAGTTTGAAAAACGTCTTTTGCCACAGTCCGCAGCTGTGTATAATGCTATTCGCTTAACAGTGGAAAACATGGCAATGACCTGAATCTCCCTGGCTCCCGGGATCCTACCCGCTTAAACAAATGAAGTAACTTCCACTGTCAGTTAAACGGGGGGTTGGCGCTGGTTTTTCTCCAGGGAGGGATTCTGGGAGACGGAGGAGGGGACGCCAGCATATCCTTCCCGGCGCTTCCCGTGGGCTGCCGTCGCTCCCAGCCTCACTCCAGCAGGCCCCGCCCTCCCAGAGGCCGTTAGTCCCAGTCACCTGATCCTGGACTCAGCTGACCCTGCCGAACGGGAAAAAGAAATTCCCGGGCCCTGGCTCCCCAGCGCGAGGTTGAGGCACCCGAGTGAAGCGAGGCGGGGGATGCTGGAGCGGGAATGAGAGGGGGCCAGTGGCTCGGCAAACGGTGGGGAGGTTGTCTGCACTGGCCTCTCCGCAAACACAGTGTTTGCCGGCGTGAGGGCTGTGGGTCTGGTAGAGAAAAGTCCACTGCCACCCGGCCACCCGGCCCCCGAGGCGGAGGCGGGGGTGGGTGGCAAGTAAGACAGAGCAGGCCGGCGGGCTTAGAGTCCCCGTGCTTCCCTGGCGGAAGGAAGGGCCCCTGCCTCCCGGGGCAGGAAATGGGGCTTGTCTGGAGCTGGGAGTTCTTTCAGGGCTTCCCCAGCCCCAAGAGGACCTCCCAAGGACACCCTCTTCCCCAGCCCTGCTGTGGGGCTTGTACAAGAACGTGCTTACCATCCGGCTCCCTCTTCCACACTGTTAGGAAGACCCTCCGCTTTTTCCAGACCCAGAAAGTAGTAGTTTTAGGGTTGAGACTTACCTATCCATTCATCAAATCCATCCATCCTTACGTTGTAAGCGCCAAGTCTATACCATGTAGTGTGCTAGGCACTGGGAGGACTTGAGCTGCCTAGGGAAGGGGAAATCGGAGGCCTGAATTGGCAGTCATAGTTAAGGCTCCAGGGGCAGAGACCTAATTGCGCCTTGCGTGTAGTGCTAAGGGGGTTTCCTGAGGATGCCATCAACCTTAAAGACGGATGGAGAAGCTGGCTGGCTGAAGTACGGTTTGTGTACCGGGGCTTGGGAGGCAAGGGTGGGAGGCATGTGTCTTCAGACAGGGAACAGCATGTGCAGAGAATTCAGGTGAGAGAGAGCATGGCTCCCCAGGAATGAATGCATTTCCCATAGCTGGGAGAGTATCATCTGGAGGTTAGAGAAAGATGAAGCTGCACAAGTAAAGACCAAATCTTCCTGGCTCTTGAATCACCACAATCAAGATAATGAGCATTCCACTGGCCCCCAAAACTTTCTTGTGTGAGGGGCTATTTTAGGAAGTATGATCAAGAAGTGCCGGCCTTCCAGGGTGCAATGGCTCACGCCTGTAATCCCAGCACTTTGGGAGGCTGAGGTGTGCAGATGACCTGAGGTCAGGAGTTCAAGATCAGCATGGCCAATGTGGTGAAACCCTGTCTCTACTAAAAATTAAAAAAGCCAGGAATGATGGCACATGCCTGTAGTCCCAGCTACTTGGGAGACTGAGGCAGGAGAATTGCTTGAACCTGGGAGGCGGAGGTTGAAGTGAGTCAAGATTGCACCATTGCACTCCAGCCTGTGCAACAGAGGGAGACTCTGTCTTTAAAAACAAAAAGTGTGGGGGGTGGGGACTGGTCTGATGAGGTGTCACTTGAGCAGAGAGTGGAATGAAATAAAGGATAGCAAGCCACACAGAGTGCAGCAGGCGGGGAGGCAGGAGCAAGGCTGGCATCTTTGGGCAGCAGCAAGGAAGCCAGAGTGGCTGGAGTTGTGTGAGTATGGGGAAGAGGTGAGAGGTCACTTATCTCTATGAGGCCCAGGACTTTTGTTTTGTCCCCTGCTGTACCCCCAGCACTTAGAGTGGGAACTAGCACAGAGAAGGCACTCAATTGATGTTTGCTGAGCAGACGAATGCCTGGAGTAGACCTCAGAGCAGGGTTTGGTGGCAGGGTGGGTCAGGAGAGAGTTCACTCAACAGCCTGGTGATAGGGGAGAACAAGAGGCCAGAGGGTATCCATCTATGACGGGGACCAGGGGTCCCTGCTGGGCAGCAGTGTGGGAGACACACGGATCCTGGCCACACCTCAGCCCTCTCTCCAGCCTGATTACCTGCCTCCCTCCCTTGCAGAGTTTCCGGTTCTGTGGTGATCTGGACCATCGCGACTGGGTCCTGGCTGAGATCAGCACGCTGGCCAAGATGGTTGAGTGCACAGGGTCTACTCTGGGTGGAGGAGGGGCGCTGGGCTGGGGATTGTGGGTGTAGATGATGGTGAGGTTTCTCTGGGGTTAGGGCCTCAGTGCTCTCAGCCTGTGCTACCATGCTTTGTGACCGTGATCAGCGGCTGGCCTGCTCTGAGCCAGTCCCCAGGAAGGAGGCGTGAGGTTCGCCAGCCTGGCTGATGTAAGGACTTCCCTTGCAGTCCTCTGTGAAGTTGTGGCTGCTCTGCAGCCAGGAACTAAAGGAGCTGCTGTAATGGGGGATTGATATGAGTACAAGACCCAGCACTCCATTGTCCCATGACCTTATGACCCCCAGTGCCCTGAAACTCTGCACTAGGCCCAGGGAGATGGGTGAATCAGCCTCTCAACCTCTCTGGGAACCTCCCATACTTCTATCCAGCCTGTCTGTTCCTTATCACAGGATCCAGGCTGTGGATGAGTGGCTGGTGAACAGGGGCCTGACACCCCCTAAAGGTCTCCTTTCTCTACAGTGTGAAAAGAAAAGATCCTGAAGCTCACGGCTGATGCCAAGTTTGGTGAGTACTCTGCTGAGTCCACAGGCCCCAGGCAACCCTGGGACCTCGGCCTGGTGCCTGGTACAGAGGCCCGCCCACCGCTCCCAGCAGCATCCTTAACTTACCTTCCCTAGTGGAGAAGCATGAGGGAAAGAAAGACATTGACAGTCCCACCTTCCTGTTCTCTGCCAGCTCCTGGTGTAGCAGTAGCAGTGCCTGTGTCTCCAGGGTGCATGGGAGCTTTGAGCTGAAGTTAAGAGGGCAACAGGGAGGTGGCTGGGCCCATAGTGACACCCCCTGTCCCACCCACGGGTCCTTCAGAGTCAGGCGATGTGAAGGCCACAGTGGCAGTGCTGAGTTTCGTCCTCTCCAGTGTGGCCAAGCACAGTGTCGATGGCGGATGATTGTCCAGTGAACTGCAGCAGCTGGGGCTGCCCAAAGGTACGGGTTGTGGGTGGGCAGCTGGGCAGCCTGTGGGCCAACGGCTGCTAGAGAAGGGGCCAGGCCCTGTGACCCTATGGTGTACCCTGCCCTGTCGACCAGGAACCCAAGGCCAGCTCCCAACTGCTACCTCCAGAGCTACTCCATTCTACTCCCAGAGCACGTGGCCAGCCTGTGCCCCTGTTATGAGAAGAAACAAAGCACCTTGTAGAAGCACTTGGGGTCTACAACCTACGCAGCGAGTATGAGGCCAGCCAGGGTCCAGGCTCATTCTAGAAGGTGCACGCAGCATGCAAAGTACATGGAGAGTCCAGGGAGACGACTTAACCACAGTCACATACTGAGCAGCTGCAGAGCTGGGACCTGGCCCTGGGTCTCCTGAATCCACGGACTCTGTGGTATGTACGTACAGGATCAGACCTTGCCCTTTCCTCCTAGCTGACCCTTTCCTAGCCCCCCATGTCCCATGTGTGAGCACCTAGCTCACTCTCGTTCCTCCCTCTCCAAAGTGTGGTCTCTTGCAGCACGAGTGGCAGAAGGGGCAGCAGAGACTGCGGACCCCTCAGCTGCACCTAAGACCTCTGTGTGGTCTAGCTGTGTGTGCTGGGGGAGGCTTTTGGCCACCATTTCCCCCTTTGTAAATGAGACCGATATATGTGGCATGGAGGGTGGGAGGCCAGTGTGAGTTCCATGCACTTGGAGCAGGGCCCTGAATGAGCATGGACGTGGGAGCAGGGGTGTTCCTCGACTTTATGCACCTTGGGGATGGGAGTGGGGCTCCCTGCGTGGGTTGACAAGGCATTGCTTTTCCCCACCCCACCTCTGTCCCAGCCCTGCAAGTCAGTCCTTGGGGGTCTAGGAGGGAAGAAGCGCCTGGCTGTGTGACTTTGGGCTGGTGCCTGGCCCTCTCTGGCTCTGAGTTCCTGGGAAAGTCAGCACTCAAGACACGCCCTCCAGTTTAGCACCTTGACAAGAAGGGTGGGGACACTGGGATCAGGCCCACCCCTCTGGTCCAAACCCCACGGCCCCAGCTGGAGGATGAGGAGATGCTGGGCTTGGGTGGGGGAATCAGGAATGTAAAGGGGCCTGCTCACCCCCAGCTTGGCTTAAAGGCTCAAGGCATCAAAGGCTCAGCCTGCCCCTCAGGAAGGAGCCTGGGCCCAGCCAGACACTCACCAGCACAAGGGCGACTGTGAGGAGCAGGAGGCCCAGGATGTGGAGAGCCATGGCATAGCTGGAGATGAAGGCATCCAGCGGGCTGGAGGCTTTGGGGCTAGGAGAGCCTAGAGCAGAGCAAGAAGGCTATGACCAGGCAAGGCCCTTCCTCAGACTTCTCAGAAGGCAGAATCTGCACCCAGAAGGTGCTGTGGAAACAAAGAGCTGGGGCTAGGAGCACCTTGGAGAGCTCCACGAGGAGGGAAGGCAGCAAGCCCAAAGGAGGAAGCAGATGGACAGAGGAAGGGGGCCTACAGAGGGAAGGAGGTACTGACCGAGGTCTGGGATGACTGTGTCTACCAAGAGGCCCTCTGCCTCACCCAGGGTGTGCAGACCCTGGCGCGCATAGTCCCACATGAGGGCCTGGGCTGGTGCTGCCCTGAAGAAGGTGGCACCCATTCTGGTGGTCAGTGGGTGTGGTCTGGTGGGAGGTTCACCACAGATTTCAGGGGCCTGGGCAGCGTTTGGGGACTAGGGTAGGTCATCTTTTCCAGCCTCCTGCCCTAACCCCACAACTGTGATCTGAGCCCTGGGTCACCCAGGGCCACCCTGGACGTGCTGGACTTCCTCTACCACCACTTAGTCAAAGTTCTACAGAGGTCTGAGGACAAGGGTCAGCGGGGGGGTCAGGAGATGATGAAGAAGGTCACAGCTCTACCAAAGGAAGCCTCATTCTTTGTGGCACCCGGCCCACCTCCCTGATGTGGGCCCTAAACCTCCGGCTGGCCCAGCCCTGCAGAGTAGGAGCCCAAAGGCATCTGTAGCGGTTCCTGTCATGCTGGTCTCCTCCAGGGCCCCTTCTGGAACCTGTTACCACAGATCTCACGGTTGGGGGGGGGGGTACAGCTCAGTCTCCCTTACCTGTCATCTGCCTCATAGGGGTTTTGTCCACCAAGGCCCCTGACGGCTCAGAGACCCACACCCATGGCCTCCTTCTTTCTGACTGCTGGCCCTTTCACAGCCTGGATACTTGAGCCCTGGGCAGAGGGGTAATGATCCCAGGACTGTCTTTGCAAGCAGAGAGGGTACTTGGCACCAGGCCCTGACTCCTTGGGCTGAGCTCAGCAGCAGGTGTGTGACCAAGGCCCCCTGGGCAGAAGGGGCTCGGCCCTGAGGGCCCATCACTCGCCACGTCTGCATGTTCCTGCTAGGCATCTACCCTGGGGACCCAGCTTTCCCCCTGCACCCAGCTGCTGGCAGCCCCATCTTGACTCATCCAGGGTCCTGGAGGCCACGCCAGGAAGCAGCCAGCAGCTGGGAGGAGCACTTGGTGTTTCTGCATCTTTTTTTATGGAGCTTCCTTTGGTGGTAAGGGCTATAGACTCAAGGGAGACTGCAGGCCACCCCTTCCCCATTCCCTGGCTGGGTGGGCTTCCAGCTCAGGAGTCTGACTGGAAGGACGGGACCGTCCTGTCACAGAGGCAGGTCTGAGTAGTCCAGGCCCAGTTTTACCCTCCAGCGGGGCCCCTCCCATTCACTTGTCCAGCTGGCTTTGCCCAAAGCACAAGTGACGTCTATGTGGACGGTGTCCCCTGTCCCCAAGGGGAGTATGGCTCCAGTCCTGGCCTGGAACTCAGAGACCTTAGAATTAGAGGCCACATCTGGCAAGGTGGAGCAGCATGGTCTGCCCACAGCCAGGGCAGGCCCAGACCTGACACCACGGTTCCCGTGTCTTCTCCCACTTCCGTCCTGCACATCACGTACACTACGTGCTGTCCCTAATGAATCCAAGCTGTCAGCTTCCGTCAGCTTGGCCGGGAAGTCATGCTGACCTTAAGGAGAACGGTGCAGCCTGAGTTGGGGGCTAAGTGGGAATGGGCCTGGTGTGGGGTGGGGAAGGTGGGGGTGAGGCAGGTGTCTGGCGCCTCTCTGCTTATCTTCCCTTCTCCCTTGCCCACAAAGGAGGCATCTTCTCCATGTACCTCTGGCACCGCGGGGACATAAAATACTGCCCCCGGTCTGTCTTTCCTTGGACATAGCCCACCTACCTTCCTGTGGGACTCAGGACTTTGTTTTGTCCTGTGGCCCACATGAGAAGCAATTATCCCTGCTCTGCTCAGCTGAGAGGACAAACTGAGGCAGAGCAGGGGAACAACTCTGTCATAGTCTTCCTGTTAATGGCAGAGTCAAGACCAGTCCTTCCCTGAGTGTCAGGTCCAGTAGACACCAAGCATGGAGGCTGTATTAGTCTGTTTTGCGTTGCTCTAGAGAATTACCCGAGACTGGGTTATTCATTTATTTTTGAGATGAAGTGTAGCTCTGTCGCCCAGGCTGGAGTACAGTGACACGATCTCAGGTCGCTGCAACCTCTGCCTCCTGGATTCAGGCTATTCTCCTGCCTCAGCCTCCCGAGTAGCTGCAAATACAGCCATACACCACCGTGTCTGACTGATTTTTTGTGTCTTTAGTAGAGATAGGGTTTTAAGATGGTTGAGTTTCGCTCTTGTGGCCCAGACTAGAGTGTAATGGCGTGATCTCGGCTCACTGCAACCTCTGCCTCCCAGGTTCAAGCAATTTTCATGCCCGAGCCTCCCAAGTAGCTGGAATTACAGGCATGCACCACCACGCGTGGCTAATTTTGTATTTTTAGTAGAGACAGGGTTTCACCAGGTTGGCCAGGCTAGTCTCAAACTGCTGACCTCAAGTGATTCACCCACCTCAGCCTCCCAAAGTGCTGTGATTACAGGCATGAGCCACTGCTCCCGGCGCTGAGACTGGTTAACTTATAAAAGAGGTTTCTTTGCCTCACAGTTCTGCAGGCTGTACAAGCATCTGCTAGGCTTCTGGTGAAGTCTCAGGAAGCTTTTACTCCTGGTGGGAGGCAAAGAGGGAGCAGACGTGTTGCATGGTGAGAGAGGAAGCAAGAGACGGGAGGCATCAGGCTCTTTTAAACAGCCAGTTCTCCTGTGAGCTAACAGAAAACTCACTCACTGAGTCACGTGAACCCGGGAGGTGGAGGTTGTAGTGAGCCAAGATCGCGCAACTGCACTCCAGCCTGGGCTGTGAGCAAGACTGTCTCAAAAAAAAAAGAAAGAAAATCCACTCATTACCATGGGGAGGGCACTAATCCATTCATGAGGGATCCCCCACCATGACCCAAACACCTCACACTGTAGGCCCCACCTCCAGCATTGGGGATCACATTTCAACATGAGAGGTGGATGGGACAAGTATCCAAAGTATGTCAGAGGCCTCCCCCTCCCTCTCATCAGAGTCTTCTGTCCTCAGTTCAGGTGCATGCTGTCCTCCATGCTTGGCTTCCTGGGAGGTCATCTTGGCCCCAAGGGGTTGGGCAGGGCCACTAGGCCGATGTTGGGAACCCTGTCTCTCGTAGTCCCAGCCTGGGTCTCCATCAATGGCTAGCCGGCTCTGCTCACTGCATTCTCTTTACACCTGCTCCCTGCAGCCCAGGGGTCAGTCTGGGTGCAGGCCTGGGTAGAGGTCCAGGATCAGATTCTGCCCCCCAGCTCATACCTCCTGTGTACCATGGCAGCCAAATTGCACCAGCATGGCCAGGAGTGCTGTCTTGTCCCTGTAATCCCAGTGTTTTGGGAGACTGAGGTAGAAAGATCGCTTGAGACCAGCCTGGGCAACATAGCCAGACCCTGCCTCTACAAACAATAAAATTAGGCATGGTGGCATGCACCTGTAGTCCCAGCTACTCAGGAGGCTGAGGTGGGAAGATCGCATGAATCCAGGAGGTCAAGGCTGCAGTGAGCTATGATTGTGCCACTGTACTACAGCCTGAGCAACAGAGCAAGACCCTGTCTCTAAAACAAGAAACAAAGTGCACCAGCGTGTGGATACCAGCTTCTCCTGGTGTGTGGACCTGACCTCAGTCGGCCCCATCGGTGAGTAGGAGACTGCCTATTGTCTTCCAGAGCATTCCCACCACTATACCTGTGACCCTCCTGCATTCTCTGGCAGGCTTTGTGAGGGGGTCTGTCACCTACCTCTCTGGCTGCCCTAAGGCCCAGCTCAAACCTTCCCTGGCCCTGAGAACCTTTTCCTGAAGAGTCTTTCCCCCCACCCACAGGCCCGCTCATTTCAGAGCTTTTGGTGGCATGAGTACAAGGATCAACTCTGCTACCAGCCTGGGAGGAAATGTCCCTAGGGTTGGGTCTCTGGATGGCATATGAGGGTCTAGACCAGGACCCTGATGCCTGTAACCTGAAGGGTAGGCCCTCGGCTGCCCCAGCTTCCCAGAGCCCCTCATCCAGCCTGACTGTCTGGTACAGGTCCGACCCCTGCATCCTTTGATCTTGGTCCCTACTGGGAACTCTGGTTACCCTGGCTTACCTACTTTTGGCTCCAGAAGTAATGCTGACATTCCCCATGAGACGAAGTTACATACTGAGACTAATGTAGGGTTACCTGGCTCAGAGTCACCATGGCTAGGCAGAGCTCAGGTCCTGGCCCTGTTCAACCTCCACCTCCCAGGTTCAAGTGATTCTCCTGCCTCAGCCTCCTGAGTAGCTGGGACTACAGGTGCATGCCACCACGCCCAGGTAATTTTTTGCAGTTTTAGTAGAGCTGGGGTTTCACCGTGTTAACCAGGATGGTCTCAATCTGACCTCGTGATCCGCCCACCTCAGCCCTTCAAAATATTGAGATTACAGGTGTGAGCCACCGTGCCTGGCCTCCCCAACACTCTTCTAGCTCTGGAGCCCTGCGGGGTCTATCTTGGAGCACCTGGAGCCCAAGAAGGTGCCCCTCACATTTGTGATCCCAGGGACCCACTCCCTGATCATGATGAAGGCGGACTGAAACCCGCTGAGGTGCCTGGAGCAAGGGTCAGCCTCTGCCTCCCACAGCCTCTCTGATGGGGAGGATGATATCCCAGCAGCATGAGCTGGGAGCAGAATCGGGAGGATGGGGGTTTTCTCTCTGGGTAGCTCTGGGCTCCAGGGTGGAGCCGTCTTAATGTGGACCTTCCCCTGTGACTATCCTTGGCCCTAGGCAAAGAAAGCAGCTTGCCTGAGGTCACCTGTCTGAGGGACAGAGTGGGACCTGCGGTCTTTCTCACCCAGCTGCAGCTCCCCCTCCCTATTGTCCCTTCCACCAGGTGATAGAGAACCTGGCAGGCTGTGCCCCATAGAAGAGTTCCATTTCCTTCTGGTGAGGGATGGGAACCAGTTGGGGAGGGAGGGATGAGAGGTCTGGGGACTCTCCCAGCCCTGCCTCACATTTGAAGGATAGTATCTGGGCGGCAGCATGGTTTAGGCTAGACCAGGCGGCCCCTAGGTTTATAGTCTGGTCTCGGGCAGGATGCTGCCATGTCACCTTTTCTTCTGCACGTCCTGACCTGGCACCCTACCTAGTTAAAGGTCTTCAGGCCTCCTGCCCCCTGGGCATTGCCCCCACTCCTTGCGCAGACACAGCCGTCCTTGTCCTGGACTAATCTTCAGAGATTCTTGTCCAGCCCACAGCTTTGCTGGACATCACAGGCTGGGCCAGGCCCCCTGCCCAGCACTAACATCTCTTTGTGAGTCTCAACCAGACTGAGCCGCAGCTTCAGGGTCAGAGTAGGCTCTGACTTAATTGATGTGACCCAGGACAAGGGGGTTTATTGATGGTGTCACATCTGCTTAAGTTCTTGGCCTCTGTGGTCTCTTTGGGGCATGATACCCCTCTGTCCCATGCTTAGGCGCCCACATGTGGCCACAAGTGCCTTTCCTACCTCATCCCTACTGGAGGCTGGTGTCCAGGCACCTGTGGCTCCAAGCAGAAGTCTGAGTGCAGAGCCAGGCCTGGGCAGATGTTCCGCAGGGGCTGCAGGAGCTGACAGCCCTGACCACCCAGCCCGTGGCCATCCATTCCCCTTCACTGTGGCTGGCCCCTCGTCCACCATCCTTCCAGGGGCCAGGCCTGGGCTCAAACTGACTTTTGCCTGCCCCTGGTCCTTCTCGTGTTCTTGGCTGAGCGTGATGGTGTTGCCCGTTTCCTTGATTATCCTCAATTAGAGGTTTATAGAGCCACATGGGGACATCACATCTCCTGTCTACCAGGTCCTCACCAGAGACAGGACTGCCTTGGGCCAGGCCTGGGATAGTCAGGGATCACGCTTACCTGTTGTGACCTAGCTTCAGCAGCTTCAATCTGGGCAATGGCCTGATGGGTGGCTGCCCCTTCTCCGCATGGGGGAGGCAGGAGAGGAAGGTCAGGCAGGAGATCTGCTTCCTGCCAACCTGAGGCTGGTTGGAAGCAGGGTGCCCACCTGTGCCTGTCTCACCTTGCTGCAGGTGCATCGGAGGCTGAACCCCTCTCCCATCCAGCTTGGTGGCCATCGGGCTGATCCACTCTTCCAGGTGGACCCTCTCTCCTCACGTGGTTCAGGTCCCATTGCACCACCTCCAGACAGGCCATGCTAGCCCCAGGGCCTCCCTTCCCTACTACTCATCCCCCAACCCCAGGTATGTGCCACCTCCCTAAAGCCCACTGTGTTCACCAACTGTGTTTGAACTCTGTCTCTGTGCAAGGCCTCATGCAAAGCCTGAAGCAGCCTGGCTGGTAGAGGGCCAGGAGACCAAAGCTTGAAGAGAGAGTGACGGTCTCCCAGAGCCCACTCGGTCAGCCTCAGCCCCAGGACTGTGTCCATGCTGGTCCTGGCTCCAGTGAGCCAGTTGTTTCCTGAGACACCTGTAAGGGCTCCTGTGGTCACGGAGGTGGCTAGGGAGAACAAAGCTGCCATAACCCTCCCTCCCTGAGAAGTCCCAACGGAGAGCGTTTTAGGCACAGGGCATTGTGGGGAGCATCTTCCAGGGACCCCTCCTACACCCTGCCCTGCCCTGGCTCTCTAGTCAGAAATTGCAGTTGCTTGGAGAGTGGGACTGACCCAGGACGAATGCCTATTTTAGGCTGGCCTTTGGGGTGCTGGGGTAGGGGCAGGGGTGCTTCAGGGATAGGAAGGAGAGGCCTTTGTGTTCCAGAAGTGCAAAGGAACCTGGTGCCAGCTGCAGTCAACCCCGATGTGATGATCTTTCTGCCCACCCTCTTTGATGTCTTGGAGCTGGCCACTTTCTTTGGCCAGGTAAGCTCATGGTCTGGGCTCCTGGGGTCCCCTCACTGGGCCTGCCCACTCCTTGCAGGTAGGGGAGCCTTTGGGCTGGGACTATCCTTGGCTCCCCCTTCCAGGTCATGGGTTCAAAGACCATTCCTGGGTTCCACCACCACCAGGCCTCAATGGTGTCCTGATGGGCGCAGGAGCTGCTGGGGCTTTCTAGACTAAGACCCTTGCCTATCTCTGTGTTCCCCGTTACAGTGGGTCTGCAGAAGTCGGCCTCAGTCTCTGCCCTGGAAGCCTGCCTTACCTTGCCCTGACTGCCCCACACCCAGTGGCTCTGATCCACTGTAGAGCAGCCAGGGCCCCCGTTGCTCACACCCTCTGGCCTGAGGATGACTGGCTCTGTGGCTGGGTTCAGGGAGTCAGGGAGGGGGGTGGGCCTTGCTCTCAGCATCCCCTATTCCCACTCTGACCCCTTTTCAGTCTTCCTCCTCTTTTGGGCTCTACCCTGGGACCCTCCCAGCTCCTCACACCAGATGACGGTCTAAATATCTAGAAATCAATATTTTAAATACCAACTTTGGATTGCTTCCTGACTTTTCCATACCCCCAAAGGGCCAGCGTTTCTCTTAGGACTGACAGTCTCTCCAGCCCTACTAGGCTGGATGAGGCAGGCGTAAGGGTGTCCCTTTCCCAGCCCTCTTTGAGGAGGGCTTCCATCACCTTCCTGTGACCTGGCAGCAGGACCACGCTTCGGTGGCAGGAGGGGCAGCCCCAGCTGTGCCTAAGTCCTCTGTGTGGTCTAGCTGTGTGTTCTGAGGGGGGTCTTGGCCACCATTTCCTCCTCTGTAAATGAGACCCATACCTGTGGCATGGAGGGCGGGAGGCTGGTGTGAGTGCCAACCACTTGGAGGAGGGCCCTGAGTGAGCATGGACGTGGGAGCAGGGGTGTTCCTCGAATTTATGCACCTTGGGGATGGGAGCGGGGCTCTCTGCGTGGGTTGACAAGGCATTGCTTTTCCCCACCCCACCTCTGTCCCAGACCTGCAAGTCCGGTCCTTGGGGGTGTAGGAGGAAAGAAGCCCCTGGCTGTGAGTCCTCAAGATGGACCCTGGCCCTCTCTGGTTCTGAGTTCCTGGGAAAGTCGGTGGTGTTGGAACTCCGGATTCATTCCTCAGCGTTGAGGCACTGTCTGTGGAAACCGTGGGACAAGGTGAAGGTGGGGAGAGGAGAGGCTTGGAGTTTGGGTTTCAGCAGAGGGATCAGCAGCGTGAGGGGTCGCCTGTGTGTAGAGGAAAGGGAGTGAAGGCCAGGAGTGAGGAATGAGTCTGAGTGCACCCAGGATGGTGCTGCATCTCCTCCCACATCCACCTGGCCCCAGGGAAGGGAGAAGAAAGGCCACGAGACAAAGGGGAAACTGAGTTGGGTCCATACATGTCCTTCCATGACCTGGAGGTGCCACTGTCTGGCCCTCAGGCAGTGGGAAGTGGGGGAAGGGAGATTCCCTCCCCACGCCACCTGTTGTCTGTCCCAGGTCTCCTGGCCCCCTGTGCACCTAAGTTCAGTCTCTGTCGGCCCCCAGCATCATTTCTGGGGTTGGTGGGAGGCAGCTGGGAACAGTTTAGGGGTAGGTGGGGCCTGCTTGGGCCACTGCCCACAGTAGTGGGGAGCTTTTCTGGCACACTGACTGCACCACCCAGGCGCTGCCAGTAACAGCCCCCAGGGAGTGTTTGCAGAAGGCCTTGGTGGGCGGTGGGGGTGGACCCCACCCAGAACAAACACCTGGGCTGGCATCAGGGAGAACAGCCCTCCACTTACCTGTCTGGAGGGTCCTCTGTACCACACTGTGCGTGTCTACACTCCGAGGCTGAACACACTGAGGGAGGCCCTCCACTTTAGCACCTTGACAAGAAGGGCAGGGACACCGGGATCAGGCCCAGCCCCCTGGCCCCAAACCTGCAACCCCAGCTGGAGGGTGAGGAGGTGCTGGGCTTGGGTTGGGGAATCCGGGGTGTAAAGGGGCCTGCTCACCCCTCAGCTTGGCTCAAAGTCTCAAGGTGTCAAAGGCTCAGCCTGCCCCTCAGAAAGGAGCCCGGACCCAGCCAGATACTCACCAGGACAAGGGTGAATGTGACGAGTAGGAGGCCTAGAATGAAGAGAGCCATGGCATAGCCGGGGATGGAGGTGTCTAGCGGGCTGGGGGCTTTGGGGCTAGGAGTGCCTAGAGCAGAGCAAGAAGGCTATGGCCAGGTGGGTCCCTGCCTCCCAGACTTCTGAGATAGCATAATCTGGGCCCAGAAGGTGCTGTGGGACCTGTTATATGTCATGGACCTACCTCAAAAATACTAGCTAAGTAAAAAAGCCAGACACGAGACCACATATTGTATAATTCCATTGATTTGAAATGTCCAAAAAAGGCAAACTGATAGACACAGAAGTGGGCTGATTTACCTCAAGAGGCAGCGACTCAAGCTCTCTAGACGACAGGTGATACATCCATGAGAAAAAATAAGGAAAAGAAAAGAAACTTAAATATAAATAAATGAAAATAATGCTTCTCCCTTGTTATACAGAAAATCACATTCTTCTTGTAATAATTCGGAAGACAAAATATGAAGAAGTCTTTAATTTTGCCACTCAAAACATTCTGGTTTGCTGCTTTTTATACTTTTGTATGCATATAAATATTTTAAAACATAGAATCATAATATATAGTCTTTTGTCACTGTGTTTTGGGCATATTTCTATGGCAGTAAACATATCCTTGGCATCATCATTTTTAAAAGCTTGATGTGTATTAAGCTAATCATTCCCACCCCTGAAGTAAATGTTCTTATATATATTTTTTAATGGACTCAAGCAAGCATTTTTGGACTGAATTCATAGAAGCAGAATTTCTGGAGGACAATAGCATAAAACAATTTGAGGATATTTAATAGAAATTTTCAAATTATTCTGCAGAAAAATTGGTTCAGTTTATATTCCCACCAACAGGGGCAGAGCTCCGGTTTCCCCCTTCCATTTGCCCTCTTTGCTGGTATTTAAGCAGAAAATCTCATTGTTTTCATTACATTTCTTTGGTTTCTAGTGCTTTTGAGTGTTATTATTTTTCTCCATCACCCAGGCTGGTGTGCAACAGTGCAATCTCGGCTCACTGCAACCTCCGCCTCCTGGGTTCAAGCAATTCTCCTGCCTCAGCCTCCTGAGTAGGTGAAATTACAGGTGTCCACCTCCATGCCTGGCTAATTTTTGTATTTTTTAGTAGAGACAGAGTTTCACCATGTTGGTCAGGCCGGTCTCAAACTCCTGACCTCAGGTGATCCACCTGCCTCGGCCTCCTAAATTGCTGGGATTACAGGTGTGAGCCACCGGACCTGCCTTGAATCCTTTTTATATGTTTATTGGTGATTGTAATTCTCGTGGGAAGTGCCTGTTTCTCCATTGCCTATTTTCTGGCCAACCTCCAAAGTAACATTTCACTTAATTTTTATCCTGCTGATTGAAAGCAATTTAACTTAGTGATTTTAATGTTCATAGGAGCAGGACAGACTGTAATTATCTAGGTCTTGCCCTGTCACCCAGGCTGGAGTGCAGTGGCATGATCATAGCTACTGCAGCCTCATACTCCTGAGCTGAAGCAATTTTCCTACCTCAGCCTCCCAAGTAGCTAGAACTACAGGTGTGTGCCACCATGCCCAGCTAATTTTTTAAAATTTTTAGAGAGATGTGAATTCGCTATGCTGCCCAGGCTGGTCTTGAACACCTGACTTCAAGTAATCGTCCCACCTTGACTTGCCAAAGTGCTGGGATTATAGGCGTGAACTTCTGCTCCTGGCCAAGAGCTCATTTTGTTTGTTGGTATCTTTTCATATTTGAGGCTTTGGTGCTAGCGCTGAAGTATTACATTCACCATCTGGGGTTTACAGGACTTTTGTTTTGATATTGAACAGATAGAACTGTTTAGTTCTGCATCTTTGCAGGCATACTGAATGTGCCTACCAGGACTCTGCTTTATATCCATTGAAAGCAAGAAATAATACAGTAAAACTTTGCCTGGGTAGAGGCTTTGAAAGAATGGAGTCTTCTGGTTTAATTCTATTGACTTGGAAGTGTGAAAGTGAAAAGAATTCAAAACTTACATTTCCTGTTGAATGCAATTTGAAAATATAGCCAATGATTCCACTTTTCTTTAGTAAGTTTGGACATTCCCATCTACTTGGTGTTTTATGATAGAACTGCTAGTGTGCCTGCGACTTACATTGTGAAGATATGTTTTTAAAACTTGAGAGGTAAGAGGGTGTAAATGGTGTTGTATGAGATCAGGCTGGATGAGAACTGACACTTGTAAATATACTTTTTAGACTGAATCTCTGATTGCCACTTGTTTTCTTATTTAACTCATAAAAATAGAACACGTTGGATGAAGGGTGGGAGGAGGAAGGAGATTTATGACTTTTAATTGCATGTCATTGTTTTATATCAAGAACATATGGTGTCCTTGGCTTTGGGCCTACAGAAGGAAACACATTTTTCTACCTGTTGTATGCCAGAGGTTCTTGAACACCTGGAGGGGTTACTGCAGCACAGATTTCTGAACCTTACTCCAGAGTTTCTGATTCACCAGGTCCAGGGTGGGGCCTGAGAATTTGCATTTATAAAAAGTTCTCAGGTTCTGCTGGTGCTGCTAGTCCAGAGACTACATTGCTGAGAACCCTCTTGTCTACTAACCTTAAATTGTGGAACTCTAGAAAAAAGCTTAGTTTGGTGTGGGATAAGAATCTCACAGGTTATGGAGTAAATCATGAAAGATTCAACTCTTGATCCCAGTCTAGTGTCTAATTCAGGTAACAAGCAATACTCAGTGACATAACACAATTCTTGATTTTCATGATTGCAAGTGATAGCCAAGTATCAAGTGAGAAATTCAGTTTCATTTGCAAGGCTTAGAGAGGCCAGATGATTCTAGAAAAATAGGCCTTGTAATTGCTTTAAACCAGTAAAGAGGTTTGAGTGCTTATTAAATGGAAAGTTTTGTGTTTTTCTTTATTTTATTTTATTTTATTTTTTGAGATGGAATCTCGCTCTGTCGCCCAAGCTGGAGTGCAGTGATGTGATCTTGGCTCACTGCAACTTCTGCCTCCTGGGTTCAAGTTATTCTCCCGCCTCAGCCTCCTGAATAACTGGGATTACAGGTACCCACCACCACACCTGGATAGTTTTTGTATTTTTAGCAGACACGGGGTTTCATCATGTTGGCCAGGCTGGTCTTGAACTCCTGACCTAAGGGGAGCCACCGCACCCGGCCCAAAAGCTTTGTGTTTTTAAAGATATTAGACATGTTTCTTGTTTTTAAAAAGTCTTAATAATGTGGGAGAATAAGAGAAATGTTTTTCCAAGAGATATCCTTGTGATTATTTTACCTTATTGGAATGTTGGATAATATAGTCTGCTTCATTAATCATCAAACATGCTATGGATTTTCCATTTTTATAGGATTTGTGTCTCAATTGAGGTAATACTGGTAATTCTTGTACTCCATCTGAAGATAAAAAATGTAGGCCAAAATCATAGACCGTACATTGAAGCTGGATTATGAAGATAGCTCTGGAGGAACATGTAGACACACACACACACTGACACACATATATATAAAGTATAAACACATATATATTTTAAAGTTTATTTTTAAAGTTTTAAAGCAAAAGCCGGCCCCTCCCCTCTCCCGGAGTAAGCAGGCCCCGCCCCTCACCCCAAGTGGGCGGGGACAGCAGTTGCATGGGCAGCTTCCTTTGTGATGCCACAGGTTCCTCTGGACACACTGCTGCCTGGCCACGCCTCCTTTCCCTTTCATCTTTCTCACTGACCAATGGGCTTGGAGCATTAAGGCCACACCCCTTTTCTGTGTTCTATTGGCGCCCTGGTTACGCCTCCTCTGGCTCAGTCACACAGCTGACTGGTAGGTGACTGGAGGTGTTCCCTGATGTGGCCCCAACCCTGCCTCCCTCCCCACCCCGCGATGTTAGAAGAAACTCGAGAGCGCAAATTGGCAGCAGCCAAGAAAAAGGTAAAAAGCACCAGGTCGTGGCCCCCCAATCCAGCCAGAGATCCGCTCCAATGGCAAGACCACTGCCAGAGTCTATACCACTCCTGAGGCACACCGGGCTGGGGCCCCCAACCCTGGCACCTCTGGGCTCCCCCCACCAAAGTCCTGGCAGTCAGTCCCACTCCTTCAGCAAGAAGCCCAGCCCCTGCCCTCACCAATCACTCCAGGGTGACTTTGGGTGGGTGACTCCTGGGGCTCCCCACTCCATACTCAGCCCTCACATCCTGCCACCCCAAGCCCAACCTCCCTGGGTTCTCGGGGCTCACCTCTCCAAGGACCTGGGTCTCCCAGCCCCAGGCCCCCCCATTGCCATTCATCCCTGGGTGACTTTGAACTGGTGATTCCTGGGGTTCCCTGCTGCAGATTCGACTCTCCCCTCCTGCTGACCCAAGCCCGACCTCCCTGGGCTCTTTGGACTGGTGTCTCCAAGGACCTGAATCCCAGCTCTATGTCCCCCTCCACCATCGTGGATCGGTGACTCAGCCATCGCACTGATGTGGTTTCCCCCACCCCCAGGAGGAGTGGAATGTAGTGATGTCACAGTCCCCCTACGAACTGTCATTACTGCTGCAAGACCAGCCATTGATCTTATGACCCAGTCCCCTAAGCATTCTCACCCCATTTCTGGTTCCTTGGGTCACAGCACAAATTTCCAGCTGGAAGGGGAATGGGGACTATGGGACCTAGGGGCAAGAGGTTTCAGGCTGCCTCACTCCCTTCACATAGACATTGGCAGTGTGAAAAGCCTACACTTCACCCGTGAGCTCAAAATGTTGACTGTATCTCTGGGTGGCAATGGGAGAACGAGTTTGGTTTGGTTTTCTCCCAGCCTTCTACTCTCCAAAGAGAATTTAACATTTTTTTCTGAGTTCTCCACCTCACATTCTAATTCTCCACGGTTCTGGGACCAGACAGAGCTTCAATCACTGGTCCCTGAAGTGAGATTTGCTCATCCTCTGTGGAATAGATCTTCGGAAACTGAACTTGACACCTTGAATCTTCCTCCTATCATCTCAACCTGGGGCACTTTGAGTGCCACAGGATAAATGCGGGAGATCTTTCTAAAGCATCAGTTTCCCTTGATTCTCTTGAGAGAGGAAAAACATTAATGTACTTAGGGATGACAGTCACACAGGTTTCTAAGAGTATACCAGACTTCTCTCTGAAATGAGACTTGGTTGTCCTCTTTCTGATAAATTCCCAGATTTACCAAAAAAGCTGCCTTCTGCCATGAGGACACATTGATATAAAAGTTTGAGAGGTCCTGGTGCACTTCTTCACACTTACAGACGTGTGAGGATGTATGACTCTAAACCACACAGCGTACAGTTCCTGCCTACTTAATGCTGACTTTTCTACCACTGCCTCTGGTTTTGGTCCCTGGCAGCTGCTGATTCGTGGTAAAATCCCAGAGCTTGGAGTCAGAAGACTGAGTTTAAGTTCCATTATTGCCCCCCCCGCCTTTCATTTTTAGCCATAATATCAATCCCTCTCAGTCACTAAGTGACTGTGGCAACATCATGTACAGTTCTTGGTGGCATTAAATCAGATGGTGTATAAGAGTATTTTGCAAAAACTGTAAAGGAGGATGTGGCTGTAGGGGCTGGTAGTTATGAGTATTACTGCTCTTCTTTCCCACAGCTAAAAGAATATCAGCAGAGGAGCAGCCCTGGTGTTCCGGCAGGAGTGAAGACAAAAAAGAAAACTACTGGCTGTAGCCCTGAGACAACCACTTCTGGTGGTTGCCACTCACCTGGGGATGTGAGTCTTGGCTGGCCAGTCTCCTGGGGACAGGGGGCCCAAGGGGCAGTAGAGGGTAATTGTTGAGATTGCTGGGTACTTGTTCAGAATTCTCGGTTTGAATGCTGCCTCTCCATCTGCTAGGGATCTGATTTGTGTCAGTTGCTTGAGCTCCTTGGGCCTCTCTTTTCACATCTGTAAAATAGGGGTAGTGTGGTTTGACTTCCATTTGTGAAGTTTAAATGAGATTTCATATTGTTGTTGTTTTTATGTTAATCCCTAGTACATGGCCTGCTGTAAACACCCAGGACACCCAGGAAATGGTCATTGCTGTTTGATTTTCCTCATCCCCAGTCTCAAGGGGAACCTGGGCCAATGAGTACAGTCACTTGCCATCAGGCTGTCCCTTTAGGAGTCACTGAAGGGGGCTCCAGCGTGTGGTGAGGAAAGCCCCAGGCACTAGGAGTAAGAGAAGATCTAACTTGCCACCAGCTTGCTGGGTGACCACAGAAAAATCACTTCTTCTCCTGGGCCTCAGTTTCCTCCTCTGTAAGATGATACTGGACAAGATCAGTGTCTTTGAAACTTGCTTTTTAGCTGGAGCCCCCTTAGTTCAAGTGAACCCTTACTCAGAAGTCTGGTTTTATTAATGGAGGTGGAGGTCTGGAGCATTACCAGATTCATCGCCCACATCCTGGGCCTGAGGAGAGGGGTCCAGTGAGCATATTAAGAGCTGCATTGGTCAGGTGACTCTACCCTGTGACTGCATCGCTCAGGGAACATTTCCATCTATTTGTTCCTGCCCCGGCAAGGCCGCAGGTGGCCATTTGGAAGAACGGCATAGGCCATGGTTTTAATCTCCTCTGCTCTTCCTCAGCATTTCGTTTTCCTGAACCCACGTCTTCCTCCTACCCTGACTTTCTTGCTTCTCTCTAAACCACTTCTGTCTTTCTCCCCCTGCCTTGTTTTTTCCCTTGTCACCTCCTGTAGATTCAGGACATTCTGAAGGTGCTGGCGTCCAACCTTAACCACTCCAATGGGGTAGTGCTACCCCATTGAAAAAGTGGAAGGCGAGGCAGTGCCAGGACCCCTCTCTGGCTTTTTGTCTGCAGCTGTGCATGCCCCTGAGGCTTCTCTGGTTTGGGGGATACTTTGCCTCTGGCTTATTTTTATGTTGCTGCCATTAACCTTCAGCCTGTTTATGTCTTCTTCTTCACCTGCTTGATTGATTGGGTTTTTTCCTTCCCCACATCTTTTATAATCTTGGAAATGGTGAGACATATCTTAAAGTTTAAAAGTAATTTGGGAATAATGTACAGAGCAGGCACGTGGGATTTGGGGCTTTTTTTTTTTTTTTTTTTTTGAGACAGAGTCTCTCTGTCACCCAGACTGGAGTGCAGTGGTGCAATCTCGGCTCACTACAACCTCTGCCTCCTGGGTTCAAGCAATTCTCTTGCCTTAGCCTCCTGAGTAGCTGGGATTACAGGCACCTGCCAGGGTGCCCGGCTAATCTTTGTATTTTTAGTAGAGACAGGGTTTCACCATGTTGGCCAGGCTGGTCTCAAACTCCTGACCTCACGTGATCCACCCGCCTCAGCCTCCCAAATTTCTGGGATTACATGCGTGAGCCACTGTGCCCTGTCCCTTACTGTTTTTATACTTTATATCCATAACTGTTTCCCATGAAAGCATTTTCTTTTTTCATTTCTCATTTTTATTACCTCTGCATCATCTGCTACCCTGAAGGATCTAGAGGTAAGAGGCCCTGGGCCGAAGTGCAGTGACCTTTCATGCCAGCCCTCCAACCTCCTCTCACAGTGGGAGCTGGGTGCCCCTCTACCAGCTGAGACAGCCCACACACACACCAGCCCTAATGATTGTTCTCTCTACCTCTCCCCGCAACCCTCCTCCAACTCCTCCTCTCTGCGTGCGCCTCAGAGCCGGTACCAAGAACTGGAAGTAGCCCTGGACTCAAGCTCCGCAACAATCAATCAACTCAATGAAAACATAGAATCATTGGTAAGAGTCCAGTGGGGTCTCCTGATTCCATGCTGCCAATCCTGGACTCCAGTTTCCCCTTGGGGCCCTGAAGAAAGGGGCTAGGGCCCCTGGTGCCAAGGGTTAATGGGCAGCTGGAGTGCCTGGGCTTCACCTGGGGGGACCCCAGAGCAAGGAGCATGCAGCATGGCTCTTCTGTCACTGTCCTGTTTGCTGACTCTCGTCTTCAGACACCTCTGCTCCAGTCCTTGCCACACACACCCTGGGGTTCTCGCCTCTCAGAGAAGTGAGGGTTGTTAGGGGCTCCGTATTTCTGCCCTGACTCAGTCCCTAATTTGTTCTTTGAGTCTGGACTAGCCAGCTCTCCTCCTTGGGCTTGTGTTTCCAGAGGAGGTAGAGTATCAAAGGTCTCTGTTAGCTCTGAGAGTCCGAGAGTTAAAGGGCCCTAGAATGGGCCAGGTGCGGTGGCTCAAGCCTGTAATCCCAGCACTTTGGGAGGCCGAGACGGGTGGATCACGAGGTCAGGAGATCGAGACCATCCTGGCTAACACGGTGAAACCCCGTCTCTACTAAAAAGCAAAAAACTAGTCGGGCGAGGTGGCGGGCGTCTGTAGTCCCAGCTACTGGGGAGGCTGAGGCAGGAGAATGGCGTAAACCCAGGAGGCAGACCTTGCAGTGAGCAGAGATAGCGCCACTGCACTCCAGCCTGGGCGACAGAGCGAGACTCCGTCTCAAAAAGAAAAAAAAAAAAAGCCCCTAGAATGGAAACCTCAGGGCCAACGGCTCCCGTCTGTCCTTTTCTGTCCTGTATCTGTGCTGTGAAGACCCGTGCCTGGTCCGTATGTGCTCAGTAAACGTTCATTGAATGAACACATCTTTCTAAATCACAAACTGGCAGAACGGTGGGCCTTTCTCAGACTCCGACTCTAGAGGTTTATGTTACTGTCCTTTTGAGAGAATCCAGATTCCGACTTTGAGTTCTGTGGCTGTGGGCAAAAACCAACAAAGACCCAAATCCTCTGTCTTTGGGAGCTTGAGGAGAGTTGACCAGTTCATGTTGCCACTGGGTCTGAGAACTTTGCCTTTAAAATCCATTCCTGGCCCCTGCCTACCGCTTCCTGGTCTCGGGAATAGAGTTGAAGGGCCCCCCCCTCAGTCACCTGAATTTGACTCTCCCCACAGAAACAACAGAAGAAACAAGTGGAACATCAGCTGGAAGAAGTAACGCGATTTCTTTGTTTGCACACAACATGACTGCTGGGTTTGGGGGGCACTCAGATGTAGAGGCGCCAGTCTCGTCTCACCCACTCCCAGCCTGGGGAAGAAGGCTCACCCCTCAGATTCCACCCCATGCCTGCAGGGTCCCTGAAAACCTGGTCCCATGGGTGTGCCTGTCCTGGGGCATTGGTGGCATGCTGGGGGCATGTCTCTTGCTGTGCCATCTCTGCCTCCCCCGGGTAAGAGCTCTGTCTTCCTCTTCCTACAGGAAAAGAAAGCAAACAATGACATACACAAAGCACAGACGGAGCAGCTAGAGGTGAGTGGAGGGTGGGGAGTTTTCTCCTGTCCTCCGGAGAATGTGTCTTTCCGTCTCTTTCAGCACTTGCTTGGCTTTTCTCCCAAACGTTCAATTCCAGACAATCAACATCCTCACATTGGAAAAGGCAGACTTGAAGACCACCCTTTACCATACTAAACGTGCCGCCAGACACTTCGAAGGTGAGAACGTGGGCACCCCATCATCCTTCAACCTGGCACTTTGACAGGTCTTTAGGGGGAGTCCTTTGGGCCCCATCTCAACCTCTGTCATTACAGAAGAGTCCAAGGATCTGGCCGGCCGCCTGCAATCCTCCTTACAGCGTATTCAAGAATTGGAGCGGGCTCTCTCTGCTGTGTGTACACAGCAGCGGGAAGAGGACAGGGTGAGTCCAACCAGCTGCCCCGTCCCCTGGCAGCCTGGCTTCCCAGATGCAGGAGTGAGCCTAAAGGTCCCTTCTGCAGGATGCAGTGTCCTGCCCAGAAGGCAGCGTGCTCATTTCTCGCTGCTTTTGTGTGTGGTTGTTAGAGGCAGCCTGGGGCTGAGTCAGCTGCTGTGGGTGAGTTGGGGGCACTGTCGGGAGCAAACACTGGACACAGAGCTCAGAGGCCAAGTGCCTGCCCTGCCCTTACCTGGCTGTGGCCTTGGCCAAGTCCCAGGTGGGGTATCGGGTACTTGTACTGTGAAGGTACAGAAGAGTACCTTTACTATGTCACCATTTCTGTAGAGAGAGGAAAGATGTGTGTGTGTGTGTGTGTGTGTGTGTGTGTACGTACTATTATACATAAAACATGTCTGCAAGTGTTCATAAAAAACTCAGGAGAGAGTAACAGGGTGGCTGGGACACACTTCCCTTCTGTACCTTCTGAGTTTTGGACGATGCGAATGTATCATCCTTTCAAAAAGTGAACAAAAGATTAATTTTCCCCCCTCTATCTGTGCCCCCACACCTAGCAAGAGAAAATGGGCTTAGAGAATCGGATAGACCTGGGTGTTCAAATCCCAGCTCTGTCTAAGTGATCTTAGGCAAGCACTTAACGTCGAATACTCCATGTTTTTCATCTACGCAATAGAGGTTACCCTAGTAAATGTCTCATATGGTGGTTGTGAGGATTAAATGGGATTGTTAGCATGGTACCTGGTGAAGCACTCCATTCAGGTTCAAACAGTGGTAGTAATAACAGTAATAACAATTGTAATATGATCTGATCTCTCTGGGCCTCCGTTAGCCAGCAGTAAATTCGATCTCTTTCCCTGTCCCTTCCAACTTTACTGAGTTCTTCTAAAAACCAGACCACGGGCTTGGAAATGCCTTGATCTTTACTGACTGAGTTGTATATTGAGCCTAGCGATAACCCTTTTGAGGGGCACTGCCCGGGCTCCCCAGATCAAAACTTCTCACTCTTCACCATCCAGTCCTCGAGCCGCAGTGAAGCCGTCCTCCAGCGGCAGTTCCGGCAGACCTTAAAGGAGCGGGCGCTGCTGAACGCACACGTGACACAGGTGAGACTTTGCAGAGGGAGGGATGTGGAAGGAAGATGACCCCAGGGGACCAGGAGCAGGTGAGGACCAGTGACAGCCCTTCCTCACTTCTGTGCCCATTCCTGCAGGTGACAGAGTCATTGAAACAAGTCCAGCTGCAGAGAGACGAATATGCACAACATATAAAAGGAGAGAGGGCCCGGTGGCAGGAGAGGATGCGGAAAATGTCGGTGGAGGTGAGACCTGAGCCTTCAGCCCCCACCTTAGATGGGTCACTGGGTCTTTCTGGGCATCTGTAAAATGGGACTAGTACAGCCAGAGGTGGTCATGGGTCTGGGCTTTGTGGAGGTGGGGGCAGAGAGGAAGATGGTAGCCTGTCCAGCCACCAGCCCCCTCTCCAGGGCCCTTTCCCTCTGTGCTTTGGGCAGGCTCGCACATTGAAGGAGGAGAAGATGCGTGACACATATCGGATACAGGAGCTGGAGAGGACCTTGTCCGAACTCAAACACCAGATAGGTAAGGTGGGGCTGGTGTGACCTGGGAGCAGAACTGGCATCAGAGGGCTGTGGGGTGGCTTAGGATGCCCCAGGGAGGTGGGTGAATGGAAGGGCTTTGAGGCAGTGGGAAAGTGGTCTGTGCCAGGAGTCAGCAAGTCTTGTCATCTCCATGAGCTCAGGGTCCCCATCAGCAAAGAGGGAGGAGTGCCCATTGTCAGCCACCCACAGTGCTCTCTATCTGAAAGTGGCTTGGAAATGGGCACCATCGGGTGCGAGGAATCATTAGCAGCGAGGCCAAGCTTGGGAAGCCTGAGAGGAGCTGTGAATCAAGAGGAGGGTTGTTTCTTTTTTTTTCTTTTTTTTTTTCAGGGGGGAGGGGGTGGGAAGAGGAATCCAGAGGCCCTTATTGTCTGCTTCCTTTCTCAGCTGAGCCCTCATGCTCGGCGCCCCCAGCAGGGCCTTCTGAAGTGGAGCAGCTACAAGATGAGGCCAAACACCTGAGGAAGGAGGTGGAGAGTTTGGTGGAAAAACTGCAATTCCAGGTGGAAAACAACCAGGCCTTGAGTCTCCTGAGCAAGGAGCAAAAGGAGAGGCTTCAGGAGCTGGAGGAGAGGAGGCTGTGGGAGCAAAATGAGAGGCTTCGGGAGCAGGAGGAGTGGACGCTGCAGGAGCAGGAGAGTCTGCGTGAGCAAAAGGAGAGGCTTAGGGATCAGGGTGAGAGGCTGCGAAAGCAGGAAGAGAGACTGCGAAAGCAGGAGGAGAGGCTACAAAAGCAGGAGGAGAGGCTTCAAAAGCAGGAAGAGAGGCTGCGAAAGCAGGAGGAGAGGCTACGAAAGCAGGAGGAGAGGCTCACGCTTTCCCAGAACCACAAGCTCGACAAGCAGCTGGCCGAGCCACAGTGCGGCTTCGAGGATCTGGTGGGTTGCCCCACCTGGGGAGGCTGCCCTCATCCCTAGCCCTCCAGGCCTTTGTTTCCCCACCTGTAAAATGGGGCAGTGTAGCCCTCACATGAGATGGTACTTCTAAAGGCACCTGTGAGCCAGAGCTCATCAGGCCCTGCTCTGATGGCTGTGGGGGAGGGGATGATTTTTCTAACCTGCCTCCACCCTTCCCCGTGACATGGGAGACAGACACCAAGTTCAGGGTTCTCCAGCTGCAGTGGATGGCCACTGATTGCTTCTCTCTGTCCAGAACAAGGAGGACAAGAGCGCTCTGCAGTTGGAGCAGCGAGTAAAGGAGCTGCAGGAGAAGCTGAGTGAGGTGAAGGAGATGGTAACCTTTGCCCCATCCAAGAAGGGCTGGGAGGCGGGCACCAGCCTCTGGGGAGGGGAGGTGCCAGGCCAAAGGCAGCTCTAGCTGGAGGGAAGGTGACCCCAGCCCCCTCCAGAGCAGCCCTATAACTGTTTCTTGCTTCCTGCCCTCTGACTTTTAGAGGTGGGTAGCCCTGGGCTCCTCCCAGGTCTGGACATTATAATCCCAGCTAGAGGCATGGAGTCCCCCAATCATAGGGGAAGAGACTGGTATAAGAGGTTCCTTATGCCAGGGGCAGTAGCGCACACCTGTAATCCCAGCACTTTGGGAGGCTGAGGCAGGAGAAACACTTGAGGTCAGGAGTTTGAGAACAGCCTGGCCAACATGGCGAAACCTCATCTCTACTAAAATTACAACAAAAAAAGTTAGCTACGCATGGTGGCGCATGCTTGTAATCCCAGCTACTCAGGAGGCTGAGGCATGAGAATCACTTGAGCACGGGAGGTGGAGGTTGCAGTGAGCTGAAATTGCACCACTGCACTCCAGCCTTGGCCACAGAATGACACTCTGTCCCAAAACAAAACAAAAAAGCCTCCTTCGATTCAACCTGGATTCTGGCCTCAGTTCCACTGGTCACCGTTCAGCTATTTTTCATCTCTGAGTCTCTGTTTGTTTAACTTGAAAAGGAAGTTAGCATTTTGCTTGCAGAGGTGCTGAGGATTAAATGAGAGAATACATGGAAAGCATTAGGCTTGTAGCACACTTAGCAGATGGTGGTTGGCTCCCTCTGCTTTTCCACCAGTCTGTGGCCTGCAGTTTAAATGGTGGGAAGGAGGACATGTGATTTGAGACTGGGGAAGGAGGCATGGGGTTCTAGGCAAGGGAGGAAGTTTCTTAGGCCTGGAGCCAGGGGCCAGGGGCCCAGGCAGGTGACAGAGCCCCACAGTGCTCTCACTACCCTATTAATGGTCCCAGAATCTGGAAGCCAGCCACCACGTGCCCTCATGCCCAGGGTCTTCCTGCAGCTGGAGCTGAAGAGCCAAGAGTCTCAGAGTCTGCAGCAGCAGCGAGACTAATACCTGGGTCACCCGCAGCAGTACGTGGCCACCTATCAGCAGCTGACCTCCGAGAAGGAGGCGCTGCACAGGGAGTTACTGCTGCAGACCCAGCTCATGGACCAGCTGCGGCAGCAGGAAGCTCGGGGCAAAGCGGTGGCTGAGATGGCCTGCCAAACCTGCAGGAGACCCAGGGGAGGGAGTCGCTGAGGACAGGGCCCCGAGGGGGACAACCTGGCAACCTCCGTGCCTTCTCACTCTGTTTCCCGTCCCCTTAGGAGCACCTAGAAGCTGCCAGCCAGTGGAACCAACAGCTAGAGGCCCACTTGAGCCTCATGGCTCTCCCTGGAGAAGGTACAGGAGACCACTCAGGGGAAGAGGAGAGAGCCCCAGGAGGAAGGGGGCACTGTCAGCAGCACAGGATTGAGGGGTTGGAAGAGACCTTTAGAACAGCTGGTCATTATGCCGACCGGGTGTCTGCACTAAGCTCGGCATGAATATGGTGACCTCCTGGGAGCAGGGGGCCACCAGGTTGCCTAAGGATGAGTGAACTGGCCCAGATCAGAAAGGGAGCAGTTCAGAACTCCGGCACCGACTGGTAGCAGGACTGTGCCTGGGCAATATAGCAAGATCTTGGTTCTTAAAAGGAAAAATAAAGAACAGCAGCTCCTTCCCCTCTGGGGAGGGGCTGTCTCAGGGTTACACAGTGAGGGTGGGGAGAGGTGGGCCCACAGTACCTCCCTTGTTGGGTTGTCTGAGGACCCCTCTGGCCACCTCCCCACAGGAGATGAAGGAGGACATCGAGACAGCGAGGAGGAGGAGGCACCTCGGCCCATGCCACACATCCCAGAGGACCTGGAGTGCCAGGAGGCCATGGTGAGTCTGACTGTCCCTGCTCCACTTTGCCACCTTCCTCTGTGGTCCCTGGAAGGAGCCAGAGGCATGGGCCCCGCCCCAGGGACTGGGGATGAGTCTGTGTGTGGGGAGAGCTACCGGGCCCTGCAGGGGGCCATGGAGAAGCTGAAGATGAGTGCCTCCTGGCGTGGGCCAAGAAAAGTGGGGGCGGGGCAGGATAGGTCACTCCCGAGGTGTGACCCCATTATTTTGGCTCCAGAGCAGCTTTATGGACCTCCCGAAGGAGAAGGCGGACAGGAAGGAGCAGGTGGAAAGACTAGAGCTTGGATTCATCCAGCTCTCTGGAGCGACAGAGGGCATGAGTGAGCAGGAGGCCAGGGCATGGCAGGGGGAGCTGCAGGGCCGTCGGAGGGGCCCCAGTGTCTGAGCCCTGTCCTCTCGCAGGAGACTACATCAGCGAATATGAGAGCCAGGGGGCAGTGCCAAACACTCGGCACCAGGAGAAGGAGGACGTCATGGGTCTGGCTCAGAACGAGGAGATGAAGGTAGAGGGCGTGCAACGTCTCTGCAGGGGTGGGGGTGGGCGTGGGATGTGAAGCCAGCTCAGGCGTGGCAGCTGAGCACCCCTCCTTGCAGGTGAAGCTGCTGGAGCTGCAGAAGCTGGTGTTGCCGCTTGTGTGCAACCACGAGGGGCATGACAAATTCCCCCCCGCTGCCCAGAACCGTGGTGATGAGCCCGCTCCAGGGGCCCCAGCCCCCCAGGAGCTTGGGGCTGTGGAGGAGCAGGGTGGTGAGTAGAGCCCTCAGGCGGGGTGGGCAGGCAGGAGCAGGGGAGGCTCGCACTGTGCTCAGACCCCCGCCTCCCTCTCTCCGAAGATCTTTGTGAGGTGAGCCTGGCCCACAGCGTGGAGCCTGCAGCGGGAGAGGCCAGGGAGGGTTCTCCCCGTGGCAACCCCACCGCAGAGAAGATCGTGCAGCTGCTTCCTGTAATGCAGGACACCCAGGAGCACCCAGGCTTGGCCAGCAAACCCTGCGTCCCTTTCTTTTACCGGGCAGCGGAGAACAGGGAGATCAACATCGTCATCATCTGAGAGCTGGTCAAGAAATTGAAAACAACAACAACAACAACAACAACGAAAAGTTATGGGGTTAATCCCCTGCACAATTCATTTACTTCATTTGAATGTTACAGCCCCTCATGTTTATTTGTGTTTCTAATTTACAGTTTAAATTTATTTATAAAAAGTTAAGGGAGAGTGGCTCTTTCCCTAATGTTCACTGTGGCATCCTTTAGCATTTTTGTTTTTACTTTGATAATTGTAGGTCTTGAGTGTGCATATCGAGTTTGCCCTCAGGTGGTGGGAGTTCAAACACACAAAGACCCACTGTTTGCACAAAACTATTCTTGCTGGTTTGGAATAGGCTGCCATGCTTTTTTTACTGTTATTGCAGCATGTATATTCATTACAGAATTCAGATAAAATTCGCTTGTGTTCTGCTATTATGTTTGATGGAATCCTAATCACAGTGAGCTCTTCATTAGCTCAATATGTGGTTTGCCCTCAAGTGCGCACTGTTTCTTACTTTGTAATATGCCCCCGTGAGTACTGACATGTAGAGTTGTTTAAAGGCCGAGAACTGGAAACAGCCTTTCCCCTATTTTCTGTGTATTGGGGATGGGAGGAATAACACTTTGTGGAGCTTTATAAATCTACAGAAGAGGAAAGTGGCCTGCTCTGGCAGGTGTGTGCAGGATAGAGTGTGTTTCATTTGTTCTGGTGCCAGGAATGAGTGCGGTACTATGGTAGTTCCCTTAGGATTTGTACGTGCTCTGGGCTCCTGAAGATATCGCAGCATGAGCTGCAGCAGTTGGACTCTTTCTCAGTGACCTAAAAGGGATTATTTCTGAGGAATGAAAGGCTCCCATCATTGACTATGGATGTGGAAAATCTTTTCTAGCTTAGAGCCTTTATATCTACAATACTTTAAAGTCAGAGTTCATATTACCTGTTTTAATCACATGACTACAAGTCCCAGTACGCAAAAGGGCACTGGTTGGCATTCTTCTTAATGTATTCAGTAAAGATCGTAAGAAATCCTTTCAGAGTTTAAATGTCCCTGGAACAGGCATACAGGCTCTAGTCAAGAATGAATGCGAGTGAAGGAAAGCTGTGTGACACCTGGCATTCCTCTATGTTCATGGAGCTTCTTTGAGGCTAGAAGATTGATTTTACCATCTAGACCTCTCTGGCTAACACCTATTCTTTATTGATTACTCTGACATAGGAATTTACTTATTTTCCTTGAATGGAAAACATTGTAAAAACAATAACAACCATTATTAAAACCAATATATGTGAGAGTACTTAGTTGAAACAAAAAAGAGATTTAGTAGACAGTATTACACTACATTTGAAAATCAAGGGGAAGTTTATGCAACTTAAAATGTTTACAAGCTGCTGTGCAATCTACTGTTTGTGAAGCTCAAAGTATTATGAGGAAAAGTGTCTATACCATCACAGAGTTATGTTTCCTCACAAAGTTCTTTACGAAGAGTGAAATATGTTTTTATACCTCTCGGTTTCAGTTAGAGGCATATTTTGTGCCCTATTTATGTTAATGTGTCGTACATGATGAATGAATTCTTTCAGTCATACATTGCCTAAATCATAACTTAGTGGTTGCGATGAGCCGAGATCATACCACTGCACTCCAGGCTGGGCAAAAATAGTAAACTCCATCTCAAAAAAAAAAAAAAAACCTATAATAATAATAGAAATCAAAGTGTATAGTTTATAATGTACCACAGACAGGCGGGACGCAGTGGCTCATGCCTGTAATCCCAGCACTTTGGGAGGCCGAGGCAGGTGGATCACCTGAGGTCAGGAGTTCGAGATCAGTCTGGTCAACATGGTGAAACCCTGTCTCTACTAAAAATACAAAAATTAGCTGGGCATGGTGGTGGGTGACTGTAATCCCAGCTACTTGGGAGGCTGAGGCAGGAGAATAGCTTGAACCTGGGAGGTGGAGATTGCAGTGAGCTGAGATCATGCCATTGCACTCCAGCCTGGGGGACAAGAACAAAACTCTGTCAAAAAAAGAAAAGAGGAAGGAAGGAAAAGAAAGAGGGAGGGAGGGAAGGAAGGAAGGAAGAGAAAGAAAGAGGGAAGGAAGGAAGGAAGAGAAAGAAAGAGGGAAGGAAGGAAGGAAGGGAGACCATATTCATACTAGTAGCTGCTTATGACTAATACAAGGATGAGGGATAGAAGGGATTCCAACTTTATAATACATTCTTTCTTTTATATAATAATAATAATAATAAAGACAGCCAGGCACAGTATCTCATGCCTGTAAACCTAGTGCTTTGGGAGGCTGAGGTGGGAGGATCATTTGAGCCCAGGAATTCAAGACCAGCTTGGGCCACAGAGCAAGACTCCATCTCTACAAAAATTTTAAAACAATTAGCCAGGTATGGTAGCCTGTGCCTCTAGTCCCAGTTACTAGGGAGGCTAAGGCAAGAAAATCATGTGAGCCCAGGAGGTCGAGGCTGCAGTCAGCTATGACAGTGCCACTGCACCTGCACTCCAGCCTGGGTGACAGAGTGAGACCTTGTCTCTCTTTAAAAAAAAAAGTGAAGCAAATATAACAAAATATTAACAACAGTCAGCGTTGATTCTGTGGTAGGAACATATTTGTTTGCAATATCATGCTCTGTACTTTTCTGTATCTTAAAAACCTTCCTGGCCAGGCGCGGTGGCTCATGCCTGTAATCCCAGCACTTTGGCAGGCCGAGGTGGGTGGATCATGAGGTCAGGAGTTCGAGACCAGCCTGGCCAACGTGGTGAAACCCCATCTCTACAAAAGATACAAAAAATTAGCCGAGGGTGATGCTGCGTGTCTGTAATCCCAGCTTCTTGGGAGACTGAGGCAGGAGAATTGCCTGAATCCGGGAGGCAGAGATTGCAGTGAGCCTACATTTTGCCATTGCACTTCAGCCTGGGTGACAGGGGGAGACTCCATCTCAAAAAAGAAAAAAAAAATCCCCCTTCCCATATAAATATGCCTAGTTAATAAAAGCAATCCTAAAAGATTACATACAGTATGTACGTAATTTTTTACTTTTTTTTTTTTTTTTTAGAATTTATTAAGCAGGGGAGCGGAGGGGAGATGTGGCACAAATAGAAGTATGTAACATTCAAACAACAAAATCTGGGATTTTTGAAAAAATCTTTCAGTTACGGTTACACAAAGGGTCACTTCCTCCCCCAACGACACAGGGACCTCTCAAAGGAGAGGAGGGAGTAAGTCCCATGGTAGGGCCACTGGTTGCTCCTGGATTTCGGAATGATTTCTGCAGAGGTTTCAAGACCCTGGGCTCAGGGTCGAGACTTCATAGTGGGGCAGCTAGACCCAGCAAGATGGCTGCGACGGTGAAGCCCTGGGCGGCGATCCAGGCATGCATCTTGAGCTGTAAGCACTGGCTGTTGCCCTGGTGGAAGCAGTAGAGGCCTTTGGTGAGGGCGGCCGCCGTGCCCAGGCAACCTATGGGTACCACCGTGTTCTCGCACGCCTTGCGAAGGAACCTTTCCTTGAAACCCTCTGGATTGCTGTAAACAGTGGGCTAACCCCTCAATGACGGGAGGCTTCGATGATTCAAAGGGGGCCTCCAGAGTCACAGTGCCTGAAGTGGCCATGCCCGGGCCACAGTTGCAGGAGAAAATCCTTTTTCTAATTTTTTTTATTTTTGAGACGGAGTCTCGCTCTGTAGCCCAGGCTGGAGTGCAGTGGTGCAACCTTAGCTTACTGAAACCTCTGCCTCCCTGGTCCCAGTTCAAGCAACTCTCCTGCTTCAGCCTCCTGAGTAGCTGGGATTATAGGAACGTGCCACCATGCCAGGCTAATTTTTGTATTTGTATTTTTACTAGAGACGGGGTTTCACCATGTTGGCCAGGCTGGTCTCGAACTCCTGACCTGATGATCCGCCCACCTCGGCCTGCCAAAGTGCTGGGATTACAGGCGTGAGCCACCGCGCCCAGCCTACATGTTTTATATAATGTTATTTGATATAACAACTTGGAAAGGACAAAATTATAGAAATGGAGAATAGATTAGTGGCTGCAGGGGTTAGGAATGGGGAGGTGGTGGTAAGGAAGTATATGTTTATTAAAGGGTAACGAGAGGGAGGCTTGTGGTGATGGAACTCTTTATATCTTGACTATGATGACAGATACACAAAACCTACACGTGTGACAAAACTGCACAGAACTAAATACACACAAATGAAGGACAAGTGGGGGAGTCTAAATCAGATTGGTTGACTGTATCAATGTTAACATTCTGGCTGTGCTATTACACAATAGTTTTGGAAGATGTTACCATGGGATAACTGTAGAAAGGGTACATGTGATCTGTCTATTATTTCTTATGACTGTAGGTGAATCTACAATTATCTCATAAGATAAAGGGCGTGGTGGCTCACACCTGTAATCCCAGCACTTTAGGAGGCCGAGGCAAGCAGATCACTTGAGGCCAGGAGTTTGAGACCAGCCTGGCCAACATGGTGAAAGCCCATCTCTACTAAAAATACAAAAATTAGCCAGGTGTGGTGGCACACTACTCAGGAACTACTCAGGAGGCTGAGGCAAGAGAATCGCTTGAACCCAGGAGGCGGAGGTTGCAGTGAGCCAAGATCACACCACTGCACTCCAGCCTGGGTGATGGAGTGAGACTCTGTCTCAACAACAACAACAAGACTGCAAGGGAATAATGTTCTGTTTGGGAAAGAGATTGGATGTAAATAGGGGGTCTGGTAGCTGGGCGTGGTAGCTCACACCTATAATCCCAACACCTTGGAAAACTGAGGCAAGAGGATCACTTGAACCTAGGAGTTTGAGACCAGCTTGGGCAATATAGCGAGATTCTGTATCTATAAAAAATGAAAAAAATTAGCTGGGTACGGTAATGCATGCCTGCGGTCTCAAGTACTCAAGAGGCTGAGGCAAGAGCATCAATTGAGCATCCAGAAGTTGAGGCTACAGCGAGCCATAATCATGCCACTGCACTCCAGCCTGGGCAATAGGGGAAGACTGTGTCGCTAAAAAAAAAAGTAAAGAAAAAATAGAATGTATAAAAGTAAATGAAAATTAAAAATAGGGGTCTGGAGCTGGTAGGGAAGAAACAGAGCTGTATGGGAGAATACTTTCCCTTGTTGATATGTGGTCTGTGTCCCCTTTTTCTCCTCTTATTTTCATTTGCATTCTTGCTCTGATTGACTTCCTTCTCAAGTGCCTCTTCTCTCTGACTTTCCCTGTCTCATGATTTTCCCTCTTTGCTAAAAGACTCTATCCCTGCATCTTATTCAGAGCACACTGACTACACTGGACAGGATTTACAAGAGGGAAGAGGTACTCACAGAATCCTGGATTTCTGAAACACTTAAGCTACAAACGTAGGTGAATATCAGAGTCCAATAGTCACATATTATACAGAGGAAAACCGAAGTGCTGAGAAGGGAAGTAACTGTGTTACTCACAGAGGGAATTTTTGGTAAAGTTGGAATATGAACCTGGGACCCGCTAGGACAGCTTCCCTAATTTTTTTTTTTTTAGACAGGTTCTCACTCGTCACCAGGCTGGAGTTTGGTGGCATGATCAAAACTCACAGTGGTCTTGACATCCCATGCTCAAGTGATCCTCCTGCCCTAGCCTCCCGCATAGCTAGGACTGCAGGAGTGTGCCACCATGCCTGGCTAATTTTTTTTGTATTTTCATTTTGTAGAGATGGGGTCTGGATATGTTCCCCATCTGGTCTCAAACTCCTGGACTCAAGTGGTCCTCCTACCTTGTGCTCCCAAAGTGCTGGGATTAGAGGTGTGAGCCATTGCGCCTAGCCCTAGTTTCTGTAATTTTCAATAGACGGAGCTCACTAGTTGGAGAGAAAGAGGTTCCTGGGGGCAATCAATTAAAACAGAGAGAAATTAGAGCAACATGGTAAGAGAAATAATCTAACCAGGTGCAGTGGTTTGTGCCTGTAATCCTAACACTTGGGGAGGTCAAGGCAGGAGGATCACTTGAGCCTCGGAGTTTGAGACCAGCCTGGGCAATATGGCAAAACTCCATCTCTACAAAAAATAAAAAATTAGCTGAGCATGGTGGTGCATGCCTGTAGTCCCAGCTACTCAGGAGGCTGAGGTAGGAGGCTCTCTTGAGCCTAGGAATTTGAGGCTGCAATGAGCCATGATTGTGCCACTGCATTTCAGCCTGGGTGACAGAGCAAGAGACTCTGTCTCAAAAACAGAAAGAAAAGAAAGAAAAAGAAAAAGAAAAGAAAGAAAGGAAGAGAAAAAAAGAAAAAGAAAAGAGAAAGAAGGAAAGAAAGAGGGCAGCTGGGCGCAGTGGCTCATGCCTGTAATCCCAGCACTTTGGGAGGCCGAGGTGGGCAGATCACCTAAGATCAGGAGTTTGAGAGCAGCCTCGCTAACATGGTGAAACCTCGTCTTTACTAAAAATAGAGAAAATTAACCGGGCGTGGTGGCACACGCCTGTAGTCCCAGCTACTAGGGAGGCTCAGGCAGGAGAATCATTTGAACCAAGGAGGCAGAGGTTGCAGTGAGCTGAGATTACGCCATTGCATTCCAGCCTGGGCAACAAGAGCAAAACTCCATCTCAAAAAAAAAAAAAAAAAAAAAAAAAAAAGAGAGGGAGAAAGAAGAAGGAAAGAGGGAGGGAGGAAGAGGAAAGAAGGGAGGGAGGGAAAGTTATAGTTATTAAGTAATTATGAGCCAGAGTTATAAACTAGCCAGATGGTTTTGTGATGGAATTTGGGTAGAATGAAAATCTCAAGAGGTTAAATTCCTAAGAGGCAACTCTTCTCTCTTACTAACTATGGATTATTTTAAATGCACCCGATACCCCTCCTCAGGATGTAATGTTATACCATAAATGCTATGGGGAGAAACTGCCCAAATGAACAGACCAGCGCTCACGCTGAGAACAGGAATAGGGAGTAGACTATTTTGAGCCTACCTTTTAAAAAAACACTTGCATTTTGGGAAAATATCAAAAAACATGTCCAACAGGGTTATCCTGTTGGTACCAAAGACCTTCAGAAATTTCAGAGCATAGGATGTTGGTAAGAAGCACCAAAGCAGAAAGCACCTCCTTCTGCATGCGAGAAACCATCATTTACGTGGGAGTGATGTTGGCTAACACAAGGAAGGGTCTCTGTTAAGCAAGTGAAGGGTGGAAGGAGCTGTTGCCAGAGCCCGCCAGAAGCATCCGGGTAAGCAGCTACTGGCCCACACCTTTCCTACTTACATGGAACAGTGGAAAGTGCCAACAGAGTTCTCCCGGCGAATGTCTTCATATGCCTCATAGATTCCCTGCTTTTGCCTGGGCAAAATAGTCCATCAACCAAAGTTTAGGTTTTCTGCTCTTCTTCCCATTCTTACCCAGCCGGGGGAGTCTACAGCCTAATTCAGGTTTGACCTCAGTAGCTAGAGGAAACGTGGTGAAACAAAATAAAGAAGTTAGAAATGGTTAAACAAAGAAGTTAGAAGCTGATTTACCTTTAAAAATAACAAACTTAAGTTCTTATCTACAGTAAGCTTTATGGATTGAAAATTATTCTGACTTCTCATCTCAACAGATATCCTACACATATCACACATCAGCATACATATATGCCTCTTAGAAAAGTTCTGCTAATAAAACTCGAAGGAAAAATGAGATCATGAATAAACTGAACATTAAAAAAATTTATCTTTCATAACTTTTCATTCAATCTAATATCTGTGTATGTATAATCATTTATTCATGTACTAATTCATCTATGTATTTACCAATCAATAAATATAATCTGATGTGCACTATGACAAATGAGGTCAAAAAAAAGGAGATACCCAGATGCACACAAGATATAAAGATGCAGGGCTGGGCACGGTGGCTCACGCCTGTAATTCCAGCAGGAAGGGTAGGCTGAGGTGGACAGATCACCTGAGCTCAGGAGTTCAAGATCAGCCAGGGAAACATGGTGAAAACCCATCTCTACTAAAAATACGAAAACTTAGCTGGGTGTGGTTGCAGGTGCCTGTAATTCCAGCTACTCAGGAGGGTGAGCCTGAGGCACGAGACTCACTTGAACTCAGGTGGTGGAGGCTGCAGTGAGATCGTGCACTCCAGCCTGGATGACAGAGTGAAACTCTGTCTCAAAAAAAAAAAAAAAAAAAAGAAAAAAAAAGAAAAAAAAGTGCTATATTGAGGACTGAGACCTGAGATAGTGAGAGACAGCGATGTACAACTTGAGTCACACTGTGGACTGACAGGATGGGAAGAGCTAAGGGACTGTCTGAGGTGGGGGTGGCTGTCTGGTTCACTTGTTACTGCCTTGTTTATGTGACTTTGATAGTACTTAGCTTCTGCTGTTGATGCTCAGGGGGAGATACACCTAAACCACACAGACAGCATTCTTCTGAAAAGGAGAAGTTGCCAGGGAGTGCGGACCAGTAGTCTCAGTGGCCCTGTACCCTCCAAGCAGAAGTGTAGACTTCTTAGCTCTTCTTCCCTGTGACTGGCCTTCAGGTATAATTTCCAGTATATGGCTGCTTATAAATTCTATAGCTCAGGAGAATAAATAAGAGGCTGCTTTTCCAGAAAATCCAGTATTGGTCTTCCTCCTTTGGAGGCTTAGAGTCAGAACTCTCTTGTAGGCATGGTAGGATCCATGGAGGTGGCCACATCTTGCTTTCTTCCGTGAGTATTAGATCCCACAAGATGACCGCACAGCTAAACATAATTAAAACTTAGGTTGTATGATATTTGTTCCTTTCCTAAAAACCCTCAGTGACTCCTTATTATCCAGAGGGAGCATATAAGCTAAATAAATGTGAACTTTTTTCTCCAAGTAAAACATTCTCCCCAGTGAATAGAAAATCTTGTTTTCCTGTGTTACACTGAACCAAAATGGTTTTTTTTTTTTTTTCTTTTTAAGACAGAGTCTTGCTCTGTCACCCAGGCTGGAGTGTAGTGGCACAATCTCATCTCGCTGCAACCTCCACCTCCCGGGTTCAAGTGATTCTCCTGCCTCAGTCTCCTGAGTAGCTGGGATTACAGGCGCCTGCCACCACGCCTGGCCAATTTTTGTATTTTTAGTAGAGATGAGGTTTTGCCATGTTGGCCAGGCTGGTCTCAAACTCTGGACCTCAAGAGATCCATCCATCTGCCTCGGCCTCCTAAAGTGCTGGGATTACAGGCATGAGCCACCGCGCTTGGCCTCCTTTAAAATTATTATTATTATTATTATTATTATTATTATTAAGACAGAGTTTCCCTCTGTTGCCCAGGCAGGAGTGTAGTGGCACCACCTTGATTATAGACGTAAGTCACTGGGCCTTGGGATTATAGATGCGAGTCACTGGGCCCAGCTTTTTTTTCCAGTTTCAAAGTATTATTTTTAATTATCCAAAATAAATGTGTAGTAAATACTCTTTTTATAAATCTTTGTTTTCTTTATTGCTTCCTTAGCATATAATTTCAGAAATAGAACCGATCAAAGGGTATGCACATTTTTAAGGATTTATAATGCCAGATGCCTTCCAAAAGATGTTAACAACTTATTGAACTGACAGTATATAAGGGTGCTATAAAGTAATTTATTTATTTGAAAAACAAATCTTTATTGTGTAGAAATATATATTTTAAAAATCCCCCAGGAAAGATGCTCTTCTCTCATTTCCCCATCCTCTTCCCCTTGTTCCACACCTCTGATATAAAGGACATTATTATGTCTTATTAAAACTTCATCCACATTGGGCGTGGTGGCTCACGTCTATAATCCTGGCATTTTGGGAGGCCAAGGCAGGCAGATCACTTGAGGTCAGGAGTTTGAGACCAGCCTGGCCAACATGGTGAAATCCTGTCTCTACTAAAGACACAACAATTAGCCAGGCGTGGCGGCTGGCGCTTGTAATCCCAGCTACTCTGGAGGCCGAGGTATGAGAATCGCTTGAACCCGTAGGCTGCAGTGAGCCGAGATCGCACCACTGCACTCCAGCCTGGGTGATAGAGCCAGACTCTGTCTCAAAATGAGATAAAATGAAACAAAATGAAAACTTCATCCAGACATCTAGACAACACTTTATGTATTCTTCTGTATTTGCACGTTACATGTTCATATAGCCATGTACAGATACCAGTTAACCTTTGTAATCCATTCCCCACTTAAGTTTCACCGTTTACTGGCTTTTCAGTGAATCCCTTGAGGAAAGGTTTGGAATTGAGAGGTAAATCCTTTATAAGGAGAATGCTGCAGTCTATTCACTATTCACCGATGACTAAACTGCCCCCGGTCCTCCTGACTGTAGCAGGTACCCCCAGACAGTCATGCAAATGGACTAGGCCTGAGTCTGTAGTTCTTTGCTCTGAAAAAAGAGACATAATGGCTTCTGCTTTCTATTTCTCGTTTTGTGGAAATAATAGAGGAGTTTTTCTAGAATGGTTTTGGATCTGGTGGTTAAAGGGACCTTGGATATTTAGGCCCTGAAATAAATGGTTGCATCTTTGAAGGAAAAGGTGAAAGTAGTTTCTTACACTTTAGTGAAGAGGCCTTTGGAAAATTTTGTTCTAGATGTTGTGTATTCTCTGTAGAGGAGTGCTGGGAATTCCCCAAATCGGTGGAACTAACGGGTAACTGAAGAGAACAGGGAGTGACATATCAGATTGAGAATCAGTCTTTTGAAAGTGGCAAAAGACTATGTGTAAAAAGAATAGGGTAGAAGATAAAAAGAATAGGGTAGAAGACATTAGATTCAATTCCTCTTTTTATTTTTTTGATTCCTTGGGAATGATTTCTTCCTAGACTGCCAGTGTTGTATAGTAACCCCACCCATGAAGAGGACTGCAATACTGAAAAACTGCATGAAACTAAGCACTGTGGGTTGGGCAGGGTGGCTCACGCCTGTAATTCCAGCACTTTGGGAGGCCAAGGTGGCTGGATTGCTTGAGCTTAGGAGCTTGAGACTAGCCTAGGTAACAAGATGAAACCCTATCTGTACAAAAGATACAAAAATTAGCTGGGTGTGGTGGCATGAAGTTGTAGTCCCAGCTCCTTGGGAGGCTGAGGTGGGAGGATCACTTGAGCCTGGGAGGTAGAGACTGCAGTGAGCCGTGATTGTCCCACTGAACTTCCGCCTGGGCAACAGAGCAAGATCCTGTCCCAAAAACAAAAAAACTAAGCACTGGGGATTAGAAATGAATAATTATTTATTTATTTATTGATTTATTTAGAGACAGAGTCTTGCTCTGTCTCCCAGGCTGGAGTGCAGTGTCAAGATCTCGGCTCACTTAGGCAAAGTGTTTAATCTCTGAAAAGTGGAGAATTTAGCACCAGGCATGGTGACTGGTGCCTGTAATCCTAGCTACTTGAGAGGATGAGATGGAAGTGTTAAAGGTGGAGAGTGTCCAGATTATTGGTGTCTTGACAAAAGAATTGGACAAAATGCACAAACAAAGCAAGGAAGGGACAAAGGAATTTATTAAACATGAAAGTACTAGGCCGGGCGCGGTGGCTCAAGCCTGTAATCCCAGTACTTTGGGAGGCCGAGGTGGGTGGATCACGAAGTCAGGAGATTGAGACCATCCTGGCTAACATGGTGAAACCCCGTCTCTACTAAAAATACAAAAAACTAGCCGGGTGTGGTGGGGGGCGCCTGTAGTCCCAGCTATTCGGAGGCTGAGGCAGGAGAATGGCGTAAACCCGGGAGGCGGAGCTTGCAGTGAGCCGAGATCGGGCCACTGCACTCCAGCCTGGGTGACACAGCGAGACTCCGTCTCACAAAAAAAGAAAAAAAAAAAAAAAAAAAAAAGAAAGTACACTCCACAGTGTGGCAGTGGGCCTGAGCTTGGAAGTTCAAGGGCTCTGTTACAGAATTTTGGGGAGTTTAAATACCCCCAGAGGATTCCACGGTTACTTCAGGTATGCCTTATGTAAATGGAGAAGATGAAGCAAAGTTACAAAGACATTTACGATCTATGCCCTATGGACAGAATATTTCCTGTTACAGCTGCAGTGTGAATCAGCCTTATGTTCCCTGCCTCCAGACCCTATTTTTCTGCCTCAGGAGGATTGCTTGAGCCTAGTAGTTCAAGTCCAGTCTGGACATCATAGTGAGAACCCTGTCTCTGAAAAAAAATTTTTGAGACAGAGTTTTTCTCTTGTTGCCCAGGCTGGAGTACAATGGCACGATCTCGGCTCACCGCAACCTCTGCCTCTTGGATTCAAGCACTTCTCCTGCCTCAGCCTCCCGAGTAGCTGGGATTACAGGAGCCAGCCACCACGCCTGGCTAATTTTTTGTATTTTTAGTACAGACGGGGTTACACCATGTTGGCCAGACTGGTCTCGAACTCCTGACCTCAGGTGATGTGCTCACCTCAGCCTCACAAAGTCCTGGCATTACAGGCGTGAGCCACTGAGCCCAGCAATTTTTTTTTTTTTTTTTTTTTTTTTTAGACGTAGTCTCCTTCTATCGCCCAGGCTGGAGAGCTGTAGTGTGATCTCGGTTCACTGCAACCTCTGCCTCCTGGGTTCAAGTGATTCTCCTGACTCAGCCTCCTCCCGAGTAGCTGCGATTACAGGTGCCCACTACCATGCCCGACTAATTTTTTGTATTTTTAGTAGAGACGGGGTTTCGCCATGCTGGCCAAACTGCAAAAAAAATTTTTTTAATAAATGAAAAGCAGAGTATTTATCTGAAAAAAGTGGGAGACTAAGAGTCTCATGGGATTGTTATAAAGATTAAGAGAGTGTTACTGAAATACTTAGAAGAGCTGTCATTTTATTGCTGTCTTTTCCCCTTGTGTTTGGATAGATTACCGTACTTGTTTCTTCTACGTAACTGTAATTATTTGTCAGTGGGGTTCTCCTTCTCTTAAAGGCCTGGAGAAACTTGTCTTAAATGCTTTCCCGATTCACGAATTGGGAGACGCAGATTTTATGTCTACATTACAAGGGCGAGACTTAAAAGTATGAATTGGGACTAAAGTCAGTGCTCAGGTGCAGCGATCCTCTGTTTTGTTCATCACACAGCTCCCGGCACTTTAATCAATGAGGCTCAAAGAAACGACGGGCTTAGGTCATGCAGTAATCAAATCCAGAACTCATGTTTGATTCCAAAGCCCACACGTTTTCCTGGTGTAGAAACACTAAACATTTAATTCACCGCACCTGGGGCCAGACAGGCACTGGAAAACGCCTGAAGTATGCTAGGAAGGGAAGACTGTGGTAAAAAGGCCAAGAAATGTTTATCTACAGTCGCAGCCGCCATTCAGATCGATTTCACTGCCTTGCAGAAACGCAGGCCGACTGTCGTCTCTTTATCCCATGGCCGATTTCTTGCGAAATCTCCTAACTTTTAAATATTTCCGATCAAAAGACTGCTGCTCAAACGGAGCCCACCGGGAGCGTGTTTGCAAATTCTGGAGTAAACAAGAGTGGGAAGCTGATAAGGTGAGTACCTCAATTCCATAGGGATAGCCAAGAAACGGGGAGTTTCGTACCAAAGGCAAGAATGAGATTCTCCGCCCGAGGGTCCCGGAAGGAGGACTGAATTAAATGCAGATTAGAGTCAGGGCACGGCCAGGTGGCGGGGGAAACAGGCTGACATCCCAGATGGCTGGCCTATCCAGCCAGCGCGGCCGGAGGTACACACCATGTACAGACCACGACGAGAGGGGTTAGGGGCTTCTCGGGATAAAGGCAGCGAGTGGCTGCGCATTCCCTCCCCTACTCTTTCAGAGGTAAGCCTTCTGTGGAGCAGACTCTAACTCTCCCCCGATTCCTTAGGTCACTCGGCTATTTACTTCCTTCCCCGGCTCCTCAGCGTCCTCCGCAGTCCTACAACTTCCGCTTGCCTCGTTGTCTGGGAAACCGCCGACTTCCGGTCGCGCAGTGGTGGGCTGAGCCAAGATGGCTGAGGAGAGAGTTGCGACAGTGAGCGCCCAGATTCTCTTTAGTTGCCCGGCCAGGGCAAGGCAGGCTGGCGGGTGGCCTCTGTCCCATGCAGCGGTTCCTGGAGAGAGGCGGAGCTGGGTGCCGAGCGGCTGAAGGTGGGCGGGGCGACACGGTTCCCTTCCTACTGTCCCGGGAACTGGTCGCCTGGGGCAAGTCTGGATACTTAGCAGCACAGGTCCTGTTCTAGGACTGTGGTCCCTCTTGGGGTGCCCTGGACGGAGAAGGGAGACTTCTCACCTGTAATGGCTCTTACCCTAGTCCCATCTTTTTTTTCTCTCGGGGGTTTGGAAGGTAATAACTAGCACTTGTGTAGACAGTTTCTGTTAATCCCGTGATTTGGGAATTTAACATGAACGACAGCCTGGAAGCTTGCAGCGTCACTGCCTCCTGCCAGTGGAGCAGGGCTATGTTTTTTCTGTGGTGATTAAGTTTAGGAAAGTACGGTTTTGGAATTCAGCTGAAGGCTGAGTTGGGCGTTAACTCCACAGAACTGCTAATAGAGAGGAACCCGATGAATTCAGGATGAGCTAGTCGCTGTTTTTATGAGGCATATATCCATAATTGGATCTAATTTCGGTGAAGTGCCAAGTATGAAGATTTGTTTATCTTGCTTTAGTGTTGGGTTTCAAAGCTTGTTCTGTGCATTTGTTAGAATGATTTTAGGTATTCGGAATTTATTGTCTTTCGAAAAACGCCTTGGAAAACAGTACGATAGCAGCCTTTGACTGTTTTACAACTTAGTTTTGGCTAAGCAAGGTTAGTGTTATTGCTAGAGGGCCTTTTGTTTGTTTTCTACTCTCATTTGCAGAGTTGTCATATTATTCTAGCCTAATTAGAAAACTCTGAAGACAAACTTTTTTTTTTTTTGAGACGGAGTGTCGCTGTTGTGGTCCCGGGCTGGAGTGCAATGGCGCTATCTCGGCTCACTGCAACCTCCGCCTCCCGATTAGCTGAGAATACAGGCGCCTGCCACCACGCTCGGCCGAAACATTTTTATTAAGCTAAGAAATTTAAAATAACTGGGCCGGACGCGGTGCATCACGCCTGTAATCCCAGGTATCCGGAAGGCTGAGGCAGGAGGATCACTTGAACCCCGGAGGCGGAGGTTGCAGTGAGCCGAGACCACGCCACTGCACTCTAGCCTGGGCGACAGAGACAGACTCCGTCCCCTCCCCCCCACAAAAAAAACCCAAAGATTTTAAAATAATTAAATAGACCAGGCGTGGTGGCTCACGCCTGCAATTCCAGCACCTTGGGAGGCTGAGGTGGGTGGATCGCCTGAGGTCAGGAGTTGGAGACCCGCCTGGGTAACGTAGTGAAACCCCGTCTCTACTAAAAAAATACAAAAAATTAGCTGGAAATGGTGGCAGGCGCTCGTAATCCCAGCTGGTAGGGAGGCTGAGGCAGGAGAATCGCTTGAACCCAGGAGGCAGAGGTTGCAGTGAGCCGAGATCGTGCCATTTCACTGCAGCCTGGGCAACAAGAGCGAGACTCCGTCTCAAAAAAAATAAAAAATAGCATGGTTAATGTTACTGGGTTTTAAATATTAAAAACATAGGAAAGAAAATACTTCTCCACAATCTTAAAGTGTAAAAGATAACGGGTAACGTAACATTGCTACAAGTATAGCTTATCCTTTAGTGCTCATCACAGGTGTTTGTGTAACAGAATATGAACTTGAGTCTGTGAGGGCAGAATTGTCCTGTACATTTGAATGTCTAATACTGTTTTAAAGAGAATAGTTTTTGTTTTGATGTGACTTTAGCAATTAAGCCTGAAGTTAACTATTTTCATTGTTGTCAGATTTATTGCTAGTATTATGTTTATAGTAATTTTCATCTTTTCAAGTTAGCAATGCATGGAAATTTGAATTTCTGCCCTTTTTGGAAAAGTGGTCTTTTATTTATCTTTATTTTTATTTATTTATTTTTTTTGGAGATGGAGTCTCAATCTGTCGCCCTGGCTGGAGTGCAGTCGTGCGATCTCGGCTCAGTGGAACCTCCGCCTCCGGGGTTCAAGCGATTTTTCTGCCTCAGCCTCCCGAGTAGCTGGGATTACAGGCCCTCACCAGCACGCCCAGCTAGTTTTTGTATTTGTGCAGAGACGGGGTTTCACCATGTTGGCCAGGCTCTTCTGGAACTCCCGACCTCGTGATCTGCCCGCCTCGGCCTCCCAAAGTGTTGGGATTCCAGGCGTGAGCCATTGCCCCCGGCCTTATCTTTTAATACAATTAAAAGAACCCAGTAATCCTACTCCTAGACCTGTGTCCCATAGGAAGAAAAGTTAAACATGAGCGTGTAGTACTAGGGCATTCACTGTAGTACTGTCTGTAGTGTCAAAACGCTGGAAGCAAATTAAATGCCCATTAATAGGGTAATTGATGACTTCAGATATTTCCATACTGTGGAATATTATGCAGTCATTAAAAAGAATGTTATAACTAATTGCTTTTCTTCTCAGAAGCCCCTCTCTCTTACTAGAGAAAGCTGTTCTCTTTCCTTTCTTCTGCCTATTAAACCTCAGCTCCTAAACTCAGAAAAAATAAATAAATAAAGAATGTTACACTCTTGACTTGGAGGAACTTCCATGGTGTACATTTAAATAAAAGGTAGTTTTGAAGTGGGATATATTATGTGATCTTAATTTCATAACACAAAGGAAAACATATATAGATCTGTAGATAAGGATATATGGATATGGAATAGAGAAAAGGAAAAGACTCAAAACTCACAGAGAATTTTTGAAAAAATGTATAGGTAAAAATCCAAGAAGGCTACAGTCAAGGACTTGAGGCCAGAAGACATCCCATCAAATCTGAGTAAAACTAGCTCAGTGTGGGACACAGAAATTCTAATATGCTACCGAAATTACTTATGGATTGCTACCAGTTCCTAGAAGGGAAAACTGAGGACTGATATTTGCATTTTCAGTGTATACAATAGTTTAGAATTGTTAAAAAATGAACAGATGGGCTGTACTTGGTGGCTTATGCCTGTAATGCTAGCACTTGGGGAAACTGAGGTGGGAGGATAGCTTGAGTCCAGAGATTGGAGACCAGCCTTGGCAACATGTTGGAGCCGCATTTCTACAAAAAACACAAAAATTATCCAGACGTGGCGGCATGTACCTGTAGTCCCAGCTGCTGGGGTGGATCATCTGAGCCCGGGGGAAGTTGAGGCTCCAGTGAGCCATGATCCTGCCTCTGTACTCCAGCAGGGACAGAATGAGACCTTGTCTGAAAAGTACAAAAACTAAAATTGAATGAGCAACTAGCTCTGGCTTTCATGATTTGTGCTTATAAATTTTTTTATAATGCCCTGATTCCCATTATATGATGTATTTGGATAAATACCTGTCATCCTGTAAATTAAAGGATTAAACTGATAAGAGTAGAAAACAGAAATTAGCACACTAGTTGATCTAGCTCAGATATAGTGCCTGTGTATCAGGTACTCCATGAATATTTGTTGGATGAATAAATGATCATAAAACTATATAAAAATGAAGAAATAACAGAAAAAAAATAATTTGTTCTATATACATCCCATGAATGAGATTGAGTGGGTTAATAGAATCCTTTCCATCTCAGAATGTTCTGGAAAGTCTTGAGTAAAAGACTTAAAATAATTCTACTTTGTGCCGAAAGAAGGATTGCTGACTTTTGAAGGTGCTTTTTGAGTCTTTAACAGTCTTTACTAATGTATTCCCCAAAGTTAAAAAATTCTAGTTAGATTTTAAAAAATAGTTCTTTAACATTGAAAAAACAGTTTTGTTGAGGTATAATACACATACCATAAAATTTACCCAATTTAAGTACATCGTTTGATCAGTTTTAGTAAATTTATATAGTTGCACAGCTGTCATCAGAGGCTACTTTTAGAACATGTCCGTCATTCCAACAGGGTTCCTTGTGTCAATGGAATTGCTGGGTTGTATTGTTTAAGTATTTGTTTAAAAAAAGAGAAACAAATCTGCCTAACTTCTGCAGACTATATACCAGTTAACATTTCCATGAACAATGCATGAGGGTTGTGATTTTTCCCCATCCCTGTCAACACTTGGTTTGTCAGTTTGTTTTTATGTAGCCATTCTAGTGGATGGGTAGTGATGGCATATGGTGGTTTTAATTTGTATTTCCTTCATGAATAATGATATTGAAGAATTTGTATATGTTTATTTTCCACGCATATCGCTTTGGTGAAATGTCTCTATACATTTTTGTGCATTTTAAAATCAAGATCATTAACCAAAACAACAAATAAGTATTCTCTTTTATTTTGAGGATTAATTTTTGTTGTTATGAAATATACACCTAATATACCCGTAAAAGAGTGGTTAAAATGTTGTATGTATGCTTTAAAGGATAATATAGTGGAAACTTGTGTTGCTACTGCGCAGGTTAGGAAATTGGGTCATTAATAACTTTGAAACCTCCTAAATGCCTCTCTCCTGCGTTTTCCTTCCTCCACATCAGATGTAGTGTTTCTTCAATTTTCTATTAATGTTTTGTATTTTTATAGTTTTACCATATATATTTTATATATATCCTTAAACAGTATATTAGTTTTAAAAATTTGTTATTAACCTTCAGTTTATTCATTTTTTCAACACTGTGTAGTATCCTATTGTAGTAAAGTATGTCAGTTAACTTATCCATTCCTCTAGATGGAGATTGGGATTATTTCTGGTTTTTAGTTATTAAAAACAATGCTGCTGCTGGGTGCGGTGGCTCACACCTGTAATCCCAGCACTTTGGGAGGCCAAGGCAGTGGATCACGAGGTCAAGAGATGGAGACCATCCTGGCCAACTTGGTGAAACCCCGTCTCTACTAAAGATACAAGAATTAGCTGGATATGGTGGTGCGCGTCTGTAGTCCCTGCTACTCGGGAGGCTGAGGCAGGAGAATTGCTTGAACCCAGGAGGCGGAGGTTGCAGTGAGCTGAGATCGTGCTGCTGCACTTCAGCTTGGCAGAGCGAGACTTCGTCTCGGAAAAAAAAAAAAAAAAAGCTGTTAAAAATAGGGCCAGGACTAAGGAAAGGTAAGTGAGGTGCTTAGGGTTCACATTTTATGGAGTAAGTACCCCCTCAAGGTTTGTACCCTGGGTACCTCACAGGCCTCACTTTTGTCCTAGCCCTGAGCATTATTATGTAGGTCTTCTGATGTAATATCTAAGTTTCTCTAAGGTATACCTAGAAATAGATTGCTAGGTAATAGAGTATTACTTACAGGAAACTATATGGTGGTTGTAACAATTTATGCTTCTACCATCAGTCATTATGGTGGATATGAAATTATGTCTTAATGTGATAATTTACATTGCCCTGTTTTTTGTTTTTTTGAGACAGAGTCTTGCTCTATCACCCAGGCTGGAGTGCAGTGGCGTGATCTTGGCTCACTGCAACCTCTGCCTCCTGGGCTCAAGTTATCCTTCCATCTCAGCCTCCCGAGTAGCTGGGACCACAGGTGCAGGCCATGCTTGGCTAATTTTTGTATATTTTGTAGAGACAGAGTTTTGCCATGTTGCCCAGGCTGGTCTTAAAGTCCTGAACTCAACAGCCTGCCTTGGCATACCGAAGTGCTGGGATTACAGGCGTGAGCCACCACACCTGGCTGTTTGTTTTGAGCCTGTTCCTCAGGCTGGAGTGCAGTGCTTCGATCATGGCTTGCTGCAACTTGGCCTCCTGGGCTTAAGAGATCCTCCCACCTCAGCCTCCTGAGTAGCTAGGACTACGGGCACGTGCCACTATGCCTGACTAATTCCTAAAGTTTTTTAAATAGAGGCAGGGTCTCGCTATTTTGCCAGGCTGGTCTCAAATTTCTAGGCTCGTGTGATCCTCCTGCCTCAGCCTCCCAAAGTGCTGGAATTATAGGCCTGAGCCACCACACCTGGCTGATCTGTCTTAAACTAGAGAATTTCATTTTTTTCTACCTCGTTTCTTGCTTTTTTTTTAAAAAAAAAACTGAATTTCCATCTGTTCCCCCTCCCTTTCTGCTCCTCTTCATTCCTTGGAGGTTATACTTTGCCTTCCTTTAATGAGTACCAAAGAAATTAAAAAATACGTGTTTACTCTAAGTCCAAGCTTAAATGTTGCTAACACAGGGACTATCAAATGCTTTACTACCATCTATTGCCATCTGCAAATGTATGCCATTGTTGTTTAGTTTTGTAATTCCTAATGTATTTTAATTAAACACCACAAATTATGCTTTGTTTTTGGTTTTATTCAGTCAGTAGATGCTTAGAATACTGACTTATCTTACCAATTCCTTTGCTCATTCAACTCCTTCATCCTAGGATTATTTTTCTTTTTCCTAATATATTTTCATTAAAAGTTTATTTGATGAGAATCTAAAAACTCTCAAATTCTGAAAGTTTTAAAAATTTGCCTTTGTTGTTGAAAATTAGTTTTGATGGATGTGAGAATCTAGATCAGGTGTTGGCAAACTTTTTTTTTGTAAAGAGCCAGATAGTAAATATTGTGGGCTTTGTGGGCCATGTAGTCTCTGTGATAACTACTCAACAATGGTGTTGTAGGACAAAAGCGACCATAGACATTCTATAAACATGAGTGTGGGTATGTTCCAACAAAATTGTTTATAGACACTGAAATTTGACTCAGAATTTTCATGTGTTAAAATATTTTTTGAATTTTTCCAACCATTTAAAAATGTAAAAATGATTCTTAGCTTGTGGACCAAATAAAAAACAGGATGGATTTGACCTGTGGGCCATACTTAGCTGACCTCTGGTCTAAATTAACATCCATTTTACTTAGTACCTGACACTGGAGTAATTCTTCTGATGATGTCTTCTTGTGATATTGTCTTTCATTTTTAATTGTTGAAGAGCTAACTGTCAGTCTGTCTTTTTTGTTTTTCTTTTCCTCTTTTTTTTTTTTTTTGAAATGGAGATTTGCTCTTATCACCCAGGCTGAGTGCAGTGGCGTGATCTTGGCCCACTGCAGCCTCTGTCTCCTGGGTTCAAGTGATTTTCCTGCCTTGGCCTCCCAAGTAGCTGGGATTACAGGTGCCCGCCACCATACCCAGATAATTTTTGTACTTTTGGTAGAGATGGGGTTTCACCATATTGACCAGGCTGGTGTTGAACTCCTGACCTCAGGTGATCCACCTGCCTCGGCCTCCCAAAGTGCTGCGGTTACAGGTGCGAGGCACGGCATCTGGCCTTTCTTTATTATTTTTTTTAAGACAGAGTCTCCCTCTGTCCCTCAGACTTGGGGGCAATGGCATGATCTTGGCTCACTGTAACCTCTGCCTCCCAAGTTCAAGCCATTCTCCTGCCTCAGCTTTCCAAGTAGCTGGGACTATAGGCACATGCCACCATGCCTGGCTAATTTTTGTATTTTTAGTAGAGATGGGGTTTCACCATGTTGGCCAGGCTGGTCTTGAACTCCTGACCTCAGGTGATCCTCTCCCCTCGGCCTCCCAAATAACTGTCCTTTCTTTGTTGGTAATCTGGTGATATATTTTATTGTTTGGCTGCTTTTAAGAGCTGCTTCTTGTCTCTGGTGCTGTTCATTATGATGTATCTAAGTATGTATTTATTTTCATTTAACCTGGTCAGGATTTGTTGAGTATCCAGAAACTAAGGATTGGTGTTTCTCATTACATCTGGAAAAATTTCAGCCATTATTTTTGCTTATATTGTGGTATGTCATAGGAAGATGATAAAAGAAAAATTAATTTGATGGTTTTCTACGAGGTTATAGTGTAAAATAACTATCTCCGTTTTAGAATTGAGTGCTAGACAGTTTCTGTGTAGATGACCTCATAAGCTTCCTTTTATCAAACAGTGATCACGTTTTTGGTTTGGCTGCTGAGAAGTATGGCATCAAGTGTAATACTAATATGAGGTGTTTAAGAACTTAGTATATTTCTTATGTACATTTTACTATATACTATAATTATACATTAAAAATACACATTGTAAATATAAATATGCATAATACATTGTTAATTGTTTGGATACCAAAAGTATGACTTGACATTTGTTTTTAAAACCATATTCAAAATAACTCTTTGTATCAGAATGTGGATTTAACGGATTAAATTGCATAATTGGTGAGCTACTGATTATTCTTGTTATTTGGATGCTTCTTTAAGTTAGCAACTTTATATTGTGGTCCTTCAATATAGACTACTTATTTCATTTCAGAGAACTCAATTTCCTGCATCTACTGAGTCTCAAAAACCCCAGTAGAAAAAAGGTCTGTATGCAATTTCATTGTATGTGTATATTTGCACAGGTTTCTCTCTCTCTCTTTTTTTGGAGACAGAGTCTCACCATCGCCCAGGCTGGAGTGCAGTGGCATAGTCTCGACTCACTACAACCTTTGCCTCTGGGGCTCAAGCAGTTCTCCTGCCTCAGCCTCTCGAGTAGCTGGGATTACAGGCATACACCACCACACCTGGCTAACTTTTGTGTTTTAGTAGAGATGAGGTTTCACCGTGTTTGCCAGGCCAGTCTTGAACTCCTGACCTCAGGTAATCCACCCACCTCGGCTCCCAAAGCGTTGGGATTACAGGTGTGAGCCACTGTGCCCGGCCAGGTTTCTCTCTCTTGTTGATTCTCTTTTCTATTCTATATGATTTCAAAATGAGTGTTGGGAAAAGAAGTAATAGTCTAAATGTTCTGTCACATCTAGCTTTTATTTAATAGAGTTATTAGATATTAGGAGGTTGGTTTGACTTGGAAATTATTTAAATGGGGTTTGATTATTAAGTAAGTGTGTACGGAAAAACCACTCTGTGAAGTTCCAGATATCTTTTTGCTTTCTCGGTTTCTAGTTTAATTTTATTGTGGATAGAGAACATTCTTTATATGGTTTGTTTTATGGCCCACAGCGTGGCCTTTGTTGGTGAATGTTCCACGTGCACTTGGAAAGAATATGTATTCTGCTCTTGTTGGAGGTAGCATTCTGTAAATGTCATTAGGTCAAGGTGGTTGATAGTGTTCTGTATACGCTTACAGATATTCATATTCCTACTGATGTAGTTACTGATTGGAAGGGTGATAGAAGAGTGTTGAAGTGTGCAAATGTACTTGTGGATTTGTTTCTACTTTCAGTTCTATCAATTTTTGATTTGTGTATTTTGAAGATCTGTTGTTGGATGCATATACATTTAGGATTGTCTGATTTCTTGGTAAATTGACGCGTTTGTCATTATGTAATATTCCTCTTCAATTTCTGATAATATTCCTTGTTTGAAGTCTACTTTGATAATATTTTAGTTTTAGTTATTTATTTAGCTATTTTAGTTTTGTTGTGGCCAGTCTTTGAATGGTATCAACGTATAATTTTCGTAGAGTAAAATTCCCTTTTTTTAGTACAAATTCTGAGTTTTGACAAATGAAACTAGCCATGTTATCACTACTGGCACCATAATCAAGTTATAAAAGTTTAATTACTCCCCCAAAATTCACCTTTACTTTGTAGTAAACCACTTCTTCCATTCCCAATTGCTGGGAGCCATTAATCTGTTTCTTTCTTCCTAGTTTTGCCTTTCTCAGAATGCCAAATAAATGGACTCATGCATGATTATTTTGAGAGAGAGGGTCTTGCTCTGTCACCCAAGCTAGAGTACAGTGGTGTGATTATAGCTCACTGCAGCCTCAAACTCCTGGGTTCAAGCGGTCTTCCCTGGTACCTGGGTCTATAGGTGCATGCCACCATGCCTGGCTAATTTTTAAATTTTTTTTTCTAGAAACACGGGGGCCTGGCTCTGTTGCCCAGGCTGGTTTTGAACTCCTGGCTTCAAGTGATAGTGCATCTTCCGCCTCCTGAGGTACTGGAATTACAGGCATGAGCTATTGCACCTGGGTTATGTAAACTTTTCAGTGGCTTTTTAAACCTCATACAATGTTTGTTTGTTTGTTTTTGAGACGGAGACTTGCTGTGTCGCCCAGGCTGGAGTGCGGTGGTGCGATCTCGGCTCACTGCAACCTCTACCTCCTGAGTTCAAGCGATTCTACTGTCTCAGCCTCCCAAGTAGCTGGGATTCCAAGCGTGCACCACCATGTCTGGCTCATTTTTAAATTTGTAGTATAGATGGGGTTTCACCATGTTGGCCAGGCTGGTCTTGAACTCCTGACCTCAAGTGATCCACCTGCTTTGGCCCCCCAAAGTACTGGGATTACAGGCATAAGCCACTGCATCCAGCACAATATAGGGAAGTATTACAAAAACAGGAGAAATGTCATCCTTAAGGATTAATGGACTTTAATTAACAAATTAAAAATCAAAGTAGTACTTTGAATAAAAAGCTGTCACATTTTACTGTGAAATCCTTAGACTTTTTTTAAACCTCTAGTTCAGGTTTTTTCAGCTTTGGCATGAATGATATTTTGAGCAAGATCAATCTTTGTTGGGAGAGTTGTCCTGTATATTGTAGAATGGTTAACAACATCCCTGGCTTCTACCTAGTAGATGACAGTAGCAGTTAATTGTGACAACCAAAAGTGTCTCCAGATGTTGCCAGTTATTCCTTCTGGGGCAAAATTGTTTCCACTTGAGAACCACTGCTCTGGTTGAGTAGTATAATACTTGGAAATAGAAGGCAGGAAGTTGGTAAGTGTGTAAAGAATTCACACAGCAGTTGGGTTAGCAAGCTGAGAGACTTGATTTGAACGAGTAGCAACTGGAGGCATTTCGACTGAGAATGGATGTTGTCCCTCTCCCTCCCCCTTTCCTCCTCAGCTTGAGAGGTCCATATCCTAGTTTGACTCTTTAGTTTTGAGGGTGATGACTGCCAACTGTGGAAGGGGTAAACAGATTTCTATTTGGTATTTTTGTCCAAATATATCAGGACTTTTTCAAGAACAGGCAGTGAAATTGTTGATCAGAATGACTTGATGGTTCTGAGAAAATAATATCCTACATGAGGCTACTGAAGTCCTCTTCCTTTTGCCCCATGATGTGACCTTAGGTGACTTCTGGCTTTCAGTTGAAGATCTTAGCCGTCACTGAGGTGAGTGAACTGACTTACTGCTTAAGTCTATTTCCTTCCTTAAAGGAGTCTTCATTGAAAACTTGACCCATTTTGGGGTGGCCATAGCTGAGGATGAGTTTTGTCAACAACCTGAGCCGATATACTCACTATGTGAGAAGCTTGATCTCAGTTTGATATCTGGTTTTAGAGTAATTTTTAATAGAATAATTTATTATGGTAAAATATACATGAAATTTACCATTTTTAAGTGTGTAAGTCAGTGGCATTAAGTACATTTACAAAGTTATGCAACCGTCACCACTGTCCATTTCTAGAAGTGTTTCATCATTCCAAAGAGAAGCACTGTACCCAGTAAGCAATAAATCTCCACATCCTCTTGCCTCCCCAGATCCTGGTAATCTCCATTCTATTTTCTGTATCTATGAATTTGACTATTCTAGGTTTTTCATATAAGATGAATCATACCATATTTGCCCTTTTCTGTCTGGCTTATTTGACTCAGCATTTTCAAGGTTCATTCATGTTGTAGCATGTATCAGAATTTCATTCCTTTTTAAGGCTGAATAATATTCTAGTGTATGTATATATCCCATTTTGTTTATCTGTCTGTTGATGGGCATTTGGGTTGTTTTCCTTAGAGTCTTTATATGTCAGTAATTGCTAATGAATTTAAAGGTTATAGAAAGTAGGAACTTTGTAGATGTTCTAGAAATATGTCATTTCCTGTACTGTATATAATAATGTATTCTACAGACTAATTACTGTGTATATATTTGGTTCTCATAAGTGATTTTGTAGATGCTATACATGCTCTTGAGTTCATTAATCTTTTCCTTTTGCTAATTTTGGTCCTTGTGTATACAGAATTGTAGAGTTACAAGGTAATTTAGTTGTTATCTAATTTACCCTGAAGTCTACATGAAACCACTGTCACAGAGTCTTTGATAAGTAGTTACCGAATCTCACTATTTCTACTGTGATAGTGAATGACTTTCATTGATTAGCTTTCTGAAAGAATAGTTTATCTTACTTGTCTTGGTATCCTCACCTCTGAGTCTATTTGTCTATTGTAATCTGGCTTTTGCTCTACCACTCCACTGATTAAATTGATGAGCTAAGCATTTTTTTTTTTTTTCTCACTGCAACCTCTGCCTCCCGGGTTCAAGTGATTCTCTTGCCTCAGCTTCCCGAGTAGCTGGTATTACAGGCGCTCACCACCACACCTGGCTAATTTTTTGTATTTTCAGTAGAGACGGCGTCTCACTGTGTTGGTCAGACTGGCCTCGAACTCCTGAACTCATGATCCACTCGCCTCGGCCTCCCAAAGTGCTGGGATTACAGGTGTGAGCCACCGCGCCTAGCCCAATTCTGTTTAATTTTTGAGGAACAATGTTAACTTCTAATTTAAATGGAAGGTAGCATATATCTAATTTTTCCCTATTATTTTTAATTTCAATGCTAGTCTATCTTTAAATCTGAAGTACGCACTTGGATTTTGACAGATATGTATACTCATGTACATATTTATATTCCTGTAATCATGAGATCAAATTAAACATTTTTATCACCTGGAAAGTTTCCTCATGGCTTTTTCCAGTAAGTCTTCTGCTTCACTTCCCCAGATGCAACCATCATTCTGATTTCTGCCCCTATAAATTGATTTTGAACTGTCCTATAAGTTGTGCTTGAACTTCACACAAAGGGAGCCATACAGTATCTACTATTTAGCTTTTGGCAACTTTTATACAACATGTTGTTTTGGAGATTCATCCATGTTGTTATATGTATCAGTAGTTCTTTTATTTAAAAATGCTGTCTAATATTCAGTTGCATGCATATACCACTGTTTGTCCATTCTCCTGTTAATGAACATTTGCAGCGTTTCTAGTTTTTGAGTACTGTGAAAGTTCCTATGAGTATTTATTTATTTATTTATTTATTGATGGAGTCTTGCTTTGTTGCCCAGGCTGGAGTGCAGTGGTGCAATCTTAGCTCACTGCAACCTCCGTCTCCTGGGTTCAATCGATTCTTCAGCTTCAACCTCCTGAGTAGCTGCGACTACAGGCGTGTGCCACCATGCCCAGCTAATTTTTGTATTTTTTGTAGAGACGGGGTTTTACTATATTGGCCAGGCTGGTCTCGAATTCCTGACCTCATGATCCGCCTCCCTCGGCCTCCCAAAGTGCTGGGATTACAGGCACGAGCCACCGTGCCCGGCCTGAACATTTATTTACTGGTCTTTTTTTGTATGTGCATGTGGCATGTGTTTTCACTTGAATAAGTGCCTAGGGAGTGGAATTGCTGGGTCATATGTGAACTGTTCGTTTTAAGTTAATAAATTGCCAAAGTATTTTTCAAAGTGGTTGTACAATTTTATCCTACCACCAGCAACGTGTGAGGATTCTATTTGCCTACTTTCTTGCCAACGTTTATTACTATCAGTCTTTTTCATATTAGACTTGCTGGTGGTTTGTATTGTGTTTTATTGTGATATTAATTTGCATTACCCTAATGACTAGTGATGTTGAACACCTTTTCATATACTTATTGGTCATATCTTTTGTGTAGTGCCTGCTCAAGTTTTTTGCCTATTTTTAAATTTCTTTTTTCCTTATTGATTTGTGAGACTTCTTTATATATGCTGAATGTAAGTCCTTTGTCTGTTATATGTGTGGTCAATATTTCCCCCCAGCCTACCTTCATTTTGTTAAGGTGTCTTTCGATGATCAGAAGTTTTAATTTTGATGAAGGCTGATTTACTATTATTTTTATTTTGTGATGAATGCCTTCTGTGTCTTGTCTGGGAAATCTTGATCCTTACCCCAGGCTGAGTTGTGTGTCCCCTCCCTCTTCTGCATTAATATCGCGGAAACTAATTTTTTGGTTTTAGAAAATTTCTAATTTGGCTCAATCAGTAATTTTGGATTCCTTTCTATTGAAATATATATGCAGAAAAGCACATACATAAATCATAATTGTACGGTGCAGTGAATTTTTACAAAGTAAACATACGCATGTAATCTCCATCTAGATTAAGGTATAGAATATTATCAGTGCCCTCCAGGCTGCCTCCTTATTCCCTACCAGTCATTAACCACCCCTCCCAAAGGTAGTAACTTGTATTTAACTTCTGTCTTCTAGATCAGTTTTGCCTGCTTTTGAATTTAATGTAAGTGGAATCATGCAGTATGTATTTTTTAATATCTGGCTTCTTTGTTCAAAATTACGTTTGTGAGATTCATCTATGTTGTTGCATGTGGTAGTGGTTGGTTGTTTTCTTCCTTGTTGCATATATTCCATTGTGGGGCTCTACCTAAGTCTATTCATTTTATACTTGATGAACATTTGAGATATTTTTATTTTGATGTATTATGAATAATGCCACCATGAAGAGTCATGTACACATACGTACTTAGGAGTAGGATTTTCAGGGTCACCAAGGATATATTTAGGCTCAGTAAATATTAGCAAGCAGTTTTCGAAATGTGGTTAATAGAATCCCCATGTGTAAAATAAAGGTGTACGAACACACACACACACTTGCTCGTATGCTTATATGTGCATAGAAATTCCTTAAAATACTCAAGAAATTCTTCCCCTCTGGTGAGGGATAGGAATGGAGTGGGTCTTTTGTTTAATATCCTATGTGCCCTTTGAATTTTGTTTTGCTGTAAGTATGTATTTTTAAGAAAACCAGCTAGTTATTTTTATTTTATTTTATTTTTTAAAATTTATTTATTTATTTATTTATTTATTTATTTATTTATTTTTGAGGCAGAGTCTTGCTCTGTCGCCCAGGCTGGAGTGCTGTGGCGCGATCTCGGCTCACTGCAAGCTCCGACTTCCGGGTTCACGCCATTCTCCTGCCTCAGCCTCCCGAGTATAGCTGGGATTACAGGCCCCTGCCATCGCGACCGGCTAATTTTTTTTTGTATTTTTAGTAGAGATGGGGTTTCACCGTGTTAGCCAGGATGGTCTCGATCTCCTGACCTCGTGATCCGCCCGCCTCAGCCTCCCAAAGTGCCGGGATTACAAGCCTGAGCCACCGCGCCCCGCCGACCAACTAGTGATTTTTAAAAATCATTTGAAAGTCTTCCTACTTTGATATATTGAAAGTACTACTGGCCGTGCGCGGTGGCTCACGCCTGTAATCCCAGCACTTTGGGAGGCCGAGGCGGGTGGATCCTGAGGTCAGGAGATCGGGATCATCCTGGCTAGCAGTGAAATCCCGTCTCCACTAAAAATACAAAAAATTAGCTGGGCGTGGTGGCGGGCGCCTGTAGTCCAGCTACTCGGGAGGCTGAGTCAGGAGAATGGTGTGAACCCGGGAGGCGGAGCTTGCAGTGAGCCGAGATTGCGCCACTGCACTCCAGCCTGGTTGACAGAGTGAGACTCCCTCTCAAAAAAAAAAAAAAAAAAAAGAAGAAAAGCTTTAAAATCATTGTTAGTTTTCTGAGATGGAGTCTTGCTCTGTCGCCAGGCTGGAGCCAAGTGGCACAATCTCTGCTCATCTCAACATCTGCCTCCTGGATTCAAGCAATTCACCTGCTTCAGCCTCCCAGGTAGCTGGGACTACAGGTGTGTGCCGCCAGGCCCAGCTAATCTTTTTTATTTTTATTTTTGGATTTTTAGTAGAGACGGGGTTTCACCATGTTGGCTAGGATGGTCTTGACCTCCTGACCTCGTGATCTGCCCGCCTAGGCCTCCCAAAGTGCTGGGATGACAGGCATGAGCCACCGCGTCTGGCCGCTTTTAAATCATTAATGTTGTGTTGCTCCGTTATGTCTAATTGACAGCCCAAACATTTACATTTTAATATTAGAAAATCCGCCGGGCGCGGTGGCTCACGCCTGTAATCCCAGCACTTTGGGAGGCCGAGGCGGGCGGATCACAAGGTCAGGAGATCGAGACCACGGTGAAACCCCGTCTCTACTAAAAATACAAAAAATTAGCCGGGCGCGGTGGCGGGCGCCTGTAGTCCCAGCTACTCAGGAGGCTGAGGCAGGAGAATGGCGTAAACCCAGGAGGCGGAGCTTGCAGTGAGCCGAGATCGCGCCACTGCACTCCAGCCTGGGCGACAGAGCGAGACTCCGTCTCAAAAAAAAAAAAAAAAAAAAAAAATTAGAAAATCCTTTATGCTTGGGCAGAAACTTGTAGTTTAATGGGTAACCTTGGAGACCCGGGTTATAGTCCTGCCTCTTCCCTTAACTACTTGTTGAATGTGGACAATTTACTTAACCTTTAGGGCCTTAATTTCCTCTTTTGTAATGTGGGAATAGTCTCTGAATTGCACAACTCACTGGCCTTGTATGAATATTCATTGGAATAATAGGAGAGAAAACACTTTGAGATACATATACGCACACACACCCCCTTAACAAGGAAATAATTGTTAAGTTTTGAGGAAGTAAAATAATTTTAAATAATCTAAGCTATAACATAAAACCAGAATTAGCTAGTCTTTTATATGACTTTTTTTCTTCCTCATTTCCTGTTAAGCTAATGAGAAGCAAACAAACTGGATAGCAGCAATAAAATTTAAAACTTAAAGGCCAGCTTCTAGCATATACCGTTGAGTCAATACTGATTCAGCCCAGTCTCTTCTTCTTCCTTAATCATTTATGTCCCTGAACAGGGTAGATGTTCCTCTTGATCCTGGTCCTGTTTGCCCTCAGATGCATTCCTTGCCTTCTCTTCTCTTTTTGGTATAGTGTGGAACTGACTCTTGCAGGCTCCTTTTCTTCCTAGGCTTCTGTGTCAGCAGTTTCTGGCAGGATTAGCAAGTGGAGGAACTGGCAGGAGATTAGAAGGCAAGAGGAAGGAGAAGCCAGGGCTTCCCTCCCTGACCTTCAGGCCTCAGAGTAGTAGTGGCTTTTTGCTCATGCAGACTTCTGATTTGTCTCACCATTCCCTGTTGGGCCTCTCGTTTCTTCCATTGCCTGTTCTCTGCATTAAAGTCCTTGTGTTTCAAGTCCCCAAGTGTTTTTTTCTTAGGCTCTGACTGATACAGGGCTCAAAATGATAGTAATGAAAATGTCTTACATTTATATTCTTTTCAAGATTTGTTCTCTCTTTTGATGCCCCAGATATCCTATTGAGGTAGAAAAGTGTCATAATTCCGTTTGGCATGAGGAAATGAACATTTATTGAATGACCATTTTCAGATTCTTTGGATTTTTGGGTGAAAATTATAGCGGGGATAAATGGAGGCCCAGAGAAATGAAATAACTTGCCCTAGGTCCCATAGAAGGCTGGTATTGAATCGAGATTGAAATTCTACATGTGAAAACTTTTATGTGCTACATGTCTGCTAGTCCTGGAAGAAATCCTTTCTTTGATGAGTATTATTCTTTTTAAAGAAGGCTTTACTTGCAATGTATTTACAAAAGCCTTAGTTATTTAGTAAATTTTTCAAGTAAAAGTCTGAACCATAATAGTTTTCTGCTTAGCACTTATATAGGTAGCATACTACCCCTAGCGTTAATCAAAGTGTCATGTAAAGGTTTGATTTTTGAGCCTAAGCTCAGTGGATTGCCCAAGGCCACTCAACCAGTTAAGATCAGAGCCAGCTCTGCTATTTGACCAGTATATTATTTTCACCACACTGTATCTGCTTCTCAGTCACCAAAAGCACCTGCTAAAATTATATATAGACTGATTAGGGGACTTCCAACCTAACATTGCCCTGGAAAATTAATTCTTATCTTGGCTCATCTCTTCAAAACAAATGCCTTTTTTGTTGGTGATCTCAGATACACTCTTCAGAAGTACTGAAAGTATTCCTTTTTTCTCCTCACATTTGAGAGTCACCCTAGCATTTTAATGAATTAAGCAAGCCAGCCCTGCGTTTCCAAACCCTTTCCAGAAGTTCAACCTTACTTACTTTGACCTGATGACATGGGCTTTTAAAAAAATTAGTATTTTTTAGAGGTGGGGTCTCACTGTGTTGCCCAGGCTGGAGTATAATGGCTATTCACAGGCACAATTCGGGGGCACTATTGCCGTGAACTCCAGGACTCAAGCCATCTTCCTGCCACAGCCTCCTAAGTACCTGGGATTATAGGTGCAAGCCACCATGCCCAGCTGACATTGACTTTATATACATAATATTTTGTCAGCAACAATTTATGTCTTATTTGGCACTTGTAAAACCCTCTTCACTGATTATGCCTGTTTAAAGTTTGGTATTTACTCCAAGTCACCTACCTGCCTTTAGCCATGGAGTATTCAAGTTTCTTTCAGAATGAGAATTTGGAGGGTGATTATAGAAATACAAAACCAGGCCGGGCATGGTGGCTCACACCTTGTAATCCCAGCACTTTGGGAGGCCGAGGCAGGTGGATCACAAGGTCAGGAGTTCGAGACCAGCCTGGCCAATATAGTGAAACCCCGTTTCTAGTAAAAATACAAAAATTAGCCGGGCATGGTGGCGCACGCCTGTAATCCCAGCTACTCAGGAGGCTGAGGCAGGAGAATCGCTTGCACCCGGGAGGTGGAGGTTACCGTGAGCTAAGATCACGCCACTGCACTCCAGCCTGGGCGACAGAGACACTGTCTCAAAAAAAATAAAATAATACAAAACCAACTCTTTATGGTAGACAGTTTATCCCCCAGAAAGCTTTTTTAGACTGAAAACGTTTCTATAGATTTCAGATCTCCCTCTGATAGCTAAGATTTGTTTCTGTATAACAGCAGAGTAGTGCCCTATAAGCCAGTTCAGTGCACATTAAATGGCTGTTCTTAGAATTATGAATGTGAGGCATGTGCAGTGAGGCTGTAGCTCTCTGGAGTCAGTTGGTCAAGTGGGATTCCTGAGGACTGAGCAAACACACACACAGCAGGATTTTGTCCTAAGTTTTCTTAGGGATCTTATCCAAAAACACCATTACTTGAATTTCCCAGCTTCCTTTTACAGGGAGGCTTCTTTGCTATGTGTACTCCCACCTCTGTATGTCACATCATTTTCTCAGAGGAAGTACAGCATAAAATAATAACCAGCATTTGTAGAGCACTTCTTGTGGGCCTTCTTGGGCAAATAGACATTCTCATGGAATGCTCTAAAATTGTAAAGTTCTCAAGTCATTTATAATCTAATTGCTGTTCTTCCTGGTATGAACAAAGATGTTTGCTTGTTAATAAATTCCTACCACATACCCAGACTTGTGGTTTATTTCTATCTAACTAGGGAAAACACTAAAGAGTTTTCTAATAAAGAAGAATGATCTGAGTGTCTACCTGCTTTGGAAAAGATGTCTGCTGTGGATAGGAAATGATTTTGTATCCAAAAGTCCTAGTACTAATTTGGAGTGTTGTAAAGGTCAGGGCAGCAAATGCTAGAGAATGGGATTAATGAAAGGTGATAATGTTCTCCATGTCTTTGAATAATTAATTTTTACTCCATTTTGACTAGCTTGCAATAAAGTAGGTTAAGTGCTGTACTTTAAGGAAGTCCATGTACAAGCCAGTGCCTCACAATGGTCAAATGGTTGCTCACTAACCAATGGAAATAAATGACTGTTGTTTCCACAAAATTGCTTTACAGATTCTAAATGCTATCTCTGGGACACTGGATTGTGTGCCCTTTAAGATAAATTCCATAATCAAGGGCCTGGTCCTGAATAGATTGGAGCCCCTAAATCTCACTGAAGCAAACTGATAGTAGGCCAGTAAAGAGTCGGAGACAAACACTCCTGGAATAGGAATCCACTGCTCACCTTTATTTTAAACTGATATGTAGAAATTAATATTATTACAAAATGCACACATCTTAAGTGTTCAGTTTGATGTTTTGACAATTGTATACATCTGTATAATAATTACCAAAAGAAGCCATAAAACATTACATTTAACCCAGAAAGTTCTCAAATACCTTTAAATCACCCCTGAGTGCCTCCCCACTCCAGTGATCATTTCCTGATTTTTATCACTGAAGATTTGTTTTACCTGCGTTTGGATTACATATAAGTGGAATCATATAATAATGTACTCCTTTGCATCTGGCTGCTTTCACTGATAATGCTTGAAAGACATCCATATTGTATGTATCAGGACATTGTTCTCTATTGCTGAGTAGTATTTCATTCTATAAATATACCACACTTTGTTTATTCATTCTCCTAGTGAAGGACTTTTAGGTTGTTTCCAGTTTGGGGCAATTATGAATAAGGATGCTATCGATATTCTTACACAGCCTTTTGTTTGTGTTTTTTGTGTATATACGTTTTCATTTCTCTTGGATAAATAAGAGTAGAAAATTACTGGTTCATATGGTAAGTGCATATTTATAAGAAACTGCCCTCTTGTTCTCCAAAGTGGTTTTACCATTTTGTACTCCCATCAGTCATGTATGAGAGTTACAGTTGCTTCACATGTCTGTCAGCATTTACATTGTCAGGTTTTTTAATATTAGCCATTTCAGCATATATTAAATAACTGATTTTAATTTACATTTCCCAGATGATTAATGATGTTGAGCACTTTTTCATATGCTTATTTTTCATTTGTGTATCTTTGATGAAGTGTCTTTCATGTCTTTTCTCATTTTAAAGTTGGATGTCATTTTATTGTAGGTATTATTTGTATTTTGCATATAAATCCTTTGATGGATAGATATGCTATGATTTTTTTTAAAGACTGTATTCGCTTATTGGGATCTTTTGATGAACAAATTTTTTTGATAAAATCCACTTTATCAGTTTTTTTATTTTATGGTTTTATGACCTCAAAGTCACAAAGAACATATTTTCTTCTAGAAGTTTTATGGTTTGGAATTTTATGTTTAGGTCTGTGATCCATCTCAAATTAATTTTTGTGAACAGAATGAGGTTTGATTTTTTTCCAACATGGATATACAGTTGTTCCAGCAACATTTACTTAAAAAGACTTTCCTTTATCCATGAGATTGACTTGGTACCTTGGTTAAAAATTGATCACATGTGTGTGTGTATTTCTACATTTTCTGTTCTTGTCCATTAATCTGTTTGTGTATCCTTACATCAGTACCACACTTTGCATTATTGCAGCTTTCTAGTAAGTCTTTAAATTAGTAAGTCCTTCCGTTTTTTATTTTTCAAGATTGCTTTGGTTATTCTTGATTCTTTGGATTGTCATAAAAGTTTTAGAATGAGCTCATCTTGTTTTTCAAACTTAGCTGTGCTGGGTGAGCTGTGTTCATGCCACTGCATTCCAGCTTGGGTGACAGCAAGACCCTGTCTTAAAAAATAAATACACAGGCCGGGCGCGGTGGCTCAAACCTGTAATCCCAGCACTTTGGGAGGCCGAGACGGGCGGATCACGAGGTCAGGAAATCGAGACCATCCTGGCTAACACGGTGAAACCCCGTCTCTACCAAAAAATACAAAAAACTAGCAGGGCGAGGTGGCGGGTGACTGTAGTCCCAGCTACTGGGGAGGCTGAGGCAGGAGAATGGTGTGAACCCGGGAGGCGCAGCTTGCAGTGAGCTGAGATCCGGCCACTGCGCTCCAGCCGGGGCGACAGAGCGAGACTATGTCTAAAATAAATAAATAAATATATAAACAAATATATAAATTACTGCTAGAATCTTGATATGGGGTTTTGTTGAGTCTATAGGTCAATTTAGAATGAACATTTTAATAGTATTGAGTCAGCTAATCCATGAACATATTAGGTCTTGTCATTTATTTAGGTATTAAATTTTTTGCTCAGCGATGTTTTGTAGCTTCCCTTGCATAAGACTTGCATATCTTACATTAGACTTTTTCTTAAGCATTTGGTTTTTAAAATATTTTTAATTTTTTTTTCTTTTTTGAGATGGAGTTTTGCTCTTGTTGGTCACCATGCCTGGCTAATTTTCATTTTTAGGCTGTTTGTTGCTAGTATCTAGAAATACAATTGATTTTTTGTTTGTTTCTTTAGAGATGGGTCTCACTATGTTGCCCAGGTTGGTCTCAATCTCCTGAGCTCAAGGGATTCTCATGCCTCAGCCACCCAAGTAGCTGGAACTTTAGGCATGTGCCAGTGCGCCTGGCTGATTTTTGTATGCTGATCTTGAATCGTGCCACCTTGCTAAATTCATTTATTCTAGAAATAGTTCTTATAGATTCCATACAGTTTTATATTAAATATATACACAACAGTGTAGTTTGCAAATAATGCCTCTCTGCACTGGCTACAATATCTAGTGCAATGTTTAATGTGTGGTGAGAGCAGACACCTCGCCTTGTTCTCTCAATCTTAGGGATAAAGATTTTAACATTTCATCACTAAGTATAATGTTAACTGTAAGTTTTTCACAGAACAGCCCGAAGAAGTTCTTTTCTATTTCTAATTTGTTGAGAATTTTTATTAGGAAGGGTTGTTAAATTTTGTGAGATGCGTTTTCAGCTTCTAATAAGATTATTATGTATTTCTCTTTTTTATTTTGTTAAGATGGTATGTTATAGGGGTTGTCAAACAGTGGCCCATGGGCCCGATCCAGCCCGTGGACAGTTTTGTTGTTGGTTTAGAGACAGTCTTACTCTGTTGCTCAGGCTGCCAGGCTGGAGCGCAATGACATGATCATAGCTCACTGCAGCCTTGAGCTCCTGGACTCAAGCAATCCTCCTGCCTCAGCCTCCTGAGTAACTAGGACTACAGGTGCATGTCACCACACCAGGCCAATTTAAGAAATTTTTTGTAGGTCTTGCCGTGTTGCCCATGATGGCCTCAAACTCCTGGCCTCAAGCACTCCTCCTGCCTTGGCCTCTCAGAGTGCTGAGATTAGAGGTGTGAGCCAGCACACTTGGCTCCCATGGACTGTTTTTGTTTTTGTTTTGAGACAGGGTCTCTGTCACCCAGGCTGGAGTGTGGTGACATGAATGTGGCTCACTGCAGCCTCAACTTTCCTGGCTCCAGCGATCACCCTGCCTCAGCCTCCTGAGTAGCTGGGGCCACAGGTGTGCACCACTACATCTGGCTAATTTTTCTTTTTACTTTTTGTAGACATGGAGTCTTGATATGTTGCCCAGATTGATCTGGAACTCCTAGGCTCAAGTGATCCTCCTGCCTTGCCCTCCCAAAGTGTTGGCATTACAGGCATGAGACACAGTGCCCAGCCTATTGCAGTGTTTTTTGTTTTTTCTGGTTTTTTGTCTTTGTTTTTGTTTTTTTGAGACTGAGTCTTGCTCTGTCGCCCAGGCTAGGGTGCAGTGGTGCGATCTGCAACCTCTGCCTCCCAAGTTTAAGCGATTCTCTTGCCTCAGCCTCTCAAGTAGGTGGGATTATAGGCACATGTCACCAAGCCCAGCTAACTTTTATATATTTAGTAGAAACAGGGTTTCACCATATTGGCCAGGCTGGTCTTGAACTCCTGACCTCAGGTGATCTGCCCACCTTGGCCTCCCAAAGTGCTGGGATTACAGGTGTGAGCCATTGTGCCTGGTCCTGTTGCAGTTTTTATTAGAGATGAGTTCTCTCAGCTTTTGTCTATTAGACAATGTCCTTCCTTTTATTTCTAAGGGGTATTTTAGTTGGATATAAGATTCTATGTTGACCTTTTATTTCTTCTTTCAGTACTTTAAAGAAGTTATTTTATTGTACTCAGGCCTCATTTGTTTCTGGTGAGAAGTCATTCATCATTTTAATTTTTATTTCCCTTTCCATAATGTGTGGTTGTTCTCAATGGCTGCATCTGTGCATTATATTTACTTTTCAGCAGATTGACTAGGATATGTCTAGGTATGTTTTTCTTTGTATAGAGTTTACTGAACTTCTTGGATCTGTGTTGATGTCTTTCATTAACACTGGTTCTTTCTTGGCCATTATCTGTTTACATTTTTCTCTCGTCTCATACTTTCTTGCTTCTCCTCTTTGGAGATTCTAGTTACATGTATATTAGATGATTTGCTACAAACCTACAGATCTCAGATGATTTTTCCCCTCCCTGTTTTCTTTTTGTTTTCAGTTTGGATACTTTCCATTTAACCATCTTTAAGTTTTTTGATGCTTTCCAATGTTAACCTGTTAAACTTGTTTATTGAATTCTCCATTTAAAATTTTTTCGTTTTAGTTATTGATGAATACATAGTTGCACTGAATTATTTTTAATTTTTTTCTAATATTTTTATTTCTAGCATTTCATTATATTTGTATAATTACCATTTTCTGCTGAAATTTCCTATTTCTTCATGCATGTTTTCCACATTTTCCACTCTACTTTTTAGCATTTTAATCAGTTATTTTATTGGTTTTTTTCCCTTGTATCAGTTATTTTAAAGATCCAAACTGATAATTCAACATCCGGGTCTTTTCTAGTTCTGCTTCTGTTGGGCCCTTCCTCTCCCTTACCATGAATCTTATTTTCTTGCTTTGTATATTTGATTGGATGATGGACGTTTTATGGTGAAAAAAAAAAGAGAGAAATTGAAGCAAATATTTACTTCCAAAACAGGGCATGCCCTTTGTATTTTTTTTCAGGCCACTTGAATGGTGGCTCAATGTGATGTATATGAATTCTCGATTGAGGCTTCATTGCAGTTTTAGTTTAGTTTGATTCAGTTTACCTCTAGCTTCAAATATTTTGAATGAAGGTAGAATCAGAACTCTCATATCACCAGGGTCTGAGTTTTGGGCATTGGCAAGATTCCAGAGATCTTACTTTGCTTCATAGCTAAGCCACCAGCTTTTATCAAGGTGGGAGATCTTTCCCTGCTTTACAACCTTGCTGCCAGGACTTTTTTTTTATCAATGAGCTGGGGACAGGAGGATATTTTTCTCAGCTCTCATGCGTGCCCTGCCCTTTTGTAGAGGAATGTCCACAATGCCTAGGGAAGGGTTTCTTAGCATTTCTGACCCCAGTTAGCCTCCAAGAGTGCCTCTGTTGGATTTCACAACCATCCTGCCTCCCCTTCATCTTTAAAGGGTATTTTGCCCTTGGGAGAAGTCAAGCTCTCACAGCTTTGGTTCTGTTATCCACAACTTTAGTGTACTACACCCTCCTGTACCTGGTTATCATCTAAGGGGTAAGATTGGTGGGAAGCCTTCCTCTGTGGATTTGGGTCCTCTAGGTTCTAATGGCAAACCAGCCTCCAAGGGGTTGTGAAAATTTTGTTAAATTTCAACATGTTTCTCTTTTCTCCCCCTATAGTATTCCTCTTCCTACCGTAGTTGAACTAGGAAGAACAACAGCTAGGGGTTCTGTTCTCTCCTATGAAGGAGTTGGCACTTTCTAGAGTTTGGATCATTTAGGTTTCTTTGGTTTTTGTTTTTGTTTTGAGACAGGGTCTCACTCTTACCCAGCTTGGAGTACAGCCTGTAGTGATCTCAGCTCACTACAACCTCTGCCTGCCTGGCTCAATGGATCCTCCCACCTCAGCCTCCTGAGCAGCTGGGACTACAGGCGTGTACCACCACACTCGGCTTATTTTTGTATTTTTTGTCAAGACAGGGTTTTGCCATGTTGCCCAGACTGTTCGCCAACTTCTGAGCTCAAGCGATCTGCCTGCCTCAGTGCCCCAAAGTTCTGGGGTTACAGGCATAAACCACTGCACCCAACTTAGATTTCTTTCTGTCCTTAGTTTTCTGAGGAGTTAAACATATTTTTTCTAGCAAATCTGGCCTTTTGTTGTTGTTTGCTAGAGTGGGAGGTATATTCCCTTGTGACTTTCTTCATCTCAGTAGTGAATTTCAGAAATAGTTAATTTTTTTAATAAAAAAATTTTTTAGGTCGGGCGTAGTGTCTCACGCCTGTAATCCCAGCACTTTGGGAGGCCAAGGCAGGTGGATCACCTGAGATCAGGAGTTTGAGACCAGCCTGGCCAACATAGTGAAACCCCAACTCTATTAAAAATACTAAAATTAGCTGGGTGTGGTGGTGGGTACCTGTAATCCCAGCTACTTGGGAGGCTGAGTCAGGAGAATCGCTTGAACCTGGGAGGCGGAGATTGCAGTGAGCTGAGATTGTGCCACTGCACTCCAACCTGGGTGACAGAGCAAGACTCCCTCTCAAAAAAAAAAAAAAAAAAAAAATTTTTTTTTTGAAACAGGTCTGACTCCACCCTGGCTGGAGTGCCGTGACATGATCATAGCTCACTGCTGGCTTGAGCTTCTGGGCTCAAGTGATCCTCCTGCCTCAGCCTCTTGAGTAGCTGGGGCCACAGGCATGTGCCACCATGCCTGGCTAATTTTTTTTTTTTTTTTGGTAGGGTTGGGGTCTCGCTATGTTGCCTGTGATCCTCCTGCCTTGGTTTTCCAAAGTGCTGGGATGAAAGGCATGAGCCACCACACCCGGTTAGGAATGGAAGTTTAAACAATGGTTTTATTTGCATATTTCATTAGCTAGTATTTTTTTCCTTTTTTGAGACAGAGTCTGGCCCCGTTGCCCAGGCTGGAGTGCAGTGGCACAATCTAGGCTCATTGCAACCTCTGCCTCTTGGCTTCAAGTGATTCTCTTGCCTCAGCCTCCTGAGTAGCTGGGATTACAGGCACCCGCCACCACATCCAGCTAATTTTTGTGTTTTTAGTAGAGACAGTGTTTCACCATGTTGGCCAGGCTGGTCTCAAACTCCTGACCTCAGTTGATTCAGCCACCTCAGCCTCCCAAAGTGCTGGGATTACAGGTGTGAGCCATCATGCCTGGCCTCATTAACTGTTTTTAAAATTAAAAGTACCTATAAATTTTGTAGAATCATAAAAGCAACACCTTTCCATCTTAACTCCCCTAGTGCCTCTACTCCCTCCACAGAGACAAATATCTTAGCAGGTTGTTGTGTTTTCTTTTCCAAATTGTATTTCTAAAATGTGTCAATATCTTTTCCCTTATTGTTTTATTTTTTGTAGAGACAGGGGGGTCTCACTGTGTTGCCTAGACTGGTCTCAAACTCCTGGCCTCCTACCTTGGCTTCCCACGGTTCTGGCATGAGCTACTGCACCTGGCCTCCCCTTATTGTTTTTTAAAACCTGAATGGAAGCATACTATATTTTCTACACTTCTTTCATGTAACTTATTTTAACAACCTGAGGACTTTTAGAGGCTGCATAGTATGTCTTAGTATAGATGTATCTTAGTTTATTTAAACAGTTGCTGGTTATGGACATTTCCATGTTCCCAGTATTTTTTCTCACAAACAATGCAGTATTATGCCTTTGCCCACATTCACCATTGATTGCTATTGAGTATATCTGTAGTATCAAGAATGGGCATACTGAAAATGCTTCATGAAGTCCACTGAAGCTTCATATTATTTTGAAGTGATATTTCCCAAAGTGTTGGCTGAACTCTCAAGAGTTTGTGGTATAGGGTTCGGGAGGACTGGACACTTCCAAAGAGGCATAAGGTGCTACAGACTTGCCCAGCAGGTGGCATCAGAACAAAGCTGGCTACGGACCTTGTCAGTACAAATGATAAAACATTAAAAAGGTAAAAACTCAACTGTAGCTCCTTATTTATGCATATATTGGGGATGCTGAAAAGTTACCGATGCCTGATTCCTCTTCTGTGTCCTCAGCCTCTATCATAAAAATAGACAAATGCCATTTTTTTTTTTTTGTATGCCCAGCACAGCTCTATGATTTGAACGATGTTGATGAGCAGGGTCACATTTGAGGAGATTTGCTAAGGGAAATAAAGATCCATCTGTGACACAAGAAACATGTTTTATGTGATTTCTGGGATTTTCCTGTGAAGATACTTTTTGTTTGTTTGTTTGTTTTACAGTGGATCTCACTCTGTCACACAGGCTGGAGTTCAGGAGTGCAATCATAGCTCACTGTAACCTTGAACTCCTGGGCTCAGGAGATCCTCTCTCCTCAGTCTCCCAAGTAGCTAGGACTACAAGCACATGCCACCATGCCTGGCTCATTTTAAAATTTTTTGTAGAGACGGGTCTCACTATGTTGCCGAGGCTGGTATTGAACTCCTGGTATTGAACTCCTGGGCTCAACTCCTCCTGCCTCAGCCTCCCAAAGTGTTGGGATTACAGGTGTGAACCACAGTATCCAAATTATTATGTTTTTTAAAAAGAGATTTTTCTAATTATGTATATAATTACAGCACCTTAAGTTTAGTGATTGCAATTTGAGAAACCAATGTCCTTTCTTATTAAAAAGGCCCTTGTACAGAAAGTGCTCTATCTTCCTCACAAGATCGGGGGTCAAAGGAGAGATTTTGAAACATTATAACAATGGCTTCTAGTTACTGAATAAAGAATGTCATTTGCTCCTCACAGGACCCCTTTCAGGGGGATTTTACATATTGGGAAACAACCTCATGAGCTTTCTACAAACATCTTTGTCCTCGAGTCTTCCCATTTCAGCAATTGGCTGTACCACTCATCCAGCAGCTTTGAAAGTTAGAAACGTGGCAATCTTCCTTTAACATCCATTTGCCTTTCCCTCATTCCCCCATATCCAATTCTGTGTATTGGAGGTTTTCCCACCTCTAAACTTGAGAATCCATTTACTTTTTCTCCATCTCCTTTGCCATTACACTAGTCCAAGTGAAGCGTTTCATCGTCTCGTTTGCAGTATCCTTTAGTTTACCTTAGATTATCAATTTTTGTCCCCCTCCCAATTCAGTCTCTACTCATGAGCTAACATGAGTTTATAAAGTGTTCATTCTGACCATGCCATTCCTTGCTCAAACTTCTCTAGTGCCTTTCCAATAATTTTATTACAATAAAATTCCTCATATGGCCTTTGTGGATCTGCACTCTACCTCTTCTCCTATTGCAACCAACCCTGTTACCTTTTTCTCTTTTCACACTGGTCTTCATTCTGTGCTGCAAACTGGCTGAGTTTCTTCCATCCTCAGGGCCTTTTGCACAAGTTCTTCCTTTGCCTTAGAATTCTTTCCTGGCCTGCACACCTCTTCATCCCCTTTCCCTAAGCTAATGCTTTACCCTTTAGGTCTCATTTTAAACATCTCTTACCCAGGAAAAATTTCCCTGTCCAAACAAGTCTAGATTCCCCTTTGTTTGTTCTAACTGTTCTATATTTCTCCTTCTTAGCATTTATCACAATTCTTGATATGTTGTCCTTTTCATTTCCTCAGTCTCTATTATTGGAGTAGGTAATACATCCATATAGTACAAAATTCAAAGTGTATTAAAGGTATAGAGTAAAAAGTCTTCTCTTCCCTGTCCCCCTGCTACCCAGTTCTCCTCTTTAGAACCACTTTTAGCATTTTGAATATCCTTCCCGAAATATTTTCTAAGTATACAAGCAATTATGTATATATTATTCCTCTTTATTTTTGCCTTTCATTAATACAGATACTATATGCATTTTCTGCACTTTATCTGTTAATAATGTATCTTGGCAATTATTCTATATTAATATGTAAATAGTTGCCTCTTTCTTTTTCATGCACCATATAATATGGACTTTTATTTAACCTCTCTCTAGGTTGGTTTTAGGCATTGGTTATTACAAATAATGCTGCATTGAATATCTTTGTATGTAAAGTCATTTCCCATGTCTATGCCTATAGAATAAATTACTAGAATTGAAATAATTAAGTTAAAGATTATGTGCATTTTTAATTTTGATAGTTACTGCCAAACTGCTCTCAATGGAAGTTTTACCAATTCCCACTAGTGAATGCATTTGTCCTCACAATTACATCAGTGAAATTTTTGTTCTTTGCCAATGCAAGAAATGGAAAGTATCTCTTGGAAACTAATTTGCATGTTTTTTTTTCCTTGCACAGTTATATTTTCATATGTTAAAGAGCCATTTGTATTTCTTGGTGAACTGTTCATAAACTTTGCTTACTTATTATCTAATGTCTGACTAATTTGCTACACTCTAAATTCCCAATTCATACTGAAGTATCGCCCTTCCAATTTAGACATACAATCTTCCTCTTCAGTGATGTCCACACCAAAAAATCCACAGGCCCCTGAATTTTACATGGGCCTAAGAGTCTTACTGAAAATTGGAAGTCTTAAGGTGTAGTCCATTTTATGCAGTGTGAGGCCTTTCATGTTCTGAAATGTACTACTCTTGACTGACTTTTTCTTCTTCACCCTGTCCAGCACTGTGCCCTTATTATCAAGATAAATGTTCCCCTTTCTCCCAGGAAACGTTCTGACTTTACCCTGGTCCCTCAAGGACTCTCCTTCTCCCCCAAATTAACTTTCAAGGAGTTTCTCCAACCCCAAATGGCACCTTCCTGAAAAGATTTCTAGTGGATACTGTTTTCTCTACCTCACTACAGATGTATTTTGCTGCTTGGCTCCCCTCTCTCCACTTTGCTATGGCAAACATTTTTTTCCAGAGATATATCAAATGAAATGAATATGTGGCCCCTTGTGGTGATTTTTGTTGGGATCCCTGGTATTGATTTCTTCTAGTTTAGATAATTCCACCGTGGCAAGCTTTTATTCCTAGCATACAGCTCATGAGGAGAATGTAAGTCACTTGGTGTTATTAATGCTAAAATAGTAAACAAGAACACAAAATTTGCTAGATTAGAAGTGGATTTTTTTTTCCAGGCCGGGCACAGTGGCTTATGCTTGTAATCCTAGCAGTTTCGGAGGCTGAGGCAGGCAGATTGCTTTGAGCTCACGAGTTCGAGACCGGCCTGGGAAACACAGCGAAACCCCGTCTGTACAAGGGTAATTTTATGAAACAATTAGCCAGGTGTGGTGGCGCACACCTGTGGTCCCAGCTACTGGGGAGGCTGCAGTGGGAGGATGGCTTGAACCTGGGAGGCAGAGGTTGCCGTGAACCCAGTTTGTGCCATTGCACTCCAGCCTGGGTGGCAGAGTGAGACCCTGTCTCCAAAAAAAGAAATAAAAGGGAAGGAATGAATTAGCATGAATGAGAAAGGCATGATCTGCAGTGAGCCACCCATGGTCAAAGTTAGCAGATACCAACTCATTCTCAGAGCGAAGCAAAATCAGCCCAATGCTTTTGGCAAACTGGTTGCCTCCCTGTCATCATCATGTGGGCTCACTGTGGCTTGCCCTTCTGGCCTTGCCTCTGACCTTGCCATCTCTGGGGAGGCTTCTTTGCAAGCCCAAGCCTGGGCTCCCCCTCTCAGAACCATGTGCATACTTGTACTGCAACTGGCTTTTTGCCTGAGCCTCCTGGAGGGCAGGGGCCATCTGGCACAAACCTGCATCCCAGCAGTTGCTAAATTAATGAACAAATACCAAGTCTTTCACAATGTAACTTGAGAGTGGAGGTAGTGGTAGTGGCAACTCCATCTGGGGGATGAGAGAAGGTGGAGGCTGAATTTTGGGGGTGGCTTGCAAAAGAAGAGGAGAGACTATTAGCAGCTAAAGAAGTGGCCAGGCTAAACACCAAGCATTTTCCTGACTGGGGAGCTGTGGGTTTGTTTAAAGGTAGGGCTGAGTAAGGGGTGAAACCAGTGAGCAGGAGAGATGGCTAGTGCTGGACTGGAGTGAAAGGCATCTGTAGAGGCAGGAGACAGGATGGGGAGGGAGAGGAGTTGGCCTAGGACAGGACAGGACAGGACAGCACTTATTTGAAGACTGGGGGGCAGGAGGAAAGGAAGGGGAGGGATTGAGAAATGACCTGGAGGTCCTCAGTCAGCTGGGAGAAGACCTGGAAGAGGGGGGATCAGCTGCTGTTGGGATGGAGAGGAAGGCCAGGAGAGGCAATGACTCACATGGAGGGAGGGTCGGGGATGGGGAGTGGGCGGTGGGGGTTGGGGATGGGGGGCGGGAAAGACATACTCGCAGGGGATCAGAAGGCCCCGTGGCAACTTTGTGTAAGTCCTGGTTCAGTCAAGGAGAGGAATCCGAGGGGAAAGGCTGATTAGACCCATGGCCCACTCTGAGAGAAAGGGGTATTGTGTGGGTGCAGGAGGAAGAGCAGCTGGGAAGTAGGAGTGCCTGGGACTGGATCCAACTGGAAAGGGGGCAGATATGTCCCCAGGATCAGGGTAGGGACCCTCTAGGAAGGGGGTCTTCTGAGAGGGAGGTTGTGGGCAGCACTGTGTAGGGGTCCTTGGAGGTGATTTCTGGGAAGGGGAAGTCTGGGGCAGGGCTGTGAGGAGTCAGGAAAGAAACTGTGAAGTCCACTCCTCACCCACCTCCTGAACCCTGGGGTCTGAGACCCTCAGGAAAGAGGGTTCAGTGGCACAGGAGGGTCCAGGGCAGGAGACAGAAAAGTGGCCTCTCACGTCTTCTTGGAAAGGAACTCTGACCACCAGTGTGAATAGTCTCGCAGAAAGCTAAGCAGACACCCAGCGAAAGCCGGCCCCTCCCACTCTGGGAGAGGGGAGGGGCCGGCGGTTGCATGGGCAGCTTTCCTTGTGATGCCACAGGTCCTCTGGACATGCTGCTGCCTGGCCACACCTCCTTTCCCTTTCATCTTTCTCATCAACCAATGGGCTTGGGAGCATTAAGGCCATGCCCCTATTCTGTGTTCTAGTGGGGTCCTGGTTATCCCTCCTCTGGCTTAGTACAGAGCAGGCATGTTGGATTTGGGGCTTTTGTTTTGTTTTGTTTTTGAGACAGAGTCTCACTCTGTCACCCAGACTGGAGTGCAGTGGTGTGGTGCAATCCTGGCTCAATGCAACCTCTGCCTCCCGGGTTCAAGCGATTCTCTTGCGTTAGCCTCCTGAGTAGCTGGGATTACAGGCACCTGCCACCACGCCCAGCTAATCTTTGTATTTTTAGTAGAGACGCAGTTTCACCATGTTGGACAGACTGGTCTTGAACTCCTGATCTCAAGTGATCCACCCACCTCAGCCTCCCAAAGTGCTGGGATTACATGCATGAGCCAACGTGCATGGTCTCTTGCTGTTTTTATACTTTCTCTATATCCATATAGAGATGTTTCGCATGTAAGTTTTTGTTTCTTTGAATTTCTCATTTTTATTACCCCTGCATCATCTGCTACCCTGAAGGATCTGGAGGTAAGAGGCCCTGGGCCAGGGTGCAGTGACCCTGCAGGCCAGCAGGCCAGCCCTCCAACCTCCTCTCGCAGCTGGAGCTCGGTGCCCCTCTGCCAACTGAGACAGTCCACACACACCCCAGCCCTAATGATTGTTCTCTCTACCTCTCCCCGCAGCCCTTCTCCAACTCCACCTCTCTGCATGCGCCTCAGAGCCGGTACCAAGAACTGGAAGTAGCCCTGGACTCAAGCTCCGCAACAATCAATCAACTCAATGAAAACGTAGAATCATTGGTAAGAGTCCAGTGGGGTCTCCTGATTCCACGCTGCCAATCTTGGGCCTTAGTTTCCCCTTGGGGCTCTGAAGAAAGGGGCTGAGGGCCCCTGGTCCAATGGGCAGATGGGGAGCTGAAGCACCCAGGCCTCACCTGGGGGACTCCAGAGCAAGGAGGATGCAGCATGGCTCTTCTGTCACTCCCTTCTTTGCCATCTCTCTCTTCTTCAGACACCCCTGCTCCAGTCCTTGCCACACACACCCTGGGGTTGTCACCTCTCAGGGAAGCACTAGTCTGACTGGTTGTCAGGGGCCCCGTATTTCTGCCCTGACTCAGTCTCTAATTTGCCCTTGAGTCTGGACAAGCCACCTCTTCTCCGTGGGCTCATGTTTCCAGAGGAGGTAGAGAGTATCAAAGGTCTCTGTTAGCTCTGAGAGTCGGAGATTTGGGACCCTAGAATGGAAACCTCAGGGCCAAGGGCTCTCGTCTGTCCTTTTCTGTCCTGTATCTCTGCTGTGAAGAACCGTACCTGGCTTGTATGTGCTCAGTAAATGTTTGTTGAATGAACACACCTTTCTAAATCACAAGCTGGCAGAAGGGTGGGCCTTTCTCAGACTCCATCTCTAGAGGTTTATGTTACTGTCCTTTCGAGAGAATCCAGATTCAGATTTTGAGTTCTGTGGCTATTGGCGAAAACCAGCAAAGACCCAAATCCTCTGTCTTTGGGAGCTTGAGGAGAGTTGACCAGTTCGTGTTGCCACTTGGCCTGAGAACTTTGCCTTTAAAATCCATTCCTGGCCCCCGCCTACCACATCCTGGTCTGGGGAATAGAGCCCCGTCAGTCACCTGAATTTGACTCTCCCCACAGAAACAACAGAAGAAACAAGTGGAACATCAGCTGGAAGAAGTAACTTTTTTTTTTTTTTGTTCATGATATAAATGCTGGGTTTGGGGGGAATTCATGACTGCTGCGTTTGGGAGGCACTCAAATGTAGAGGTGCCAGTCTCATGTCGCCCACTCCCAGCCTGGGGAAGAAGGCTCACCCCTCAGATTCTACCCCATCCTTCCAGGTTATCCCCCGGTAACCTGGTCCCATGGGTAGGCCTGTCCTGGGGCATTGGTGGCATGCTGGTGGCATGTCTCTTGCTGTGCCATCTCTGTCTCCTTCGGGTAAGGGCTCTGTCTTCCTCTTCCTATAGGAAAAGAAAGCAAACTATGGAAATACACAAAGCACAAACAGAGCAGTTAGGGGTGAGTGGAAGGTGTGGAGTTTTCTCCTGTCCTCCCAAGAATGTTTCTTTCCTTCTCTTTCAGTGCTTGCTTGGCTTTTCTCCCAAAGGTTCAATTCCAGACAATCAACATCCTCATGTTGGAAAAGGCAGACGTGAAGACCACAGTTTACCATACTAAACGTGCCGCCACTCCCTTCGAGGGTGGGAATCTGGCACCCTGTTATCCTGCAACCTAGCACTTTGACAAGTCTTTAGGGGGAGTCCTTTGGGCCCCATCTCAACCTCTTTCATTACAGGAGAATCCAAGGATCTGACCAGCCACTTGAAATATTCCTTGCAGCGTATTGGAGAGTTGGAGCAGGCTCCCTCTGCTGTCTCCATGCAGCAGCAGGAAGAGGACAGGGTGAGTCCAATGAGCTGCCCCGTCCCCTGGCAGCCTGGCTTCCCAGATGCAGGAGTGAGCCTGAAGGTCCCTTCTGCAGGATGCAGTGTCCTGCCCAGAAGGCAGCATGCTCATTTCTCGCTGCTTTTGTGTATGGTTGTTAGAGGCAGCCTGGGGTGAGTCAGCTGCTGTGGGTGAGTTGGGGGCACCGTGGGGAGCGAGCACTGGACGCAGAGCTCGGAGGCCACACAGCAGCTCGAGGACTGGATGGTGAAGATGAGAAGTTTCGATGTGGGGAGCCCAGGCCATTCCACACAGTGCCCCTTAAAAGGGCAAGGGGTAGGCTCAGTATACAACTCGGTCAGTAAAGATCAAGTCATTTCCAAGCCTGTTGTCTAGTTTTTAAAAGAACTGTTCCACACAGTCCTGGAACAGGAGAGGCTGCAGGAGTGGGAGGAGAGGCTGTGGGAGCAGGAGAGGCTGCTGCAGCAGGAGAGGCTTTGGGAGCAGGAGGAGAGATGCTGGAGCAGGAGGGGCTGCGGGAACAGGGAGAAAGGCTGAGAAAGCAGGAGGTAGAGGCTGCTGGAGAAGGAGAGGCTGCTGGAGCAGGAGGAGAGGCTGAGGAAACAGGAGGAGAGGCTGTGGGAGCAGGAGGAGATGCTGTGGGAGCAGGAGGAGAGGCTGAGGGAGCACGAGAAGAGGCTGCTGGAACTGGAGCAGAAAGCCAAGCTCTGGGTCGAGCAGGCAGAGACACACATGCATACCATGCAGAATGACTGCACCACCATCAGCCACGTGCTCTCCCAGAACCACGAGCTTGGCGAGCAGCTGGGCGAGGCACAGTACAACTTCCAGGAGCTGGTGGGTTGCCCCACCACGGGAGCCTGCCCTCCTCCCTGGCCCTCCATGCCGTTGTTTCCCCACCTGTAAAATGGGCATATGTAGCCCTCACATGAAATGGTACTTCTAAAGGAACCTGTGAGCCAGAGCCCTGCTCTGATGACTGTGAGAGAGAGGGGATGATTTTTCTAACCTGCCCCCACCCTTCCCCTTGACATGGGAGGCAGACATCAAGTTCTGGGGTCTCCAGCTGCAGTGGGTGGCTGCTGATTGCTTCTCTTTGTCCAGAACAGTGAGAACAAGAGCGCTCTGCAGTTGGAGCAGCAAGTAAAGGAGCTGCAGGAGAAGAAGCTGAGCGAGGTGAAGGAGATGGTAAGCTCTGCCCCATCCAAGAAGGGCTGGGAGGCAGGCACCAGCCTCTGGGGAAGGGAGGTGTGAGGCCAAAGGCAGCTCCAGCCTGGGGGCAGGCGATGCCAGCACCCTTCAGGGCAGTCCTGTGACTGTTTCTTGCTTCCTGCCGTCTGACTTTTAGAGGTGGGTAGCCCTGGGTTCCTCCCATGTCTGGACATTATACTCCCAGCTAGAGGCATGGAGCCTCCCAATCAGAGGGGAAGAGACAGTGGTATAAGAGGCTCCTTATACCGGGGCTGGTGGCTCACGCCTATAATCCCAGCACTTTGGGAGGCTGAGGCAGGAGAATCCCTTGAGGTCAGGAGTTTGAGACCAGCCTGGCCAACATCATGAAATCTCATCTCTACTAAAATTACCAAAAAAAAAAAAAGAAGAAAAAAATTAGCCAGGCATGGTGGCACATGCCTTTAATCACAGCTACTCAGGAGGCTGAGGCACGAGAATCGCTTGAGCCTGGGAGGTGGAGGTTGCAGTGAGCTGAGATTGTACCACTGCACTCCAGCCTGGGCCACAGAGTGACACTCTTGTCTCAAAACAAAACAAAACAAAAAAGCCTCCTGAGATTCAAACTGGATTCCGGCCTGGGTTCCACTGGTCACCCTTCAACTACTTTGCATCTCTAAGTCTCTGTTTCGTTAACTTCAAAAGCAAGTTAGCATTTTGCTTGCAGAGGTGCTGAGGATTAAATGAGAGAATACATGGAAAGCATTAGGCTTGTAGCACACTTAGCAGATGGTGGTTGGCTCCCTCTGGTTTTCCACCAGTCTGTGGCCTACAGTTTAAATGGTAGGAAGGAGGTGAGATTTTAGGCTGGGGAAGGAAGTATGGGGTTCTAGGCAAGGGAGGAATTCTCTATGGCCTGGAGCAAGGGGCCAGGGACCTGGGCAGATGACAGAGCCCCACAGTGCTCTCGCTACCCTATTAATGGGCCCAGAATCTGGAAGCAAGTCACCACGTGCCCTCATGCCCAGGGTCTTCCTGGTGGTGGAGCAGCGGCGAGACTAGTACCTGGGTCACCTGCAGCAGTACGTGGCCACCTATCAGCCGCTGACCTCTGAGAAGGAGGCACTGCACAGGCAGTTACTGCAGACCCAGCTCGTGGACCCACTGCAGCAGCAGGAAGCTTGGGGAAAACCGGTGGCTGAGATGGCCTGCCAAAACTGCAGGAGACCCAGGGGAGGGACTTGCTGAGGACAGAGCTCCAAGAGGGATGACCTGGCATCTTCCGTGCCTTCTCACTCTCTTTCCCGTCCCCTTAGGAGCGCCTAGAAGCTCCCAGCCAACAGAAATAGCAGCTAGAGACCCAGTTGAGCCTCATGGCTCTCCCTGGAGAAGGTACAGGAGACCACTCAGAGAAGGAGGAGACAGCCCCAGGAGGAAGGGGGGACTGTCAGCAGCATAGGATTGAGAAGCTGGAAGAGACCTTTAGAACAGCTGGTCATTATGCCGACCGGGTGTCTGCACTAAGCTCGGCATGAATATGGTGACCTCCTGGGATTGAGGGGCCACCAGGTTGCCTAAGGATGGGTGGACTGGCCCAGATCAGAAAGGGAACAGGTCAGAACTCCCACACCAAGTGGTAGCAGGACTGTGCCTGGGAAATATAGCAAGATCTTGGTGCTTAAAAGGAAAAATAAAGAACAGCAGCTCATTCCCCTCTGGGGAAGGGCTGGGTCAGGGTTACACAGTGAGGGTGGGGAGAGGTGGGCCCACAGTACCTCCCTAGTTGGGTTGTCTGAGGACCCCTCTGGCCACCTCCCCACAGGAGATGAAGGAGGACATCTGGACACTGAGGAGGAGGAGGTGCCTCAGCCCATGTCACGCATCCTGGAGGACCTAGAGAGCCGGGAGGCCATGGTGAGCTGACTCCCCCTACACCTCCTTTGCCACCTTCCTCTGTGGTCCCTCCGAGACTCCCTTATGCTCTTTGTTTCCCCACCTTCTGATTTCTTACCCCTTCCAGGAGCCAGTGGTCAGACACCATTTCACCTCTGACCAAGAGGTGCACTCTCTGAGGTCCCATGGGAAGGGGCTGCGCTCCACCTCCCTGCCCCGTTTGTTCTGTGAATGTCCCGACAAGTAGGGCATCAGGGTGGCCAGTCCATGCAGCCAGGTTCCAGACATCCCCAGGATCTCAGCCCCTCCAAGGGTACCTGGAACATTGAGGCAGAGGGAAAAGCAACTGGCCAGAACACACACCCAGCTCCCCACACGCTCTAGAAGGTTTCAGGTCTCTGCCTCTCAGGACCCCAGACTCCCCCGATTCAGCCTCGTCTTAGTTCTGACTCTAGTACCCAGAATTTGCCTCTATTTCCCAGTCCAGAAATTGGAAAAGAACATCTCCAGGTCCCTTGCTTGAAGACCTGGCCAGAGCTGGTGCCAGGCTACAGACACCTGGAAGGAGGCGAGAAGGGCACACTCGCTTTCCCATTGTCCTGGGAGGCCCACACACCAACATTGCCACCACTGCTGCCCCCGAGGAGCACAGCCAAAGTAGACACACACAGGAGAAGGGGAAGGGTTGAGTGAACCTGGGACACTGCACCCCAACTTTAGTGTATTTTTGAATTCAATTTGCTAATATTTAGTGGAGGATTTTTGCATCAGTATTCATCAGTGATATTAACCTGTAGTTCTCTGTTTTGGATGTATCTTTGGTTTTGGTATCAGAGTAATGCTAGCCTTGTAGAATGAGTTTGGAATAGTTGGGTAAGTTCTCTAGTTTTGGAATAGTTTGGGTAAGGTTGGTGTGAGTTTTTCTTTAAATGTTTGGTAAAATTCAGCAGTGAAGCACTAGGTCCCAGATTTTCTTTGCTGGGAGACTTTTTATTACCATTTCGATCTCATTATTTGTTACTGTTCAAGTTTTGGATTTCATCATGGTTCAATCTTGATAGGCTGGATGTGTCTAGAAATTGATCCATTTTTAGTTGGTTTTCTTATTTCTTTGTATATAGTTGCTTATAATAGCCACTAGTGATCCTGTGAATTTTTGCGGTATCAGTTGTAATGTTTCCTTTTTCATCTTTGATTTTATTCATGTGGGTCTTCTTTTTGTCTTAGTCTTAGTTAGGCTAAAAGTTTGTCAATGTTGTTTATCTTTTCCAAAAACCAACTATTCTTTTCATGGATGCTTTGTTTTTTTCATTTCAATTTCATTTATTTCTGTTCTGATCTGTATTATTTCTTTTCTTCCAATAATTTTGGGTTTGCTTTGCTCTTGCTTTTCTATTTCTTTAAGGTGCATTGTTATGTCGTTTATTTGATGCTTTTCTACTTTTTAAAAGTGGGTGTTTATAGCCATAAAATTCCTCTTAGTACTGCTTTTGTCGTATCCCGTAGGTTCTGACATGTTGTGTTTCCATTATCATCTAAGAAAGATTTCAGTTTCCTTCTTAATTTCTTCATTGACCCCACTGGTCATTCCAGAGCATATTATTTAATCTCCATGTGTTTGTATAGTTTCCAACATTTGTCTTGTTACTAACTTCTAGTTTTATTCCATTGTGATCAGAGAAGATGTTTGATATTATTTCAATTTTTAAAAATGTTTGAAGACTTGTCGTTTGACCTAAGATATGGTCTGTCCTTGAGAATGATCCATATGCTGAGGAAAGAAATACGTATTCTGTAGCCCAAGGAAGAAGACACCCGTCCCCACTCTGCTGCAACACACAGCGCTCCGCTCAGGGATGGGGCAGTGGTGTGCTGTTGTTACCCAAGGGGCTCTCTGTCGGGGCAGGAACAGAGTCTGTTCTGTAGTGTTTGCCATTTTTGGTGGTGCAGATGTTCCATGGCTGATTTCAAGCTCCCACCAACTTCTTAGCCTATCCAAGTATTTGAAAGGATGTGGGTGTTGTGATCTAAAGTGTATCTTTATTAGATATACTCCAAGCCCAATTATGCTATAGTTCTTGCAGACTGATAGAGGAGCTGCCTTGGTGGTCTCGGATAAGATCTGGAAGAATTCTCTGGGCTACCAGACAGTAGAGATCCTTATTCTCTACCCATAACTGTAATTTCTCTCCAAAAAAACAGTCTCTCTCTCTCTGCTGAGCCACTTGGAGCTGGGGGTGGACTGACACAACATCCCTATGGCCACCACCACTGGGACTGCACTGGGTCAGACCTAAAGCCAGCAAAGCACTGGGTCTCACTCAAAGCCCTGTCAACACTACCTGGCTATTGCCTATGTTCACTCGAGGCCCTGGGACCCTCCAGTCAGCAGATGGCAAAGCCAGCCAGGCTGGTGTCTTTCCCTTCAGGGCAACAAGTTCCCTCAGGCCCTGCTGGATCCGAAGATGCTGTCTGCGAGCCAGAGACTGGAGTAAAAAACCTTAGAAATTTACCTGGTGCTTTATTCTAAGGCAGCTGAGGTGACACTGAAACCGTGAGACAAAGTGCTTCCCAGTCTGCCTTTCGCTTTCCACAGGCAGTGGAGCCTCACCCTGTGGCCACCACCACAGGCCCACAGGTAGTGCTGCCAGGCTACTGTTGATGTTTACTTAGGGCCCAAGGGCTCCTAAGTCACTTGTGGTGAATGCTTCCAGGCCTGGGCCTCACTCTTCAGTGCAGTGGGCTCCCCTCTGGCCTAGGGCAGGCCCAGAAATGCTGTTTAAGAGCCAAGGCCTAAAATCAGTGACCATAAGAGGCCATTTGGTGCTCTCTACCCCATTGTGGCCAGGCAGGCACCTAAGTTGCAAGACAAAGTCCCTTTTACCTTTCCCTCTACTTTTCTTAAGTAGAAGTCTCTCACCACAGCCACCATAGCTGGGAATGTGCTGGGCCTCCCCTGAAGCCAGCATGTCTCAGAGCCTTACTCCAGGCCCATCGCATACTACCTGGGTATCACTGTTGGCTATTCAGGGCCCAAGGGCTCTTGAGTCAGCAGGTGATAAATCCTGCCAGGTCTAGAATCTTTCCTTTAAGGCAAAAGATGCACCCTTCTGGCCCAGGGTATATCTAGAAAGCTAATTCAGGAGCTAGGTCCTGGAATGGGGGCCTCTCAACTCTGACAGGTGCTCTGTCCTACTGTGGCTGAGCTGCTGTCCAAGATGTGAGATAACGTCCTCTTTACTCTACCCCTTCCTGTCCTGAAGCAAAAGGGAGTCACTTGAGTTAGTGCAAGCTGCGTTGCCTGGGGTTGGGGGAGGGGTTGTGCAAACACTCCCTTGGCTGCCCTGGCTGGTGTCTCTCTAGATCTTGTGTTCCCTGAGTCCACTGGCTCTGAGCCCAGCATGGCATTAGGACTTCCCTAGGAGTTGAAGTCCTTATGGTCTAGACTGCCTTTCAAGTTTATTTAGGGCCCCAGAGCATAATAGCCTGCCATGCCAAGGCTTGTGAAAACCCAAGCCTCAAGCCTTGTAACTACTGGGATGGGTGAAGCCCTCTGCGTAGGACTGGCCTAAATGCTCCCTCCATGGGCAGGTGTCACGTGAGTTCCACCTGGTTTTGTTTTCTGCTGTGACAGGGCAGCACTGAGTCCAAGGCAAAGTCCCACAGTTGCTGCATTCTCCCTCCCCTAGATGCACAGATTCTCTCTCAGCCCCACAGCGGTGACTGCTGGGGGAGGGGAAAGGGCAGGGGTGACATTGGTGTTTCAAGACTGTCTCTCCTACCCTCCTCAGTGCCTCCTTCAGCCACATGAAGTTAAACCACTCACGTCCTGTGAGTCCTTGCCTGATTTTTGGTTCTTATGAAGATGGTTTTCTGGTGGAGACTGTTGTTACATTTGATTTTCTTGCAGGGGGAAGGATTGGTAGAGACAACTATGAGCCATCTTACTCTGCCCCTCTTCCCTCACTTAACTTTACTTCCTAGGAGCCTGTTTCCAAATACAATCACATAGGGTGTTAGGGCTCCAAGTATGAATTTTGGGGAGACACAATTTAGTTTATAGCATTTGGACTTGGTGGGGGGAGAGAGAGAGAACATTAACAGGAAGTTCACAGTGTAAGCAACAGTATGGAGGTGGGAAAGTTCAGCTCATGGATAGAAAAAATTGATCCAATTGAGCAGGGCCCACAGGGAGATGTGGAGTGGTGAGAGGTGGGCTGGTGAGAGGTGAGCCACATGAAAAGAACCTTGAATGCCAGGCTGAGGTGGAAGGCATTTCCTATTGTGTAGAAGGTGCCATGAGGTGGTGGGGAGGGTAACACGATGAAAGGATATTTGGGAGGATGGATCTGGCATCAGTGATGGCTGGGGGTAAAGAATAAACAAAGCTGGAGGCCGGGAACTGGACATATGGCCCAGAGTTCAGGCATAGGCTGTTCAAAGGCAGTTTCCACACTGAGTTCCAATGTGGATCCAAGCATGCAGTGGGTAGACGATTTGGAAAAGCAAAACCATTCCCTTCCCATTACCACACAGTTTCCCAGCTGAGCTCATCACCAGAGTCCTACAAATCAGACAGTCAAACTACCCCAAACTCTGTCCCTAGAAGCTGTGGCCCACAGGGAGCCCTTATCCAGCTGCAGCCCAAGGACACTGCAGCCTGAGCAGGACTGCACCTGTTCCCTCCCAGGAGCCTCATCTCTGTCTAGCCAGGCTTTGATTTCAAATGCCCTCAGCTTTGACTTTGAAATCTGTTGGGTGAGATTCATGAGAGCTCTGGCCTTCTTTGGGTTAGGGATTTTTAAATAGTTTTTTCAAGCAGGTAGTAGATCAACTCTACCTGCTTACTTCTGTGTGCATCTCTTGTTCCCTGGCCCCAGATCTTTTTCCTTGGTTTATCCTCTCGTTGTGTTGCAGCACAGCTTCCAGTGGCTTCCAGAGAAAGAATGAATGGAAGCCAAGCTTTCTGACCCTCATGAATTTTAGGATGTCATTGTTCTACCGCAACTCCTGATTAGTAGTTTGACTGGATGTAATGCTGTAATTTAAATGTACCTTCTCCTCACATTGGGAAATATTGCTCTATTACTTTCTAGTTCCCAGTGTTGTTGGGAAGAAGCTGGTGTCATGCAGAGTCTTGGCTCTTTACATATGACGTGTCTTTTCTCTCTGGAAGATTTTAGGATTTTCTCTCTTTGGGTTCTTGGAATTTCCCAATGATATGCCTTGTTGTAGGTCTTTCTTCGTTCACTGTGCTAGTCACTTGGTAGACTCTTGAACTAGAAAATTATGTGATTCTGTTGCAGGAAGCCACCAGCAGGTTCATGTAAGCTGGGTAATTGCATTCTTTTCTTCCAAGGACAGAGGTATCAAGGCCCTGGGAACCTTATAAGTGGATGTAGGGAAAGGGGGCCTGAGGTGAATCCAACAAAGCTGTAGCACCCACTGAGCTCATGTCCCAGGGCTAGGTTCTGCCTGAGGACAATAGACATGGGTGAGGCCCACTTCCTGCCCAGTCCCATAGTTGGGCTCAGGACACACATGGTCCAGGAGGCCCCGGGTTACATTTACATGCACCTACCTGTATGTAGCATTCAGTGAGCCACAGGACAACTTAGGGAAGGGGGCAGCTCCAGAGAGCAGGATAGGAGGTAGATAAATAATCATGGGATGTGGAGTGGCCTTGTGGGGAAGGGACAAAGGTAGGGCTGTGTGTGTGTGTGTGTGTGTGTGTGTGTGTGTGTGATGCATATTGGGAAAATGGAGAGAACATTTTGTCTGCCCCCTTTTCTGGGCACTGCACCCCTTTTCTCATGAATAGTTTTTCTTCCCATCATGGACTGAAAGTCTCTGTCTCCTCCAAATTCATATGTTGAAGCCCTAACCCTCTGCATGGCTGTATTTGGAGATGAGGCCTCTAAGAAGTCATTAAGGTTAAATGAGGTCCTAAGGGTGGGGCTCTGATTCAGTAGAATTAGTGTCCTTATAAGTCGAGACATCAGAGAGTGCACTCACTCACTCTGTCTGCACAAATACAAAGAAGAGGTCACGTGAGCACACAATATGGCAGCCACCTACGGGACAAGAGAAGAGGTCTCAGAATGAAACCTACCTTGCTGGTAGTTTGTTCTTGGATTCCCCAGCCTCCAGAACTGTGAGAAATAAATGTTTGTGGTTTAAGGCACCCAGTGTGTGGTATTTTGGCATGGCACACTGAAGTAATACATCTCCCCACCCTACTTCAAACACATGACACTAGAGGGCTTGGCAGTTTGTGTCCCAGCTACCCAGCCAACCCAGACCAGACCAAGCAGAAACTTTTTTCTGGAATTTTCTGAATCGGAACTAATGGAGGGGAGTCCCGTCCTTTCTTGGGGTCAAAACCAGGATGATGGAAGCCTCGTACTGCCAGCAGTCTGACTCCAACCTTGTGGGGAAAGTTGCTCTGAGATCACAAAACTGATCTGCAGACTGAGGTGGAGACGGACACAAGGGAAGGAGCCTGCAGATCCTAACAGTGCTGCTGACTCTGAGTCCAGGTATTCCTGAGACCCAACTGTTCCCTGTTCTGCCCGTGGCTAACTTACTGACCAATGAGCTTCCCCTCTTGCCTAAGCCAACTCAAGTGAATTTTCTGTCACTCACCCCCAAAGAGCCCTGACTGCAATGGCAGGGCATGGCAGGGCTGGGCTGGCTGGGGCAGAGGACGGTGTGGGTGGAATCAGCAGTGATAGGCAACCAGGAAGTGCAGTTATCGCGTGGACTCCATGAGGTCTTCCTCCAACCCCAACTGTGAGCAAGGCTGGACTCATAAGCTCAGTAGGTCAGAGCGAGGGATTTGGTCAGAGGTGCCATGCTCAGGGCTATCTTTCTATGAGCCAGACTCTTGTCATCAAAGGCTTTGCCATCAGAGATAGTTTTAGTCATATCTTGGGTTCACTTGATCAATTGCTGTTCTGCTACTTTCAGGATCTTTACTCTAGGCTGTCCCACATGGGTGGGAGACTAAAGGCTGTATACACGAGAATACACTGACCTGGGAGCACTCAGGATTTAATGACTTGGCAAGGACACCTCGGGCTCTAACACACTGCTGGAGTGGCTCCTTGAAATGTGGATGGAACAGTTGCTGCAGTGAATTAGGTGTAGATTATAGAACTGCATTGGCAAAGCATCAGAGAAGCTGGAAAGTACAGGGAGGTAGGAATGTTGGAATGGTTCGTTATATGCCAGCAGATTCAGAATCCACCACTTGCCTATGTGCCCTTGGAGGCCTCACAGGAACTCCCCTCTCTAGGCTAACAAGGAAGGCACTAGTGAGAAGGGCACCTGAATCTTTCAGAGACTCAGTGGCACTGTCCTTTGTAGGCCAGGATCAACAAGAGGAGATGCTGCCATGAGACCAGGCTTCATGGTGTCAGTGGGAATGGTGGAAGGCGAGAACAGCAGATGCCAGGTGGTGGCAGGAAACAACAACTACGAGATCTGGCCCACAGAAGGCTGCAACACAAAATCGCAATTTCCTAGCCAGTTTTCAGACTGAGACAATTGAGACCTACAGCTCATGGATTGTAGGGGAGTCTGGGTATTTGTGGAAAAAATCCTGCAACATTATCACATGGTATTCATTAATTATTCTCCAGAAGGATCTGGGGTCATTGATAAGAGTAACAGTAACTGATGAAAAGGGAACACCCAGACTGAGGATCATTTACGTAGTATTAGAGCTGACCCTGACACCATAAGATGCACAATGCCACCATGTCCCCTCTCCAACAAGCCTGAGGACACATGAAGGCTCGGTAATAAATGGAACCCTGGATGAAGAGACCGCAGCCCCATCCAGTTGTCATTTCTCTGTCACTAAATATGCAACCGATACGAGTATGCTTAGAAGCTAACAGAGCTGTCACTTTACTCCCTGACCTGTGGGTATGAGCCCCTATAGTAGGAAGAGCCCAGGGGAAGTCTCTGAAACTCCCTCTTCCCACTTCCAGGAGCAACGCAGTATTCCAGGTGGAATCACAGAGATTTATCACCTCCCTCAACTGTGACTGCCACCTTATGGTAGTATTCTTACATTTTCCCACCTGTCCCTTGTGCTATTCTTGTCATCATTTTACTTCCACATGTTATAAACCCCACAGTATGTTACTAGTTTTGCCTCAATGATTTCTAGACATCAAAAAATGAGAAAATAGGATCTTTTCAATGTATCCATGTATTTATGATGTCAGTGGTCTCCATTCCTTTGTGTAGATCCAAATTTCTATCTAGTATCCTTTTTCTTCTGACCAAAGAGCTGCTTTTAACACTTCTCAGAGTGTAGGCCTGCTGGTGATCAGCCTGGCTTTTGTGTGAAAAAGTCTTTATCTTTTCTTCATTAAAGTTTTTGAAAACTTTTTTTTCTTTTCTTTTCCTTTCCCTTCCTTTCCTTTCCTTTCCTTTCCTTTCCTTTCCTTTCCTTTCCTCTTTTCTTTTCTTTCTTTTCTTTTCTTTTCTTTTCTTTTCTTTTCTTGTCTAGAGATGAGGCCTCACTATATTGCCCAGGCTAGTCTCAAACTCCTGGCCTCAGACAGTCCTCCTGCCTCGGCCTCCCAAAGTGCTGGGGTGATTACAGGCATGAGCCACCACACTTGGCCTCACTGACTTTAACTGCTTTTAATCCCATATCTGCACAGTTGACTTTTTCATCTCTAGTAATACTTTTTTGTTTTATTTTGAGACAAGGTCTCACCGTGTTGCCTAGGCTGGAGTACAGTGGTGCAATCACAGCTTACTGAAACCTCGACCTCCTGTGTTCAGGTGATCCTCCTGCCTCAGCCTCCTGAGTAACTGGGACTACAGGTTCATGCCACCATGCCTGGCTAATTTTTAAATTACTTATAGAGATAGGTCTCCTTACAATGCACAGGCTGGTCTTGAACTCCTGGGCTCAAGGAATCCTTATGTCTAAGCCTCCCAAAGTGCTGGGATTACAGGTGTGAGCTACCACAGTCAGCCTGTGAGTTTTTTGTTTTTTTTTTCAATATATCTTCCATTTCTCTCTTCTCATCATGTTCAGATTTTTCTAGCCTTCTTGAACATATGGAACATATTTATAATATATTTTTTAACATCCGTATCTACTAATTACATCATCTCTGGGGCCTATTTCCATTGATTGATTTCTCTCCTGGCTATAGGCTCTAGTTTGCCTTTTTTTTTTTTTTTTTTTTTTTTTTTTTGATAGGGTCTTACTCTGTCACCCAGGCTGGAGTGCAGTGGTGTGACCTCACCTCGCTGCAATCTCTGTCTCCTTGGGTTCAAGTGATTCTCATGTCTCAGCCTCCCAAGTAGCCGGGACTACAGTTGGGTACCACCACTCCCAGCTAATTTTTGTATTGTTAGTGGAGACAGGATTTAGCCATGTTGGCCAGGCTGGCTTTGAACTCCTGGCCTCAGGCAATCTGCACCCCTCGGCCTCCAAAGTGCTGGGATTACAGGCATGAGCCACTGTGCCTGGCCATTGCCTGGTGATTTTTTATTGACTGGTAGACATTGTGCTTTTGTGTTGTGATTGTTGGATTTTGTTTTCCTTTAAATAGTGTGGGACTCTGTTCCAGCACTAGTTACTTGAAATAAGTTGGATCTATCAAGATTTGCTTTCAATCTTTGTTCGGACAGTTTCAGAGAAGCCTTTACTCCAGTGCTCATTTAGCCCCACTATTAAGGCAATACTTTTCTAAGGCTTCCTTTCCATTTCCTAAGTGTTATGAGGTGTTTTCATTCTGACCAGTGAAAATATGAGTTATCTCTAGCCTGTTGTGAGCTCTGGGAATTCTTCGGTCTGCTTTCTGGCGGTTCTTTCCCTGGGTCCTTTCTTCTCACATATGTCCATATCAGCCCTTTGCCAAGGGCTTGAGGGCATCTTCCATAGGTCTCCAGAGCACACGCGTTCTCTTCTCCCACCTCCTGCCCGGTACTGTACCTCACAAATTCTCCCGGCCTTGAAGACCTTCCCAAGCTCTGATCTCTGTCTCCTCAATCCACCACGACCACTGGACTTTGGATTCCCCTCCCTGTGCTGGAGCCTGTAATTGCTTCCGAGGGTGAACACTGTAGGGTTCACCTTCTTTTAGGGATTATACTTCTGCTCGACCGTTCTCCAATGTCTGAAAACTATTGTTTTATATATTTTGTTCCATTTTTCTAGTTATTAAAGGTTGGAGGCAAATCTGGTCCCTGTTAGCAATCAGGGCCACAGGTAGAGGTTGCAGGATGTTGTTTACATCCGTATCTTTTTCTTTTTTTCTTTTTTTTGAGACAGGATCTTGCTCTGTAACCCCAAGTGGCACTATCTGAGCTCACTGCCACCTCCACTTCATGGCCTGAAGAGATCCTTCCACCTCAGCTTCCCAAAGTGCTGGGATTACAGGTGTGAGCCACTGCACCCAGCCTAAAATTGTATCTTTCTTATTAACAGGGAAGTTAAACATTTTATCCTGTGTGTCAGCAGGATTTGCATTTCTTTTTCTTTGAACTTTATTTTTCCCGTTTGAACTTTCCATTTTTCTTAGAATTGTTAGTCTTTGTCTTCTCTACTTTTAGAATAGAATGAATATGATATTAATAGTACTTCAAATTGTGGCCACGATGGAGTACCTGTATTGATGATAGTCTCCCAGCATAAACAACTACAAAGCTGCGCAAAGTACATGAAGAAATTGTCTTCAGGCATTGGGCAATAGGCAGTTCCAGGTACAATCTGTGAGAAGGGAATCACATGAAGGGACTGCTACATTTTTCTGGTGGAGAAAGTTTCCAAACCCTCAATGATAGCATGAGGAAACAGAGTCCAGGCCGAAAGGATCAGTGTTGTTTGGTGGAGGAAACAGACTGCTGCTCAGGGCTGCTAAAATGTATGTGGCAGAGTATCAGAAAGGATGGAGTTGCAGAGAAGGAGCCCCAGAAATCTTATAGAGTTTGCTGCAAGTCCTTGGCCAAATCTCACACTATGAATGTGTGGATTGAGACTCTGCAAGGCCCAACACAGAACAGCCAATGGGGAGCTGAAAGCTAAACAGCAATTTCAGTGGTCACAGAGTGCTGGAGACACATCTGAATTCTGGTTCAGCCAGAGTGTCCACTCTTGGAATCTCAGGCCTCGATGAATATCCCAGATACTCCCAGGAGGGCCTAGAAGGCCATGCCTTGGGATTAAGGAAGATACCCCAGGAATAAGGGCAAAACTGAACAACAGCTCACCCTAACAAAACCTAAAATGTAGTCTGACACACATGATCAAGTTAACCCATCAGTAATTTAATTCCCTGCCAAAATAAAACTCAACACTAGAGCAGGATAACATAATCCACATCTCTACAATGAAGGTTCACAACATCCAACAGCTCAAGCAATACTGACTACATGTGTGAAAAAGAGAGAAAATGTATCCTAAAATTAAGAGAAAACCAGTCAATACAAACAGACCCACCGTGCATGGAGGCTCATGCCTGTAACCCCAGCACTTTGGGAGGCCAAGGCAGGTAGCTCACTTGAGCTCAAGACTTTGAGACCAGCCTGGGCAACATGGCAAAACCCCATCTCTACTAAAACTTCAAAAATGAGTTGGGTGTGGGGGTGTGCAGGGGTCCGTAACCCCCAGGCTGTGGACTGTACCAGTCGGTGACCTGTTAGGAACCAGGCTGCACAGCAGGAGGAGTGGTGGGCAGTGAGCGTTACTGCCTGAGCTCCGCCCCCCATCAGATCAACAGGCATTAGATTCTCACAGGAGCGTGAACCCTAATGTGAACTGCACATGCGAGGGCTCTAGGTTTCACACTCTTTATGAGAACCTAATGCCTGATGATCTGAAGTGGAACAGTTTCATACCATAAACACCGCCCCCAACCCCGTCTGTGGAAAAATTGTCTTCCACAAAACCAGTCAGGACTGCTGGTGGCTTGTCCCTGTGGTCCCAGCTAGTTGGAAGGCTGAGGGGAAAGGATGGCTTGAGCCTGGGAGGTGGAGGTTGCAGTGAGTTGAGATCATGCCACTGCACTCCAGCCTGGACAACAGAGTGAGATCTTATCTCAAAGAAACAAACAAAAGGGCCGGGCATGGTGGCTCACACCTGTAATCCCAGCACTTTGGGAGGCTGAGGCAGGCAGATCACCTGAGGTCAGAAATTCAAGACCAGCCACACGAGGTGGAGGTTGCAGTGAGCCTAGATGGCACCATTTTACTCCAGCCTGGGCTACAAGAGTGAAACTCCATCTCAAAAAACAAAACAAAACAAAACAAAACACAAAAGCCATGAATGGCTCACATATTGAAATTAGCAGGCAAGAGCTTTAAAGTAACTACATACATACATTTAAGAATTTAGAGAGGGCCGGGCGTGGTGGCTCAAGCCTGTAATCCCAACACTTTGGGAGACCGAGTCGGGTGGATCACGAGGTCAGGAGATCGAGACCATCCTGGCTAACACGGTGAAACCCCGTCTCTACTAAAAAAGAAATACAAAAAACTAGCCAGGCGAGGTGGTGGGCTCCTGTCGTCCCAGCTACTCGGGAGGCTGAGGCAGGAGAATGACGCAGACCCAGGAGGCGGAGCTTGCAGTGAGCTGAGATCCGGCCACTGCACTCCAGCCTGGGCGACAGAGTGAGACTCCATCTCAAAAAAAAAAAAAAAAATTTAGAGAAATATCAACACCTGTGAAGATGGTGAAAAAAGAATCGAGAAAATAAGTTTCAGTATAGATGTGTCCTAAATATGCGTGGTACATACTTACTAAAAAATAGTTTATTTTTTATCAGAAATCTAAATTTAACGTGGCATCCTATATTTTATCTGGCATCTCTATACCAAAGGCAAGCAGGAGAGAGTCCAGAGTCCTATCTTCCAGCAGGCAACCTAGCCTAGGACAGGGCCTGCCGGGGGCAATTGGGCATTGGATGGGTTAGAGATACCAGTCATTCAGTGTGCCAAAGGTTTGCCAGATCTGCATACAATCAACATTATTTTTATTCAATATTTTTGTCTAAAGCAACTTTAAAAATTTTAACCCTTTATTTGGAAATACAGATTCAGAGGAAATGTCAAAGATGGTACAAAGAGGTTTCATGGACTCCTCACTCAGTTTTCTCCAAAGGTTCTATTTTGTATAAATGTAGGACAGTATCGAACGATGTCGTGTGTCTAGGTCTATGCCATTTTATCACATATGTAGACTCCTTTAACCACCGCTGCAATCAAGATACAGAACTGTCCCACCACCACAAAAATTCCCCTCCTGCTATTCCTCTACACTCATTCCAGGCTCTTTCCCTCCAGTATTCCTACTCCTGGCAACCACGAATCTGCTTTCTGTCTTTATAATCTTCCCACTTCAAGAACATTATAAAATGCAAAAATTATCCAGGCATGGTGGCACCAGCTTGTAGTTCCAGCTACGTGGGAGGCTAAGGCAGAAGAATCACTTGAACCTGGGAGGTGGAGGCTACAATGATCCTGCCATTGCAGTCCAGCCTGAGAGACAGGGTGAGACTCTCAATGAATGAATGAATGAATGAAGGCCTGGCACGGTGGCTCACACCTATAATCCCAGTGCTTTGGGAGGCCGAAGCAGTTGGAACTGTTGATGCCTGGAGTTTGGGACCAGCCTGGCCAACATGACAAAACCCTGTCTCTACTAAAAATACAAAAATTAGCCAGGCATGATGGTGTGCACCTATACTCCCAGCTACTTGGGAGACTGAGGCACAAGAATCACTTGAACCTGGGAGGCGGAGGCTGCAGTGAGCCAAGATCATGTCACTGCATTCCAATCTGGGCCACAGAGTGAGAGTTCATCTGAAAAACAAAATAAAACAAAACCAAACAAAGAAAAAAAGAACATTAAATAAATGGAATCACACAGTAGGTGGCCTTTTGAGACTGGCTTTTTTTTTTTTTTTTCCTACTTAGCAAATGCCCTTTGAGATCCATCCAAGTTGTGCATGTTCCTTTTTATTATTATTATTATTATTATATTTTCTGTTTGAGATGGAGCCTCGCTCTGTCATCCAGGCTGGAATGCAGTGGCACAATGATAGCTTACTGCTGCCTCAAACTCCTGGGCTCAAGTGATCCTCCCACCTCAGCCTCCCAAAGTGCTGAAATTATAGGCCTGAGCTATGGAGCCCGTTTTTAAATCTTAATAAATATCTCCCCCTGGTGTGCTTCTGTGACTGACACACAGGCTGGCATCTTGTGCCCAGACAGACATGTTTCTGGACTTGGTTCCATTTGTTCTGATGGGTTCCTCCCTCTCAATGACCGTACGTTACAGTATGTGGCTATTCTTACACGTTTCTATATAGACCTGAGGGTTAGTGTATTAATGTCAAAGTTCTACTGGTGTTTCGAGGCTGGGTGAAATGTCTGGGTTAATTTAGTTGTGGGCATCTTGACAATACAGGCTTTCCCTCTAGGAATGGTGATTCTGGGATGCAGGTTTTGCACATTCTGGTTTATTGCTCGGCTCGCTGCCACAGAGGGATGGCACTGCTCCACGTGCCATGCCCAAGAGATGTCCCACCTTATCTTTCTAATCAAGCTGAATGTTCTCAGCTGACAGCATATCATCAGTGCTGCGGGGACTCACTCCCTCCAACCCGAGATGAAGTGAGGCGGAGACTGTGGAGCAGATCCGTACTGTGTGTATTCGTCCTTCCTGACCCGTACTGCTGCTGGCCGGGTCTGTGTCTGAGCCATGAGAGGGCATTGATTTGGGGACAAGCTGGGGGCAGTGCTGGAGAGATGGCCCTCACCTCCTCAGCTCCTCCTGTCCAGCCAACACTTGGCCACCAAAGGCCCCTGACTTTCAGGCCCTAGTCACCACTAACGGGGTGCTGCATGGAAACAAAGTGCAGGCCCAGAACCTGCAGTTCAGGTCACGCCTCCTTCCAGTCGAAGCCTCTATCCCTCCCAAATGATTCCAGCCTCATTCCTCCATGGGCCAAATATCCTAAACAAAGGCCTGGAAAGGGGGTCTTTATCCGAGTGCCCAGAAAACACACACAGAAAGGCTCTGCATGCCCCCCATGGCCTGCCACAGGTAAGAGCCTGCCCATCGAAATGCACAGTCCTGGTTCTTGCAATGAGGTGAGGAGTGGAGGAAGAAAAGGTCCATCTCATTCTTTCGTCAGGAACCTAAACTTGGAAAAGTCAGACACAGTAAATTTCTTAATCCTGATACTTTTATAACTGGTTACAGTGGAGTCACATGCACAACTGTTTTCTGACATCTTTCAACTGGCCACATAACACCTTGTAATTTATTTATTTATTTTTATTTTCTAAGCCCAAGGGAGTGGCTCATGCCTGTAATCTCAACACTTTCAGAGGCTGAGGCAGGAAGACTGCTTGAGGCTAGGAGTTCGAGACCAGCCTGGGCAACATAGCAAGACCCCCATATGCAACAGAGAAAAACCCTGTCTCAAAATAATTTTTTTGAGTATAGTGGCATGATCACAGCTCACCATGGCCTCCAACTCCTGGGCTCAAGTGATACTCCCACCATAGCAGCTGGGACTCTAAGAGTGCACCACCACATCTGGCTGATGTTTTAATTTTTGGTAGAGATGCGGTCTCACTACATTGCCCAGGCTGGTCTTGAACTCCTGGCCTCAAGAGATCCTCCCAATGCGACCTCACAATGCACTGGGGTTACAGGCATGAACCGCCATGCAGCCCCTGCAAAATCTAACTGTTCTTCAGGCGCTTCTTTGGACCTCCTAGCTAGACTGTCATTGGCAAATACTAGTTTATTATTTTCCCACATTTATGTTAATGGATTTCCCATGTTTTATTTGTCTAGACTAGGGTTTCTCAACAGCGGCACTATTGGTGTTTCGGGCTGGATAATTCTTTGTTATGGAGCTGTTTGTGCCTCGCAGGATATTTAGCAGCATCCCCAGACTCCGCCTGCTACGTGCCAGTAGCACTCAGTGTGACAGCCAAAATGATTTCAGATATTGTCAAATATCCCCAGGGAGGCAAAGTCACCTCCAGTTGACAACTGCTGACCTAAAAACCTCTGGAAGAATGTTAGATCATGGTAATGATAACATATACTGCTCCTGAGCTTAATGGGAATCCCTCTAGCATCAAAGTATAGTAGTCCCTGTATAGTACTGTCTGGGCTGTGATCAGCACACTGTATTAGTCCATTCTCATGCTGCTATGAAGAAATACCCAAAACTGGGTAATTTATAAAGAAAAAATGTTTAAGATGACTCAGTTCTGTATGGTTGGGGAGGCCTCAGGAAACTTACAATTATAGCAGAAGACACCTCTTCACAGGGCAGCAGGAGAGAGAAGGGGAGCCGAGCAAAGGGGAAAGCCTGTTGTAAAACCATCAGGTCTCGTGAGAACTCACTCCCTATCGCGAGAACAGCATGGGAGAAACTGCTCCCATGAATCAGTTATCTCTACCTGGTCCTGCCCTTGACACGTGGGGATTATTGCATCTCAAGGTGAGATTTGGATGGGGACGGATCTAAACCATATCATACCCTTTATATTAGCATACTGTATCAAAGCATAATTTTCTTTGTTCTTTTGTTGTTGTTGTTTGAGACAGAGTCTTGCTCTGGCTCTGGCTGGAGTGCAGTGGCATGATCTCAGCTCATGGCAACCTCCACCTCCTGGGTTCAAGGAATTCTTGGGCCTCAGCCTCCCAAGTAGCTGGAACTACACCCAGCTAATTTTAATTTTTTTTTTTTTTTTTTAAGTACACATGGGGTTCAACATGTTGGCCAGGCTGGTGTCAAACTCCTGGCCTCAAGTGATCCCACCACTTCAGCCTTCCAAAGTGCTGGGATTACATGCATGAGCCACTGCACCCAGCCTGAAGTATAATTTTCACAATGTGAAAGGCTTGACTTTCATACAAATAATGAAGGAATATGTATAAGATATTTTCTTTAATTTACAAGGCAGTCAGCAACATGGTGAAGCTAGTTCAAGGAGTGTTTTGAGAGACAGTGTCTGTAGTGCTCCAGGAAGGGCATTCCAAAATACGTTCTGAGATAGAGACAAAACTTGTTAATATCCTAAAGGGAGGCTGGGCGTGGTGGCTCACACCTGTAATCCCAGAACTTTGGGAGGCCGAGGCAGGTGGATCACCTGAGGTCAGGAGTTCAAGATCAGCCTGGCCAATATGGTGAAACCCTGTCTCTACTAAAAATACAAAAATTATCCGGGCAAGGTGGTGGGCGCCTGTAGTCCCAGCTACTCAAGAGGCTGAGGCAGTAGAATCGCTTGAACCCGGGAGGCAGAGGCTACAGTGAGCCAAGATCATGCCACTGCACTCCAGCCTAGGTGACAGAGCAAAATTCTGACTCAAAAAAAAAAAAAAAGAGTCATCTGGGAATAAAACTGTCCTCTTTGGGAGTTATCTTTTCTACTGGACAGAAATCTGTAAGTTAACATATATACATATTCTCAAGTATATTCATAATATATTCTCTGGATATTTCCGTACATTAGTGGTTTTGAAAGCATAGTCTCAAGTTGGAAGCATCAGCATCATCTGGGAACACAGACATGCAAGGCTCAGGCCCCACCTCAGACCTATTGAGTTAGAAACTCTGGTGTGGGGCCCAGCACGCCACCCACCTTTTAACATCATTTCTGAATTTAAATATTTTGTCTGTGTGATGTTAAATTTGCTGTTTTGTTTTTCAAATACACTTCAAATACATCTTCCTAATTTTCTTTTTAAATAAAAAATGGTTTTCCAAATCTATCCATTTTTCTCTTCTTTAAGCTACTGATAGCATGGAACAAAAGTTGAGCCATTCTTACGTCTTTTTTTTTTTTTTTTGAGACAGAGTCTCACTCTGTCGCCCAGGCTGGAATTCAGTGGTGGAATCTCAGCTCACTGCAACCTCCACCTCCCAGGTTCCAGCGATTCTTGTGCCTCAGCCTCACAAGTAGCTGGGATTACAGGTACCCAGCACCATGCCTTGCTACTTTTTTTTTTTTTTATTTATTTTTATTTTTTAGTGGAGACAGGTTTTGCCATGTTGGCCATGCTGGTCTCCAACACCTGACCTCAGGTGATCTGCCTGCCTTGGCCTCACAAAGTGCTGGGATTACTGGCTTGAGCCACTGCACCCAGCATTTTTTTTTCCTTTTTTTTTTTCTTTTTTGAGATGCTCCCCTTCTGTTGCTCAGGCTGGATGGAGTATAGTGGTGCCATCATGGCTCACTGCAGCTTCCACCTCCCAGGCTCAAGAGATCCTCTGACCTCAGCTTCTTAGGTAGCTGGGATGACATGTGTGCACCAGCACAAGTGGCTAATTTCTTTTTTTTTTTTCTTTTCGAGATGGAGTCTCACTCTTTTGCCCAGGCCGGACTGCAGTGGCGTTATCTCATTATCTCGGCTCACTGCAAGCTCCACCTCCCAGGTTCACATGCCTGGCTAATTTTTTGTATTTTTAGTGGAGACGGGGTTTCACTGTGTTAGCCAGGATGATCTCAATCTCCTGACTTCGTGATCCGCTCGCCTCAGCCTCCCAAAGTGCTGGGATTACAGGCGTGAGCCACTGCACCCGGCCACAAGTGGCTAATTTTTTGTAGAGACTGGGGTCTCCCTATGTTGCCCAAGCTGGTCCAGAAATGCTGGGCTCAAGTGAGCCACTGGCTTTGGCCTCCCAAAGTGCTATGATTACAAGTCTTATGTTCTTAAAATTTTTCTTTGATATGATGAAGGATAGTCTAGTAACTTAACATACTTTTGTTTTCAACAGGCTAGCGCTTATGATTTGTAAAAGAACTCTTCAGAAATGAGCTCAATTTTACCATGAATTGGGACACTTTCCATCTCTTTCTATTCTATAGAGCAGTTTACTTGTCATGAGCTCTGTCTTTTGAAAACTTGAAAGCCTGCAACAGTCAACCCAGCTGCACCTGGTGCATGGGATGGGCATGGAATTGAGGAGAGAGCTCAAACTACGGTCAGCCCTCTGTATCCTCGGGTTCTGGATCCTTGGATTTAACCAACTGTGCATCAAAAGTATTTGGAAAAAGTAAAACAATAAAAAACAAAAATTTACAAATACTTTGTAACAGGTATTTACAAAGCATTTACGTTGTATTAGGTTATAGTAATCTAGAGATGATTTAAAGTATAGGGAAGGATGTGCATAGGTTATATGCAAATACTATGCTATATTATTATCAGCAATTTGAGCGTCTGTGAATTTTGGTATCTCTGGGGTCCTGGAACCAATATCCTGAGGTTACTAAGGGACGACTGTATTCAAGCTCTTCTTTGGTTATTAGTCTATTCTCTAATGTATTTTTGTTGTTGATTTGTCTTTTTGTTTTTGCCTCTTCAAATCAATGTTGGAAACTTAGTTGTTCTAAACTACCCATTAGCTCAAAGCTACCAGTCAGCAGACTACCACTGCAATCTAAGCAACCGATTTTTTTTTTCCCCATCAGATTGGCAAGAATTAAGATAAGCCTCTATCGATGTTACAGCTGTAGGGAGTTTTCCTGAGCATGTTAATTATGACAGCCCTTTTTGCTAGGCACCTAGATGATTCATCAAAATGAAATGAAATCCCCACGCACTTAAAGAAGTTATCTGGTTTATTTCCTTATCTGGGTGCTGGTTATGTGAGGTCCACAGTTGATGAAAGCTTATTAAGCTGTATATTTCTAATAGGTACAATTTTCTGCATGTGTAGTATATTTCAATAGTTTGAAAAACGTCTTTTGCCACAGTCCGCAGCTGTGTATAATGCTATTCGCTTAACAGTGGAAAACATGGCAATGACCTGAATCTCCCTGGCTCCCGGGATCCTACCCGCTTAAACAAATGAAGTAACTTCCACTGTCAGTTAAACGGGCGGTTGGCACTGGTTTTTCTCCAGGGACTGATTCTGGGAGACGGAGGAGGGGACGCCAGCATATCCTTCCCCGCACTTCCCGTGGGCTGCGGTCGCTCCCAGCCTCAGTCGAGTAGGCCCCGCCCTCCCAGAGGCCGTTAGTCCCAGTCACCTGATCCTGGACTCAGCTGACCCTGCCGAACGGGAAAAAGAAATTCCCGGGCCCTGGCTCCCCAGCGCGAGGTTGAGGCACCCGAGTGAAGCGAGGCGGGGGATGCTGGTGCGGGAATGAGAGGGGGCCAGTGGCTCGGCAAACGGTGGGGAAGTTGTCTGCACTGGCCTCTCCGCAAACACACTGTGTGCCGGCGTGAGGGCTGTGGGTCTGGTAGAGAAAAGTCCACTGTCACCCGGCCCCCGAGGCGGAGGCGGGGGTGGGTGACAAGTAAGACAGAGCAGGCCGGCGGGCTTAGAGTCCCCGTGCTTCCCTGGCGGAAGGAAGGGCCCCTGCCTCCCGGGGCAGGAAATGGGGCTTGTCTGGAGCTGGGAGTTCTTTCAGGGCTTCCCCAGCCCCAAGAGGACCTCCCAAGGACACCCTCTTCCCCAGCCCTGCTGTGGGGCTTGTACAAGAACGTGCTTACCATCAGGCTCCCTCTTCCACACTGTTAGGAAGACCCTCCGCTTTTTCCAGACCCAGAAAGTAGTAGTTTTGGGGTTGAGACTTACCTATCCATTCATCAAATCCATCCATCCTTACGTTGTAAGCGCCAAGTCTATACCATGTAGTGTGCTAGGCACTGGGAGGACTTGAGCTGCCTAGGGAAGGGGAAATCGGAGGCCTGAATTGGCAGTCATAGTTAAGGCTCCAGGGGCAGAGACCTAATTGCGCCTTGCGTGTAGTGCTAAGGGGGTTTCCTGAGGATGCCATCAACCTTAAAGACGGATGGAGAAGCTGGCTGACTGAAGTACGGTTTGTGTACCGGGGGTTGGGAGGCAAGGGTGGGAGGCATGTGTCTTCAGACAGGGAACAGCATGTGCAGAGAATTCAGGTGAGAGAGAGTATGGCTCCCCAGGAATGAATGCATTTCCCATAGCTGGGAGAGTATCATCTGGAGGTTAGAGAAAGATGAAGCTGCACAAGTAAAGACCAAATCTTCCTGGCTCTTGAATCACCACAATCAAGATAATGAGCATTCCACTGGCCCCCAAAATTTTCTTGTGTGAGGGGCTATTTTAGGAAGTATGATCAAGAAGTGCCGGCCTTCCAGGGTGCAATGGCTCACGCCCGTAATCCCAGCACTTTGGGAGGCTGAGGTGTGCAGATGACCTGAGGTCAGGAGTTCAAGATCAGCATGGCCAACGTGGTGAAACCGTGTCTGTACTAAAAATAAAAAAAGCCAGGAATGATGGCACATGCCTGTAGTCCCAGCTACTTGGGAGACTGAGGCAGGAGAATTGCTTGAACCTGGGAGGCGGAGGTTGAAGTGAGTCAAGATTGCACCATTGCACTCCAGCCTGTGCAACAGAGGGAGACTCTGTCTTTAAAAACAAAAAGTGTGGGGGGTGGGGACTGGTCTGATGAGGTGTCACTTGAGCAGAGAGTGGAATGAAATAAAGGATAGCAAGCCACACAGAGTGCAGCAGGCGTGGAGGCAGGAGCAAGGCTGGCATCTTTGGGCAGCAGCAAGGAAGCCAGAGTGGCTGGAGTGTGTGTGAGTATGGGGAAGAGGTGAGAGGTCACTTATCTCTGTGAGGCCCAGGACTTTTGTTTTGTCCCCTGCTGTACCCCCAGCACTTAGAGTGGGAACTAGCACAGAGAAGGCACTCAATTGATGTTTGCTGAGCAGACGAATGCCTGGAGTAGACCTCAGAGCAGGGTTTGGTGGCAGGGTGGGTCAGGAGAGAGTTCACTCAACAGCCTGGTGATAGGGGAGAACAAGAGGCCAGAGGGTATCCACCTATGATGGGGACCAGGGGTCCCTGCTGGGCAGCAGTGTGGGAGACACATGGATCCTGGCCACACCTCAGCCCTCCCTCCAGCCTGATTACCTGCCTCCCTCCCTTGCAGAGGTTCCAGCTCTGTGGTGATCTGGACCATCGCGACTGGGTCCTGGCTGAGATCAGCACGCTGGCCAAGATGGTTGAGTGCACAGGGTCTACTCTGGGTGGAGGAGGGGCGCTGGGCTGGGGATTGTGGGTTTAGATGATGGTGAGGTTTCTCTGGGGTTAGGGCCTCAGTGCTCTCAGCCTGTGCTACCATGCTTTGTGACCTTGATCAGTGGCTGGCCTGCTCTGAGCCAGTCCCCAGGAAGGAGGCGTGAGGGTCACCAGCCTGGCTGATGTAAGGACTTCCCTTGCAGTCCTCTGTGAAGTTGTGGCTGCTCTGCAGCCAGGAACTAAAGGAGCTGCTGTAATGGGGGATTGATATGAGTACAAGACCCAGCACTCCATTGTCCCATGACCTTATGACCCCCAGTGCCCTGAAACTCTGCACTAGGCCCAGGGAGATGGGTGAATCAGCCTCTCAACCTCTCTGGGCACCTCCCATACTTCTTTCCAGCCTGTCTGTTCCTTATCACAGGATCCAGGCTGTGGATGAGTGGCTGGTGAACAGGGGCCTGACACCCGCTAAAGGTCTCCTTCCTCTACAGTGTGAAAAGAAAAGATCCTGAAGCTCACGGCTGATGCCAAGTTTGGTGAGTACTCTGCTGAGTCCACAGGCCCCAGGCAACCCTGGGACCTCGGCCTGGTGCCTGGTACAGAGGCCCCCCCACCGCTCCCAGCAGCATCCTTAACTTACCTTCCCTAGTGGAGAAGCATGAGGGAAAGAAAGACATTGACAGTCCCACCTTCCTGTTCTCTGCCAGCTCCTGGTGTAGCAGTAGCAGTGCCTGTGTCTCCAGGGTGCATGGGAGCTTTGAGCTGAAGTTAAGAGGGCAACAGGGAGGTGGCTGGGCCCACAGTGACACCCCCTGTCCCACCCACAGGTCCTTCGGAGTCAGGCGATGTGAAGGCCACAGTGGCAGTGCTGAGTTTCGTCCTCTCCAGTGTGGCCAAGCACAGTGTGGATGGCGGATGCTTGTCCAGTGAACTGCAGCAGCTGGGGCTGCCCAAAGGTACGGGTTGTGGGTGGGCAGCTGGGCAGCCTGTGGGCCAACGGCTGCTAGAGAGGGGGCCAGGCCCTGTGACCCTATGGTGTACCCTGCCCTGTCGACCAGGAACCCAAGGCCAGCTCCCAACTGCTACCTCCAGAGCTACTCCATTCTACTCCCAGAGCACGTGGCCAGCCTGTGCCCCTGTTATGAGAAGAAACAAAGCACCTTGTAGAAGCACTTGGGGTCTGCAACCTACGCAGCGAGTATGAGGCCAGCCAGGGTCCAGGCTCATTCTAGAAGTTTCACGCAGCATGCAAAGTGCATGGAGAGTCCAAGGAGACGACTTAACCACAGTCACATACTGAGCAGCTGCAGAGCTGTGACCTGGCCCTGGGTCTCCTGAATCCACGGACTCTGTGGTATGTACGTACAGGATCAGACCTTGCCCTTTCCTCCTAGCTGACCCTTTCCTAGCCCCCCATGTCCCATGTGTGAGCACCTAGCTCACTCTCGTTCCTCCCTCTCCAAAGTGTGGTCTCTGGCAGCACGAGTGGCAGAAGGGGCAGCAGAGACTGTGGACCCCTCAGCTGCACCTAAGACCTCTGTGTGGTCTAGCTGTGTGTGCTGGGGGAGGCTTTTGGCCACCATTTCCCCCTTTGTAAATGAGACCGATATATGTGGCATGGAGGGTGGGAGGCCAGTGTGAGTTCCATGCACTTGGAGCAGGGCCCTGAATGAGCATGGACGTGGGAGCAGGGGTGTTCCTCGACTTTATGCACCTTGGGGATGGGAGTGGGGCTCCCTGCGTGGGTTGACAAGGCATTGCTTTTCCCCACCCCACCTCTGTCCCAGCCCTGCAAGTCAGTCCTTGGGGGTCTAGGAGGGAAGAAGCGCCTGGCTGTGTGACTTTGGGCTGGTGCCTGGCCCTCTCTGGCTCTGAGTTCCTGGGAAAGTCAGCACTCAAGACACGCCCTCCAGTTTAGCACCTTGACAAGAAGGGTGGGGACACTGGGATCAGGCCCAGCCCTCTGGTCCAAACCCCACGGCCCCAGCTGGAGGATGAGGAGATGCTGGGCTTGGGTGGGGGAATCAGGAATGTAAAGGGGCCTGCTCACCCCCAGCTTGGCTTAAAGGCTCAAGGCATCAAAGGCTCAGCCTGCCCCTCAGGAAGGAGCCTGGGCCCAGCCAGACACTCACCAGCACAAGGGCGACTGTGAGGAGCAGGAGGCCCAGGATGTGGAGAGCCATGGCATAGCTGGAGATGAAGGCATCCAGCGGGCTGGAGGCTTTGGGGCTAGGAGAGCCTAGAGCAGAGCAAGAAGGCTATGACCAGGCAAGGCCCTTCCTCAGACTTCTCAGAAGGCAGAATCTGCACCCAGAAGGTGCTGCGGAAACAAAGAGCTGGGGCTAGGAGCACCTTGGAGAGCTCCACGAGGAGGGAAGGCAGCAAGCCCAAAGGAGGAAGCAGATGGACAGAGGAAGGGGGCCTACAGAGGGAAGGAGGTACTGACCGAGGTCTGGGATGACTGTGTCTACCAAGAGGCCCTCTGCCTCACCCAGGGTGTGCAGACCCTGGCGCGTACAGTCCTACATGAGGGCCTGGGCTGGTGCTGCCCTGAAGAAGGTGGCACCCATTCTGGTGGTCAGTGGGTGTGGTCTGGTGGGAGGTTCATCATAGATTTCAGGGGCCTGGGCAGCGTTTGGGGACTAGGGTAGGTCATCTCTTCCAGCCTCCTGCCCTAACCCCACAACTGTGATCTGAGCCCTGGGTCACCCAGGGCCACCCTGGACGTGCTGGACTTCCTCTACCACCACTTAGTCAAAGTTCTACAGAGGTCTGAGGACAAGGGTCAGCGGGGGGGTCAGGAGATGATGAAGAGGGTCACAGCTCTACCAAACAAAGCCTCATTCTTTGTGGCACCTGGCCCACCTCCCTGATGTGGGCCCTACGCCTCCGGCTGGCCCAGCCTTGCAGAGTAGGAGCCCAACGGCATCTGTAGCGGTTCCTGTCATGCTGGTCTCCTCCAGGGCCCCTTCTGGAACCTGTTACCACAGATCTCACGGTTGGGGGGGGGGGTACAGCTCAGTCTCCCTTACCTGTCATCTGCCTCATAGGGGTTTTGTCCACCAAGGCCCCTGAAGGCTCAGAGACCCACAGCCATGGCCTCCTTCTTTCTGACTGCTGGCCCTTTCACAGCCTGTATACTTGAGCCCTGGGCAGAGGGATAATGATCCCAGGACTGTGTTTGCAAGCAGAGAGGGTGCTTGGCACCAGGCCCTGACTCCTTGGGCTGAGCTCAGCAGCAGGTGTGTGACCAAGGCCCCCTGGGCAGAAGGGGCTCGGCCCTGAGGGCCCATCACTCGCCACGCCTGCATGTTCCTGCTAGGCATCCACCCTGGGGACCCAGCTTTCCCCCTGCCCCCAGCTGCTGGCAGCCCCATCTTGACTCATCCAGGGTCCTGGAGGCCATGCCAGGAAGCAGCCAGCAGCTGGGAGGAGCACTTGGTGTTTCTGCATCTTTTTTTATGGAGCTTCTTTTGGTGGGAAGGGCTATATACTCAAGGGAGACTGCAAGCCACCCCTTCCCCATTCCCTGGCTGGGTGGGCTTCCAGCTCAGGCGTCTGACTGGAAGGATGGGACCGTCCTGTCACAGAGGCAGGTCTGAGTAGTCCAGGCCCAGTTTTACCCTCCAGCAGGGCCCCTCCCATTCATTTGTCCAGCTGGCTTTGCCCAAAGCACAAGTGACGTCTATGTGGACTGTGTCCCCTGTCCCCAAGGGGAGTATGGCTCCAGTCCTGGCCTGGAACTCAGAGACCTTAGAATTAGAGGCCACATCTGGCAAGGTGGAGCAGCATGGTCTGCCCACAGCCAGGGCAGGCCCAGACCTGACACCACGGTTCCCGTGTCCTCTCCCACTTCTGTCCTGCACATCACCTACACTACGTGCTGTCCCTAATGAATCCAAGCTGTCAGCTTCCGTCAGCTTGGCCGGGAAGTCATGCTGACCATAAGGAGAACGGTGCAGCCTGAGTTGGGGGCTAAGTGGGAATGGGCCTGGTGTGGGGTGGGGAAGGTGGGGGTGAGGCAGGTGTCTGGCGCCTCTCTGCTTATCTTCCCTTCTCCCTTGCCCACAAAGGAGGCATCTTCTCCATGTACCTCTGGCACCCTGGGGACATAAAATACTGCCCCAGGTCTGTCTTTCCTTGGACATAGCCCACCTACCTTCCTGTGGGACTCAGGACTTTGTTTTGTCCTGTGGCCCACATGAGAAGCAATTATCCCTGCTCTGCTCAGCTGAGAGGACAAACTGAGGCAGAGCAGGGGAACAACTCTGTCATAGTCTGCCTGTTAATGGCAGAGTCAAGACCAGTCCTTCCCTGAGTGTCAGGTCCAGTAGACACCAAGCATGGAGGCTGTATTAGTCTGTTTTGCGTTGCTCTAGAGAATTACCCGAGACTGGGTTATTCATTTATTTTTGAGATGAAGTGTAGCTCTGTCGCCCAAGCTGGAGTACAGTGACACGATCTCAGGTCGCTGCAACCTCTGCCTCCTGGATTCAGGCTATTCTCCTGCCTCAGCCTCCCGAGTAGCTGCAAATACAGCCATACACCACCGTGTCTGACTGATTTTTTGTGTCTTTAGTAGAGATAGGGTTTTAAGATGGTTGAGTTTCGCTCTTGTGGCCCAGACTAGAGTGTAATGGCATGATCTCGGCTCACTGCAACCTCTGCCTCCCAGGTTCAAGCAATTTTCATGCGTGAGCCTCCCAAGTAGCTGGAATTACAGGCATGCACCACCACGCGTGGCTAATTTTGTATTTTTAGTGGAGACAGGGTTTCACCAGGTTGGCCAGGCTAGTCTCAAACTGCTGACCTCAAGTGATTCACCCACCTCAGCCTCCCAAAGTGCTGTGATTACAGGCATGAGCCACTGCTCCCGGCGCTGAGACTGGGTAACTTATAAAAGAGGTTTCTTTGCCTCACAGTTCTGCAGGCTGTACAAGCATCTGCTAGGCTTCTGGTGAAGCCTCAGGAAGCTTTTACTCCTGGCGGGAGGCAAAGAGGGAGCAGACGTGTTGCATGGTGAGAGAGGAAGCAAGAGACGGGAGGCATCAGGCTCTTTTAAACAGCCAGCTCTCCTGTGAGCTAACAGAAAACTCACTCACTGAGTCACGTGAACCCAGGAGGTGGAGGTTGTAGTGAGCCAAGATCGCGCAACTGCACTCCAGCCTGGGCTGTGAGCAAGACTGTCTCAAAAAAAAAAAAAAAAGAAAAAAAAAAAAAGAAAATCCACTCATTACCATGGGGAGGGCACTAATCCATTCATGAGGGATCCCCCACCATGACCCAAACACCTCACACTGTAGGCCCCACCTCCAGCATTGGGGATCACATTTCAACATGAGAGGTGGATGGGACAAGTATCCAAAGTATGTCAGAGGCCTCCCCCTCCCTCTCATCAGAGTCTTCTGTCCTCAGTTCAGGTGCATGCTGTCCTCCATGCTTGGCTTCCTGGGAGGTCATCTTGGCCCCAAGGGGTTGGGCAGGGCCACTAGGCCGAGGTTTGGAACCCTGTCTCTCGTAGTCCCAGCCTGGGTCTCCATCACTGGCTAGCCGGCTCTGCTCACTGCATTCTCTTTATACCTGCTCCCTGCAGCCCAGGGGTCAGTCTGGGTGCAGGCCTGGGTAGAGGTCCAGGAGCAGATTCTGCCCCCCAGCTCATACCTCCTGTGTACCATGGCAGCCAAATTGCACCAGCATGGCCAGGAGTGCTGTCTTGTCCCTGTAATCCCAGTGTTTTGGGAGACTGAGGTAGAAAGATCACTTGAGACCAGCCTGGGCAACATAGCCAGACCCTGCCTCTACAAACAATAAAATTAGGCATGGTGGCATGCACCTGTAGTCCCAGCTACTCAGGAGGCTGAGGTGGGAAGATCGCATGAATCCAGGAGGTCAAGGCTGCAGTGAGCTATGATTGTGCCACCGCACTACAGCCTGAGCAACAGAGCAAGACCCTGTCTCTAAAACAAGAAACAAAGTGCACCAGCGTGTGGATACCAGCTTCTCCTGGTATGTGGACCTGACCTCAGTCGGCCCCATCAGTGAGTAGGAGACTGCCTATTGTCTTCCAGAGCATTCCCACCACTATACCTGTGACCCTCCTGCATTCTCTGGCAGGCTTTGTGAGGGGGTCCGTCACCTACCTCTCTGGCTGCCCTAAGGCCCAGCTCAAACCTTCCCTGGCCCTGAGAACCTTTTCCTGAAGAGTCTTTCCCCCCACCCACAGGCCCGCTCATTTCAGAGCTTTTGGTGGCATGAGTACAAGGATCAACTCTGCTACCAGCCTGGGAGGAAATGTCCCTAGGGTTGGGTCTCTGGATGGCATATGAGGGTCTAGACCAGGACCCAGATGCCTGTAACCTGAAGGGTAGGCCCTCGGCTGCCCCAGCTTCCCAGAGCCCCTCATCCAGCCTGACTGTCTGGTACAGGCCCAACCCCTGCATCCTTTGATCTTGGTCCCTACTGGGAACTCTGGTTACCCTGGCTTACCTACTTTTGGCTCCAGAAGTAATGCTGACATTCCCCATGAGACAAAGTTACATACTGAGACTAACGTAGGGTTACCTGGCTCAGAGTCACCATGGCTAGGCAGAGCTCAGGTCCTGGCCCTGTTCAACCTCCACCTCCCAGGTTCAAGTGATTCTCCTGCCTCAGCCTCCTGAGTAGCTGGGACTACAGGTGCATGCCACCACGCCCAGGTAATTTTTTGCAGTTTTAGTAGAGCTGGAGTTTCACCATGTTAACCAGGATGGTCTCAGTCTGACCTCGTGATCCGCCCACTTCAGCCCTTCAAAATATTGAGATTACAGGTGTGAGCCACCGTGCCTGGCCTCCCCAACACTCTTCTAGCTCTGGAGCCCTGCGGGGTCTATCTTGGAGCACCTGGAGCCCAAGAAGGTGCCCCTCACATTTGTGATCCCAGGGACCCACTCCCTGATCATGATGAAGGCGGACTGAAACCCACTGAGGTGCCTGGAGCAAGGGTCAGCCTCTGCCTCCCACAGCCTCTCTGATGGGGAGGATGATATCCCAGCAGCATGAGCTGGGAGCAGTATCGGGAGGATGGGGGTTTTCTCTCTGGGTAGCTCTGGGCTCCAGGGTGGAGCCCTCTTAATGTGGACCTTCCCCTGTGACTATCCTTGGCCCTAGGCAAAGAAAGCAGCTTGCCTGAGGTCACCTGTCTGGTAGGGACAGAGTGGGACCTGCGGTCTTTCTCACCCAGCTGCAGCTCCCCCTCCCTGTTGTCCCTTCCACCAGGTGATAGAGAACCTGGCAGGCTGTGCCCCATAGAAGAGTTCCATTTCCTTCTGGTGAGGGATGGGAACCAGCTGGGGAGGGAGGGATGAGAGGTCTGGGGACTCTCCCAGCCCTGCCTCACATTTGAAGGATAGTATCTGGGCGGCAGCATGGTTTAGGCTAGACCAGGTGGCCCCTAGGTTTATAGTCTGGTCTCAGGCAAGATGCTGCCATGTCACCTTTTCTTCTGCACGTCCTGACCTGGCACCCTACCTAGTTAAAGGTCTTCAGGCCTCCTGCCCCCTGGGCATTGCCCCCACTCCTTGCGCAGACACAGCCGTCCTTGTCCTGGACTAATCTTCAGAGATTCTTGTCCAGCCCACAGCTTTGCTGGACATCACAGGCTGGGCCAGGCCCCCTGCCCAGCACTAACATCTCTTTGTGAGTCTCAACCAGACTGAGCCGCAGCTTCAGGGTCAGAGTAGGCTCTGACTTAATTGATGTGACCCAGGACAAGGGGATTTATTGATGGTGTCACATCTGCTTAAGTTCTTGGCCTCTGTGGTCTCTTTGGGGCATGATACCCCTCTGTCCCATGCTTAGGCACCCACATGTGGCCACAAGTGCCTTTCCTACCTCATCCCTACTGGAGGCTGGTGTCCAGGCACCTGTGGCTCCAGGCAGAAGGCTGAGTGCAGAGCCAGGCCTGGGCAGATGTTCCACAGGGGCTGCAGGAGCTGACAGCCCTGACCACCCAGCCCGTGGCCATCCATTCCCCTTCACCGTGGCTGGCCCCTCGTCCACCATCCTTCCAGGGGCCAGGCCTGGGCCCAAACTGACTTTTGCCTGCCCCTGGTCCTTCTCGTGTTCTTGGCTGAGCGTGATGGTGTTGCCCGTTTCCTTGATTATCCTCAATTAGAGGTTTGTAGAGCCACGTGGGGACATCACATCTCCTGTCTACCAGGTCCTCACCAGAGACAGGACTGCCTTGGGCCGGGCCTGGGATAGTCAGGGATCACGCTTACCTGTTGGGACCTAGCTTCAGCGGCTTCAATCTGGGCAATGGCCTGATGGGCGGCTGCCCCTTCTCTGCATGGGGGAGGCAGGAGAGGAAGGTCAGGCAGGAGATCTGCTTCCTGCCAACCTGAGGCTGGTTGGAAGCAGGGTGCCCACCTGTGCCTGTCTCACCTTGCTGCAGGTGCATCGGAGGCTGAACCCCTCTCCCATCCAGCTTGGTGGCCATCTGGCTGATCCACTCTTCCAGGTGGACCCTCTCTCCTCACGGGGTTCAGGTCCCATTGCACCACCTCCAGACAGGCCATGCTAGCCCCAGGGCCTCCCTTCCCTACTACTCATCCCCCAACCCCAGGTATGTGCCACCTCCCTAAAGCCCGCTGTGTTCACCAACTGTGTTTGAACTCTGTCTCTGTGCAAGGCCTCATGCAAAGCCTGAAGCAGCCTGGCTGGTAGAGGGCCAGGAGACCAAAGCTTGAAGAGAGAGTGACGGTCTCCCAGAGCCCACTCGGTCAGCCTCAGCCCCAGGACTGTGTCCATGCTGGTCCTGGCTCCAGTGAGCCAGTTGTTTCCTGAGACGCCTGTAAGGGCTCCTGTGGTCATGGAGGTGGCTGGAGAGAACAAGGCTGCCATAACCCTCCCTCCCTGAGAAGGCCCAACGGGGAGCGTTTTAGGCACAGTGCATTGTGGGGGGCATCTTCCAGGGACCCCTCCTACACCCTGCCCTGCCCTGGCTCTCTAGTCAGAAATTGCAGTTGCTTGGAGAGTGGGACTGACCCAGGACGAATGCCTATTTTAGGCTGGCCTTTGGGGTGCTGGGGTAGGGGCAGGGGTGCTTCAGGGATAGGAAGGAGAGGCCTGTGTGTTCCAGAAGTGCAAAGGAACCTGGTGCCAGCCGCAGTCAACCCCGATGTGATGATCTTTCTGCCCACCCTCTTTGATGTCTTGGAGCTGGCCGCTGTCTTTGGCCAGGTAAGCTCATGGTCTGGGCTCCTGGGGTCCCCTCACTGGGCCTGCCCACTCCTTGCAGGTAGGGGAGCCTTTGGGCTGGGACTATCCTTGGCTCCCCCTTCCAGGTCATGGGTTCAAAGACCATTCCTGGGTTCCACCACCACCAGGCCTCAATGGTGTCCTGATGGGCGCAGGAGCTGCTGGGGCTTTCTAGACTAAGACCCTTGCCTATCTCTGTGTTCCCCGTTACAGTGGGTCTGCAGAAGTCGGCCTCAGTCTCTGCCCTGGAAGCCTGCCTTACCTTGCCCTGACTGCCCCACACCCAGTGGCTCTGATCCACTGTAGAGCAGCCAGGGCCCCCGTTGCTCACACCCTCTGGCCTGAGGATGACTGGCTCTGTGGCTGGGTTCAGGGAGTCAGGGAGGGGGGTGGGCCTTGCTCTCAGCAGCCCCCATTCCCACTCTGACCCCTTTTCAGTCTTCCTCCTCTTTTGGGCTCTACCCTGGGACCCTCCCAGCTCCTCACACCAGATGACGGTCTAAATATCTAGAAATCAATATTTTAAATACCAACTTTGGATTGCTTCCTGACTTTTCCATACCCCCAAAGGGCCAGCGTTTCTCTTAGGACTGACAGTCTCTCCAGCCCTACTAGGCTGGATGAGGCAGGCGTAAGGGTGTCCCTTTCCCAGCCCTCTTTGAGGAGGGCTTCCATCACCTTCCTGTGACCTGGCAGCAGGACCACGCTTCGGTGGCAGGAGGGGCAGCCCCAGCTGTGCCTAAGTCCTCTGTGTGGTCTAGCTGTGTGTGCTGAGGGGGGTCTTGGCCACCATTTCCTCTGTAAATGAGACCCATACCTGTGGCATAGAGGGCGGGAGGCTGGTGTGAGTGCCAACCACTTGGAGGAGGGCCCTGAGTGAGCATGGACGTGGCAGCAGGGGTGTTCCTCGAATTTATGCACCTTGGGGATGGGAGCGGGGCTCTCTGTGTGGGTTGACAAGGCATTGCTTTTCCCCACCCCACCTCTGTCCCAGACCTGCAAGTCCGGTCCTTGGGGGTGTAGGAGGAAAGAAGCCCCTGGCTGTGAGTCCTCGAGATGGACCCTGGCCCTCCCTGGCTCTGAGTTCCTGGGAAAGTCAGTGGTGTTGGAACTCCGGATTCATTCCTCAGCGTTGAGGCACTGTCTGTGGAAGCCATGGGACAAGGTGAAGGCGGGGAGAGGAGAGGCTTGGAGTTTGGGTTTCAGCAGAGGGATCAGCAGCGTGAGGGGTCGCCTGTGTGTAGAGGAAAGGGAGTGAAGGCCAGGAGTGAGGAATGAGTCTGAGTGCACCCAGGATGGTGCTGCATCTCCTCCCACATCCACCTGGCCCCAGGGAAGGGAGAAGAAAGGCTACGAGACAAAGGGGAAACTGAGTTGGGTCCATACATGTCCTTCCAGGACCTGGAGGTGCCACTGTCTGGCCCTCAGGCAGTGGGAAGTGGGGGAAGGGAGATTCCCTCCCCACGCCACCTGTTGCTGCTTTTTATACTTTTGTATGCATATAAATATTTTAAAACGTAGAATCATAATACATAGTCTTTTGTCACTGTGTTTTGGGCATATTTCAATGGCAGTAAACATATCCTTGGGATCATCATTTTTAAAAGCTTGATGTGTATTAAGCTAATCATTCCCACCCCTGAAGTAAATGTTCTTATATATTTTTTTCAATGGACTCAAGCAAGCATTTTTGGACTGAATTCATAGAAGCAGAATTTCTGGAGGACAATAGCATAAAACAATTTGAGGATATTTAATAGAAATTTTCAAATTATTCTGCAGAAAAATTGGTTCAGTTTATATTCCCACCAACAGGGGCAGAGCTCCGGTTTCCCCCTTCCATTTGCCCTCTTTGCTGGTATTTAAGCAGAAAATCTCATTGTTTTCATTACATTTCTTTGGTTTCTAGTGCTTTTGAGTGTTATTTTTTTGCTCCATCACCCAGGCTGGTGTGCAACAGTGCAATCTCGGCTCACTGCAACCTCCGCCTCCTGGGTTCAAGCAATTCTCCTGCCTCAGCCTCCTGAGTAGGTGAAATTACAGGTGCCCACCTCCATGCCTGGCTAATTTTTGTATTTTTTAGTAGAGACGGAGTTTCACCATGTTGGTCAGGCCGGTCTCAAACTCCTGACCTCAGGTGATCCACCTGCCTTGGCCTCCTAAAGTGCTGGGATTACAGGTGTGAGCCACCGGACCTGCCTTGAATCCTTTTTATATGTTTATTGGTGATTGTAATTCTCATGGGAAGTGCCTGTTTCTCCATTGCCTATTTTCTGACCAACCTCCAAAGTCACATTTCACTTAATTTTTATCCTGCTGATTGAAAGCAATTTAACTTGGTGATTTTAATGTTCATAGGAGCAGGACAGACTGTAATTATCTAGGTCTTGCCCTGTCACCCAGGCTGGAGTGCAGTGGCATGATCATAGCTACTGCAGCCTCATACTCCTGAGCTGAAGCAATTTTCCTACCTCAGCCTCCCAAGTAGCTAGGACTACAGGTGTGTGCCACCATGCCCAGCTAATTTTTTAAAATTTTTAGAGAGATGTGAATTCGCTATGCTGCCCAGGGTGGTCTTGAACACCTGACTTCAAATAATCGTCCCACCTTGACTTGCCAAAGTGCTGGGATTATAGGCGTGAACTTCTGCTCCCGGCCAAGAGCTCATTTCGTTTGTTGGTATCTTTTCATATTTGAGGCTTTGGTGCTAGCGCTGAAGTATTACATTCACCATCCAGGGTTTACAGGACTTTTGTTTTGATATTGAACAGATAGAACTGTTTAGTTCTGCATCTTTGCAGGCATACTGAATGTGCCTACCAGGACTCTGCTTTATATCCATTGAAAGCAAGAAATAATACAGTAAAACTTTGCCTGGGTAGAGGCTTTGAAAGAATGGAGTCTTCTGGTTTAATTCTATTAACTTGGATGTATGAAAGTGAAAAGAATTCAAAACTTACATTTCCTGTTGAATGCAATTTGAAAATATAGCCAATGATTCCACTTTTCTTTAGTAAGTTTGGACATTCCCATCTACTTGGTGTTTTATGATAGAACTGCTAGTGTGCCTGCGACTTACTTTGTGAAGATATGTTTTTAAAACTTGAGAGGTAAGAGGGTGTAAATGGTGTTGTATGAGGTAAGGCTGGATGAGAACTGACACTTGTAAATATACTTTTTAGACTGAATCTCTGATTGCCACTTGTTTTCTTATTTAACTTATAAAAATAGAACACGTTGGATGAAGGGTGGGAGGAGGAAGGAGATTTATGACTTTTAATTGCATGTCATTGTTTTATATCAAGAACATATGGTGTCCTTGGCTTTGGGCCTACAGAAGGAAACACATTTTTCTACCTGTTGTATGCCAGAGGTTCTTGAACACCTGGAGGGGTTACTGCAGCACAGATTTCTGAACCTTACTCCAGAGTTTCTGATTCACCAGGACCAGGGTGGGGCCTGAGAATTTGCATTTATAAAAAGTTCTCAGGTTCTGCTGGTGCTGCTAGTCCAGAGACTACATTGCTGAGAACCCTCTTGTCTACTAACCTTAAATTGTGGAACTCTAGAAAAAAGCTTAGTTTGGTGTGGGATAAGAATCTCACAGGTTATGGAGTAAATCATGAAAGATTCAACTCTTGATCCCAGTCTAGTGTCTAATTCAGGTAACAAGCAATACTCAGTGACATAACACAATTCTTGATTTTCATGATTGCAAGTGATAGCCAAGTATCAAGTGAGAAATTCAGTTTCATTTGCAAGGCTTAGAGAGGCCAGATGATTCTAGAAAAATAGGCCTTGTAATTGCTTTAAACCAGTAAAGAGGTTTGAGTGCTTATTAAATGGAAAGTTTTGTGTTTTTCTTTATTTTATTTTATTTTATTTTTTGAGATGGAATCTCGCTCTGTCGCCCAAGCTGGAGTGCAGTGATGTGATCTTGGCTCACTGCAACTTCTGCCTCCTGGGTTCAAGTTATTCTCCCGCCTCAGCCTCCTGAATAACTGGGATTACAGGTACCCACCACCACAGCTGGATAGTTTTTGTATTTTTAGCAGAGACGGGGTTTCATCATGTTGGCCAGGCTGGTCTTGAACTCCTGACCTAAGGGGAGCCACCGCACCCGGCCCAAAAGCTTTGTGTTTTTAAAGATATTAGACATGTTTCTTGTTTTTAAAAAGTCTTAATAATGTAGGAGAATAAGAGAAATGTTTTTCCAAGAGAAATCCTTGTGATTATTTTACCTTATTGGAATGTTGGATAATATAGTCTGCTTCATTAATCATCAAACATGCTATGGATTTTCCATTTTTATAGGATTTGTGTCTCAATTGAGGTAATACTGGTAATTCTTGTACTCCATCTGAAGATGAAAAATGTAGGCCCAAATCATAGACCGTACATAGAAGCTGGATTATGAAGATAGCTCTGGAGGAACATGTAGACACACACACACACACTGACACACATATATATAAAGTATAAACACATATATATTTTAAAGTTTATTTTTAAAGTTTTAAAGCAAAAGCCGGCCCCTCCCCTCTCCCGGAGTAAGCAGGCCCCGCCCCTCACCCCAAGTGGGCGGGGACAGCAGTTGCATGGGCAGCTTCCTTTGTGATGCCACAGGTTCCTCTGGACACACTGCTGCCTGGCCACGCCTCCTTTCCCTTTCATCTTTCTCACTGACCAATGGGCTTGGAGCATTAAGGCCACACCCCTTTTCTGTGTTCTATTGGCGCCCTGGTTACGCCTCCTCTGGCTCAGTCACACAGCTGACTGGTAGGTGACTGGAGGTGTTCCCTGATGTGGCCCCAACCCTGCCTCCCTCCCCACCCCGCGATGTTAGAAGAAACTCGAGAGCGCAAATTGGCAGCAGCCAAGAAAAAGGTAAAAAGCACCAGGTCGTGGCCCCCCAATCCAGCCAGAGATCCCCTCCAATGGCAAGACCACTGCCAGAGTCTATACCACTCCTGAGGCACACCGGGCTGGGGCCCCCAACCCTGGCACCTCTGGGCTCCCCCCACCAAAGTCCTGGCAGTCAGTCCCACTCCTTCAGCAAGAAGCCCAGCCCCTGCCCTCACCAGTCACTCCAGGGTGACTTTGGGTGGGTGACTCCTGGGGCTCCCCACTCCATACTCAGCCCTCACATCCTGCCACCCCAAGCCCAACCTCCCTGGGTTCTCGGGGCTCACCTCTGCAAGGACCTGGGTCTCCCAGCCCCAGGCCCCCCCATTGCCATTCATCCCTGGGTGACTTTGAACTGGTGATTCCTGGGGTTCCCTGCTGCAGATTCAACTCTCCCCTCCTGCTGACCCAAGCCCGACCTCCCTGGGCTCTTTGGACTGGTGTCTCCAAGGACCTGAATCCCAGCTCTATGTCCCCCTCCACCATCGTGGATCGGTGACTCAGCCATCGCACTGATGTGGTTTCCCCCACCCCCAGGAGGAGTGGAATGTAGTGATGTCACAGTCCCCCTACGAACTGTCATTACTGCTGCAAGACCAGCCATTGATCTTATGACCCAGTCCCCTAAGCATTCTCACCCCATTTCTGGTTCCTTGGGTCACAGCACAAATTTCCAGCTGGAAGGGGAATGGGGACTATGGGACCTAGGGGCAAGAGGTTTCAGGCTGCCTCACTCCCTTCACATAGACATTGGCAGTGTGAAAAGCCTACACTTCACCCGTGAGCTTAAAATGTTGTGAGTATCTCTGGGTGGCAATGGGAGAACGAGTTTGGTTTGGTTTTCTCCCAGCCTTCTACTCTCCAAAGAGAATTTAACATTTTTTTCTGAGTTCTCCACCTCACATTCTAATTCTCCACGGTTCTGGGACCAGACAGAGCTTCAATCACTGGTCTCTGAAGTGAGATTTGCTCATCCTCTGTGGAATAGATCTTCGGAAACTGAACTTGACACCTTGAATCTTCCTCCTATCATCTCAACCTGGGGCACTTTGAGTGCCACAGGATAAATGTGGGAGATCTTTCTAAAGCATCAGTTTCCCTTGATTCTCTTGAGAGAGGAAAAACATTAATGTACTTAGGGATGACAGTCACACAGGTTTCTAAGAGTATACCAGACTTCTCTCTGAAATGAGACTTGGTTGTCCTCTTTCTGATAAATTCCCAGATTTACCAAAAAAGCTGCCTTCTGCCATGAGGACACATTGATATAAAAGTTTGAGAGGTCCTGGTGCACTTCTTCACACTTACAGACGTGTGAGGATGTATGACTCTAAACCACACAGTGTACAGTTCCTGCCTACTTAATGCTGACTTTTCTACCACTGCCTCTGGTTTTGGTCCCTGGCAGCTGCTGATTCATGGTAAAATCCCAGAGCTTGGAGTCAGAAGACTGAGTTTAAGTTCCATTATTGCCCCCCCGCCTTTCATTTTTAGCCATAATATCAATCCCTCTCGGTCACTAAGTGACTGTGGCAACATCATGTACAGTTCTTGGTGGCATTAAATCAGATGGTGTATAAAAGTATTTTGCAAAAACTGTAAAGGAGGATGTGGCTGTAGGGGCTGGTTGTTCTCATGAGTATTACTGCTCTTCTTTCCCACAGCTAAAAGAATATCAGCAGAGGAGCAGCCCTGGTGTTCCGGCAGGAGTGAAGACGAAAAAGAAAACTACTGGCCGTAGCCCTGAGACCACCACTTCTGGTGGTTGCCACTCACCTGGGGATGTGAGTCTTGGCTGGCCAGTCTCCTGGGGACAGGGGGCCCAAGGGGCAGTAGAGGATAATTGTTGAGATTGCTGCGTACTTGTTCAGAATTCTCGGTTTGAATCCTGCCTCTCCATCTGCTAGGGATCTGATTTGTGTCAGTTGCTTGAGCTCCTTGGGCCTCTCTTTTCACATCTGTAAAATAGGGGTAGTGTGGTTTGACTTCCATTTGTGAAGTTTAAATGAGATTTCATATTGTTGTTGTTTTTATGTTAATCCCTAGTACATGGCCTGCTGTAAACACCCAGGACACCCAGGAAATGGTCATTGCTGTTTGATTTTCCTCATCCCCAGTCTCAAGGGGAACCTGGGCCAATGAGTACAGTCACTTGCCATCAGGCTGTCCCTTTAGGAGTCACTGAAGGGGGCTCCAGCGTGTGGTGAGGAAAGCCCCAGGCACTAGGAGTAAGAGAAGATCTAACTTGCCACCAGCTTGCTGGGTGACCACAGAAAAATCACCTCTTCTCCTGGGCCTCAGTTTCCTCCTCTGTAAGATGATACTGGACAAGATCAGTGTCTTTGAAACTTGTTTTTAGCTGGAGCCCCCTTAGTTCAAGTGAACCCTTACTCAGAAGTCTGGTTTTATTAATGGAGGTGGAGGTCTGGAGCATTACCAGATTAATCGCCCACATCCTGGGCCTGAGGAGAGGGGTCCAGTGAGCATATTAAGAGCTGCATTGGTCAGGTGACTCTACCCTGTGACTGCATCGCTCAGGGAACATTTCCTTCTATTTGTTCCTGCCCCGGCAAGGCTGCAGGTGGCCATTTGGAAGAACGGCATAGGCCATGGTTTTAATCTCCTCTGCTCTTCCTCAGCATTTCGTTTTCCTGAACCCACGTCTTCCTCCTACCCTGACTTTCTTGCTTCTCTCTAAACCACTTCTGTCTTTCTCCCCCTGCCTTGTTTTTTCCCTTGTCACCTCCTGTAGATTCAGGACATTCTGAAGGTGCTGGCGTCCAACCTTAACCACTCCAATGGGGTAGTGCTACCCCATTGAAAAAGTGGAAGGCGAGGCAGTGCCAGGACCCCTCTCTGGCTTTTTGTCTGCAGCTGTGCATGCCCCTGAGGCTTCTCTGGTTTGGGGGATACTTTGCCTCTGGCTTATTTTTATGTTGCTGCCATTAACCTTCAGCCTGTTTATGTCTGCTTCTTCACCTGCTTGATTGATTGGGTTTTTTCCTTCCCCACATCTTTTATAATCTTGGAAATGGTGAGACATATCTTAAAGTTTAAAAGTAATTTGGGAATAATGTACAGAGCAGGCATGTGGGATTTGGGGCTTTTTTTTTTTTTTTTTTTTTGAGACAGAGTGTCTCTGTCACCCAGACTGGAGTGCAGTGGTGCGATCTCGGCTCACTACAACCTCTGCCTCCTGGGTTCAAGCGATTCTCTTGCCTTAGCCTCCTGAGTAGCTGGGATTACAGGCACCTGCCAGGGTGCCCGGCTAATCTTTGTATTTTTAGTAGAGACAGGGTTTCACCATGTTGGCCAAGCTGGTCTCAAACTCCTGACCTCACGTGATCCACCCGCCTCAGCCTCCCATATTTCTGGGATTACATGTGTGAGCCACTGTACCGAGTCCCTTACTGTTTTTATACTTTATATCCATAACTGTTTCCCATGAAAGCATTTTTTTTTCATTTCTCATTTTTATTACCTCTGCATCATCTGCTACCCTGAAGGATCTAGAGGTAAGAGGCCCTGGGCCGAAGAGCAGTGACCTTTCATGCCAGCCCTCCAACCTCCTCTCACAGTGGGAGCTGGGTGCCCCTCTACCAGCTGAGACAGCCCACACACACCCCAGCCCTAATGATTGTTCTCTCTACCTCTCCCCGCAACCCTCCTCCAACTCCTCCTCTCTGCGTGCGCCTCAGAGCCGGTACCAAGAACTGGAATTAGCCCTGGACTCAAGCTCCGCAACAATCAATCAACTCAATGAAAACATAGAATCATTGGTAAGAGTCCAGTGGGGTCTCCTGATTCCATGCTGCCAATCCTGGACTCCAGTTTCCCCTTGGGGCCCTGAAGAAAGAGGCCAGGGCCCCTGGTGCCAAGGGTTAATGGGCAGCTGGAGTGCCTGGGCTTCACCTGGGGTGACCCCAGAGCAAGGAGCATGCAGCATGGCTCTTCTGTCACTGTCCTGTTTGCTGACTCTCGTCTTCAGACACCTCTGCTCCAGTCCTTGCCACACACACCCTGGGGTTCTCGTCTCTCAGAGGAGTGAGGGTTGTTAGGGGCTCCGTATTTCTGCCCTGACTCAGTCCCTAATTTGTTCTTTGAGTCTGGACTAGCCAGCTCTCCTCCTTGGGCTTGTGTTTCCAGAGGAGGTAGACTATCAAAGGTCTCTGTTAGCTCTGAGAGTCCAAGAGTTAAAGGCCCCTAGAATGGGCCAGGTGCGGTGGCTCAAGCCTGTAATCCCAGCACTTTGGGAGGCCGAGACGGGTGGATCACGAGGTCAGGAGATCGAGACCATCCTGGCTAACATGGTGAAACCCCGTCTCTACTAAAAAATACAAAAAACTAGCCGGGCGAGGTGGTGGGCGTCTGTAGTCCCAACTACTGGGGAGGCTGAGGCAGGAGAATGGCGTAAACCCAGGAGGCGGACCTTGCAGTGAGCAGAGATAGCGCCACTGCACTCTAGCCTGGGCGACAGAGCGAGACTCTGTCTCAAAAAGAAAAAAAAAAAAAGCCCCTAGAATGGAAACCTCAGGGCCAACGGCTCCCGTCTGTCCTTTTCTGTCCTGTATCTGTGCTGTGAAGACCCGTGCCTGGTCCGTATGTGCTCAGTAAACGTTCGTTGAATGAACACATCTTTCTAAATCACAAACTGGCAGAACGGTGGGCCTTTCTCAGACTCCGACTCTAGAGGTTTATGTTACTGTCCTTTTGAGAGAATCCAGATTCAGACTTTGAGTTCTGTGGCTGTGGGCAAAAACCAACAAAGACCCAAATCCTCTGTCTTTGGGAGCTTGAGGAGAGTTGACCAGTTCATGTTGCCACTGGGTCTGAGAACTTTGCCTTTAAAATCCATTCCTGGCCCCTGCCTACCGCTTCCTGGTCTCGGGAATAGAGTTGAAGGGCCCCCCCCTCAGTCACCTGAATTTGACTCTCCCCACAGAAACAACAGAAGAAACAAGTGGAACATCAGCTGGAAGAAGTAACGCGATTTCTTTGTTTGCACACAACATGACTGCTGGGTTTGGGGGGCACTCAGATGTAGAGGCGCCAGTCTCGTCTCACCCACTCCCAGCCTGGGGAAGAAGGCTCACCCCTCAGATTCCACCCCATGCCTGCAGGGTCCCTGAAAACCTGGTCCCATGGGTGTGCCTGTCCTGGGGCATTGGTGGCATGCTGGGGGCATGTCTCTTGCTGTGCCATCTCTGCCTCCCCCGGGTAAGAGCTCTGTCTTCCTCTTCCTACAGGAAAAGAAAGCAAACAATGACATACACAAAGCACAGACGGAGCAGCTAGAGGTGAGTGGAGGGTGGGGAGTTTTCTCCTGTCCTCCGGAGAATGTGTCTTTCCGTCTCTTTCAGCACTTGCTTGGCTTTTCTCCCAAACGTTCAATTCCAGACAATCAACATCCTCACATTGGAAAAGGCAGACTTGAAGACCACCCTTTACCATACTAAACGTGCCGCCAGACACTTCGAAGGTGAGAACGTGGGCACCCCATCATCCTTCAACCTGGCACTTTGACAGGTCTTTAGGGGGAGTCCTTTGGGCCCCATCTCAACCTCTGTCATTACAGAAGAGTCCAAGGATCTGGCCGGCCGCCTGCAATCCTCCTTACAGCGTATTCAAGAATTGGAGCGGGCTCTCTCTGCTGTGTGTACACAGCAGCGGGAAGAGGACAGGGTGAGTCCAACCAGCTGCCCCGTCCCCTGGCAGCCTGGCTTCCCAGATGCAGGAGTGAGCCTAAAGGTCCCTTCTGCAGGATGCAGTGTCCTGCCCAGAAGGCAGCGTGCTCATTTCTCGCTGCTTTTGTGTGTGGTTGTTAGAGGCAGCCTGGGGCTGAGTCAGCTGCTGTGGGTGAGTTGGGGGCACTGTCGGGAGCAAACACTGGACACAGAGCTCAGAGGCCAAGTGCCTGCCCTGCCCTTACCTGGCTGTGGCCTTGGCCAAGTCCCAGGTGGGGTATCGGGTACTTGTACTGTGAAGGTACAGAAGAGTACCTTTACTATGTCACCATTTCTGTAGAGAGAGGAAAGATGTGTGTGTGTGTGTGTGTGTGTGTGTGTACGTACTATTATACATAAAACATGTCTGCAAGTGTTCATAAAAAACTCAGGAGAGAGTAACAGGGTGGCTGGGACACACTTCCCTTCTGTACCTTCTGAGTTTTGGACGATGCGAATGTATCATCCTTTCAAAAAGTGAACAAAAGATTAATTTTCCCCCCTCTATCTGTGCCCCCACACCTAGCAAGAGAAAATGGGCTTAGAGAATCGGATAGACCTGGGTGTTCAAATCCCAGCTCTGTCTAAGTGATCTTAGGCAAGCACTTAACGTCGAATACTCCATGTTTTTCATCTACGCAATAGAGGTTACCCTAGTGAATGTCTCATATGGTGGTTGTGAGGATTAAATGGGATTGTTAGCATGGTACCTGGTGAAGCACTCCATTCAGGTTCAAACAGTGGTAGTAATAACAGTAATAACAATTGTAATATGATCTGATCTCTCTGGGCCTCCGTTAGCCAGCAGTAAATTCGATCTCTTTCCCTGTCCCTTCCAACTTTACTGAGTTCTTCTAAAAACCAGACCACGGGCTTGGAAATGCCTTGATCTTTACTGACTGAGTTGTATATTGAGCCTAGCGATAACCCTTTTGAGGGGCACTGCCCGGGCTCCCCAGATCAAAACTTCTCACTCTTCACCATCCAGTCCTCGAGCCGCAGTGAAGCCGTCCTCCAGCGGCAGTTCCGGCAGACCTTAAAGGAGCGGGCGCTGCTGAACGCACACGTGACACAGGTGAGGCTTTGCAGAGGGAGGGATGTGGAAGGAAGATGACCCCAGGGGACCAGGAGCAGGTGAGGACCAGTGACAGCCCTTCCTCACTTCTGTGCCCATTCCTGCAGGTGACAGAGTCATTGAAACAAGTCCAGCTGCAGAGAGACGAATATGCCCAACATATAAAAGGAGAGAGGGCCCGGTGGCAGGAGAGGATGCGGAAAATGTCGGTGGAGGTGAGACCCGAGCCTTCAGCCCCCACCTTAGATGGGTCACTGGGTCTTTCTGGGCATCTGTAAAATGGGACTAGTACAGCCAGAGGTGGTCATGGGTCTGGGCTTTGTGGAGGTGGGGGCAGAGAGGAAGATGGTAGCCTGTCCAGCCACCAGCCCCCTCTTCAGGGCCCTTTCCCCCTGTGCTTTGGGCAGGCTCGCACATTGAAGGAGGAGAAGATGCGTGACACATATCGGATACAGGAGCTGGAGAGGACCTTGTCCGAACTCAAACACCAGATAGGTAAGGTGGGGCTGGTGTGACCTGGGAGCAGAACTGGCATCAGAGGGCTGTGGGGTGGCTTAGGATGCCCCAGGGAGGTGGGTGAATGGAAGGGCTTTGAGGCAGTGGGAAAGTGGTCTGTGCCAGGAGTCAGCAAGTCTTGTCATCTCCATGAGCTCAGGGTCCCCATCAGCAAAGAGGGAGGAGTGCCCATTGTCAGCCACCCACAGTGCTCTCTATCTGAAAGTGGCTTGGAAATGGGCACCATCGGGTGCGAGGAATCATTAGCAGTGAGGCCAAGCTTGGGAAGCCTGAGAGGAGCTGTGAATCAAGAGGAGGGTTGTTTCTTTTTTTTTCTTTTTTTTTTTCAGGGGGGAGGGGGTGGGAAGAGGAATCCAGAGGCCCTTATTGTCTGCTTCCTTTCTCAGCTGAGCCCTCATGCTCGGCGCCCCCAGCAGGGCCTTCTGAGGTGGAGCAGCTACAAGATGAGGCCAAACACCTGAGGAAGGAGGTGGAGAGTTTGGTGGAAAAACTGCAATTCCAGGTGGAAAACAACCAGGCCTTGAGTCTCCTGAGCAAGGAGCAAAAGGAGAGGCTTCAGGAGCTGGAGGAGAGGAGGCTGTGGGAGCAAAATGAGAGGCTTCGGGAGCAGGAGGAGTGGACGCTGCAGGAGCAGGAGAGTCTGCGTGAGCAAAAGGAGAGGCTTAGGGATCAGGGTGAGAGGCTGCGAAAGCAGGAAGAGAGACTGCGAAAGCAGGAGGAGAGGCTACAAAAGCAGGAGGAGAGGCTTCAAAAGCAGGAAGAGAGGCTGCGAAAGCAGGAGGAGAGGCTACGAAAGCAGGAGGAGAGGCTCACGCTTTCCCAGAACCACAAGCTCGACAAGCAGCTGGCCGAGCCACAGTGCGGCTTCGAGGATCTGGTGGGTTGCCCCACCTGGGGAGGCTGCCCTCATCCCTAGCCCTCCAGGCCTTTGTTTCCCCACCTGTAAAATGGGGCAGTGTAGCCCTCACATGAGATGGTACTTCTAAAGGCACCTGTGAGCCAGAGCTCATCAGGCCCTGCTCTGATGGCTGTGGGGGAGGGGATGATTTTTCTAACCTGCCTCTACCCTTCCCCGTGACATGGGAGACAGACACCAAGTTCAGGGTTCTCCAGCTGCAGTGGATGGCCACTGATTGCTTCTCTCTGTCCAGAACAAGGAGGACAAGAGCGCTCTGCAGTTGGAGCAGCGAGTAAAGGAGCTGCAGGAGAAGCTGAGTGAGGTGAAGGAGATGGTAACCTTTGCCCCATCCAAGAAGGGCTGGGAGGCGGGCACCAGCCTCTGGGGAGGGGAGGTGCCAGGCCAAAGGCAGCTCTAGCTGGAGGGAAGGTGACCCCAGCCCCCTCCAGAGCAGCCCTATAACTGTTTCTTGCTTCCTGCCCTCTGACTTTTAGAGGTGGGTAGCCCTGGGCTCCTCCCAGGTCTGGACATTATAATCCCAGCTAGAGGCATGGAGTCCCCCAATCATAGGGGAAGAGACTGGTATAAGAGGTTCCTTATGCCAGGGGCAGTAGCGCACGCCTGTAATCCCAGCACTTTGGGAGGCTGAGGCAGGAGAAACACTTGAGGTCAGGAGTTTGAGAACAGCCTGGCCAACATGGCGAAACCTCATCTCTACTAAAATTACAACAAAAGAAGTTAGCTACGCATGGTGGCGCATGCTTGTAATCCCAGCTACTCAGGAGGCTGAGGCATGAGAATCACTTGAGCACGGGAGGTGGAGGTTGCAGTGAGCTGAAATTGCACCACTGCACTCCAGCCTTGGCCACAGAATGACACTCTGTCCCAAAACAAAACAAAAAAGCCTCCTTCGATTCAACCTGGATTCTGGCCTCAGTTCCACTGGTCACCGTTCAGCTATTTTTCATCTCTGAGTCTCTGTTTGTTTAACTTGAAAAGGAAGTTAGCATTTTGCTTGCAGAGGTGCTGAGGATTAAATGAGAGAATACATGGAAAGCATTAGGCTTATAGCACACTTAGCAGATGGTGGTTGGCTCCCTCTGCTTTTCCACCAGTCTGTGGCCTGCAGTTTAAATGGTGGGAAGGAGGACATGTGATTTGAGACTGGGGAAGGAGGCATGGGGTTCTAGGCAAGGGAGGAAGTTTCTTAGGCCTGGAGCCAGGGGCCAGGGGCCCAGGCAGGTGACAGAGCCCCACAGTGCTCTCACTACCCTATTAATGGTCCCAGAATCTGGAAGCCAGCCACCACGTGCCCTCATGCCCAGGGTCTTCCTGCAGCTGGAGCTGAAGAGCCAAGAGTCTCAGAGTCTGCAGCAGCAGCGAGACTAATACCTGGGTCACCCGCAGCAGTACGTGGCCACCTATCAGCAGCTGACCTCCGAGAAGGAGGCGCTGCACAGGGAGTTACTGCTGCAGACCCAGCTCATGGACCAGCTGCGGCAGCAGGAAGCTCGGGGCAAAGCGGTGGCTGAGATGGCCTGCCAAACCTGCAGGAGACCCAGGGGAGGGAGTCGCTGAGGACAGGGCCCCGAGGGGGACAACCTGGCAACCTCCGTGCCTTCTCACTCTGTTTCCCGTCCCCTTAGGAGCACCTAGAAGCTGCCAGCCAGTGGAACCAACAGCTAGAGGCCCACTTGAGCCTCATGGCTCTCCCTGGAGAAGGTACAGGAGACCACTCAGGGGAAGAGGAGAGAGCCCCAGGAGGAAGGGGGCACTGTCAGCAGCACAGGATTGAGGGGTTGGAAGAGACCTTTAGAACAGCTGGTCATTATGCCGACCGGGTGTCTGCACTAAGCTCGGCATGAATATGGTGACCTCCTGGGAGCAGGGGGCCACCAGGTTGCCTAAGGATGAGTGAACTGGCCCAGATCAGAAAGGGAGCAGTTCAGAACTCCGGCACCGACTGGTAGCAGGACTGTGCCTGGGCAATATAGCAAGATCTTGGTTCTTAAAAGGAAAAATAAAGAACAGCAGCTCCTTCCCCTCTGGGGAGGGGCTGTCTCAGGGTTACACAGTGAGGGTGGGGAGAGGTGGGCCCACAGTACCTCCCTTGTTGGGTTGTCTGAGGACCCCTCTGGCCACCTCCCCACAGGAGATGAAGGAGGACATCGAGACAGCGAGGAGGAGGAGGCACCTCGGCCCATGCCACACATCCCAGAGGACCTGGAGTGCCAGGAGGCCATGGTGAGTCTGACTGTCCCTGCTCCACTTTGCCACCTTCCTCTGTGGTCCCTGGAAGGAGCCAGAGGCATGGGCCCCGCCCCAGGGACTGGGGATGAGTCTGTGTGTGGGGAGAGCTACCGGGCCCTGCAGGGGGCCATGGAGAAGCTGAAGATGAGTGCCTCCTGGCGTGGGCCAAGAAAAGTGGGGGCGGGGCAGGATAGGTCACTCCCGAGGTGTGACCCCATTATTTTGGCTCCAGAGCAGCTTTATGGACCTCCCGAAGGAGAAGGCGGACAGGAAGGAGCAGGTGGAAAGACTAGAGCTTGGATTCATCCAGCTCTCTGGAGCGACAGAGGGCATGAGTGAGCAGGAGGCCAGGGCATGGCAGGGGGAGCTGCAGGGCCGTCGGAGGGGCCCCAGTGTCTGAGCCCTGTCCTCTCGCAGGAGACTACATCAGCGAATATGAGAGCCAGGGGGCAGTGCCAAACACTCGGCACCAGGAGAAGGAGGACGTCATGGGTCTGGCTCAGAACGAGGAGATGAAGGTAGAGGGCGTGCAACGTCTCTGCAGGGGTGGGGGTGGGCGTGGGATGTGAAGCCAGCTCAGGCGTGGCAGCTGAGCACCCCTCCTTGCAGGTGAAGCTGCTGGAGCTGCAGAAGCTGGTGTTGCCGCTTGTGTGCAACCACGAGGGGCATGACAAATTCCCCCCCGCTGCCCAGAACCGTGGTGATGAGCCCGCTCCAGGGGCCCCAGCCCCCCAGGAGCTTGGGGCTGCGGAGGAGCAGGGTGGTGAGTAGAGCCCTCAGGCGGGGTGGGCAGGCAGGAGCAGGGGAGGCTCGCACTGTGCTCAGACCCCCGCCTCCCTCTCTCCGAAGATCTTTGTGAGGTGAGCCTGGCCCACAGCGTGGAGCCTGCAGCGGGAGAGGCCAGGGAGGGTTCTCCCCGTGGCAACCCCACCGCAGAGAAGATCGTGCAGCTGCTTCCTGTAATGCAGGACACCCAGGAGCACCCAGGCTTGGCCAGCAAACCCTGCGTCCCTTTCTTTTACCGGGCAGCGGAGAACAGGGAGATCAACATCGTCATCATCTGAGAGCTGGTCAAGAAATTGAAAACAACAACAACAACAACAACAACGAAAAGTTATGGGGTTAATCCCCTGCACAATTCATTTACTTCATTTGAATGTTACAGCCCCTCATGTTTATTTGTGTTTCTAATTTACAGTTTAAATTTATTTATAAAAAGTTAAGGGAGAGTGGCTCTTTCCCTAATGTTCACTGTGGCATCCTTTAGCATTTTTGTTTTTACTTTGATAATTGTAGGTCTTGAGTGTGCATATCGAGTTTGCCCTCAGGTGGTGGGAGTTCAAACACACAAAGACCCACTGTTTGCACAAAACTATTCTTGCTGGTTTGGAATAGGCTGCCATGCTTTTTTTTACTGTTATTGCAGCATGTATATTCATTACAGAATTCAGATAAAATTCGCTTGTGTTCTGCTATTATGTTTGATGGAATCCTAATCACAGTGAGCTCTTCATTAGCTCAATATGTGGTTTGCCCTCAAGTGCGCACTGTTTCTTACTTTGTAATATGCCCCCGTGAGTACTGACATTTAGAGTTGTTTAAAGGCCGAGAACTGGAAACAGCCTTTCCCCTATTTTCTGTGTATTGGGGATGGGAGGAATAACATTTTGGGGAGCTTTTTAAATCTCACAGAAGAGGAAAGTGGCCTGCTCTGGCAGGTGTGTGAAGGATAGAGTGTGTTTCATTTGTTCTGGTGCCAGGAATGAGCGCGGTACTATGGTAGTTCCCTTAGGATTTGTATGTGCTCTGGGCTCATGAAGATATCGCAGCATGAGCTGCAACGGTTGGACTCTTTCTCAGTGACCTAAAAGGGATTATTTCTGAGGAATGACAGGCTCCCATCATTGACTATGGATGTGGAAAATCTTTTCTAGCTTAGAGCCTTTATATCTACAATACTTTAAAGTCAGAGTTCATATAACCTGTTTTAATCACAGGACTACAAATCCCAGTATGCAAAAGGGCACTGGTTGGCATTCTTCTTAATGTATTTAGTAAAGATCATAAGAAATCCTTTCAGAGTTTAAATGTCCCTGGAACAGGCATACAGGCTCTAGTCAAGAATGAATGCGAGTGAAGGAAAGCTGTGTGACACCTGGCATTCCTCTATGTTCATGGAGCTTCTTTGAGGCTAGAAGATTGATTTTACCATCTAGACCTCTCTGGCTAATACCTATTCTTTATTGATTACTCTGACATAGGAATTTACTTATTTTCCTTGAATGGAAAACATTGTAAAAACAATAACAACCATTATTAAAACCAATATATATGAGAGTACTTAGTTGAAACAAAAAGGAGATTTAGTAGACAGTATTACACTACATTTGAAAATCAAGGGGAAGTTTATGCAACTTAAAATGTTTACAAGCTGCTGTGCAATCTACTGTTTGTGAAGCTCAAAGTATTATGAGGAAAAGTGTCTATACCATCACAGAGTTATGTCTCCTCACAAAGTTCTTTACGAAGAGTGAAATATGTTTTTATACCTCTCGGTTTCAGTTAGAGGCATATTTTGTTCCCTATTTATGTTAATGTGTCGTACATGATGAATGAATTCTTTCAGTCATACATTGCCTAAATCATAACTTAGAGGTTGCGATGAGCCGAGCTCATACCACTGCACTCCAGGCTGGGCAAAAAAAGTAAACTCCATCTCAAAAAAAAAAAAAAAACCAACCTATAATAATAATAGAAATCAAAGTGTAGATTATAATATACCACAGACAGGTGGGACGCAGTGGCTCATGCCTGTAATCCCAGCACTTTGGGAGGCCGAGGCAGATGGATCACCTGAGGTCAGGAGTTCGAGATCAGTCTGGTCAACATGGTGAAACCCTGTCTCTACTAAAAATACAAAAATTAGCTGGGCATGGTGGTGGGTGACTGTAATCAAAGCTACTTGGGAGGCTGAGGCAGGAGAATAGCTTGAACCTGGGAGGTGGAGATTGCAGTGAGCTGAGATCATGCCATTGCACTCCAGCCTGGGGGACAAGAACAAAACTCTGTCAAAAAAAGAAAAGAAAGAAGGAAGGAAAAGAAAGAGGGAGGGAGGGAAGGAAGGAAGGAAAAGAAAGAAAGAGGGGAGGAAGGTAGGAAGAGAAAGAAAGAGGGAAGGAAGGAAGGGAGACCATATTCATACTAGTAGCTGCTTGTGACTAATACAAGGACGAGGACTAGAAGGGATTCCCACTTTATAATACATTCTTTCTTTTATATAATAATAATAATAATAAAGACAGCCAGGCACAGTATCTCATGCCTGTAAACCTAGTGCTTTGGGAGGCTGAGGTGGGAGGATCATTTGAGCCCAGGAATTCGAGACCAGCCTGCGCCACAGAGCAAGACTCCATCTCTACAAAATCTTTAAAACAATTAGCCAGGTATGGTAGCCTGTGCCTCTAGTCCCAGTTACTAGGGAGGCTAAGGCAAGAAAATCATGTGAGCCCAGGAGGTCGAGGCTGCAGTGAGCTATGACAGTGCCACTGCACCTGCACTCCAGCCTGGGTGACAGAGTGAGACCTTGTCTCTCTTTAAAAAAAAAGTGAAGCAAATATAACAAAATATTAACAACAGTCAGTGTTGATTCTGTGGTAGGAACATATTTGTTTGCAATATCATGCTCTGTACTTTTCTGTATCTTAAAAACCTTCCTGGCCAGGCGCGGTGGCTCATGCCTGTAATCCCAGCACTTTGGCAGGCCGAGGTGGGTGGATCATGAGGTCAGGAGTTCGAGACCAGCCTGGCCAACGTGGTGAAACCCCATCTCTACTAAAGATACAAAAAATTAGCCGGGGGTGATGCTGCGTGTCTGTAATCCCAGCTTCTTGGGAGACTGAGGCAGGAGAATTGCTTGAATCCGGGAGGCAGAGGTTGCAGTGAGCCTACATTTTGCCATTGCACTTCAGCCTGGGCGACAGGGGGAGACTCCATCTCAAAAAAGAAAAAAAAATTCCCCCTTCCCATACGAATATGCCTAGTTAATAAAAGCAATCCTAAAAGATTACATACAGTATGTATGTAATTTTTTACTTTTTTTTTTTTTTTTTAGAGTTTATTAAGCAAGGGAGCGGAGGGGAGATGTGTCACAAATAGAAGTATGTAACATTCAAACAACAAAATCTGGGATTTTTAAAAAAATCTTTCAGTTACGGTTACACAAAGGGTCACTTCCTCCCCCAATGACACAGGGGCCTCTCAAAGGAGAGGAGGGAGTAAGTCCCATGGTAGGGCCACTGGTTGCTCCTGGATTTCGGAATGATTTCTGCAGAGGTTTCAAGACCCTGGGCTCAGGGTCGAGACTTCATAGTGGGGTAGCTAGACCCAGCAAGATGGCTGCGACAGTGAAGCCCTGGGCGGTGATCCGGGCACGCATCTTGAGCTGTGAGCACTGGCTGTTGCCTTGGTGGAAGCAGTAGAGGCCTTTGGTGAGGGCGGCCGCCGTGCCCAGGCAACCTATGGGTACCACCGTGTTCTCGCACGCCTTGCGAAGGAACCTTTCCTTGAAACCCTCTGGATTGCTGTAAACAGTGGGCTAAACCCCTCAATGACGGGAGGCTTCGATGATTCAGAGGGGGCCTCCAGAGTCACAGAGCTTGGAGTCGCCATACCCGGGCCACAGCTGCAGGAGAAAATCCTTTTCTTTTTTTTTCTTTTTTGAGACGGAGTCTCGCTTTGTAGCCCAGGCTGGAGTGCAGTGGTGCAACCTTAGCTTACTGAAACCTCTGCCTCCCTGGTCCCAGTTCAAGCAACTCTCCTGCTTCAGCCTCCTGAGTAGCTGGGATTATAGGAACGTGCCACCATGCCAGGCTAATTTTTGTATTTGTATTTTTACTAGAGATGGGGTTTCACCATGTTGGCCAGGCTGGTCTCGAACTCCTGACCTGATGATCCGCCCACCTTGGCCTGCCAAAGTGCTGGGATTACAGGCGTGAGCCACCGCGCCCAGCCTACATGTTTTATATAATGTTATTTGATGTAACAACTGGGAAAGGACAAAATTATAGAAATGGAGAATAGATTAGTGCCTGCAGGGGTTAGGAATGGGGAGGTGGTGGGAACGAGGTATATGTTTATTAAAGCGTAACGAGAGGGAGGCTTGTGGTGATGGAACTCTTTATATCTTGACTATGGTGACAGATACACAAAACCTACCCATGTGACAAAACTGCACAGAACTAAATACACACAAATGAAGTACAAGTGGGGAAGTCTAAATCAGATTGGTTGACTGTATCAATGTTAACATTCTGGCTGTGCTATTACACAATAGTTTTGGAAGATGTTACCATGGGATAATGTAGAAAGGGTACATGTGATCTATCTATTATTTCTTACGACTGCAGGTGAATCTACAATTATCTCATAAGATAAAGGGCGTGGTGGCTCACACCTGTAATCCCAGCACTTTAGGAGGCCAAGGCCAGCAGATCACTTGAGGCCAGGAGTTTGAGACCAGCCTGGCCAACATGGTGAAAGCCCATCTCTACTAAAAATACAAAAATTAGCCAGGTGTGGTGGCACACTACTCAGGAACTACTCAGGAGGCTGAGGCAAGAGAATCGCTTGAACCCAGGAGGTGGAGGTTGCAGTGAGCCAAGATCACACCACTGCACTCCAGCCTGGGTGATGGAGTGAGACGCTGTCTCAACAACAACAACAAGACTGCAAGGGAATAATGTTCTGTTTGGGAAAGAGATTGGATGTAAATAGGGGGTCTGGTAGCTGGGCGTGGTAGCTCACACCTATAATCCCAACACCTTGGAAAACTGAGGCAAGAGGATCACTTGAACCTAGGAGTTCGAGACCAGCTTGGGCAATATAGCGAGATTCTGTATCTATAAAAAATGAAAAAAATTAGCTGGGCACGGTAATGCATGCCTGCGGTCTCAAGTACTCAAGAGGCTGAGGCAAGAGGATCAATTGAGCATCCAGAAGTTGAGGCTACAGCGAGCCATAATCATGCCACTGCACTCCAGCCTGGGCAATAGGGCAAGACTGTGTCGCTAAAAATTAAAAAAAGAAAAGAAAAAATAGAATATATAAAAGTAAATGAAAATTAAAAATAGGGGTCTGGAGCTGGTAGGGAAGAAACAGAGCTGTATGGGAGAATACTTTCCCTTGTTGATATGTGGTCTGTGTCCCCTTTTTCTCCTCTTATTTTCATTTGCATTCTTGCTCTGATTGACTTCCTTCTCAAGTGCCTCTTCTCTCTGACTTTCCCTGTCTCATGATTTTCCCTCTTTGCTTTGCTAAAAGACTCTATCCCTGCATCTTATTCAGAGCACACTGACTACACTGGACAGGATTTACAAGGGGGAAGAGGTACTCACAGAATCCTGGATTTCTGAAACACTTAAGCTACAAACGTAGGTGAATATCAGAGTCCAATAGTCACATATTATACAGAGGAAAACCGAAGTGCTGAGAAGGGAAATAACTTGTGTCACTCACAGAGGGAATTTTTGGTAAAGTTGGAATATGAACCTGGGACCCGCTAGGACAGCTTCCCAAATTTTTTTTTTTTTTTAGAAGGTTCTCACTCGTCACCCAGGCTGGAGTTTGGTGGCATGATCAAAACTCACTGTGGTCTTGACGTCCCAGGCTCAAGTGATCCTCCTGCCCTAGCCTCCCACGTAGCTAAGACTGCAGGAGTGTGCCACCATGCCTGGCTAATTTTTTTTGTATTTTCATTTTGTAGAGATGGGGTCTGGATATGTTCCCCATCTGGTCTCAAACTCCTGGACTCAAGTGGTCCTCCTACCTTGTGCTCCCAAAGTGCTGGGATTAGAGGTGTGAGCCATTGCGCCTAGCCCTAGTTTCTGTAATTTTCAACAGACGGAGCTCACTAGTTGGAGAGAAAGAGGTTCCTGGGGGCAATCAATTAAAACAGAGAGAAATTAGAGCAACATGATTAAGAGAAATAATCTAACCAGGTGCAGTGGTTTGTGCCTGTAATCCTAACACTTGGGGAGGTCAAGGCAGGAGGATCACTTGAGCCTCGGAGTTTGAGACCAGCCTGGGCAATATGGCAAAACTCCATCTCTACAAAAAATAAAAAATTAGCTGAGCATGGTGGTGCATGCCTGTAGTCCCAGCTACTCAGGAGGCTGAAGTAGGAGGCTCTCTTGAGCCTAGGAATTTGAGGCTGCAATGAGCCATGATTGTGCCACTGCATTTCAGCCTGGGTGACAGAGCAAGAGACTCTGTCTCAAAAACAGAAAGAAAAGAAAGAAAAAGAAAAGAAAGAAAGGAAGAGAAAAAAAGAAAAAGAAAAGAGAAGGAAAGAAAGAGGGGAGCCGGGCTCAGTGGCTCATGCCTGTAATCCCAGCACTTTGGGAGGCCGAGGAGGGCAGATCACCTAAGATCAGGAGTTTGAGAGCAGCCTCGCTAACATGGTGAAACCTCGTCTTTACTAAAAATAGAGAAAATTAACCGGGCGTGGTGGCACACGCCTGTAGTCCCAGCTACTAGGGAGGCTCAGGCAGGAGAATCATTTGAACCAAGGAGGCAGAGGTTGCAGTGAGCTGAGATTATGCCATTGCATTCCAGCCTGGGCAACAAGAGCAAAACTCCATCTCAAAAAAAAAAAAAAAAAAAAAAAAGAGAGAGAGGGAGAAAGAAGAAGGAAAGAGGGAGGGAGGAAGAGGAAAGAAGGAAGGGAGGGAAAGATATAGTTATTAAGTAATTATGAGCCAGAGTTATAAACTAGCCAGATGGTTTTGTGATGGAATTTGGGTAGAATGAAAATCTCAAGAGGTTAAATTCCTAAGAGGCAACTCTTCTCTCTTACTAACTATGGATTATTTTAAATGCACCCGATACCCCTCCTCAGGATGTAATGTTATACCATAAATGCTATGGGGAGAAACTGCCCAAATGAACAGACCAGCGCTCACGCTGAGAACAGGAATAGGGAGTAGACTATTTTGAGCCTACCTTTTAAAAAAACACTTGCATTTTGGGAAAATATCAAAAAACATGTCCAACAGGGTTATCCTGTTGGTACCAAAGACCTTCAGAAATTTCAGAGCATAGGATGTTGGTAAGAAGCACCAAAGCAGAAAGCACCTCCTTCTGCATGCGAGAAACCATCATTTACGTGGGAGTGATGTTGGCTAACACAAGGAAGGGTCTCTGTTAAGCAAGTGAAGGGTGGAAGGAGCTGTTGCCAGAGCCCGCCAGAAGCATCCGGGTAAGCAGCTGCTGGCCCACACTTTTCCTACTTACATGGAACAGTGGAAAGTGCCAACAGTTCTCCCGGCGAATGTCTTCATATGCCTCATAGATTCCCTGCTTTTGCCTGGGCAAAATAGTCCATCAACCAAAGTTTAGGTTTTCTGCTCTTCTTCCCATTCTTACCCAGCCGGGGGAGTCTACAGCCTAATTCAGGTTTGACTTCAGTAGCTAGAGAAAATGTGGTTAAACAAAATAAAGAAGTTAGAAATGGTTGAACAAAGAAGTTAGAAGCTGATTTACCTTAAAAAATAACAAACTTAAGTTCTTATCTACAGTAAGCTTTATGTATTGAAAATTATTCTGACTTCTCATCTCAACAGATATCCTACACATATCACACATCAGCATACATATATGCCTCTTAGAAAAGTTCTGCTAATAAAACTCGAAGGAAAAATGAGATCATGAATAAACTGAACATTAAAAAAATTTATCTTTCATAACTTTTCATTCAATCTAATATCTGTGTATGTATAATCATTTATTTTTTCATGTACTAATTCATCTATGTATTTACCAATCAATAAATATAATCTGATGTGCACTATGACAAATGAGGTCAAAAAAAAGGAGATACCCGGATGCACACAAGATATAAAGATGCAGGGCTGGGCACGGTGGCTCACGCCTGTAATTCCAGCAGGAAGGGTAGGCTGAGGCGGACAGATCACCTGAGCTCAGGAGTTCAAGATCAGCCAGGGAAACATGGTGAAAACCCATCTCTACTAAAAATACGAAAACTTAGCTGGGTGTGGTTGCAGGTGCCTGTAATTCCAGCTACTCAGGAGGGTGAGCCTGAGGCACGAGACTCACTTGAACTCAGGTGGTGGAGGCTGCAGTGAGATCGTGCACTCCAGCCTGGATGACAGAGTGAAACTCTGTCTCAAAAAAAAAAAAAAGAAAAAGAAAAAAAAGTGCTATATTGAGGACTGAGACCTGAGATAGTGAGAGACAGCGATGTACAACTTGAGTCACACTGTGGACTGACAGGATGGGAAGAGCTAAGGGACTGTCTGAGGTGGGGGTGGCTGTCTGGTTCACTTGTTACTGCCTTGTTTATGTGACTTTGATAGTACTTAGCTTCTGCTGTTGATGCTCAGGGGGAGATACACCTAAACCACACAGACAGCATTCTTCTGAAAAGGAGAAGTTGCCAGGGAGTGCGGACCAGTAGTCTCAGCGGCCCTGTACCCTCCAAGCAGAAGTGTAGACTTCTTAGCTCTTCTTCCCTGTGACTGGCCTTCAGGTATAATTTCCAGTATATGGCTGCTTATAAATTCTATAGCTCAGGAGAATAAATAAGAGGCTGCTTTTCCAGAAAATCCAGTATTGGTCTTCCTCCTTTGGAGGCTTAGAGTCAGAACTCTCTTGTAGGCATGGTAGGATCCATGGAGGTGGCCACATCTTGCTTTCTTCAGTGAGTATTAGATCCCACAAGATGACCGCACAGCTAAACATAATTAAAACTTAGGTTTTATGATATTTGTTCCTTTCCTAAAAACCCTCAGTGACTCCTTATTATCCAGAGGGAGCATATAAGCTAAATAAATGTGAACTTTTTTCTCCAAGTAAAACATTCTCCCCAGTGAATAGAAAATCTTGTTTTCCTGTGTTACATTGAACCAAAATGGTTTTTTTTTTTTTTTTTCTTTTTAAGACAGAGTCTTGCTCTGTCACCCAGGCTGGAGTGTAGTGGCACAATCTCATCTCACTGCAACCTCCACCTCCCGGGTTCAAGTGATTCTCCTGCCTCAGTCTCCTGAGTAGCTGGGATTACAGGCGCCTGCCACCACGCCTGGCCAATTTTTGTATTTTTAGTAGAGATGAGGTTTTGCCATGTTGGCCAGGCTGGTCTCAAACTCTGGACCTCAAGAGATCCATCCATCTGCCTCGGCCTCCTAAAGTGCTGGGATTACAGGCATGAGCCACCGCGCTTGGCCTCCTTTAAAATTATTATTATTATTATTATTATTATTATTGAGACAGAGTTTCCCTCTGTTGCCCAGGCAGGAGTGTAGTGGCACCACCTTGATTATAGACGTAAGTCACTGGGCCTTGGGATTATAGATGCGAGTCACTGGGCCCAGCTTTTTTTTCCAGTTTCAAAGTATTATTTTTAATTATCCAAAATAAATGTGTAGTAAATACTCTTTTTATAAATCTTTGTTTTCTTTATTGCTTCCTTAGCATATAATTTCAGAAATAGAACTGATCAAAGGGTATGCACATTTTTAAGGATTTATAATGCCAGATGCCTTCCAAAAGATGTTAACAACTTATTGAACTGACAGTATATAAGGGTGCTATAAAGTAATTTATTTATTTGAAAAACAAATCTTTATTGTGTAGAAATATATATTTTAAAAATCCCCCAGAAAAGATGCTCTTCTCTCATTTCCCCATCCTCTTCCCCTTGTTCCACACCTCTGATATAAAGGACATTATTATGTCTTATTAAAACTTCATCCACATTGGGCGTGGTGGCTCACGTCTATAATCCTGGCATTTTGGGAGGCCAAGGCAGGCAGATCACTTGAGGTCAGGAGTTTGAGACCAGCCTGGCCAACATGGTGAAATCCTGTCTCTACTAAAGACACAACAATTAGCCAGGCGTGGTGGCTGGCGCTTGTAATCCCAGCTACTCTGGAGGCCGAGGTATGAGAATCGCTTGAACCCGTAGGCTGCAGTGAGCCGAGATCGCACCACTGCACTCCAGCCTGGGTGATAGAGCCAGACTCTGTCTCAAAATGAGATAAAATGAAACAAAATGAAAACTTCATCCAGACATCTAGACAACACTTTATGTATTCTTCTGTATTTGCAAGTTACATGTTCATATAGCCATGTACAGATACCAGTTAACCTTTGTAATCCATTCCCCACTTAAGTTTCACCGTTTACTGGCTTTTCAGTGAATCCCTTGAGGAAAGGTTTGGAATTGAGAGGTAAATCCTTTATAAGGAGAATGCTGCAGTCTATTCACTATTCACCGATGACTAAACTGCCCCCGGTCCTCCTGACTGTAGCAGGTACCCCCAGACAGTCATGCAAATGGACTAGGCCTGAGTCTGTAGTTCTTTGCTCTGAAAAAAGAGACATAATGGCTTCTACTTTCTAGTTCTCGTTTTGTGGAAATAATAGAGGAGTTTCTCTAGAATGGTTTTGGATCTGCTGGTTAAAGGGACCTTGGATATTTAGGCCCTGAAATAAATGGTTGCATCTTTGAAGGAAAAGGTGAAAGTAGTTTCTTACACTTTAGTGAAGAGGCCTTTGGAAAATTTTGTTCTAGTTGTTGTGTATTCTCTGTAGAGGAGTGCTGGGAATTCCCCAAATCGGTGGAACTAACGGGTAACTGAAGAGAACAGGGAGTGACATATCAGATTGAGAATCAGTCTTTTGAAAGTGGCAAAAGACTATGTGTAAAAAGAATAGGGTAGAAGATAAAAAGAATAGGGTAGAAGATAAAAAGAATAGGGTAGAAGACATTAGATTCAATTCCTCTTTTTATTTTTTTGATTCCTTGGAAATGATTTCTTCCTAGACTGCCAGTGTTGTATAGTAACCCCACCCATGAAGAGGACTGCAATACTGAAAAACTGCATGAAACTAAGCACTGTGGGTTGGGCAGGGTGGCTCACGCCTGTAATTCCAGCACTTTGGGAGGCCAAGGTGGCTGGATTGCTTGAGTTTAGGAGCTTGAGACTAGCCTAGGTAACAAGATGAAACCCTATCTGTACAAAAGATACAAAAATTAGCTGGGTGTGGTGGCATGAAGTTGTAGTCCCAGCTACTTGGGAGGCTGAGGTGGGAGGATCACTTGAGCCTGGGAGGTGGAGACTGCAGTGAGCTGTGATTGTCCCACTGAACTTCCGCCTGGGCAACAGAGCAAGATCCTGTCCCAAAAACAAAAAAACTAAGCACTGGGGATTAGAAATGAATAATTATTTATTTATTTATTTATTTATTTATTTATTTATTTAGAGACAGAGTCTTGCTCTGTCTCCCAGGCTGGAGTGCAGTGTCAAGATCTCGGCTCACTTAGGCAAAGTGTTTAATCTCTGAAAAGTGGAGAATTTAGCACCAGGCATGGTGACTGGTGCCTGTAATCCTCCTACTTGAGAGGATGAGATGGAAGTGTTAAAGGTGGAGAGTGTCCAGATTATTGGTGTCTTGAAAAAAGAGTTGGACAAAATGCACAAACAAAGCAAGGAAGGGACAAAGGAATTTATTAAACATGAAAGTACTAGGCCGGGCGCGGTGGCTCAAGCCTGTAATCCCAGTACTTTGGGAGGCCGAGGCGGGTGGATCATGAAGTCAGGAGATTGAGACCATCCTGGCTAACATGGTGAAACCCCGTCTCTACTAAAAATACAAAAAACTAGCCGGGTGTGGTGGGGGGCGCCTGTAGTCCCAGCTACTCGGAGGCTGAGGCAGGAGAATGGCGTAAACCCGGGAGGCGGAGCTTGCAGTGAGCCGAGATCGGGCCACTGCACTCCAGCCTGGATGACACAGCGAGACTCCGTCTCAAAAAAAAAGAAAAAAAAAAAAAAAAAAAAAAGAAAGTACACTCCACAGTGTGGCAGAGGGCCTGAGCTTGGAAGTTCAAGGGCTCTGTTACAGAATTTTGGGGAGTTTAAATACCCCCAGAGGATTCCATGGTTACTTCGGGTATGCCTTATGTAAATGGAGATGAAGCAAAGTTACAAAGACATTTACGACCTATGCCCTATGGACACAATATTTCCTGTAACAGCTGAAGTGTGAATCAGCCTTATGTTCCCTGCCTCCAGACCCTATTTTTCTGCCTCAGGAGGATTGCTTGAGCCTAGGAGTTCAAGTCCAGTCTGGACATCATAGTGAGAACCCTGTCTCTGAAAAAAAATTTTTGAGACAGAGTTTTTCTCTTGTTGCCCAGGCTGGAGTACAATGGCACGATCTCGGCTCACCGCAACCTCTGCCTCTTGGATTCAAGCACTTCTCCTGCCTCAGCCTCCCGAGTAGCTGGGATTACAGGAGCCAGCCACCACGCCTGGCTAATTTTTTGTATTTTTAGTACAGACGGGGTTACACCATGTTGGCCAGGCTGGTCTCGAACTCCTGACCTCAGGTGATGTGCTCACCTCAGCCTCACAAAGTCCTGGGATTACAGGCGTGAGCCACTGAGCCCAGCAATTTATTTTTTTTATTTTTATTTTTTTTTAGACGTAGTCTCCTTCTATAGCTCAGGCTGGAGAGCTGTAGTGCGATCTCGGCTCACTGCAACCTCTGCCTCCTGGGTTCAAGTGATTCTCCTGACTCAGCCTCCTCCCGAGTAGCTGCGATTACAGGTGCCCACTACCATGCCCGACTAATTTTTTGTATTTTTAGTAGAGACGGGGTTTCGCCATGCTGGCCAAACTGCAAAAAAAATTTTTTAAATAAATGAAAAGCAGAGTATTTATCTGAAAAAAGTGGGAGACTAAGAGTCTCATGGGATTGTTATAAAGATTAAGAGAGTGTTACTGAAATACTTAGAAGAGCTGTCATTTTATTGCTGTCTTTTCCCCTTGTGTTTGGATAGATTACCGTACTTGTTTCTTCTACGTAACTGTAATTATTAGTCAGTGGGGTTCTCCTTCTCTTAAAGGCCTGGAGAAACTTGTCTTAAATGCTTTCCCAATTCACGAATTGCGAGACGCAGATTTTATGTCTACATTACAAGAGCGAGACTTAAAAGTATGAATTGGGACTAAAGTCAGTGCTCAGGTGCAGCGATCCTCTGTTTTGTTCATCACACAGCTCCCGGCACTTTAATACATGAGGCTCAAAGAAATGACGGCCTTAGGTCATGCAGTAATCAAATCCAGAACTCATGTTTGATTCCAAAGCCCACACGTTTTCCTGGTTTAGAAACACTAAACATTTAATTCACCGCACCTGGGGCCAGACAGGCACTGGAAAACGCCTGAAGTATGCTAGGAAGGGAAGACTGTGGTAAAAAGGCCAAGAAATGTTTATCTACAGTCGCAGCCGCCATTCAGATCGATTTCACTGCCTTGCAGAAACGCAGGCCGACTGTCGTCTCTTTATCCCATGGCCGATTTCTTGCGAAATCTCCTAACTTTTAAATATTTCCGATCAAAAGACTGCTGCTCAAACGGAGCCCACCGGGAGCGTGTTTGCAAATTCTGGAGTAAACAAGAGCGGGAAGCTGATAAGGTGAGTACCTCAATTCCATAGGGATAGCCAAGAAACGGGAAGTTTCGTACCAAAGGCAAGAATGAGATTCTCCGCCCTAGGGTCCCGGAAGGAGGACTGAATTAAATGCAGATTAGAGTCAGGGCACGGCCAGGTGGCGGGGAAACAGGCTGACATCTCAGGTGGCTGGCCTATCCAGCCAGCGCGGCCGGAGGTACACACCATGTACAGACCACGACGAGAGGGGTTAGGGGCTTCTCGGGATAAAGGCAGCGAGTGCCTGCGCATTCCCTCCCCTACTCTTTCAGAGGTAAGCCTTCTGTGGAGCAGACCCTAACACTCCCCCGATTCCTTAGGTCACTCGGCTATTTACTTCCTTCCCCGGCTCCTCAGCGTCCTCCACAGTCCTACAACTTCCGCTTGCCTCGTTGTCTGGGAAACCGCCGACTTCCGGTCGCGCAGTGGTGGGCTGAGCCAAGATGGCTGAGGAGAGAGTTGCGACGGTGAGCGCCGAGATTCTCTTTAGTTGCCCGGCCAGGGCAAGGCAGGCTGGCGGGTGGCCTCTGTCCCATGCAGCGGTTCCTGGAGAGAGGCGGAGCTGGGTGCCGAGCGGCTCAGGGTGGGCGGGACGACACGGTTCCCTTCCTACTGTCCCGGGAACTGGTCGCCTGGGGCAAGTCTGGATACTTAGCAGCACAGGTCCTGTTCTAGGACTGTGGTCCCTCTTGGGGTGCCCTGGACGGAGAAGGGAGACTTCTCACCTGTAATGGCTCTTACCCTAGTCCCATCTTTTTTTTCTCTCGGGGTTTGGAAGGTAATAACTAGCAGTTGTGTAGACAGTTTCTGTTAATCCCGTGAATTGGGAATTTAACATGAAGGACAGCCTGGAAGCTTGCAGCTTCACTGCCTCCTGCCAGTGGAGCAGGGCTATGTTTTTTCTGTGGTGATTAAGTTTAGGAAAGTACGGTTTTGGAATTCAGCTGAAGGCTGAGTTGGGCGTTAACTCCACAGAACTGCTAATAGAGAGGAACCCGATGAATTCAGGATGAGCTAGTCGCTGTTTTTTTGAGGCATATATCCATAATTGGATCTAATTTCGGTGAAGTGCCAAGTATGAAGATTTGTTTACCTTGCTTTAGTGTTGGGTTTGAAAGCCTGTTCTGTGCATTTGTTAGAATGATTTTAGGTATTCGGAATTTATTGTCTGTCGAAAAACGCCTTGGAAAACAGTACGTACGATAGCAGCCTTTGACTGTTTCACAACTTAGTTTTGGCTAAGCAGCAAGCTTAGTGTTATTGCTAGAGGGCCTTTTGTTTGTTTTCTACTCTCATTTGCAGTGTTGTCATATTATTCTAGTCTAATTAGAAAACTCTGAAGACAAACTTTTTTTTTTTTTTGAGACGGAGTGTCGCTGTTGTGGTCCCGGGCTGGAGTGCAATGGCGCTATCTCGGCTCACTGCAACCTCCGCCTCCCGATTAGCTGAGAATACAGGCGCCTGCCACCACGCTCGGCCGAAACATTTTTATTAAGCTAAGAAATTTAAAATAACTGGGCCGGATGCGGTGCATCACGCCTGTAATCCCAGGTACCCGGAAGGCTGAGGCAGGAGGATCACTTGAACCCCGGAGGCGGAGGTTGCAGTGAGCCGAGACCACGGGCCACTGCACTCTAGCCTGGGCGACACAGACAGACTCCGTCCCCCCCCACCCCAAAAAACCCAAAGATTTTAAAATAATTAAATAGACCAGGCGTGGTGGCTCACGCCTGCAATTCCAGCACCTTGGGAGGCTGAGGTGGGTGGATCGCCTGAGGTCAGGAGTTGGAGACCCGCCTGGGCAACGTAGTGAAACCCCGTCTCTACTAAAAAAATACAAAAAATTAGCTGGAAATGGTGGCAGGCGCTCGTAATCCCAGCTGGTAGGGAGGCTGAGGCAGGAGAATCGCTTGAACCCAGGAGGCAGAGGTTGCAGTGAGCCGAGATCGTGCCATTTCACTGCAGCCTGGGCAACAAGAGCGAGACTCCGTCTCAAAAAAAATAAAAAATAGCATGGTTAATGTTACTGGGTTTTAAATATTAAAAACATAGGAAAGAAAATACTTCTCCACAATCTTAAAGTGTAAAAGATAACGGGTAACATAACATTGCTACAAGTACAGCTTATCCTTTAGTGCTCATCACAGGTGTTTGTGTAACAGAATATGAACTTGAGTCTGTGAGGGCAGAATTGTCCTGTACATTTGAATGTCTAATACTGTTTTAAAGAGAATAGTTTTTGTTTTGATGTGACTTTAGCAATTAAGCCTGAAGTTAACTATTTTCATTGTTGTCAGATTTATTGCTAGTGTTATGTTTATAGTAATTTTCATCTTTTCAAGTTAGCAATGCATGGAAATTTGAATTTCTGCCCTTTGGAAAAGTGGTCTTTTATTTATATTTTTATTTATTTATTTTTTTTGGAGACGGAGTCTCAATCTGTCGTCCTGGCTGGAGTGCAGTCGTGCGATCTCGGCTCAGTGGAACCTCCGCCTCCGGGGTTCAAGCGATTTTTCTGCCTCAGCCTCCCGAGTAGCTGGGATTACAGGCCCTCACCAGCACGCCCAGCTAATTTTTGTATTTGTGCAGAGACGGGGTTTCACCATGTTGGCCAGGCTGGTCTGGAACTCCCGACCTCGTGATCTGCACGCCTCAGCCTCCCAAAGTGTTGGGATTCCAGGCGTGAGCCATTGCCCCCGGCCTTATCTTTTAATACAATTAAAAGAACCCAGTAATCCTACTCCTAGACCTGTGTCCCATAGGAAAAAAAGTTAAACATGAGCGTGTAGTACTAGGGCATTCACTGTAGTACTGTCTGTAGTGTCAAAATGCTGGAAGCAAATTAAATGCCCATTAATAGGGTAATTGATGACTTCAGATATTTCCATACTGTGGAATATTATGCAGTCATTAAAAAGAATGTTATAACTAATTGCTTTTCCTCTCAGAAGCCCCTCTCTCTTACTAGAGAAAGCTGTTCTCTTTCCTTTCTTCTGCCTATTAAACCTCAGCTCCTAAACTCAGAAAAAATAAATAAATAAAGAATGTTACACTCTTGACTTGGAGGAACTTCCATGGTGTACATTTCAATAAAAGGTAGTTTTGAAGTGGGATATATTATGTGATCTTAATTTCATAACACAAAGGAAAACATATATAGATCTGTAGATAAGGATATATGGATATGGAGTAGAGAAAAGGAAAAGACTCAAAACTCACAGAGAATTTTTGAGGAAATGTATAGGTAAAAATCTAAGAAGGCTACAGTCAAGGACTTGAGGCCAGAAGACATCCCATCAAATCTGAGTAAAACTAGCTCAGTGTGGGACACAGAAATTCTAATATGCTACCCAAATTACTTATGGATTGCTACCAGTTCCTAGAAGGGAAAACTGAGGACTGATATTTGCATTTTCAGTGTATATAATAGTTTAGAATTGTTAAAAAATGAACAGATGGGCTGTACTTGGTGGCTTATGCCTGTAATGCTAGCACTTGGGGAAACCGAGGTGGGAGGATAGCTTGAGTCCAGAGATTGGAGACCAGCCTCGGCAACATGTTGGAGCCGCATTTCTACAAAAAACACAAAAATTATCCAGACGTGGCGGCATGTACCTGTAGTCCCAGCTGCTGGGGTGGATCATCTGAGCCCGGGGGAAGTTGAGGCTCCAGTGAGCCATGATCCTGCCTCTGTACTCCAGCAGGGACAGAATGAGACCTTGTCTGAAAAGTACAAAAACTAAAATTGAATGAGCAACTAGCTCTGGCTTTCATGATTTGTGCTTATAAATTTTTTTATAATGCCCTGATTCCCATTATATGATGTATTTGGATAAATACCTGTCATCCTGTAAATTAAAGGATTAAACTGATAAGAGCAGAAAACAGAAATTAGCACACTAGTTGATCTAGCTGAGATATAGTGCCTGTGTATCAGGTGCTCCATGAATATTTGTTGGATGAATAAATGATCATAAAACTATATAAAAATGAGTAAATAACAGAAAAAAAATAATTTGTTCTATATACATCCCATGAATGAGATTGAGTGGGTTAATAGAATCCTTTCCATCTCAGAATGTTCTGGAAAGTCTTGAGTAAAAGACTTAAAATAATTCTACTTTGTGCCGAAAGAAGGATTGCTGACTTTTGAAGGTGCTTTTTGAGTCTTTAACATTCTTTACTAATGTATTCCCCAAAGTTAAAAAATTCTAGTTAGATTTTAAAAAATAGTTCTTTAACATTGAAAAAACAGTTTTGTTGAGGTATAGTACACATACCATAAAATTTACCCAATTTAAGTACATCGTTTGATCAGTTTTAGTAAATTTATATAGTTGCACAGCTGTCATCAGAGGCTACTTTTATAACATGTCCGTCATTCCAAAAGGGTTCCTTGTGTCAGTGGAATTGCTGGGTTGTATTGTTTAAGTATTTGTTTAAAAAAAGAGAAACAAATCTGCCTAACTTCTGCAGACTATATACCAGTTAACATTTCCATGAACAATGCATGAGGGTTGTGATTTTTCCCCATCCCTGTCAACACTTGGTTTGTCAGTTTGTTTTTATGTAGCCATTCTAGTGGATGGGTAGTGATGGCATATGGTGGTTTTAATTTGTATTTCCTTCATGAATAATGATATTGAAGAATTTGTATATGTTTATTTTCCACGCATATCTCTTTGGTGAAATGTCTCTATACATTTTTGTGCATTTTAAAATCAAGATCATTAACCAAAACAACAAATAAGTATTCTCTTTTATTTTGAGGATTAATTTTTGTTGTTGTGAAATATACACCTAATATACCTGTAAAAGAGTGGTTAAAATGTTGTATGTATGCTTTAAAGGATAATATAGTGGAAACTTGTGTTGCTACTGCATAGGTTAGGAAATGGGTCATTAATAACTTTGAAATCTCCTAAATGCCTCTCTCCTGTGTTTTCCTTCCTCCACATCAGATGTAGTGTTTCTTCAATTTTCTATTAATGTTTTGTATTTTTATAGTTTTACCATATATATTTTATATATATCCTTAAACAATATATTAGTTTTAAAAATTTGTTATTAACCTTCAGTTTATTCATTTTTTCAACACTGTGTAGTATCCTATTGTAGTAAAGTATGTCAGTTAACTTATCCATTCCTCTAGATGGAGATTGGGATTATTTCTGGTTTTTAGTTATTAAAAACAATGCTGCTGCTGGGTGCGGTGGCTCACACCTGTAATGCCAGCACTTTGGGAGGCCAAGGCAGTGGATCACGAGGTCAAGAGATGGAGACCATCCTGGCCAACTTGGTGAAACCCCGTCTCTACTAAAGATACAAGAATTAGCTGGATATGGTGGTGCGCGTCTGTAGTCCCTGCTACTTGGGAGGCTGAGGCAGGAGAATTGCTTGAACCCAGGAGGCGGAGGTTGCAGTGAGCTGAGATCGTGCTGCTGCACTTCAGCTTGGCAGAGCGAGACTTCGTCTTGGAAAAAAAAAAAAAAGCTGTTAAAAATAGGGCCAGGACTAAGGAAAGGTAAGTGAGGTGCTTAGGGTTCACATTTTATGGAGTAAGTACCCCCTCAAGGTTTGTACCCTGGGTACCTCACAGGCCTCACTTTCGTCCTAACCCTGAGCATTATTATGTAGGTCTTCTGATGTAATATCTAAGTTTCTCTAAGGTATACCTAGAAATAGATTGCTAGGTAATAGAGTATTACTTACAGGAAACTATATGGTGATTGTAACAATTTATGCTTCTACCATCAGTCATTATGGTGGATATGAAATTATGTCTTAATGTGATAATTTACATTGCCCTGTTTTTTGTTTTTTTGAGACAGAGTCTTGCTGTATCACCCAGGCTGGAGTGCAGTGGCGTGATCTTGGCTCACTGCAACCTCTGCCTCCTGGGCTCAAGTTATCCTTCCATCTCAGCCTCCCGAGTAGCTGGGACCACAGGTGCAGGCCACGCTTGGCTAATTTTTGTATATTTTGTAGAGACAGAGTTTTGCCATGTTGCCCAGGCTGGTCTTAAAGTCCTGAACTCAACAGCCTGCCTTGGCATACCGAAGTACTGGGATTACAGGCGTGAGCCACCACACCTGGCTGTTTGTTTTGAGCCTGTTCCTCAGGCTGGAGTGCAGTGCTCCGATCATGGCTTGCTGCAACTTGGCCTCCTGGGCTTAAGAGATCCTCCCACCTCAGCCTCCTGAGTAGCTAGGACTACGGGCACGTGCCACTATGCCTGACTAATTCCTAAAGTTTTTTTAATAGAGGCAGGGTCTCGCTATTTTGCCCAGGCTGGTCTCAAATTTCTAGGCTCATGTGATCCTCCTGCCTCAGCCTCCCAAAGTGCTGGAATTATAGGCCTGAGCCACCACACCTGGCTGATCTACCTGTCTTAAACTAGAGAATTTCATTTTTTTCTACCTCCTTTCTTGCTTTTTTTTTAAAAAACTGAATTTCCATCTGTTCCCCCTCCCTTTCTGCTCCTCTTCATTCCTTGGAAGTTATATTTTGCCTTCCTTTAATGAGTACCAAAGAAATTAAAAAATATGTGTTTACTGTAAGTCCAAGCTTAAATGTTGCTAACACAGGGACTATCAAATGCTTTACTACCATCTATTGCCATCTGCAAATGTATGCCATTGTTGTTTAGTTTTGTAATTCCTAATGTATTTTAATTAAACACCACAAATTATGCTTTTTTTTTTTGGTTTTATTCAGTCAGTAGATGCTTAGAATACTGACTTATCTTACCAATTCCTTTGCTCATTCAACTCCTTCATCCTAGGATTATTTTTCTTTTTCCTAATATATTTTCATTAAAAGTTTATTTGGTGAGAATCTAAAAACTCTCAAATTCTGAAAGTTTTAAAAATTTGCCTTTGTTGTTGAAAATTAGTTTTGATGGATGTGAGAATCTAGATCAGGTGTTGGCAAACTTTTTTTTGGTAAAGAGCCAGATAGTAAATATCGTGGGCTTTGTGGGCCATGTAGTCTCTGTGATAACTACTCAACAATGGTGTTGTAGGACAAAAGCGACCATAGACGTTCTATAAACATGAGTGTGGGTATGTTCCAACAAAATTTTGTTTATAGACACTGAAATTTGACTCAGAATTTTCATGTGTTAAAATATTTTTTGAATTTTTCCAACCATTTAAAAATGTAAAAATGATTCTTAGCTTGTGGACCAAATAAAAAACAGGATGGATTTGACCTGTGGGCCATACTTAGCTGACCTCTGGTCTAAATTAACATCCATTTTACTTAGTACCTGACACTGGAGTAATTCTTCTGATGATGTCTTCTTGTGATATTGTCTTCCATTTTTAATTGTTGAAGAGCCAACTGTCAGTCTGTCTTTTTTGTTTTTCTTTTCCTCTTTTTTTTTTTTGAAATGGAGATTTGCTCTTATCACCCAGGCTGAGTGCAGTAGCGTGATCTTGGCCCACTGCAGCCTCTGTCTCCTGGGTTCAAGTGATTTTCCTGCCTTGGCCTCCCAAGTAGCTGGGATTACAGGTGCCCGCCACCATACCCAGATAATTTTTGCATTTTTAGTAGAGATGGGGTTTCACCATATTGGCCAGGCTGGTGTTAAACTCCTGACCTCAGGTGATCCACCTGCCTCGGCCTCCCAAAGTGCTGCGGTTACAGGTGCGAGGCACGGCGTCTGGCCTTTATTATTTTTTTTAAGACGGAGTCTCCCTCTGTCCCCCAGACTTGGGGGCAATGGCATGATCTTGGCTCACTGTAACCTCTGCCCCCAAGTTCAAGCCATTCTCCTGCCTCAGCCTTCCAAGTAGCTGGGACTATAGGCACGTGCCACCATGCCTGGCTAATTTTTGTATTTTTAGTAGAGATGGGGTTTCACCATGTTGGCCAGGCTGGTCTTGAACTCCTGACCTCAAGTGATCCTCTCCCCTCGGCCTCCCAAATAACTGTCCTTTCTTTGTTGGTAATCTGGTGATATATTTTATTGTTTGGCTGCTTTTAAGAGCTGCGTCTTGTCTCTGGTGCTGTTCATTATGATGTATCTAAGTATGTATTTATTTTCATTTAACCTGGTCAGGATTTGTTGAGTATCCAGAAACTAAGGATTGGTGTTTCTCATTACATCTGGAAAAATTTCAGCCATTATTTTTGCTTATATTGTGGTATGTCATAGGAAGATGATAAAAGAAAAATTAATTTGATGGTTTTCTACGAGGTTATAGTGTAAAATAACTATCTCCGTTTTAGAATTGAGTGCTAGACAGTTTCTGTGTAGATGACCTCATAAGCTTCCTTTTATCAAACAGTGATCACTTTTTTGGTTTGGCTGCTGAGAAGTATGGCGTCAAGTATAATACTAATATGAGGTGTTTAAGAACTTAGTATATTTCTTATGCACATTTTACTATATACTATAATTATACATTAAAAATACACATTGTAAATATAAATATGCATAATACATTGTTAATTGTTTGGATACCAAAAGTATGACTTGACATTTGTTTTTTAAACCATATTCAAAATAACTCTTTGTATCAGAATATGGATTTAATGTATTAAATTGCATCATTGGTGAGCTACTGATTATTCTTGTTATTTGGATGCTTCTTTAAGTTAGCAACTTTATATTGTGGTCCTTCAATATAGACTACTTATTTCATTTCAGAGAACTCAATTTCCTGCATCTACTGAGTCTCAAAAACCCCAGCAGAAAAAAGGTCTGTATGCAATTTCATTGTATGTGTATATTTGCACAGGTTTCTGTCTCTCTTTCTATCTTTTTTGTGGAGACAGAGTCTCACTGTCGCCCAGGCTGGAGTGCAGTGGCACAGTCTCAACTCACTACAACCTTTGCCTCTGGGGCTCAAGCAGTTCTCCTGCCTCAGCCTCTCGAGTAGCTGGGATTACAGGCATACGCCACCACACCTGGCTAACTTTTGTGTTTTAGTAGAGATGAGGTTTCACCGTGTTTGCCAGGCCAGTCTTGAACTCCTGACCTCAGGTAATCCACCCACCTCGGCTCCCAAAGCGTTGGGATTACAGGTGTGAGCCACCGCGCCCGGCCAGGTTTCTCTCTCTTGTTGATTCTCTTTTCTATTCTATATGATTTCAAAATGAGTGTTGGGAAAAGAAGTAATAGTCTAAATGTTCTGTCACATCTAGCTTTTATTTAATAGAGTTATTAGATATTAGGAGGTTGGTTTGACTTGGAAATTATTTAAATGGGGTTTGATTATTAAGTAAGTGTGTACTAATTTTCTGCTTCTGGAAAAACCACTCTGTGAAGTTCCAGATATCTTTTTGCTTTATCGGTTTCTAGTTTAATTTTATTGTGGATAGAGAACATTCTTTATATGGTTTGTTTTATGGCCCACAGCGTGGCCTTTGTTGGTGAATGTTCCACGTGCACTTGGAAAGAATATGTATTCTGCTCTTGTTGGAGGTAGCATTCTGTAAATGTCATTAGGTCAAGGTGGTTGATAGTGTTCTGTATACGCTTACAGATATTCATATTCCTACTGATGTAGTTACTGATTGGAAGGGTGATAGAAGAGTGTTGAAGTGTGCAAATGTACTTGTGGATTTGTTTCTACTTTCAGTTCTATCAATTTTTGATTTGTGTATTTTGAAGATCTGTTGTTGGATGCATATACATTTAGGATTGTCTGATTTCTTGGTAAATTGACGCATTTGTCATTATGTAATATTCCTCTTCAATTTCTGATAATATTCCTTGTTTGAAGTCTACTTTGATAATAATTTAGTTTTAGTTATTTATTTAGCTATTTTAGTTTTGTTGTGGCCAGTCTTTGAATGGTATCAACGTATAATTTTCGTAGAGTAAAATTCCCTTTTTTTAGTACAAATTCTGAGTTTCGACAAATGAAACTAGCCGTGTTATCACTACTGGCACCATAATCAAGTTATAAAAGTTTAATTACTCCCCCAAAATTCACCTTTACTTTGTAGTAAACCACTTCTTCCATTCCCAATTGCTGGGAGCCATTAATCTGTTTCTTTCTTCCTAGTTTTGCCTTTCTCAGAATGCCAAATAAATGGACTCATACATGATTATTTTGAGAGAGAGGATCTTGCTCTGTCACCCAAGCTAGAGTACAGTGGTGTGATTATAGCTCACTGCAGCCTCAAACTCCTGGGTTCAAGCGGTCTTCCCTAGTACCTGGGTCTATAGGTGCATGCCACCATGCCTGGCTAATTTTTAAAATTTTTTCTAGAAACACAGGGGCCTGGCCCTGTTGCCCAGGCTGGTTTTGAACTCCTGGCTTCAAGTGATAGTGCATCTTCTGCCTCCTGAGGTACTGGAATTACAGGCATGAGCTATTGCACCTGGGTTATGTAAACTTTTCAGTGGCTTTTTAAACCTCATACAATGTTTGTTTGTTTGTTTTTGAGACGGAGACTTGCTGTGTTGCCCAGGCTGGAGTGCGGTGGTGCGATCTCGGCTCACTGCAACCTCTACCTCCTAGGTTCAAGCGATTCTACTGTCTCAGCCTCCCAAGTAGCTGGGATTACAAGCATGCACTACCATGTCTGGCTCATTTTTAAATTTTTAGTATAGATGGGGTTTCACCATGTTGGCCAGGCTGGTCTTGAACTCCTGACCTCAAGTGATCCACCTGTTTTGGCCCCCCAAAGTACTGGGATTACAGGCGTAAGCCACTGCATCCAGCACAATATAGGGAAGTATTACAAAAATAGGAGAAATGTCATCCTTAAGGATTAATGGACTTTAATTAACAAATTAAAAATCAAAGTAATACTTTGAATAAAAAGCTGTCACATTTTACTGTGAAATCCTTAGATTTTTTTAAACCTCTAGTTCAGGTTTTTTCAGCTTTGGCATGAATGATATTTTGAGCAAGATCAATCTTTGTTGGGAGAGTTGTCCTGTATATTGTAGGATGGTTAACAACATCCCTGGCTTCTACCTAGTGGATGATAGTAGCAGTTAATTGTAACAACCAAAAGTGTCTCCAGATGTTGCCAGTTATTCCTTCTGGGGCAAAATTGTTTCCACTTGAGAACCACTGCTCTGGTTGAGTAGTATAATACTTGGAAATAGAAGGCAGGTAGTTGGTAAGTGTGTAAAGAATTCACACAGCAGTTGGGTTAGCAAGCTGAGAGACTTGATTTGAACAAGTAGCAACTGGAGGCATTTTGACTGAGAATGGATGTTGTCCCTCCCCCTCCCCCTTTCCTCCTCAGCTTGAGAGGTCCATATCCTAGTTTGACTCTTTAGTTTTGAGGGTGATGACTGCCAACTGTGGAAGGGGTAAACAGATTTCTATTCGGTATTTTTGTCCAAATATATCAGGACTTTTTCAAGAACAGGCAATGAAATTGTTGATCAGAACGACTTGATGGTCTGAGATAATAATATCCTACATGAGGCTACTGAAGTCCTCTTCCTTTTGCTCCATGATGTGACCTTAGGTGACTTTTTTCTGGCTTTCAGTTGAAGATCTTAGCCATCACTGAGATGAGTGAACTGATTTACTGCTTAAGTCTATTTCCTTCCTTAAAGGAGTCTTCATTGAAAACTCTACCCATTTTGGGGTGGCCATAGCTGAGGATGAGTTTTGTCAACAACCTGAGATGATACACTCACTATGTGAGAAGCTTGATCTCAGTTTGATATCTGGTTTTAGAGTAATTTTTAATAGAATAATTTATTATGGTAAAATATACATGAAATTTACCATTTTTAAGTGTGTAAGTCAGTGGCATTAAGTACATTTACAAAGTTGTGTAACCGTCACCACTGTCCATTTCTAGAAGTGTTTCATCATTCCAAAGAGAAGCACTGTACCCAGTAAGCAATAAATCTCCACATCCTCTTGCCTCCCCAGATCCTGGTAATCTCCATTCTATTTTCTGTATCTATGAATTTGACTATTCTAGGTTTTTCATATAAGGTGAATCATACAATATTTGCCCTTTTCTGTCTGGCTAATTTGACTCAGCATTTTCAGGGTTCATTCATGTTGTAGCATGTATCAGAATTTCATTCCTTTTTAAGGCTGAATAATATTCTAGTGTATGTATATATCCCATTTTGTTTATCTGTCTGTTGATGGGCATTGGGATTGTTTTCCTTAGAGTCTTTATATGTCAGTAATTCCTAACGAATTTAAAGGTTGTAGAAAGTAGGAACTTTGTAGATGTTCTAGAAATATGTCATTTCCTGTACTGTATATAATAATGTATTCTACAGACTAATTACTATGTATATATTTGGTTCTCATAAGTGATTTTGTAGATGCTATACATGCTCTTGAGTTCATTAATCTTTTCCTTTTGCTAATTTTGGTCCTTGTGTATACAGAATTGTAGAGTTACAAGGTAATTTAGTTGTTATCTAATTTACCCTGAAGTCTACATGAAACCACTGTCACAGAGTCTTTGATAAGTAGTTACCGAATCTCACTATTTCTACTGTGATAGTGAATGACTTTCATTGATTAGCTTTCTGAAAGAATAGTTTATCTTACTTGTCTTGGTATCCTCACCTCTGAGTCTATTTGTCTATTGTAATCTGGCTTTTGCTCTACCACTCTACTGATTAAATTGATGAGCTAGGCATTGTTTTTTTTTTTTCTCACTGCAACCTCTGCCTCCCGGGTTCAAGTGATTCTCTTGCCTCAGCTTCCCGAGTAGCTGGTATTATAGGCGCTCACCACCACACCTGGCTAATTTTTTGTATTTTTAGTAGAGACAGGGTCTCACTGTGTTGGTCAGACTGGTCTCGAACTCCTGACCTAATGATCCACTTGCCTCAGCCTCCCAAAGTGCTGGGATAACAGGTGTGAGCCACCTCGCCTAGCCCAATTCTGTTTAATTTTTGAGGAACAATGTTAACTTCTAATTTAAATGGAAGGTAGTATATATCTAATTTTTCCCTATTTCAATGCTAGTAAATCTTTAAATCTGAAGTACGCACTTGGATTTTGACAGATATGTATACTCATGTACATATTTATATTCCTGTAATCATGAGATCAAATGAAACATTTTTATCACCTGGAAAGTTTCCTCATGGCTTTTTCCAGTAAATCTTCTGCTTCACTTCCCCAGATGCAACCATCATTCTGATTTCTGCCCCTATAAATTGATTTTGAACTGTCCTATAAGTTGTGCTTGAACTTCACACAAAGGGAGCCATACAGTATCTACTGTTTAGCTTTTGGCAACTTTTATACAACATGTTGTTTTGGAGACTCATCCATGTTGTTATATGTATCAGTAGTTCTTTTATTTAAAAATGCTGTCTAATATTCAGTTGCATGCATATACCACTGTTTGTCCATTCTCCTGTTAATGAACATTTGCAGCGTTTCTAGTTTTTGAGTACTGTGAAAGTTCCTATGAGTATTTATTTATTTATTTATTTATTGATGGAGTCTTGCTTTGTTGCCCAGGCTGGAGTGCAGTGGTGCAATCTTAGCTCACTGCAACCTCCGTCTCCCGGGTTCAATCGATTCTTCAGCTTCAACCTCCTGAGTAGCTGCGACTACAGGCATGTGCCACCATGCCCGGCTAATTTTTGTATTTTTCGTAGAGACAGGGTTTCACCACATTGGCCAGGCTGGTCTCGAATTCCTGACCTCATGATCCGCCCGCCTCGGCCTCCCAAAGTGCTGGGATTACAGGCATGAGCCACCGCGCCCGGCCTGAACATTTATTTACTGGTCTTTTTTTGTATGTGTATGTGGCATGTGTTTTCACTTGAATAAGTGCCTAGGGAGTGGAATTGCTGGGTCATATGTGAACTGTTCGTTTTAAGTTAATAAATTGCCAAAGTATTTTTCAAAGTGGTTGTACAATTTTATTGTACCACCAGCAACGTGTGAGGATTCTATTTGCCTACTTTCTTGCCAACGTTTATTACTATCAGTCTTTTTCATATTAGACTTGCTGGTGGTTTGTATTGTGTTTTATTGTGATATTAATTTGCATTACCCTAATGACTAGTGATGTTGAACATCTTTTCATATACTTATTGGTCATATCTTTTGTGTAGTGCCTGCTCAAGTTTTTTGCCTATTTTTAAATTTCTTTTTTCCTTATTGATTTGTGAGACTTCTTTATATACGCTGAATGTAAGTCCTTTGTCTGTTATATGTGTGGTCAATATTTCCCCCCAGCCTACCTTCATTTTGTTAAGGTGTCTTTCGATGATCAGAAGTTTTAATTTTGATGAAGGCCGATTTACTATTATTTTTATTTTGTGATGAATGCCTTCTGTGTCTTGTCTGGGAAATCTTGATCCTTACCCCAGGCTGAGTTGTGTGTCCCCTCCCTCTTCTGCATTAATATCACTGAAACTAATTTTTTGGTTTTAGAAAATGTCTAATTTGGCTCAATCAGTAATTTTGGATACCTTTCTATTGAAATACATATGCAGAAAAGTACATACATAAATCATAATTGTACTGTGCAGTGAATTTTTACAAAGTAAACATACGCATGTAATCTCCATCTAGATTAAGGTATAGAATGTTATCAGTGCCCTCCAGGCTGCCTCCTTATTCCCTCCCAGTCATTAACCACCCCTCCCAAAGGTAGTAACTTGTATTTAACTTCTGTCTTCTAGATCAGTTTTGCCTGCTTTTGAATTTAATGTAAATGGAATCATGCAGTATGTACTTTTTAATGTCTGGCTTCTTTGTTCAGAATTACGTTTGTGAGATTCATCTATGTTGTTGCATGTGGTAGTGGTTGGTTGTTTTCTTCCTTGTTGTGTATATTCCATTATGGGGCTCTACCTAAGTCTATTCATTTTATACTGATGAACATTTGAGATATTTTTATTTTGATGTATTATGAATAATGCCACCATGAAGAGTCGTGTACACATACATACTTAGGAGTAGGATTTTCAGGGTCACCAAGGATATATTTAGGTTCAGTAAATATTAGCAAGCAGTTTTCGAAATGTGGTTAATAGAATCCCCATGTGTAAAATAAAGGTGTACGAACACACACACACACACACTTGCTCGTATGCTTATATGCGCATAGAAATTCCTTGAAAATACTCAAGAAATTCTTCCCCTCTGGTGAGGGATAGGAATGGAGTGGGTCTTTTGTTTAGTATCCTATGTGCCCTTTGAATTTTGTTTTCCTGTAAGTATGTATTTATAAGAAAACCATCTAGTTTATTTAAATTTTTTTTTAAATTTTTATTTTTTTGAGGCAGAGTCTCGCTCTGTCGCCCAGGCTGGAGTGCTGTGGCGCGATCTCGGCTCACTGCAAGCTCCGCCTCCTGGGTTCACGCCATTCTCCTGCCTCAGCCTCCCGAGTATAGCTGGGACTACAGGCCCCTGCCACCACGACCAGCTAATTTTTTTTTTTTGTATTTTTAGTAGAGATGGGGTTTCTCCGTGTTAGCCAGGATGGTCTCGATCTCCTGACCTCGTGATCCGCCCACCTTGGCCTCCCAAAGTGCCAGGATTACAAGCGTGAGCCACCGCGCCCCGCCGACCAACTAGTTATTTTTAAAAATCATTTGAAAGTCTTCCTACTTTGGTATATTGAAAGTACTACTGGCCGTGCGCGGTGGCTTACGCCTGTAATCCCAGCACTTTGGGAGGCCGAGGCGGGTGGATCATGAGGTCAGGAGATCGGAACCATCCTGGCTAACAGTGAAACCCCGTCTCCACTAAAAATACAAAAAATTAGCTGGGCGTGGTGGCGGGCGCCTGTAGTCCAGCTACTCAGGAGGCTGAGTCAAGAAATGGCGTGAACCCGGGAGGCGGAGCTTGCAGTGAGCGGAGATTGGGCCACAGCAGTCCAGCCTGGGCGTCACAGCGAGACTCCCTCCCAAAAAAAAAAAAAAAAAAAAAAAAAAAAAAAAAAAAATAGAAAAGCTTTAAAATCATTTTTAAATCATTGTTATTTTTCTGAGATGGAGTCTTGCTCTGTCACCAGGCTGGAGCCCAGTGGCACAATCTCCGCTCATCTCAACGTCTGCCTCCTGGATTCAAGCAATTCACCTGTCTCAGCCTCCCAGGTAGCTGGGACTACAGGTGTGTGCTGCCAGGCCCAGCTAATTTTTTTTTTTTTTTTTTTTTTTTTTTTGTATTTTTAGTAGAGATGGGGTTTCACCATGTTGGCTAGGATGGTCTCGATCTCCTGACCTCGTGATCTGCCCGCCTAGGCCTCCCAAAGTGCTGGGATGACAGGCATGAGCCACCGCGTCTGGCCGCTTCAAAATCATTAATGTTGTGTTGCTCAGTTATGTCTAATTGACAGCCCAAACATTTACATTTTAATATTAGAAAATCCTTTATGATTGGGCAGAAACTTGTTGTAGTTTAATGGGTAACCTTGGAGACCTGGGTTATAGTCCTGCCTCTTCCCTTAACTACTTGTTGAATGTGGACAATTTACTTAACCTTTAGGGCCTTAATTTCCTCTTTTGTAAGGTGGGAATATTCTCTGAATTGCATAACTCACTGGCCTTATATGAATATTCATTGGAATAATAGGAGAGAAAACACTTTGAGATACATATACGCACATACACCCCCTTAACAAGGAAATAATTGTTAAGTTTTGAGGAAGTAAAATAATTTTAAATAATCTAAGCTATAACATAAAACCAGAATTAGCTAATCTTTTATATGACTTTTTTTCTTCCTCATTTCCTGTTAAGCTAATGAGAAGCAAACAAACTGGATAGCAGCAATAAAATTTAAAACTTAAAGGGCAGCTTCTAGCATATACTGTTGAGTCAATACTGATTCAGCCCAGTCTCTTCCTCTTCCTTAATCATTTATGTCCCTGAACAGAGTAGATGTTCCTCTTGATCCTGGTCCTGTTTGCCCTCAGATGCATTCCTTGCCTTCTCTTCTCTTTGGTATAGTGAGGAACTGACTCTTGCAGGCTCCTTTTCTTCCTAGGCTTCTGTGTCAGCAGTTTCTGGCAGGATTAGCAAGTGGAGGAACTGGCAGGAGATTAGAAGGCAAGAGGAAGGAGAAGCCAGGGCTTCCCTCCCTGGCCTTCAGGCCTCAGAGTAGTAGTGGCTTTTTGCTCATGCAGACTTCTGATTTGTCTCACCATTCCCTGTTGGGCCTCTCGTTTCTTCCATTGCCTGTTCTCTGCATTAAAGTCCTTGTGTTTCAAGTCCTCAGTGTTTTTTTCTTAGGCTCTGACTGATACAGGGCTCAAAATGATAGTAATGAAAATGTCTTACATTTATATTCTTTTCAAGATTTGTTATCTCTTTTGATGCCCCAGATATCCTATTGAGGTAGAAAAGTGTTATAATTCCTGTTTGGCATGAGGAAATGAACATTTATTGAATGACCATTTTCAGATTCTTTGGATTTTTGGGTGAAAATTATCGCGGGGATAAATGGAGGCCCAGAGAAGTGAAATAACTTGCCCTAGGTCCCATAGAAGGCTGGTATTGAATCGAGATTGAAATTCTACATGTGAAAACTTTTATGTGCTACATGTCTGCTAGTCCTGGAAGAAATCCTTTCTTTGATGAGTATTATTCTTTAAAGAAGGCGTTACTTACAATGTATTTACAAAAGCCTTAGTTATTTAGTAAATTTTTCAACTAAAAGTCTGAACCATAATAGTTTTCTGCTTAGCACTTATATAGCTAGCATACTACCCCTAGCGTTAATCAAAGTGTCATGTAAAGGTTTGATTTTTGAGCCTAAGCAGAATTTGAAATTCTTCAAAGAGAATTTAGCACCTAGGGCAAATTATAGGGGAGAATTCTTTAGGTGTCATGTTTATTCACTTCTGGAATTGTTTAAAATATGTCAGGTGCATCCTTAAAGGGAGAAAGAAGGGGAAGAGATGTTACAAAAGAGTAGAATGGGGCAAGAGAAGTGGCAAGAAAGTATTGTTGCTAGGTTGCCAGCCTTCTGCCCCCACTGTCTTGGTGATGGTGGAGGGGTAGTGTGGGAGCTGGGATATGAATGAGGTCTTTTTTATAACTCACTAAAAGCCATTACCTTGTCTTCATCTCATCAGCTGGCACCTGTCAGCTGTTACCTGACCTTGTGGTAACATAGGCTCCTGAAATGTAGCATTGGAGATGATCACTCTGCTTTATTGCAAAATAGGGGAGATTCTGCTCTGCATTTACATACTTATATTTTTTGGAGGATCTTTCAACTAGTAGTTCTTATAATACCTGCGAAAGCATATAAGAACCAGTATTCCCATTTTTAGGGGGAGTTGGAGTGAGCAATGATTTGGAATACCAGAAATTCAACTTATACATTTGCAGGTAAAATTCTAATTGTAAATTCAGGATTCATAGACTCTAGGAATTTCTGAGGTATCCAGAATTCCTTCATCTTTGACAATAAGTAGATAATAATGGTAATAAAAATAACAGCAACAGGCCCAGCACAGTGGCCCACACCTGTAATCCCAGCACTTTGGGAGACTGAGGCAGGTGGATCACTTGAGGTCAGGAGTTCAAGACCAGGCTGGCCAACATGGGAAAACCCCATTTCTATAAAAAATACAAAAATTAGCTGAGTACTGTGGCATGTGCCTGTAATCCCAGCTACTCAGTAGGCTGAATCATAAGAATCATTTGAATCTGGGAGGTGGGGATTGCAGTGAGCTAAGATCGCGCCCCTGCACTCTGACCTTTATGACAGAACTGCATCTAAAAAAAAAAAAAAACACACAAAAAAACAAAAAAACACGCAAAAAAACCAGCAACAATAATAGGTAACATTTCTTTAAGGCTTACTATGTACCAGGCAGTATTTGAACTTCTTTATATATTAGATAATTCGATCCTCACAACTCTATAAGATCAGTATTTTATTTCCTGACCCTTGTATTTAAAAGTAAAACCCCCCCACCCGGCACTGTTTCTCTTTCCTCCTTTATGTTTCTTTATAGAAAAATATCACTCATAAGTATAACATACTTTATTATCTATCCTGTGTGGTAGCAGCCCCTTCTCTCAATTATAAGCTCCATGAAATCAGGGAGTCAGTTTTGTTCACTGCTGTATTCCCAGTGCCTAGAACAGTGCCTGGAATGTGGTAGGTACCTAGTGAATATTGGTTGAATGAATGCATCTTGGTTTTACAGATGAGGAAACTATAAATTTCCCAGGTCATACATTTGGTAATAGGACAGTTATATACACTGAAATGTTCTCTAAAATCTTTGATGGGACTAAAATTCTTTTAGCTTTTGGACAGCTACATCTCCAGGAGCGTGAAATGACCTTCAGCACTGGATTTGGTGGATTTTCCTTTTTCTAATCCCTAGAGTTCCATTTAATGAGCCTTTGGGCTCTTGAGCTGCCTTCCAAATTGAACACTTTTTTCTCCAGCTTTCATTCAGGAAACACAAAATGTGGCTTGTCCTTTTTGTTGTTTGTTTTTTTGAGACTGGGTCTCACTCTGTCACCCAGGTTGGAGTGCAAGTGCACGATCATGGTTCATTGCAGCCTCTGCCTTCTAGGCTCAAGCAATCCTCCCAACTCAGCCTCCCGAGTAGCTGGGAATACAAGGTTGTGCCACTACTCCTGGCTAATTTTTTTGTATTTTTTGTAGAAATGGGGTTTGTCCAGGCTGGCCTCGAACTCCTGGACTCAAGTGATCCGTCTACCCGGGCCTCCCAATGTGCTGGAGTTACAGGCATGAGCCACTGTGGCTAGCCCTGACTTGTCTTTTATTGTGAAATTTTAATAACAGCTAAGACTTGAAAATTAACATTTTATAAATTTTCTTTTAGACTACTAAGTGATATTATACTAAGTATCTGAGGTTTGCAATACTTAGTATAAACTCAAAAGGGTTCAGTGCCTCATTCTCTTTTACTCTTTCCCTTTAGTAGGTAGGTGACAGAGGACTAGGTCATGCAGTTGAGACTTGGTCCAAGATTACTCAGTAAACCACTTGTCCCAGAATATTTATTTATTTACTTATTTTTGAGAAGGAGTCTTGCTCTGTCGCCCAGGTTGGAGTGCAGTGGCATGATCTCGGCTCACTGCAACCCCCGCCTCCTGGGTTCAAGCGATTCTCCTGCCTTAGCCTGTCGAGTAGCTGGGATTATAGGTGCATGCCACCACGCCTGGCTAATTTTTTGTATTTTTAGTAGAGACTTGGTTTCATTGTGTTAGCCAGGATTGTCTCGATTTCCTGACCTCATGATCCACCTTCCTGGACCTCCCAAAACGCTAGGATTACAGGCGTGAGTCACCGCGCCTGGACCCTAGAACTGTTTATGACAGTACGCTTTATGCACTTAACACATTCACACGTCTTTAAGCTTGGTGACTCGTGTGGCTTTTTCAAAGTAAATTTGATTCTGGAAGTGGTTAAGTAGAATGTGAATGGCCGAGGTCTGGTTATTGGTGAGGCCTAGGGGAAGAGAAGAAAGGAAACAAAAGTCTTAGAATTTCAAATAGGCCCTGATGACTAGAAGGACGGTTCTACTAAGAGAATGTGTGTAGTCAGAAAGTGAAGAGTCAGTTGCTTAAAATTTTACTTTTTTTCTTGTTCCTGGCCTGTAAGGTCATATCCATACTTTGTGTTATAATTTCTTCTTACAAATTCCATTGATAATCCCTATTCTTGGATAGCAATGAGCAGCATTACTTCTTTTTTATTTTTTTTTAATTTAAATTTTTTATTGAAATGGGGGTCCTGCTATATTATATAGCCCAGGCTGGTATCAAATTTCTGGGCTCAACTGACCCTCCTGCCTCAGCCTCCCAAAGTGCTGGGATTACAGTTGTGAGCCAACGTGCCTGGTTATACCTTTTAATTTTTGTATTCAGTCAACATTAACTCTGAGTCACAGTAAGCTTTTTTTCCCTGCCTGTCATATTATGGACGTAGAAGTTTTTTGATTTTTCTTTAGGTTGTTTCTCCTTAGGTTCCAGAACATGAAGAAATGGGTTACAGTCATTTTCCTGTCTTCCCCATGCTCTTCCCTTTCTTTTCCTTTATTTTATTTTATTTTATTTATTTATTTATTTTGAGATGGAGTCTCACTCTGTTGCCCAGACTGGAGTGCAGTGGCGCATCTCAGCTCACTGCAAGCTCCCCCTCCCGGGTTCACACCATTCTCCTGCCTCAGCCTCCCGAGTAGCTGGGACTACAGGCGCCTGCCACCACGCCGGGCTAATTTTTTTTGTATTTTTAGTAGAGACGGGGTTTCACCATGTTAGGCAGTATGGTCTCGATCTCCTGACCTCGTGATCCACCCGCCTTGGCCTCCTTTTTTTGTTTTTTAGACGAAGTCTCTCTCTGTCGCCCAGGCTGGAGTGCAGTGGCGCGATCTCCACTCACTGCAAGCTCCGCCTCCCGGGTTCACGCCATTCTCCTGCCTCAGCCTCCCATGTAGCTGGGACTACAGGCACCCGCCACCGCGCCCGGTTAATTTTCGTATTTTTAGTAGAGACGGGATTTCACCGTGTTAGCCAGGATGGTCTGGATCTCCTGACCTCGTGATCCGCCCGTCTCGGCCTCCCAAAGTGCTGGGATTACAGGCGTGAGCCACCGCGCCCGGCCTTTTCTTTTCTTTTCTTTTTTTTTTTTTTGGAGACAGAACGTTGCTCCGTGGCCCAGGCTGGAGTACAGTGTCATGATCTCAGCTCACTGCAACCTCCACCCCCCAGGTTCACGTGACTCTGGTGCCTCAGCCTCCCTAGTAGCTGGGATGACAGGCATGCGCCACCACACCCTGATAATTTTTGTATTTTTTTGTAGAGATGGGGTTTTACCATGTTGCCCAGGCTGACCTCAAACTCCTGGACTCAAATGATCTACCCCTCATCGTCTCCCAAAGTGCTGGGATTATAGGCGTGAGCTACCATGTCAGGCCTCTTTTCCATTTTTAAAAATCAAGGACTGTCTCCAACATATTAAAGTTAACAAAAAATAATATAAACACACATGTACTCACTGGCTAGACTTAATAAGAAACATTTAGTCATGTTTACTTTAAAGCTTTTTTTTTTTTTTGAGAAATAAGCATTAAAGATTGAAGTCTCCTTTCTATCTTTTCATAATTCTGTTCTTCCCTCTTCCTTCCTTGAGATCTTCACTATTCTGAGGTTAATTTGGATCTTTCTACTCCTTGTTACCACAGAAGAGTAATTTCTTAATGAATTTGACCATATTTTAAACTTCTGATTTCAGTGGGCAGGTAACTCATTTTATAGTTTCTGTATCGTGAGCAATTTTCAATGGCTCAACTAGATTGTTTTCATTGTTGACTCCTCATTTCTGGGCAACAGCATAATGTTCTCGTTTGAGCCATTTCTGAAGATTGTGTTTAACTATTTAAAATATTTTTGGTAGTCTCATCATCAGATGTGATTTTTTTTTTTTTTTTTTGAAATAGAGTCTCACTCTGTCACCAGGCTGGAGTGCAGTGTGACCTCGGCTCACTGTAACCTCCTTCTCCCAGTTTCAATCAATTCTCCTGCCTCAGCCACCTGAGTAGCTGGGACTACAGATGCGTGCCACCATGCCCAGCTAATTTTTTGTATTTTTAGTAGAGACGGGGTTTCACCATGTTAGCCAGGATGGTCTCTATCTCCTGACTTTGTGATCCACCCACCTTGGCCTCTCAAAGTGCTGGGATTACAGGTGTGAACCACTGTACCTGGCCAGATATGATATTCAGTATCTTATATATATATTTCTGTTGCAGGAAGTCAGGGACCCTAAACAGAGGGATGGCTGGAGCTGCGGCAGAGGAACATAAATTGTGAAGTTTTCTTGGACATTTATCAGTTCCCAAATAATACTCTTATAATTTCTTATGCCTCTCTTACTTTAATCTCTTAATCTGGTTATCTTTGTAAGCTGAGGATGTACATCACCTCAAGGCCACTATGATAATTGTGTTAACTGTACAAATTGATTGTAAAACATGTGTGTTTGAACAATATGAAATCAGTGCACCTTGAAAAAGAACAGAGTAACAGCGATTTTAGGGAGCAAGGGAAGACAGCCATAAGGTTTGACTGCCTGTGGGGTCAGGCAAAATAGAGCCATATTTTTCTCTTGCAGAGAGCCTATAAACAGATGTGCAAGTAGGGAAGATATTGCTAAATTCTTTTCCTAGCAAGGAATATTAATAATACCCTGGGGAAGGAATGCATTCCTGGAGGGAGATCTATAAACGGCTGCTCTTGAAGTGTCTGTCTTAGGCGGCTGAGATAAGGACTGAAATATGCCCTGGTCTCGTGCTGTACCCTCAGGCTTATTTGGGTGGGGAAAAAACCCCACCCTGGTAAATTTGAGGTCAGACCAGTTCTCTGCTCTCAAACCCTGTTTTCTGTTGTTTAAGATGTTTATCAAGACAGTACCTGCACCACTGATCATAGACCCTTATCAGTAATTTTGCTTTTGCCCTTTGCCTTGTGATCTTTGTTGGACCCTTATCAAAAGTTCTGATTTTGTCCTCTTTCTGCCCTTGTCCTCTTTCCTCAGAAGCATGTGATCTTTGTTCTCCTTTTTGCCCTTTGAAGCATGTGATCTTTATGACCTACTCCCTGTTCTTACACCCCCTCCCCTTTTGAAATCCTTAATACAAACTTGCTGGTTTTGCAGCTCAGGTGGGCATCACAGTCCTACCGATATGTGATGTCACCCCCAGAGGCCCAGCTGTAAAATTCCTCTCTTTGTACTCTCTCTTTATTTCTCAACTGGCTGACACTTATGGAAAATAGAACCTATGTTGAAATATTGGGGGTGAGTTCCCCTGATATATTTCCTTAGTGATATTCCTGCAATCTCCTTTAGAAAGTCTTTCTATTCACTTTCTATAACCAGGGAAGGAGAGATTGAGGAGAAGAGACAAAGGATGATTTTATGTTTTTCAGTCCAAGTCATTATTTGATGAGAAACTGATATACAAGCTTCAAAAACTCAAGATATGTATTCAACATGTAGTAGGACAAGTATCTCTCAGTTTAATAGTCTGTACGTTTTTGATGCATTATAATATGTTCTTGTAGACAGTAGCATGAAAATTTTAATGAGATATTGCAGTACGTTTATGGTTAGACATGAGGACAGTGCTAAAGGAGAAAATCTAATGACTGTGTTGTTTGTTTTGTCAAAATATGCCACCTAGCTCCAGAGTTTCCTATTTTGGAGAAGCAGAACTGGTTGATTCATCTTCATTATATCCGGAAAGATTATGAAGCCTGCAAGGTAAGAGATTGCCATGATAATAAAAATGAGAGGCAGGGGGATGTTGGGTAGGCAACTAACAGTGCCTACTAAACAAAGTGTGGCAGTTTATATCTCAGTGATAAAATATGAATTCCTTTTTCCCCACACTTCATACACTGGTTATCTTTTGCTATGATAGTGATGTTTAACATACAACCTCAAAATTTCAGTGGCCCCCAACAAACAGATATTTATTAAGTGCTCATGGGCTTTCAGATCAGCTATGGGTGGCTGGGTTTGACTGCAGGCTGTGGGTCAGGTTCAGGTGTGTTCCATGTGTCTTCTCATGTCAAGAGCAAGTCTCTGGGGACATGTTGGTCTTCTGGTGGAGGCAGGTGTTCAACTCAACATATTAACTTTTTAATCTTTGGATAGATGAAAAATGGTATTTTGTAGAGTTCTTTTTTTTTTTTTTTTTTGAGGTGGAGTCTCACTCTGTCACCTAGGCTGGAGTGCAGTGGCATGATCTTGGCTCATTGCAGCCTCTGCCTCCCGGGTTCAAGCGATTCTTCTGCCTCAGCCTCCCGAGTAGGTGGGACTACAGATGAGCGTCACCACGCCTGACTAATTTTTTGTATTTTTAGTAGAGATGGGGTTTCACCATATTGCCAGGCTGGACTCGAACTCTTGACCTCGTGATCTGTCCGCCTTGGCCTCCCACAGTGCTGGGATTACAGGCGTGAGCCACCGCATCTGGCCCTGAGTTTTATTTTTTAATTTTCCTCTTATTGCAAGGTTGATCATCATGTGTATATTTAAAAACCATTTGTATTTCTCTTTCTCTATATCTTTGGTGACATACCATATGTGTTACAAACTTGCAGGCAGACAGTGGTAGTACTGACATGCAGAGTGTATCCTTGGTGTCATCTTTTTTGGCATCCAGAGGTTTGTAATCCATCTAAGGTTTTCGGTTTATACCTATGGCGTTTATACCTATGGCAATGCACAGAACTAATTCATACTGGTATGACAAAGATTCATACCATTTTTTTTAGTTTTTTGTTTTTTTTTTTTAGATGGAGTTGTGCTCTTATTGCCCAGGCTAGAGCACAGTGGTGCAATCTTGGCTCACTGCAACTTCCGCCTTCTGGTTTCAAGCAATTCTCCTGCCTCAGCCTCTCAAGTCGCTGGGATGACAGGCGCCCACCACCACGCCCAGCTAATTTTTTTTCTGTATTTTCAGTAGAGATGGGGTTTCACCATATTGGTCAGGCTGGTCTGGAACTGCTGACCTCATGATCCACCCGCCTTGGCCTCCCAAAGTGCTGGGATTACAGGCGTGAGCCACCACACCTGGCCCATACCAGTATTTTTTGACACCACTGACCCGAAGGCAGATACTAGTATGAATCTTTTTTTTTTTTTGAGGTGAAGTTTTGCTCTTGTCACCCAGGCTAGAGTGCAATGCCGTGACCTCGGCTCACCACAACCTCCACCTCCTGGGTTCAAGTGATTCTCCTGCCTCAGCCTCCTGAGTAGCTGGGATTACAGGCATGTGCCACCACACCTGGCTAATTTTTTGTGTTTTTAGTAGAGATGGGGTTTTTCCATGTTGGTCAGGCTGGTCTCGAACTCCTGACCTCAGGTGATCTGCCCGCCTTGGCCACCCAAAGTGCTGGGATTACATGCATGAGCCACTGCACCTGGCCACCAGTATGAATCTTGAAATGTTCTCTTTCTTTTTCATCTGTGATAATACTTGGAAATTTTTTCATACTTTTCTTAGCTTGCCTAGTTAGATTTTAGGCAGGGGTTGGTAAACTTTCTGTAATGGGCCAACAATATTTTAGGGTTTGTAGGTCACATACAGTCTCTACATCATGTTTGTTATCTTATTTTTTATAACCCTTTAGAAATATAAAAACCACTCTTAGCTTGAGAGCTGTACAAAAATATACAGGGCCTGTAAGCCCCATAGTTTGCAAATCCCTGTTCTAGAATAAGTAATCATACTTATTGAAGCCTCCTGGGTTCAAGTGATTCTCCTGCCTCAGCCTCCTGAGTAGCTGGGATTACAGGCATGCACCACTACTGCTCTGCTAATTTTTTTTTTTTTTTGAGACGGAGTCTTGCTCTGTTGCCCAGGCTGGAGCGCAGTGGCGCGATCTCCACTCACTGCAAGCTCCGCCTCCCAGGTTCACGCCATTCTCCTGCCTCAGTCTCCCATGTAGCTTGGAGTACAGGTGCCCGCCACCGCACCTGGCTAATTTTTGTATCTTTTTTTTTTTTTAATGTAGAAAAGCAATTTATTCCATTTTAAGCACTTACACAGTTAGTCATGGAGAGTAACAGGCCTGCTGGTGAAACAGGTCACCCAAAATGGAGATGGCATCAAACTAGTGGTCAAGGACTAACTCCTAAAAAAAAAAAAAAAAAAAGCAACTCTTATCAAGGATTAATTTAATTTTTAAAACAAATACAAGTTATTGATTCACTCTTCTCAACTTGACAGTCTGCCTGTGATGTAACTGTCAGGTAAAAACATACATCTTTACAACTTGGTGGTCCCAAGTTAAAAACAACAACAACAACAAAAAAAAACACACCATTTCACAGACAGGAAAGAAACAACATGAAAACAGCTCAAGAAATACACTTAACGAGCAAAAATATATGAATATATGGGGAAACAGGAACATGTACTTTTGACTTAACTGAGGAAACTAAGAGGAAACTGGTCTACATATGAAAATGTGCATCCTGGAAAGTCAAGTGTCAAGATTTTGGAGTAGGAATCTATATGATTTGAATCTCCCCTATTTCCTGAATAAAAGTGACATCTTTTAGTATTTACACTTCATGGCTCAGACACCTACCTCATTTGGCTCTCTTCCTTACTCACTCTAGCCTTTACTTAAATGAGTCTGAAAAACCTGGGGATATATAGCATAAGAAGAAAAATAATCACACGTAATATTCCCCCTTCTGTAGCTACTTTAGACCTGGGTTACTAGAAAATTCCTGAAGAAAATTTCAACGTAAGTCTGTGGCTTTGCTGAATCAAGCCCCCCATTATTATTTAGAAAACACCCACTGTTTGGGCTAATAGCATTATTGGTGGTACCTATTATATAGAGGGATAGCTGAACGAAGTCTGTCTCAAAACCAGTGTTAAATCACTCTCAGGGTTGAGAAGAAAAAAGGGGAGTCTAAAATCACAAGAAGTAAAGACATATCTAGGACCCTTGTCCTTCTGGATCCACGCTTCCTTCAGGGTCTTCATCATTATAAATGTTCTCTGCCATTTGCCACACTTGCATGATATTGTCTTCTGATACAGAACAAATCACCCAAGGTTCATTGGGATTCCAGGAGAAATCAGATATCTTGGCAGTGTGACCACCATGAATAAACAGCAGCTCTGGTGGCCCATCTTCTGCATCTTCTGGGGATTGTTCCTCTCCAATTTTACTTAAATCCCAGATATTCAGTCTGCGATCAGTACCACTGGAAGCCAAAATAGTCTCATTGTGAAGTGACCACTGAACCTGGAATATTTCATCCTTATGTGACTCAAAGGAATGCAACTTAAGTTTCAGATTTCTCAGATCCCACAAGGCAGCAGTCTTGTCAGCTGATCCTGTGGCAAGAATGAACTCACTGTAAGGATTGAAAGAAAGGCAGTTCACTTCAGCAGTGTGAGCGTCAACTGAGTGGCTTGGTTTGGAAGTATTGTTTGAATGAGTATGCCAAATCATAAGTTTCTGATCATCAGCAACTGACTCAAACAGAGACTCATGGAGCAGATGCCAGGAAACATCTTCTACTACTGCCGTATGCCCTGTAAAGACGGTCTTCGCATCCACCACTTTTCCCTCCTTTGGAACGGCACTGATGTCCCACAGGCAGATGGTGTGGTCATCTGAAGCACTAAGTAAGTGCCCACTGAGATTTGGGTTCCAAGAAAGTCCATAGCCTCCTTTTGATGTCCACGGAGATGCAAGTCTGGGTTGCACTCTCCAGAAGGATCTGGTTTAGAAGGATGTTTTGTATAGTTGAAGACAAGAACATCACTGGAAGCAGTCTTTGTTGCGATGATACAAGGGTTCTGGGGCATATAACGGGCCCTGTTTACTTCTCCTTCACGGTTGATCTTGATTTCTATTTCAATTTTTCCACTAACCGAACCAAAACCTCCAAATTCTCCTTTCTCACTGTCGTTGTGTGACGCATCAAACTGAGCATCATCACTAGGGAGTTGCACACTGGCTATAACAAGATGGTTTTGTTCATCCGATGTGTGTATCCCCAGGACAAGTCGATGAATGCTGAAATCTTTCCCTTCTGGTCTGGTTACATCTGGAAGCCACTGGGCAGTTAGGCTGGGCCACTCCAGAGCATGGGTCATCACCAAATCATAAAGAAAACGGGTGTTCTTTTTCCATATTTTGTATTCCTCGTCGATCACTCATTCTTCCACTGCGTTGTCGAATGCTGCTTCCTTGTCGGCCATGGTGGGCAGACAAGCCGGGGGAATCCTGGGGTCGAGCGTTGCGGGAGCAATTTTTGTATTTTTAGTAGAGACGGGGTTTCACCATGTTAGCCAGGATGGTCTCAATCTCCTGACCTCATGATCCGCCCGTCTCAGCCTCCCGAAGTGCTGGGATTACAGGCGTGAGCCACTGCGCCTGACCTTTTGTATTTTTAGTAGAGACGGGGTTTCACCATATTGGTTAGGCTGATCTTGAACTCCTGACCTTGTAATCTGCCCTCCTTGGTCTCCCAAAGTTCTGGGATTACAGGCATGAGCCACTGCACCTGGCCTGTCCATGTCTACTTTTTCTTAAAGACACCTGAAGAAACTTAACCACTGCTCAGAAGCATTTTTCTTCCTCTTTCAGGCTATTATCAAAGAACAGCTTCAGGAGACTCAGGGATTGTGTGAATATGCTATCTATGTCCAAGGTAAGACACTTGTCTTCTTGCTAGAGAAATACACTTTTCCTAGGTTCTTGAAAAAGAGCAGGCAGTTTAAGAAACAAGTTCAAGTACAGTCATGCACCGCTTAACAATGGAGATATGTTCTAAGAAATGTGTTGTTAGGCAGTTTTGTCATTGTGTGACCATTACACAGAGTGTACTTACACAAACATAGATGGATGATATAGTATACTACACACATAGGCTATATGATGTAGTCTGTTGCTCCCAGGCTACAAACCTGTATGAGCAGGTGCACTGAATACTGTAGGCAGTTGTAAAACAGTAGTAAGTATATCTAAACATAGAAAAGGTACTGTAAAAATACGGTATAAAAGATAAAAAATAGTGCTAGTACACCTGTATAGAATACTTACTGTGGATGGACTGGAAGTTGCTCTGGGTGAGTTAGTGGTGAGTGAATGTGAATGCCTAGGACATTATTACTACTATAGACTTCATAAACACTGTACACTTAGCTTACACTAAATTTATTTAAAAATATTTTTTCTACAATGATAAACTCACTTGCTGTAACTTTTTACTTTATAAACTTTAAAACTTTTTGGCTCTTTTGGGGTGATACTTAAAATACACAACAACATTGTAGATCTGTACAAAAGTAGTTTCTTTATGTCCTTATTCTATAAGGTTTTTAATTTTTCTTTTTTTCTTTTTTTTTTTTTGGTAGAGACAGAGTCTCACTATGTTGCCCAAGCTGGTCTTGAACTCCTGGGCTCAAGCAGTCCTCCTGCCTCAGCCTCTCAAAGTGCTGGGATTGTAGGCATGAGCCACGACACCCGGCTCTTTATGCTATTCTTAAAACTTTGTATTTTTATTTTTTTTACTTTTAAACTTTTTTGTTAAAAACTAAGACACACACACTACTATAATGGTAGTACTAACATGCAGAATGTATCCTTGTTGTCTTTTTTGGCATTCAGTGCTTTGTGACCCATCTAAGGTCTTTGCAACACACCCACAGACGCGTGCCAGTGCGCGCACACACTTATCTAGGCCTACACAGAGTCAAGATTATAAACATCACTGTCTTCCACCTCCTTATGGAAGGTCTTCAGTGGCAGTAACATGCATGGAGCTATCATCTCCTATAGCAATAGGAATACCTTCTGGAATACCTCCTGAAGGACCTGCCTGAGGCAGTTAGACTTTTTTTTTTTAGTAAGTGGAAGGAGTACACTCTAATATAAAGGTTAAAATGTATGGCGTAGTAAATACATAAACCAGTAATGTAGTCATTTATTATCATAAAGTATTAAGTTCTATATATACATAATTGTATGTGCTGTACTTTTATGTGACTGGCAGCACAGTAGGTTTGTTTATACCAGCATCACTACAGGTAGGTGAGTAATGCATTGCACTGTTTTGATTGCTATGACATCACTGGGCAATAGGAATTTTTCCTCTTCAAGATAATCTTAAGGGATCATCGTCATTTATACAGCTGTCGACCAAAATGTCATTACAGGTGCATGAGCGTAAATGTTCCAGAAAGGTTTTATTCCGTATTAATCTTTTTATGGAATCTGAATATAATTACTGTGTTGGATTTGACTTTGGAAATGACTAGTAATGTTAAAAAATTGCTATCGTTACCCATGTTTTAGTTTCTGGCTAGTGTTTTTTGGAATGGATGCTTAGGATTCCTGCCTGATACAGTGATTTCAGGGCCAGAAGATGCTTTTGGAAGGATTCCTTGTAATCATGCTAAAAGAGATGAAGAAGAGCTTGAGGATTTTTGTAAGGTTAATCAGGATGAGGGGAAGAAGCCTAGAAATAAACAAGATAAAGCAGAGTGTAAATTCAGCTCATCAGAAACCTAAGGACCACTCACTTAACTTTTTTTTTTTTTTTTTAAAGACGGAGTCTTGCTCTGTTGCCCAGGCTGGAGTGCAGTGGCATGATCTCAGCTCACTGCAACCTCTGCCTCCCAGGTTCAAGCAATCCTCCTGCCTCAGCCCTACTAGTAGCTAGGATTACAGGCACATGCCACCACGTCTGGCTAGTTTTTGCATTTTTAGTAGAGACAAGATTTTGCCATGTTGGCCAAGCTGGTCTCAAATGCCTGACCTCAGGTGATCTGCCTGCCTTGGCCTCCCGAAGTGCTGGGATTACAGGCATGAACCACTGCACCCATCCCACTGACTTAAATTTTCCTCTTTAGTGGCATAAGTAGCATTCTTAGTTTTTCCAGGAACTTTCTTTTTGGCTCTTGGGTGTGAATGAATGGTTTTGTTTACCATTCATTGCATTTGTAGTCTTCAGATTAACCTATAATTTTCTGACATAATTGGTAAGATATTGACAAATTTAGGACATCATGGCAAAAAATGCTCTTATTCCCAGTGTCACAAGTATCAGACTTTCAGTGTCTGATAAATTCTTCTGAAAACATAGGCCTAGGAAAAACCTCTGGTTCTAACTGGTTGTTATGCTGACAACCGAAGTCTGAAGTGTTACTGTATTCTTTGTCAGAATCTCCGTGCTGAATTTGAGATATTGATTCCATTTGCCCCATTTGGGGGTTCAGTCTGAAAACTATCAGTTGGAAGTCAATTATGAAAAATGAAGCATCTGATGGGGAAGCCCCAAAATGCTCTTAATGTGAAGAGTTTGTGTGATAATTTGCAGAGGAACTGATTATCTGTGTGATGGATCGTGGGAGTAGAGAGAGAAGTAGGTAGGGTTGAGTTACCTTATTAAAAGAGAGTTTAGCTTGTCAACAGTTTTGGTCATTGTTTCAGCCTGTCTGAAGTCATATCTGATTGTATTAAGGATACAGTTGTCCAAAGGATTTACTTGATGTGGTTTCCCAGTTTTCTTTTCTCCAATTTTTCTGACCCCAGGCTCCATTCTTCCCAGAACATGGTTTTACTTTTTTTTTGTATTTTCTGTTTCTTGGCAGCATTGATATTTCGCCTGGAAGGAAATATCCAAGAATCCCTAGAACTCTTCCAGACATGTGCAGTTCTAAGCCCTCAGAGTGCTGATAACCTCAAGCAGGTGGCGAGATCTTTGTGAGTATTGGCAACCTGGAGGCCCTAGGGCACTCACAGAGAACAGTGTAAAATGCATTCTTAGGTGCAGCTTGCTGCTGGCAGCCACATTAGCCTGATACACAAGTGGGGAATGGTTTAATAGGTATAATGGGATTCACTCTAAAGAGCATGGATTAAGTTTGAAATTTGAGAAAATGAGATAACTAGTGTTAAGGAACTAAGTGTTTTAAACACTGTGCATTCTAGTTTGATGGGGGAACTGATATTGTTTATCATGTAAATAGAGACACCTTGTACCCTAAAGTCTTCTAAACTTATTGGCAATCCTTGGAATTTTTCTCGTCTACTCTTCTAACACTTAATATCTATCACACAGTAAGTTTTGAGTAAGGACAGAGAGTTCCTGACTTCTGATGGTTCAACTTATATAATTTTTCAACTTTATAATGATGTAAAATTATTATGTATTCAGTAGAAACTGTACTTCAAGTATCCATACAGCCATTCTGTTTTTCATTTTCAGTATAGTATTCAGCAAATTACATGAGATATTCAGCATTTTATTATAAAAGTGGCATTGTGTTAGATGATTTTGCCCAACTGTCAGCAAACGTAGTTAAGAAAGTGGAGATAGGAACTCCGTGGAACAGAGTAAGTGTTCTGAGCATGCTTAAGATAGGCTAGGCTGTCTATGATGTTTGGTAGAGTAGATGTATTATGTGCATTTTTGAATTACAGTATTTTCAATTTACAGTGGGTTTATTGGGATGTAACCCCATCATAAGTTGAGGAGCATCTGTATTTGTTGAGTGAATGTCCTAAAGATTCCTAGATGGAAAGAATCTCAAAGGTCTTGATAAACTACTAGGTATTCCCTTTTCAGTCCTTTGCTCCATGGAGTTCCCATCTCCCCTTTCTTAGCCACGTTGCCATTCATACCTGCATTGTTTTTGCGTAAAGCTTGGTTTTCCCTGTTTCTCTCTAAACTCAGGATCCAATATCAAGGAAAGAGACTTAGTCTTGGAAGGAAAGGACATGTCCCTAATGGGTGATGATAAATAATGATAGTTACTGCTTAACATGGCATATCATTTGGCTTATTTCTTTTTTGGTCTGCATTTATAGTACATTGTAGGAGAAAAATTCCACAAGACTCTCACTAAAATTGGTATAGAATGAGACCAAGGCCTTGGAACAGCTGCCAATGCAATCCCTACTAAGAGAGCTTCTGCTGTTAGTGTATAGCAGCTTCACTGACCAAACCAGCACAACCAGCTCATGGAGAAAAGGCTTCTAGAATTCTCTGCTGGATGAAATATGAGTAAAATGTGGGACTAGTAGGGTTAGTCTTCTAAGAATTTTCAGGTAATAATTATGGAAAATGTATCTTTTACAGATTTCTTTTGGGAAAACATAAAGCTGCCATTGAAGTATATAATGAAGCAGCTAAACTCAACCAGAAAGATTGGGTAAGTAGAGAACTTTCAGTTCCTTATTAGTAAACATGCTAATGGTTCCATTTATCATATGGCTGTCTTATTTATGAATTCTTACATTCCAAAAATATCTTGATTTTATCCTTATACTGAATTCATGATTTGTCTAAGTATAGGATCAAAAACCCATGTTTCCTCATAACTTTGCAGGCGTTGCTGCATGATTTTCTAACAGTTTGCTGACCAGCAATCTCTTACCAGTCTGATTCTTGTTGATGACCCCTAGAAGCTTTGGGTATTTTTTTCATCATTGGAATTCCACAATATCAGCAATAGGCATCTAGTTGTGTTTCATGTCTTTTTCCCATCCCTATCGGTGTGACACTCAGTTGACTCATTCTGAAGACCCTTGCCTTTCTTTGGCTCAGGGCCTTGGAGTAGTTCTTTATTTTCCCCCTCCCCTTCTCTTTGTGTCAATTGGGGATTGTGTGTAAATGCAACTAAATATTGGCTTTACAAATTAGGGGGTTATTTTTTTAATTCTCTTGAAACAAGATGTCCACCCAATCTTTCTGGTTGAGTTTAGCTGCTTCATTATATACTTCAATGGCAGCTTTATGTTTTCCCAAAAGAAATCACATAAGTAGTTGCTGGCATTGATTTGGCAGTCCTCGGATGTCAAGGCCGAGAGTTTTTCCTCATGGTTACAAGAAGACTGCTGCATCTGACATCACATCTGCATTCTAGGGAGGGAGAAAGAGAAAGCAACAAGGAGAAAAGGACAGAGCCTATATTGGGAAAGCACAACTTTCCCAAAAGCCCCCACAGACTTCCACTTACGTCATGTCAGCTCTCCTTCTAGAAGGAAGGCTGGCTAAATGTAGTTTTTAATCTGGTCACATTGCCACTCTAAACAAAAATAGGGTTCTATTAGTAAGGAAAAAGAGAAGAGTAGGTAGCAGGTTGGCAGACAGATAACTAGCAGCATCTGCCACACTGTTTTCCATTCTCTATGAGACATGTTCTCTAACTATTCTCTACAACAACTCTTAACTTGCCTCTCATTTTCTACCTCCGTGTCCTTTTTTTTTTTTTTTTGGGACAGAGGCTTACTGTGTCGCCCAGGCTGGAGTGCAGTGGCGTGATCTTGGCTCACTGCAACCTCTCTCTCCCAGGTTCTAGTGATTCTCCTGCCTCAGCCTCCCGAGTAGCTGGGATTACAAGCGCCTGCCACTATGCCCGGCTAATTTTTGTATTTTTAGTAGAGACGGGGTTTTACCGTGTTGGCCAGTCTGGTCTGCAGCTCCTGACCTCAGGTGATTCACCTGCCTTGGCCTCCCAAAGTGTTGGGATTATAGGTGTGAGCCACAACACCTGACCCTCCTTGTCCTTTTATTGTATGTTCAGGACACGTATTCAGTCTTATCTTCTGTATCATCATTTTTGTTTTTAGCTATTTGTATTCTGTTATATACCATATCCATCTAATTTTTTTTTTTTTGTTTTTTTTGTTTTTTTTGTTTTTTTTTTTGAGACGGAGTCTCGCTCTGTCGCCCAGGCTGGAGTACAGTGGCCGGATCTCAGCTCACTGCAAGCTCCGCCTCCCGGGTTCCCACCATTCTCCTGCCTCAGCCTCCCGAGTAGCTGGGACTACAGGCGCCCGCCACCTCGCCCGGCTAGTTTTTTGTATTTTTTAGTAGAGACGGGGTTTCACCGTGTTAGCCAGGATGGTCTCGATCTCCTGACCTCGTGATCCACCCGTCTCGGCCTCCCAAAGTGCTGGGATTACAGGCTTGAGCCACCGCGCCCGGCCCCATCTAATATTTTTTATTTCATTTCCTTTTATTGTATTTTTAATTTCCATAAATCTTGTCTTCAGTGTCTCTGATTCTTAAAGTTCTGTTCTGCTTCTCAGAATTATATTTTTCTAACTCTCTGCATTTTGGTTCTTCTATTTTATGCTGTTGGTATTTTTCAAGTATTTGATGATTCTCGGGGAGACGTTCATATCTATGAGTGAAGGACTAGATTTATTAGTACAGAGAATTAGCATGGATTTCCTTTGCAGTTCTTACGGGGCACTATTATTTTTGAAGTGTGTTCAATTTGTCAGTCGCTTTTCTTCTGTACGTCAGAGAATTGAGTTGAGTCTTTATGCTGTGGAGTTTGTAATAGCTAACAGCCAGAGTGAAGCTGCAGATAAAGAAAAATTCATGTACTTTTTCATTCAGTTGGTTTTTCAAAAAATGAATATATCTGCTATATGCCAAGCACTGGTCTATGCCCTGGAGATGCAACAATGGACTGGTGGATTATAAGATAATCAACTAGAATAGGAAATACAGGAAGGAAGAGGAGCAAGTTTTGGAAGAAGGTGATGGTGAGAAATCAGAGTTAAATCCTGTCTTTCAGAGGATTTTGGATATGATAAGTTTTACGTTCTGAGGGGATATCTAAATTGAGATGTGTCCAGTGTGGTTGGATATAGAAATCTGAAACTCAAGTGTTTTGGAGTAGAGATGTACATTCTGGCGTCAACAACATAAAGGTGGTAATTGAAGCCATTAGATTGGTTGACATTACCCTGCAATGAGCTGAGGATGGAATCCTGGAAAAAAGAGTTTTTTACTTTTTTTTTTTTTTTTTAAAGAGACAAGGTTGCCTAGGCTGGAGTACAGTGGGGTGATCATATCTTACTGTAACCTCCAACTTCTGGACTCAAGTGATCCTCCTGCCTCTGCCGCCTGAGTAGCTGGGACTACAGGTGCATGCCACCATGCCTGGCTAAATTTATTTTGTGGAAATTAAGTCTCATTATGTTGCCCAGGGTGGTCTCAAGCTCCTGGCCTCAAGTGACCCTCCTGCTTCAGCTTCCCAGAGTGCTGGGATTACAGGTGTGAGCCATGAAAAAGCAATTTTGAAGGACTGAGCAGAAGAAGAGAACCCATAGAGGGAGATACGGAGGAGGTAAAACAGGAGAGCTCAGGGTCACAGGGGGAATGGAATGTTTCTTAATCTGTCCAGTTGGTTGAAAGAGCTCATTTGGTATTACTGACTCACTTGGGATAACCATACTATTGTTACTAGTAGATGTGGTTGTTCACAAAACAGCCATTCTTTTTTTAATTTTTTAAATTATACTTTGAGTTCTAGGGTACATGTGCACAACGTGCAGTTTTCTTACATATGTATACATGTGCCACATTGGTGTGCTGCACCCATTAACTTGTCATTTACATTAGGTATATCTCCTAATGCTATCCTTCTCCTCTCCCCCCTCCACACAATAGGCCCCGGTGTGTGATGTTCCCTTTCCTGTGTCCAAGTGATCTCATTGTTCAATTCCCACCTATGAGTGAGAACATGTGGTGTTTGGTTTTCTATTCTTGTGATAGTTTGCTGAGAATGATGGTTTCCAGCTGCATCCATGTCCCTACAAAGGACATGAACTCATCGTTTTTTATGGCTGCATAGTATTCCATGGTGTATATGTGCCACATTTTCTTAATCCAGTTTGTCACTGATGGACATTTGGGTTGATTCCAAGTCTTTGCTATTGTGAATAGTGCTGCAATAAACATACGTGTGCATGTGTCTTTATAGCAGCATGATTTATAATCCTTTGGGTATATCCCCAGTAATGGGATGGCTGGGTCGAATGGTATTTCTAGTTCTAGATCCTTGAGGAATTGCCACACTGTTTTCCTCAATAGTTGAACTAGTTTACAGTCCCACCAAGAGCGTAAAAGTGTTCCTATTTCTCCACATCCTCTCCAGCACCTGTTGTTTCCTGATTTTTTAATGATTGCCATTCTAACTGGTGTGAGATGGTATCTCATTGTGGTTTTGATTTGCATTTCTCTGATGGCGAGTGATGATGAGCGTTGTTTTCATGTGTCTGTTGGCTGTATGAATGTCTTCTTTTGAGAAGTGTCTGTTCATATCCTTTGCCCACTTTTTGATGGGGTTGTTTTTTTCTTGTAAATTTGATTGAGTTCTTTATAGGTTCTGGATATTAGCCCTTTGTCAGATGAGTAGTTTGCAAAAATTTTCTCCCATTCTGAAGGTTGCCTTTTCACTCTGATGGTAGTTTCTTTTGCTGTGCAGAAGCTCTTTAGTTTAATTAGATCCCATTTGTCAATTTTGGCTTTTGTTGCTGTTGCTTTTGATGTTTTAGACATGAAGTCCTTGCCCATGCCTATGTCCTGAATGGTATTGCCTAGGTTTTCTTCTAGAGTTTTTATGGTTTTAGGTCTAACATTTAAGTCTCTAATCCATCTTGAATTAATTTTCATATAAGGAGTAAGGAAAGGATCCAGTTTCAGCTTTCTACTCATGGCTAGCCAATTTTCCTAGCACCATTTATTAAATAGGGAATCCTTTCCCCATTTCTTGTTTTTGTCAGGTTTGTCAAAGATCAGATGGCTGTAGATGTGTGGTATTATTTCTGAGGGCTCTGTTCTGTTCCATTGGTCTGTATCTCTGTTTTGGTACCAGTACCATGCTGTTTTGGTTACTGTAGCCTTGTAGTATAGTTTGAAGTCAAGTAGCGTGATGCCTCCAGCTTTGTTCTTTTGGCTTAGGATTGTCTTGGCAATGTGGGATCTTTTTTGGTTCCATATGAACTTTAAAGCAGTTTTTTCCAATTCTGTGAAGAAAGTCATTGGTAGCTTAATGGGGATGGCATTGAATCTATAAATTACCTTGGGCAGTATGGCCATTTTCACAATATTGATTCTTCCTATCCATGAGCATGATATGTTCTTCCATTTGTTTGTGTCCTCTTTTATTTCACTGAGCAGTGGTTTGTAGTTCTCCTTGAAGAGGTCCTTTACATCCCTTGTAAGTTGGATTCCTAGGTATTTTATTCTCTTTGAAGCTATTGTGAATGGGAGTTCATTCATGATTTGGCTCTCTGTTTGTCTGTTACTGGTGTATAAGAATGCTTGTGATTTTTGCACGTTGATTTTGTATCCTGAGACTTTGCTGAAGTTGCTTATCAGCTTAAGGAGATTTTGGGCTGAGACAGTGGGGTTTTCTATATATACAATCATGTCATCTGCAAACAGGGACACTTTGACTTCTTCTTTTCCTAACTGAATACCCTTTATTTCTTTCTCTTGCCTGATTGCCCCAGCCAGAACTTCCAACACTATGTTGAATAGGAGTGGTGAGAGAGGGCATCCCTGTCTTGTGCCACATTTCAAAGGGAATGCTTTCAGGTTTTGCCCATTCAGTATGATATTGGCTGTGGGTTTGTCATAAATAGCTCTTATTATTTTGAGGTACATTCCATCAATACCGAATTTATTGAGAGTTTTTAGCATGAAGGGCTGTTGAATTTTGTCAAAGGCCTTTTCTGCATCTATTGAGATAATCATGTGGTTTTTGTCTTTGGTTCTGTTTATATGCTGGATTATGTTTATTGATTTGCCTATGTTGAACCAGCCTTGCATCCCAGGGATGAAGCTCACTTGATCATGGTGGATAAGCTTTTTGACCTGCTGCTGGATTCGGTTTGCCAGTATTTTATTGAGGATTTTTGCATCGATGTTCATCAGGGATATTGGTCTAAAATTCTCTTTTTTTGTTGTATCTGTGTCAAGGTTTGGTATCAGGATGATGTTGGCCTCGTAAAATGAGTTAGGGAGGATTCCCTCTTTTTCTATTGATTGGAATACTTTCAGAAGGAATGGTACCAACTCCTCCTTGTACCTCTGGTAGAATTCGGCTGTGAATCCGTCTGGTCCTGGACTTTTTTTGGTTGGTAGGCTATTAATTATTGCCTTAATTTCAGAGCCTGCTATTGGTCTATTCAAGGATTCAGCTTCTTCCTGTTTTAGTCTTGGGAGAGTGTAAGTGTCCAGGAAAGTATCCATTTCTTCTAGGTTTTCTAGTTTATTTGCGTAGAGGTGTTTATAGTATTCTCTGATGGTAGTTTGTGTTTCTGTGGGGTTGGTGGTGATGTCCCCTTTATCATTTTTTATTGTGTCTATTTGATTCTTCTCTCTTTTCTTCTTTATTAGTCTTGCTAGCAGTCTATCAATTTTGTTGATCTTTTCAAAAAACTAGCTCCTGTATTCATTGATTTTTTGGAGGGTTTTTTGTGTCTGTATCTCCTTCAGTTCTGCTCTGATCTTAGTTATTTCTTGCCTTCTGCTAGTTTTTGAATGTGTTTGCTCTTGCTTCTCTAGTTCTTTTAATTGTAATGTTAGGGCTTCAATTTTAGATCTTTCCTGCTTTCTCTTGTAGGCATTTAGTGCTATAAATTTCCCTCTACACACTCTTTAAATGTGTCCCAGAGATTCTGGTATGTTGTATCTTTGTTCTTGTTGGTTTCAAAGAACATCTTTATTTCTGCCTTCATTTCGTTATGTACCCAGTAGTCATTCAGGAGCAGGTTGTTCAGTTTCCATGTAGTTGAACGATTTTGACTGAGTTTCTTAGTCCTGAGTTCTAGTTTGATTGCACTGTGGTCTGAGAGACAGTTTGTTATAATTTCTGTTCTTTTACATTTGCTGAGGAGTGCTTTACTTCCAACTATGTGGTCAGTTTTGGAATAAGTGCGATGTGGTGCTGAGAAGAATGTATATTCTGTTGATTTGGGGTGGAGAGTTCTGTAGATGTCTATCAGGTCCGCTTGGTGCAGAGTTGAGTTCAATTCCTGGATATCCTTGTTAACTTTCTGTCTCGTTGATCTGTCTAATGTTGACAGTGGGGTGTTAAAGTCTCCCATTATTATTGTATGGGAGTCTAAGTCTCTTTGTAAGTCTCTAAGGACTTGCTTTATGAATCTGGGTGCTTCTGTATTGGGTGCATATATATTTAGGATAGTTAGCTCTTCCTGATGAATTGATCCCTTTACCATTACGTAATGGCCTTCTTTGTCTCTTTTGATCTTTGATGGTTTAAAGTCTTTTATCAGAGACTAGGATTGCAACCCCTGCTTTTTTTTGTTTTCCATTTGCTTGGTAGATCTTCCTCCATCCCTTTATTTTGAGCCTATGTATGTCTCTGCATGTGAGGTGGGTCTCCTGAATACAGCAAACTGATGGGTCTTGACTCTTTATCCAATTTGCCAGTCTGTGTCTTTTAATTGGAGCATTTAGTCCATTTACATTTAAGGGTAATACTGTTATGTGTGAACTTGATCTTGTCATTATGATATTAGTTGGTTATTTTGCTTGTTTGTTGATGCAGTTTCTTCCTAGCATCGATGGACTTTACATTTTGGCCTGTTTTTGCAATGGCTGGTACCGGTTGTTCCTTTCCATGTTCAGTGCTTCCTTCAGGATCTCTTGAAGGGCAGGCCCAGTGGTGAGAAGATCTCTGAGCATTTGCTTGTCTGTAAAGAATTTTATTTCTCCTTCACTTATGAAACTTAGTTAAGCTGGATATGAAATTCTGGGTTTAAAATTCTTTTCTTTAAGAATGTTGAATATTGGCCCCCACTCTCTTCTGGCTTGTAGAGTTTCTGCCAAGAGATCTGTTAGTCTGATGGGCTTCCCTTTGTGGGTAACCCGACCTTTCTCTCTGGCTGCCCTTAACATTTTTTCCTTCATTTCAACTTTGGTGAATCTGACAATTATGTGTCTTGGAGTTGCTCTTCTTGAGGAGTATCTTTGTGGCATTCTTGTATTTCCTGAATTTGAATGTTGGCCTGCCTTACTAGGTTGAGAAGTTCTCCTGGATGATATCCTGCAAAGTGTTTTCCAAGTTGGTTCCATTTTCCCTGTCACTTTCAGGCACACCAATCAGACATAGATTTGATCTTTTCACATAATCCCGTATTTCTTGGAGGCTTTGTTCATTTCTTTTTAGTCTTTTTTCTCTACACTTCTCTTCTTGCTTCGTTTCATTCATTTGATCTTCAATCACTGATACTCTTTCTTCCAGTTGATCGAGTTGGTTACTGAAGCTTATGCATTTGTCACGTAGTTCTCATGTTATGGTTTTCATCTCTATCAGTTATTTTAAGGACTTCTCTACATTGGTTATTCTAGTTAGCCATTCATCAAATCTTTTTTCAAGGTTTTTAGTTTCTTTGTGCTGGGTTCGTAGTTCCTCCTTTATCTCTGAGAAGTTTGATCGACTGAAGCCTTCTTCTTTCAACATGTCAAAGTCATTCTCTGTCCAGCTTTATTCCGTTGCTGGCGATGAGCTGCGTTCTTTGGAGGCGGAGATGCGCTCTGATTTTTTGAATTTCCAGCTTTTCTGCACTGCTTTTCTCCATCTTTGTGGTTTTATCTGCCTTTGGTCTTTGATGATGGTGACATACTGATGGGGTTTTGGTGTGGGTGTCCTTTCTGTTTGTTAGTTTTCCTTCTAACAGTCAGGATCCTCAGCTGCAGGTCTGTTGGAGTTTGCTTGAGGTCCACTCCAGGCCCTGTTTGCCTGGGTATCAGCAGCGGAGGCTGCAGAAGATAGAATATTGCTGAACATCGAGTGTTGCTGTCTGATTCTTGCTCTGGAAGTTCGTCACAGGGGTGTACCCTGCCTTGTGAGGTGTGAGGTGTCAGTCTGCACCTAGTGGGGGATGTCTCCCAGTTAGGCTACTCAGGGGTCAGTGACCCACTTGAGCAGGCAGTCTGTCCATTCTCAGATCTCAACCTCTGTGCCTGGAGATCCACTGCTCTCTTCAAAGCTGTCAGATGGGGGCATTTACCTCTGCCAAGGTTTCTGCTGCTTTCTGTTTAGCTATCTTTTTTTTTTTTGAGATGGAGTCTCATTCTGTCACCCAGACTAGAGTGCAGTGGCTCAATCTTGGCTCATTGCAACCACTGCCCCCTGGGTTCAAGTGATTCTCTTCCCTCAGCCTCCTGAGTAGCTGGGATTTATAGGCACCCGCCACCATGCCCAGCTAATTTTGGATTTTTAGTAGAGATGGGGTTTCACCATGTTGGTCAGGCTGGTCTTGAACTCCTGACATCATGATCTGCCCACCTCAGCCTCCCTAAATGCTGGGATTACAGGTGTGAGCCACTGCCTCTTTTTTTTTTTTTTTTTTTGACAATTTTAAATTTTTGTTTAAAATTTTCCCCATCATGGCCTTTTTCTTTTCTTTTTAGAATATTTTAATGATTTTTAATTTTATTTTTATTAACAGCCCTTCTCTACCCTACATATTTCATAAATACCTGTAGAAAACCTTATAGTAGCTGGAACATGGTGGCTCATACCTGTAATAACAGCACTTTGGGATGCTGAGCGGGGAGGATCACTTGAGCCCAGGAGTCTGAGACCAGTCTGGGCAACATAAAGACCCAGTCTCTAGAAAAAAATAATAATAAAATAAAATAAAAATGAGTGGTCGTGTGCACCTGTAGTCCTGGCTATTCTAGAGGCTGAGGTAGTAGGATCATGTTAGCCCAGGAGATTGAGGCTGCAGTGATGCAGTGAACTGTGATTGTATCACTGCACTTCAGCATGGGAAGCAGAGCAAGACCCTGTCTCAAAAAACAAAACAAAACAAAAAAACCTTGTAGCCCTACTTTCTTGGACTCATCAGGGTGTTCCACAGTCTTGCTGCAACAGGGGAACAGTAATTCTTTCTGCCATTATCTTATTTGACTTTTGGAACAGCTCTGTTAAGTAGGGAGAATTTCCCCCATTGACAAGTGAGGAAGCTAAGGCTTTGGAAGATGGAATGTCTTGCTGAAGGGTAGGAAGTTGCTACAGTGAGGTAGTTGCTAAGCCAGAACTGGAATTCAGACCTGTATCTAGGATGATGTAAGATTCTTCGTCTTAAGACTGTGATCTTTCCAGTGTACCAACTGCCTTTGCAGGATGTCTGCTGGATTCCCTCACCTCCTGAAAGATAGGATTTGACTCTGATTTGTTCTGTTGCCCTTTCCAAATTTCTTTTACAGTTTGTTAAAAGTATATTGCTGCCTTCTCAACTATCTATGTCAAAGATTTTAAAAGGTCAGAGGTTAGCCTTCAGGACATCTACTTATTTACTTACTTGCCTTGACAATTCCTACTGCAGAGCAGGACATTTAAAGGACAAGAAAGGCTTTATTTCTGCCTTGTCTCTCTCCATGTATGCATTCTTATAGCATGACAAAGATGGAAGTATACAAGTTTTGGAGGCAGGCCTGAGTTCAAATCCTAATGTTCTATAATATGGACATGATTTGTGATTGAATAAAAAAATTTTTTTAAATGTGAGGCGTTTGTGAGATAATTTGAAATTTTAACCTAATTGAATATCTAATATCAAGCAGTCAGTAATTTTTTTTGAGTATGATGATGTGGGTAGGTTTATAAAAAGGCCTTATCTTTTAGAAATACATACGGAAACATTTGTGGATAAAACGTTGGGCTATGTGTTATTTGCTTACAAAAGTTGTGGGAGTACATGGAGTGTGGATTGGGTGGTTGTTGGGACAGGATGATGAGTATGTGATTCTGTCTGCACTTATATATGATTGAAATTCTCCCTAGTATATAGAACTAAACAAGAAAAAAAATCCCACTGTTGGTACTATCTGTGTTGTTAGGTAATCTACTCAACCTTTCTGAGCTTCAATTTCCTTATCTGTAAAATTGGAAAAATTATAACTATGTTGCAGGCTTGCTGAAAATTAAAGTAACATATATGAAAATATCTGGCATAAAGCCTGACTTTAGTAGGTGCTCAACCAATGGTTGCTGTTTTGTTGCTGTTACTGTTTTAGGAGACTTGGAAAACATTAAATCAGTTGTTATCTCTGAGCCTGGGGTCCATGTTTCCTCAGACAGGGACACATCTCCACTACTAATAGGGTAGTTCTTACTATGTTTCCCAAGAGCATTTTCCTTACCCTTGCTTTCTCCTTCTCCAAAGCTACCTTAAATAAGGGGAGATTTATTATAAAGGAATTTGAGAGTCCATAAAACAGTATCAAGAGATGTAGGTTGGTCTTTTAGTGAAGCAGAACTGGAATGCTTCAACAACCAAGGTGGCTACTCTGCCTTTTCTGCTTCATCTTCTCTTTCTGTAGATCAAAGGTTGGCAAACTTTTTGTAAAGGGCCAGCTAATAAATATTTTAATTTGTATAGCTTCATACAGACTCTGTTGCAACGACTTAACTCTGCAGTTCTAATGCAAAAGAGCCATACAAAAACAATAGTTGTGACTGTGTTCCAATGAATCTGTACTTTATAAGAAAGGGCAGGGAATGCATTTGGCCCATGGACCATAGTTTTCCCATGTCAGCTCTAGACTTCTGCAGATGGCTCCAATTACATGTATTCCATTATAGCAGACTCCAGGTGGCGCTCAGTCCTCAAGTCCACATCACCTGGTAAATTTAGTACTTGTAACTAACTAGCTCTCTTCCAATTCCAGATTCCTAGGGGAAAGGACTTCAATTGAGTCAGGTGTCACTATCCACCGGTGCTGACTTAAGGGTGGAAATGTGTGGCTAGCAGCCCTCTCAGCAGGGGCTGTGGGTAGTCTCTTCGGAGAAGGAGGAGCCAAGGGTATGGGTGATGGGCAACTCTTAGAGATAAAAGGTATGGGGATGGCCTCGGTATGTGCCCCAGGGTGCCCCATAGATCCAGGAAGATCACCTGTTTATTCTGCTTTTATTTCTTATAATCTATATTTTTTTATATTAAGGAACTCATTTTTGACAATTAAATATATTTGAGTATGAACTCTAATAAAAAGCTGACTGTAATGCATGGTTTAAAGTTTAAACCTTGTCAAGCAATAACAATCTCTAGATGTCTGTTGTTTCACTCTAATACTTACTGTGGAATTGCACCTGAGTTGTTTTCCTTTTTTTTAATGTGCCTAGGAGATCAGCCATAACCTAGGAGTTTGCTACATTTACCTGAAGCAGTTCAACAAGGTAATTTACAGAAGTGGTGATGGATTTCACTGAGGGTGCACTTGTTGTTGCAGAAGTTGTTACCTTGCTCATTTGTATTATCCCTAGTGCTTGCAGAGGTTTTTGGAACTGAAAATTGAAAGTACCTTTATACATTTTTTTCTGTTTTAATTCTCACTTGTCCTTATTCATCTGTTGTTTTCTGCTTTTAATAAGAACATGGAAAGTTCTAGAAATGTGAGGGAAAGACAGTTTTTCTCCTTTCTTCTTTTTCTCTACCTCCAGTTAAATTTCCCAGTTTAGAAACAGATGCTTAATAAAACATAAATATCAAAAAATGGACCCTTAAGTCTTAAAGGTGTAATCATGACCATGTGAGCTATCTCCATGCCCTGACAGCAACTTAGTTTTTAGGGTCATTGAAAATAAATTTTAAATTTTAAGTGGATCTGATTTCTGAGTTTTCAGGGTTTTTTTAGTTATTTTCCATGATGAGAATTTATATTTCACTGTGATTAAGCTATAGGCTCCTATATCAGAGAAGACAATTTGAGCTTACCTCAAATTTGATACTCAGGTAAGAAAGAGTATATATCATTAGGAGTAGACAAAACTATTGAGAGCTCTAAAACTTAGTGATGAGAGCTTTGGGTAGTTTCCTTCATAGAGCTCACAGTTAGTGATTGTGAAGTTTTATTCTCTTTTCTTCAATGCCACCACGACTGAGAATCTGAATTGGTTAGTACCCATTTGACAATGTTTAGTTTGTGTCAATTTGCAGACTGGTGTAACCTGTATCCCACACTGGTGTGAAAAAAAATATGCATATTAGCATTTGTAACTTTTCTCCTGAGATGATAATATATGTACATAAAATACATTTAGTGGGCCCTTAGGTTTTGTAGATGGATCTATAGTTTTATATACTTGGTTAGGAGATTTTTCTCTTCAGAGATGATTTCAAACAGGCACATTTCTATTCACAGGGTCAGGGGAGAAGAAGGATTAGTCTTTCGTTGGATCTGTGCTGAGAAGAAATATATTTAGATTTTACTGTACAGCTAACAGGCTAGGCAAATACAGTACCTGGCATTTATATAAATACTTGTTGAATCAGTGAATGACTAAACAAAGCCCTTTTGTTTACTAGGAGAAGGTAAGCTCCTCCAGAGCAAGGAGTTGGTTTTATTAACTCAAATATATCTAGTATCTAGAACAGCAAGCAGTTGGGTGAATAAATGAGAACAATCTATTTATTCACTTATCATCACATTAGTGGGGAAATCGGGGCCCACCATAGGGAAGGTTGTGCACTTGGTCAGTGTTACAGCTGGGATTTAGTTTAGTGTAGTACTCTACACTGTACTATGATGGCCCTTTTGACTTATGAAGTATGAGTCATAGGTGTGAATATCAGGCAGAAAACATTCAGAAAGGTTAATCATCTTGTATAAATTCTTCCAAGTGGCTCCAGAAGCAGATATCCCATGTTGCCAGCTGTCTTTTCAATAAGGACAGTTTCGGTATGTTTTGGTCTTTGGGTAGTGGGGGCTGTTTGCTGAAATGTGATATTCCTATGTCAATGCAGCAGAAACTATCTTTACATTAACCATAAAAAGGTAGAGTTCATTCAGTGGTAGTGATTTGGTTTCTTTACTTTGTCAAACTTGTCAGGCACAAGACCAGTTGCACAATGCCCTGAATCTTAATAGGCATGATCTGACTTATATAATGCTGGGGAAGATCCACTTGCTGGAGGGAGACTTGGACAAGGCCATTGAAATCTACAAGAAAGCAGTGGAGTAAGTGTATCTGTTTCCTTTAGAAATGAGAAGCTAAAAAAAAAAAAAATTGAGTGGATATGTGAACTCCCAAGCCTAAAAGAGTGAATGTGTTTGATTAATTACTTACTGTATGAGTTAAAGGTTAAGCTGAAGTTTAAGAGCTCCCAATGGCTTCAATAAGGTAGACTGTTTCTTTCTTACCTTTAAGGATGGCTGCTGCTTTAGGTTAGCTGGGCAGCTCTGTTCTATAAGGTCAGCCAGGGATCCAGGTTTCTTCCTTATTAACTCACCATTCCTTAGATTGTTGTCTTTACCTGCATGGTTGTTGCTGAATGTAACATCCACATCCAGGCCGTGGTGGAAGGAGATGGTATGGGAAGCTAAGTATGGAATAAGCATCTGGCAATATATATATATTTTGAGACAGGATCTTACTCCGTCACTCAGGCTGGAGTGCAGTGGAGAATACAGCTCACTGCAGCCTCAACCTCTTGGGCTCAAGTGATCTTCCTACCTCAGCCTCCCAAGTAGTTGGGACTACAGGCATGTGCCACCATGCCCAGCTAATTTTTAAAAAACTTTTTTTGTGTTGACAAGGTCTCGCTAAGTTGCCCAGGCTGGTCTTAAACTTCTGGGATCGAGCGCTCCTCTTGCCTCAGCCTTTTCCAAAGTGCTGGGATTACAGGTGTGAGCCACTGCACCTGTCCTTGGTAATAAGTTTTAAATGACCCAGAAATTGCACACATCGTTCCTGCTTACATTCCATGGTTCAAAACTAGGAGATATTTGCAAGGGAAGTGGGCAGACATGCACTCAAGAAGAAGGAAATAACAGATTTAGGAGTTGGCTGACAGTCTGCCATTTTGGTATCATATGTTAACAACAGGTCTTCTGTTTTCAGAGATATTATTAGGGACAGAAATCTCCTGATTGATTTTAAAAAAAAAGAAGAAAAGAAACATTTAGCCTTATTAGCATGAGACCGGTATCTTTTCCCCCCTTCCCCCTGTTCCCTTCCCCCTTTTCCCTTCCCCCTTTTCCCTTCCCCCTTTTCCCTTCCCCCTTTTCCCTTTTCCCTTCCCCCTTTTCCCTTTTCCCTTCCCCCTTTTCCCTTTCCCCTTTTCCCTTCCCCTTCGCCCTTTTCCCTTCCCCTTCGCCCTTTTCCCTTCCCCTTCGCCCTTTTCCCTTCCCCTTCCCCCTTTTCTCTTCCCCTTCCCCCTTTTCCCTTCCCCCTTTTCCCTTCCCCTTCTCCCTTTTTTCCCTTCCCCCTTTTTTCCCTTCCCCCTTTTTTCTCTTCTCCCTTTTCCCTTCCCCCTTTTTCTCCCTCCCTCCCTACTTTTCTCTTTTCTTTTCTTTTTTCTTTTCTTCCTTTCCCTCCTTCCCTTTCCTCTTCTTTCTTTGTTTCTTTCTTTTTTCTTTTTCTTTCCCCCTTCCCTCCCCTCCCCTCCCCTCCTCTCTCCTCCCCTCCCCTCCTCTCTCCTCCCCTCCCCTCCTCTCTCCTCCCCTCCCCTCCTCTCTCCTCCCCTCCCCTCCTCTCTCCTCCCCTCCCCTCCTCTCTCCTCCCCTCCCCTCCCCTCTCCTCCCCTCCCCTCTCCTCCCCTCTCCTCCCCTCCCCTCCTCTCTCCTCCTCTCTCCTCCCCTCCCCTTCTCTCTCCTCTCTCCTCCCTTCCCCTCCTCTCTCCTCCCCTCCCCTCCCCTCCTCTCTCCTCCCCTGCCCTCCTCTCTATTTCAACACAGTTTCACTCTGTCACCCAGGCTTGAGTGCAATGGTGCGATCTTGGCTCACTGCAACCTCTGCCTCCTGGGTTCAAGCGATTCTCATGCCTCAGCCTCCTGAGTAGCTGGGACTACAGGAGCGCATCACCACGCCCAGCTAATTTTTGCATTTTTAGCAGAGACAGGGTTTCACCATGTTGGTTGGGCTGGTCTTGAACTCCTGGCCTCAAGTGATCTGCCTACCTTGGCCTCCCATAGTGCTGGGATTGCAGGCATGAGCCACTGTGCCCGGCCTTGTGTTGTTTCTTTAAATGGAATAGCTGTAGCAAAATGCTTTGTCTCATTTGTTTGGTCACTTAATAGAATGTCTGGTCTGTGGTTCAAGGCTTATTATTCCTAATAATTAGATTCTGAACTAAACTTAGATTTCTGTTAATTTATTAATCATCTTTATCTTCTACCATGGTAGTAAATTTCCTGATTATGTGAGTCACAACACTGCTTTCTGAATTTTCTTTGACCATATTTTGTGTCTAAAACAGAAAAATCACTTGGTTTGTTAAGCTACAGAAGAGACTTTTGTCATCAAGAGGTTATATATATGGGCAAGTAGTAAGGAGCCATGTAACATGTTAAGTGCCTCTGTGGTGCTAGGTAGTAGCACTGATCCCTGACTCCTGCCTTCTAGGGGTTGGCTCTTTGAGATTAGCATACATAAATCCCAAGGGGAACGTTCTTCCAGTAACCGATCAAGGACTTCAGTCACTAAATTTCCCAAGGGAGAAATATGGACAGCTAAAATTTGAAGCCTTACTGAGAAGATAGAGACCATAGTTCATGACCTACAGCTTTGAAGAGAGAGTAGTCATGTTGTAGTGGGAAAGCCGATATTGCTAAAATTACAGAAGCTACCTGGCTTTGGGGAGGGAAGTGATCAAAACGAATGTTTATTATGGCAGAAAGTGAAAGGCAGATTCCCAGTTGAATTGAGAAAGCTCTGTTTGGTCAGCTCAGGCCTCCCCTGGCTGGGGCTTTGCATCTTCTGGTTCAGGTCTTCCTATAGGTAACCAGTGCCCTATGTCATTCCTTAGAAGCAGAAGACATTGTTCATAGCCCTTTGGTGTTTTACTCTTGAAACTGTCTGATGATCCTTTAGTCAGATCATCTCAACTCAGTGTTGCCTTAGTTTTGTGACAGAGACAAATATTAGTGAGGGATTGAGCAGACAGATAATACTTTATGTACATCAGTGTTTACTCCCAAAGGTCAGTAGCACCTTCTTTCCTAGGATTGGTATGTATCGTCCTTCTTTGGTTTAGTTTGGCTACTTGGTATATCTCTTTGTTTAAGTGGAGAGAACAGCATTAGGGGCCTTGGGATCCTAAATTACATAGAAAAGTATGCTGCCTGGCATTGTGAGCACAATGAGAATAGAAAAAAAAAATCCCACAAGAAAGGACTGGTGAAACTATGTGTGTTCTAGACTGACTTGGTTTATAAAGCATTGTTCTTTAATTTTATCAGTGTGACCGAGACAGTCATGCAGAACATTCCATAGGTTCTTTCTTAGGACTTTTACCCTAAGAAAGGAATCTGAATTCTAAGCCCCATTTTTCTTGCTGAGCAGTTCTCCCTATCACCAGGGTTGAGATGACCTACTTTTGATGGCAGTTCCCAAACTGCCTTCAGGTATTTCCTTGGGGAGGAAGAAGCTCAGTGGGGTCTGTTAAGTATTGCACGAGGGCATATTACCATGCATGTGTCTCCATGTTTCTCATCTACATCTTGTTTCCCTCTGAGCATCTCTATGTTGCAGGTTCTCACCAGAAAATACAGAGCTTCTTACAACTTTAGGATTACTCTACTTACAGGTAATGAAAACTCTTTACTCATTCATGCATTGATATTAGAAATGCTTTTGGGTTTGTTTGTATGGTGGTTTTCCTGCATTCTGATATTTATTTTACTAAAGGTCATATAAAGTTCATGAACCACACTCTCTATTTGGTACTCTTTGCTAAAGGAATTAATTTTCTGCATTTAAATTGGAAGCAATTCTATTTTAGCCTAGTTCAATTACAATTCTTATATAGGCTGGGTGTGGTCTCATGCCTGTAATACCAGCACTTTGGGAGGCTGAGGCTGGTGGATCAATTGAGCCCAGGAGTTGGAGACCAGCCAATGAGACCCTGTCTCTACAAAAAATACAAAAATTAGCCAGGCATGGTGGCATGCGTCTCTAGTCCCAGCTACTTGGGAGGCTGCGATGGAAAGATTGCTTGAACTCAGAAGGCAGAGGTTGCAGTGAGCTGAGATTGAGCCACTGCACTCCAGCCTGGGTGACAGAGCCAGATCCTGTCTCAAATTCTTATGCCATCCAGGAAAGAGCATATATGAGAAATAACTCTGGTCTTGGAGGCTGTTATTTTGTTGTGAGGAGAGAAACGGATACAAGTGAGCACTTCTTAGGGCTTTGGGGCAAAGCCATTTCTTTTGATCTTTCTTCCCAGCCAGGGTCTTACTGGAAAGAGAGAAGGCAAAGTATACTTTATCTAGAATAAGAAGTTTTCTGTCCCCTCCACATTCCTGAATGTGAATGGGATTCTTTTAGCTCCATTGATTCTCTGACTGAGGACCCAGGGCCCAGGTATCCAAAGGGCTTTTCCCCCTTCCCCAATACACACATTTGCCAAGTTCTTTGTTCAGCTGATTCTACCTCCAGCCCTGCCTCTATGGTGGCCTTTATGTCTATTTCATTTTTCTCTAAAAGGAATCAGGAGCTTAACCCTGGGTCTTCCTGGGCTTTGGCTTGGGAGGTAGGCTCCACAGGAGATGAGGATACCCAGCTCATTTCCTACCAAGAGGCATTAATGTGGAACAGTACTAGTGTGGCAGAAATGGTTCTTATCAAGTAGATACTTTGACCTTATCAGGGGACAGATGAACACAAATAGAAGGAAAACCAAGACTGTGGGGATTTTAGTTTTCTTTCTTTATTATCTGGTAACTGTAGCTGCTTTTTTTTTTTTTTTTTCTTTTTTGTCAGGAGAACTCAAAAAAGAAGCCAGAGCATTTCTGTTCTGGGTGAGGTTGGCCACCGGGTTTTTTTTTTTTTTTTTTTTTTTTTTGAGATGGAGTTTCACTCTTTTTGCCTAGGCTGGAGTACAATGGCATGATTTCAGCTCACTGCAACCTCTGCCTCCTGGGTTCAAGCGATTCTCCTGCCTCAGCCTCCTGAGTAGCTGGGATTACAGGCATGTGTCACCATGCCCGGGTAATTTTGTATTTTTAATAGAGATGGGGTTTCTCCATGTTGGTCAGGCTGGTCTCGAACTCCTGACCTCAAGTGATCCACCCACCTCAGCCTCCCAAAGTGCTGGGATTATAGGCTTGAGCCACCACGCCTGGTCTGGCCAGACTCTTAACTGCCATCTCCTTGCTGATGTAAATTGTCTTGTTTGCTTTTTTTTCCAAGCTCGGCATTTACCAGAAGGCATTTGAACATCTTGGCAATGCACTGACTTATGACCCTACCAACTACAAGGTACTACAGACTGTGAAGGCTCTGGCCTTCAGATAGATGGTCCCACTGCTCCTAGAGGTGATCTGACCCTGGAAAGCAAAGGAATAGCTTCTTAAATTTGGATACCTGAGAAATAGAAAAAATACAAATATAAGGTGGTTCTTCTTATTTGAAAGTATTGTCAAGTATGCTCTACTTATCTTCTAAAAGTGCACATTTGTTACAATAGACGTGTAACCCCTGCAGAAAGCAGAATCATAGTGCTAGTAAAGCTTGTGTGTTAGGAAATTAGCAATGCCTCCACAACTATTGTCAAAAATAAATCTGCTGGGCATGGTGGCTTATGCCTGTAATCCCAGCACTTTGGAATGCTGAGGCAGGAGGATCGCTTGAGGCCAGGAGTTCAAGACCAGGCTTGGCAACGTAGTGAGACCCCCATCTCTACAAAAAAAAATTATTATTCAGGCATGGTGGCACACACCTGTAGTCCTAGATACTCAGAAGTTGGAAGAGGGAAGATCACTTGAGCCCAGGAGTTTGAGGATACAGTAGGCTATGATGGCACCACTGTACTCCAGCCTGCGTGACAGAGTGAGACCCTGTCTCTAAAAGGCAACAATAATCATGTTGAAATGACTTCTAGAATCTTAATGATTTGATATTACAACTTTTGTCTAGATGTGACTTGGGGAATGAGAAGGAATAGCATCAAATGGATGAGTATCATTGAGGAGATGCAGCAAGACAAGCTGTTTATAGAAGGATACAAACAGAGTTCTGATTTAGGAAGTAATATTAGCCTCTCAGCTCCCACCTTGATACCTTTCCTTAGAGAAATGAAAGGGCTGGGCCGACGAAGCCTAAAGCTGACTCACCCTCTGTTCTATGGTAGAAAGAAATATACCTTAAGTAGCCACGTACAGGTGTATTTCAGGTGTCTAGAATACTTGGTGTACCGGGCTGCAGAGAACAGATTAAAGGAAGTTAAAATTAATCAAAAGGTTCTGGTATTCATTCTGAAATACTGACTTTCCTGGCTAGAAGTAGGAAACAGATGGGTAAAGCAAGTAAAATTTTATCTTTTTTTTTTCTTTTTGTTTTTTTGTGCTGTGCCAGAGAGAGCCACAGTGTAGGGTGCAAGGGCATTCCTCAGGAACATTTGTCCCAATAGCTTGGATATATTATTTATGTCCCTGGAAGAAATTTTTCAGTCCCATCTGTGCTGATGGGCCTGCTGAGTATAGACTCAGGAAGGCTGCCTCACTGCTACAGCCTTTTGGGAATGACTGAATTACTTTCTATGTGCCATGTTTTCAGGCCATCTTGGCAGCAGGCAGCATGATGCAGACCCACGGGGACTTTGATGTTGCCCTCACCAAATACAGAGTTGTGGCTTGTGCTGTTCCAGAAAGTCCTCCACTCTGGAATAACATTGGAATGTGTTTCTTTGGCAAGAAGAAATATGTGGCGGTGAGTGTCCCCTCATGTTCTTTGTTCGCATTCATATATGTAGTTATTGGTCTGTTTAGCTTGCCCCACTCATTGAGTGCCCCTTCTCTCTCATAGGCCATCAGCTGCCTGAAACGAGCCAACTACTTGGCACCCTTCGATTGGAAGATTCTGTATAATTTGGGCCTTGTCCATCTGACTATGCAGCAGTATGCATCAGCTTTTCATTTTCTCAGTGCAGCCATCAACTTCCAGCCAAAGATGGGGGAGCTCTACATGCTCTTGGCAGGTAAGAAACATTTATGTGGAAAACTCTCTCTGCCATCTGTAATGAGGGAAAAATGGATTAGAATCATGGAAGATCAGTGGCTGTCTCATAGGAGCCATTCCCTTAGAGATCCTATAGGAATCTGGATTACTGTCCTGGAGCTTGAAGAAATAGATAAAAGATGACAAAAGAACTTGGTTGTTTCTCACTTGGGGGAGTTTCACTCAGAGACCAACAGGTTAAATAAAGATCATCCCTAGTTCACCTTTTACCAATTTTTTCCTCTTGCCTTGACAATTCATTTTTATATATATTGAGTCCAACTAAGTTCCAGATAGGAAGTGTTAAGAGCTTGGGGTCTAGGTGGGGTCCTGCCTCTACTACTTATTATATGTACCTAGGGCTGATGTGAGGATTGCATGATTAAGCACTCAATTCATAATACTGGTTTTGTTGAAATACTGATTTTTGAAAACTTGGTTTTACTGTGGTTATATAATTGGTCTATTATTATCAATATTGTTGTTACTATAATTGGCCCCTAGGTGGTACTTCTAAGTCAAGCTACCTTATGTTTAAACCCTTATCTCTTCTAAGCATGTTATATAGAATGCTGTTCTCTTCCTGAAACTCATTTTATGCCATGCAAATACTAAAATTATCATAAAAATAAGTTAAAATTAAACACTAAAAATTATGCACAACCATTTTAATTTTAAAGTACTGACTAAATAGTCTTCCTAGGAAATTTTTTCTCCATATACATTTACTTACTAAATATAAGACCCAAAGCAGATTTCTATGTCCTCATTTGGCAGTGGTCTTCCAGTGGCTTTTTGTTTATTATTGTGGGGTTCTTACTCAGAAAGCTTGCAAAAGCAATTGAGTCATGGTTATTTGAGGGTTGCCTGAATACAAAGATAACTGCTTTAAAAAAACAACAACATAGGTTTTATTATTATTATTATTCAGATATGGTATGGGCAACAGATCAGAAGACATCTGCCACTGGAAAGATAGTCTGTTACAATTCCTGAGAAGGAGGGCATGCCACACCATGCAGGGCCACATGGGGAAGCACCAGGTCAATCAGAAGGTGGAGGGAGCAAGGGGTAAATGTGGGCACGATTCTTTATTATAGTTTTCATGGGTAGAAATCCCCATACCCAATAGTTATTTTTTTTCTGGCCCTCCCTGCTCCTCCAATAAGCTCCGGTGTCTGTTTCCCTCTCTGTTTCCATGTGTTCTCATCATTTAGCTCTTACAGTGAGAACAGGATTTGGTTTTCTGTCCTGCATTAGTTAAGCTAAGGATGATGGCCTCCAGCTCCATCTATGTTGCTGCAAAGGACATGATCTTGTTCTTTTGTATGACTGTGTAGTATTCCATGGTGTACATTTACATTTTGTTTATCCAGAATGGGCATTTAGGTTGATTTTACATCTTTGCTATTGTGAATAGTGCTGCATTGAACACACAAATGCATGTGTCTTTACAGCAGAATGATTTATATTTCTTTGGGCATATACCCAGTAATGGGATTGCTGGGTTGAATGGTAGATCTGTTTTTAGCTCTTGGGGGAATTGCCACACTGCTTTCCACAATGGTTGAACTAATTACACTCCCATCAACAGTGTATAAGCATTCCCTTTTCTCTGCAGCCTCACCAGGATGTTACCTTTTGAGTTTTTAATAATAGCCATTCTGACTGGTGTGAAATGGTTATCTCATTGTGGTTTTGATTTGCATTTCTCTAATCAGTGATACTGAGCTTTTTTTCATATGCTTGTTGGCTGCATGTATGTCTTCTTTTGAACAGTGTCTGTTTATGTCCTTTGCCCACTTTAATGGGATTGTGTTTTTCTTGTAAATTTGCTTAAGTTCCTTATAGATCCTGGATATCAGGCCTGCATGGTTTGCAAATATTTTCTCCCACTTTGTAGGTTGTCTGTTTACTGTGTTGATAGTTTCTTTTAGATAGCTGGGTTCTAATGGGACATAGAAATGTAAACAGCCATGATGTAAGGCACAGCAGCAATGCTAACTTTACAAAGTAGAGATGGCATTCAAACTGGATCCTGAACAACAAGCTAGAATGGAATAGCACAGAATGGCTGAGGAGCCACGTGAACAAAGGCATGCAGCCATGGCAGTGTCCCTTGCTGTTAGTGGGTGGTCGTGTTAGAGAATATGATAGGAGATGAGTCAGGAAAGATATTCTGGGGTCAGATTATGGAAGTCATGCATACAGTGCAAGGACTTTATCTTAGAGGCCATGTTTGTCCAGCTGTATTCCTAGATCTCCTTTTAGGTGCTTGGTAGGAGTGAATGCATAGCTGGTGGGGAGGTGGAATGGGCAGGGCTTCCAGAGCAGCTGTTTTTGTTTTACATATGAGGTGTCAAGGAAATACTGATTTTAAAAAGTCGGAGGAGTGTTTTATTGCTAAATGAAAGGGTAAAGATCATAGTTGTAGATGTAGGGAGCCAGTGAGGATTCCTAAGTAGGATGGTAATGTGGTCAGATTTATAAGTCAGTGAGATACCTGGCAGAACTGTGGAAAGTGGAATGGAGGCAGGTGGGGACATTGACACTGGGGGATAAATGGAAAGCCTGAAACTACTTGGGCCTGAATAAGGGCAGTGTCAGAAAAGAAACTGCAAAAAAGGATGCACAGAACCTGGCAACCGATTGACTGTAGAAGGGATTGTTGAAGATAGCACCAGGTATCGAAGCTGACTTAGTAAACTCCGGTGCCGTGAGCTGAGTGGGTGAAGTTTAATTTGGGGGCAGTCTTTAATACTCCTTTTGTCTTCTAAGCTGAGCTCTCCAGCTGCAATGCTTTCTTTGTTGCAGTGGCTCTGACCAATCTGGAAGATATAGAGAATGCCAAGAGAGCCTACGCAGAAGCAGTCCACCTGGATAAGTATGCGCTTTGTTGAGAATGGTACTGGGGGTGTCGGACTCTCCAAAGCCATGAGGTGGTACCATAGCATCGGTGCTGCCTGAGTCAGCCCAGCTGTTCCTCTATGGCATTAGTACACAGCAGACCTTAGTGTGGAGGGATGTGTCTCCTAAGTATGTATTGGCTCAGCAGGAATTGAGAAATTGTTTCCAGTCCCAAACTGAGTAATCAGGAGGCTAGAGAAAGTCCGAACCAGCCGTGGGCTTGGGTTGCTGATAGCTTTGGGCTAGCTGGAATATCAGATGGGACTCTGGGCTGTTTAATTGAAGATAAACTTGACTCTTCCAGGATTTACTCCACTGGCATCTTCCAGACAGCAGGGTAGAGATCCCTTTTTCAACCCTGGCCTAGGTAGTCGCTGTTGAGGGCTGACATGCCAGACTTGGTCCCAATACCAGCTTTGCTCGTTAGGCCATTGATTGATTTCTTGATTCTTCTCAACAGGTCTGCTTAGCATATATGTTCCTACCTTGCTGCATAATGGAGAAATCTCTACTTAACCAGTTTTGTTTTGTTTTTGTGTAATGAGAAGGATTTCTAAATGACCATTGGTTGCAGAGCCCCCAGCTCCACCGAATCCCTGTCTGTCTGCCATAGGTGTAACCCTTTAGTAAACCTGAACTATGCTGTGCTGCTGTACAACCAGGGCGAGAAGAAGAATGCCCTGGCCCAATATCAGGAGATGGAGAAGAAAGTCAACCTACTCAAGGACAATAGCTCTGTGGAATTTGACTCTGAGGTATGTCTTTTATTAGCTCCCAAGAGTCATAAGTAAGCTCTCAGGAGACTTTCAAAAATCAAGCCCAAATAATCCAAATCCAAGGTATTACACATTCATGGCTCTTCTGGCTTTGATGTTCCCAGCAGCATGAGTTCATCAATTAATAACAGCCTGAGAAGAACTTTCCTAGAATAATAATAAAAGGAAATTCAGGCTTACTGAGTTGTTATTGCTAATTCAGCTCATCAAAGTTGAGGTCTGTGTCTGTCTGTAGCTTCCTTCTATTTCACCTTTTTTTTTTTTTTTTTTTTTTTGAGATGGAATCTTGCTCTGTTGCCCAGGCTGGAGTGCAGTGGCGCAATCTCTGTTCACTACAACCTCCGTCTCCCGGGTTCAAGCAATTCTTCTGCCTCAGCCTCCCATGTAGCTGGGACTACAGGCGTGTGCCACCAGGCCCAGCTAATTTTTCTATTTTTAGTAGAGACGGGGTTTTACCATGTTGGCCAGGATGGTCTCAATCTCTTGACCTTGTGATCCATGTGCCCAGCCCTATTTCGCTTCTTGTAGGAAATGCACAGTTTAGCCCAGTAATGCACTAGGCTTGAATTTTTGGGTTTTGAGATCCTGTGTGAACCACTGTGCCATCCATTAAAGGCAATCTGTATTCTTTGCTGTTTTGTAAGTACTTCCTGCCTCAGCTGCTCGTACAACTAGACACTATTTCAGCTAAAACCCCAGCTGGAAGACCAAAGAAGTGGGTTGGGCTGTCTCTGACAGTCATGCTTTTCGTTCTTTTACTTCCTTTGTGGACACAAGATGGTGGAGATGGCTCAGAAGTTGGGAGCTGCTCTCCAGGTTGGGGAGGCACTGGTCTGGACTAAACCAGTTAAAGATCCCAAATCAAAGCACCGGACCACTTCAACCAGCAAACCTGCCAGTTTCCAGCAGCCTCTGGGCTCTAATCAAGCTCTAGGACAGGCAATGTCTTCAGCAGCTGCATACAGGACACTCCCCTCAGGTAGGACCATACAGAGCTCTACGAAGACCTAGCAGGTACAAGCCACATGTGTCAGCAAAGAGATTATAGCTTTCAGTGAGGTTCTCTTCAGACTCATAACATGTCCAATGTAGTATTGGCCACAAGGGGAGAAAAAAACCACAGGGTGGCTAAATTGGCACTTGTTTCCCTAAGGCAAGCCATGTAGTAGGTAACAGCTACTCAGAGTTAGTTGGATGGTCAATACACTGGTCTTTCCAATTTTAGCAATACGTTATTAAGTATATCCTGTTATGCAATGTTTAAGTTTTACTGCTTTATCAGAAGTTGACATGTAATTAAATATTTTTCAGTGACTCATTGAAGGCAAACTTGACTGTTGCTTTCTCAGTTATAGTCTTCCCTCATAGCTAATGGGTCAGTCCCACTGGTTCCAGAAAATATGGGGTTTCCTCTTGAACTCTAATAGCAAAAAAGAATGATTTCTTCTGAAATTGTGGAACATAAGGATTCAAGTTTTTATTTTGTTACTAGGTGCTGGAGGAACATCCCAGTTCACAAAGCCCCCATCTCTTCCTCTGGAGCCAGAGCCTGCCATGGAATCAAGTCCAACTGAAACATCAGAACAAATAAGAGAGAAATAAGAATAGAATGAATGACCCCAAAGTAGGGTTTTCTTGGGTGAGGATGTGCTGGATTAGGAAAGGTGACATGGCACAGGCAGAGTGGCACCCACCACAGAACAGAGTGTGTGTTATGATTACGAGGAGCCAGCAGTTGAGCCTAAGATCCTTCTACCTACCTGGTATTGGCATTTGAGGTAGGAAACCCTCTATTGCCCCACAAACCAGGAAAAGTGAAAAGACAGCACAGTTCCTTTAAGAACCGGCAACAAGGCTGGAGGCTGTATGTATGCAGCAGAGTCAGCAAGGTACATGATGCTGTCTTTCAAAAGGACTTTTCTCTCCTAGCTGACTGACCTCTTCCTTACAAGAAACTAAGACATCTGTTGAGTAGCCCTGTGATGACAAAGCCTTGGTTTAACTGGGGTGATCCTCAGGTTGTGAGGTTTATTAGTCCTCAAGGCAAACATAAATATTAGATGAATAATCCAACTTTAATAGTATACATTTAAAAGAAAAAAAATAAAAGTCCTGTAAGTTGAGGCCCAGCCTGGTGAGTACTGCAGCTGCATTTGCCCAAAGGGAATCCAGAACAAGTCCCTCCCTGTATTTTGTTCTTGAGAGGGGTCAGTCTAGAAGCCAGATCCTATCAGTATGAGGAGCAGCAGCCCAGGGTTGTCTGGCTCAGCACCAAGGATTTTTTTTTAAAAAGGAAGAGTTTCTTAGATGAGTAATTGTTACTGAAGACAGTCAGTGATAACCACTGACCACATGCTATCAATACACTATGTGTCCTTTTTAGAATAAAGATTATGTATCATCATTCCTTTGGAGAAAATTGTTATTCAGGTATAAAAACGAGATCACAATAAAAACTTGAACCTGTGATCACAGTCTTCCCTTATCTGTGTCTAAACCTATTTTGAAATTGGAGGAGGAACCTCAAGGCCAAGTTCCTGCTTGGTACGGGCATGGTAAGCCAGCAATTTGCTTACTGAGGGCCAGTCCCCATTTTGCACTGAAAGTGCCCTTTAATCACCATAATTTAAAGATAGAAAACTTACCTACTACCAAACCAAACTGTCTGGAGTTATTTTATTACAGGGTCTGTTTTGACATTGAAGCAACAGCTAACTGAGCCAGAGCCCCTTCATTTCTTGTATCTCAAAAAGTATCAGAAGTGATGCCCTTGTCATTCAGCTGGTAGTATGTGGCAAAGCTGAATTTGTACCCTGAACAATTGAGAACACTTCTACATCAGCATGGAGTCTAGTATATTAGAATGAAATGGTCTAGTTACTTTCTGAAACTGGAAAGGTCTTAGTGAAAAATGAGATGGAGAGGAAGAGAGAAATATGAGAGATTTAGGAGCTAATATCAACAGAAATTAGGGATTGATTGGATGTGGCAGGTTAAGAATTGGGTACCCATTTCGGGGCTTAGATAACCAGGGAGACTAAAGGAATACTGGACTAGGGTCAAGGGTTGGTTGTGGAATCTAGTTTTAGATTTTTTGTTTGTTTGTTTTGAGACTGAGTCTCGCTCTGTCGCCCAGGTTGGAGTGCAGTGTCGCGATCTCAGCTTTTTTGTATTTTCAGTGGAGACAGGGTTTCACTGTGTTAGCCAGGATGGTCTCGATCTCCTGACCTCGTGATCCATCCACCTCAGCCTCCCAAAGTGCTGGGATTACAGGCGTGAGCCACCGTGCCCGGCCTAGTTTTAGATGTTTAAGATATCCAAATGATGATATCCATCAGACACCTGAATAGCTGGATTTCAGGAATGAAACCTGGTTTGAAGATAAAGATTCAGGAGTAGGCCAGGTATGGTGGCACATACATGTAATCCTAGCACTTTGGGAGTCCAAAGCCAGAGGATCACTTGAACCCAGGAGTTGGAGACCAGCCTGGGCAAGATGGCTCAGATCTCATATCTACAAAAAATTAAAAAGTTAGCCAGGCGTGGTGGTGCGCACCTGTAGTTTCAGCTATTTGGGAGACTGAGGCAAGAGGATCACTTGAGCCTAGGAATTTGAGGTGGCAGTAAGCTATGATCATGCCACTGCCCTCTAGCCTGAGAAACAAAGCAAGACCCCATCTCAAAAAAAGAAAAATATTTAAGATTCAGGAGTAATTTAGATTTGGGGGATCATCAAAACCATAGATTTGAAAGGAGTCATCCACGGAAAGCTAGGAATAAGATGACAGGCAACCAAAGAAGGAAAATAAGTATTTAAAGGGCGAAGCAGAAGAGCCCACAAAAAAGCAGCATATGATACAAGAGAAAACCCAGGAGAGTAGTGGTATTATGGGAAGCCAACAAAGAAAGGTTTGGGAAGGGAATGGTCAGCCTCATTGAACCCTTCCAACAGAGAGGTACTGTTATCCCCATTTTACAGAAGAGAAAGCTGAGGTTGGGAGAGACAAACCAAATTTTCCAAGCTAAGTGGCAGGACCAGGATTTAAATCCAGGACTCGATGCAGAGCTCTTGCTCTTAATCATCAGTAATCAAGCAGTGATGTATCTTTGATGAAGCAGTAGTGGCAATAGAAACTTAAGGACTCGAAGACTGAATGAGTAGATATTGGACTACTTTTATTTCAGAAAGCTTTGATGTAGAGGGAAGAGGTTTTCAGAGGACAGAACTGTATTCATTACTCTGATCTGAGAAACTTTTAATATTTGGGGAGAGAAGCGTAAAAAGGTGGTCTTTTTAAAGTAAAGTATAGCATGGTGGAAACAGAATGCAAGAGCAGGGCTTTTGAGTTTTTCCATATTCTTTGGAGGCAAGATGGTGCTTTGCTTCCAGGGATAGCAGTTAAGAAGCAATGCTTTCCACATTAATTTGGCTTAGATTTTCTTTTAAAAATAAACTCTACTAGGGTGTGCAGGGTCAGTCTTTTGGGCATGTGAATGTGCAATTTTTCATTCACTGGTGAGATAGGAACTATTCTAACTTCTAGTATGGGGGTTGGGTGCTCATGTCATCAGAATTTTTAACAGAATTAGGAAAATGAAACCAAGAACATAATCACAGCTACGGATGTGGTTTTAGATAACTGAAAAAGAGAGGCAAGAAAGCAGAAGTATGAACTAGCAATGAGAAAAAAGTACCCTTCTTACTGAATAATATTGGGCAAAACTGTGCATTCCAAAGACAGCAAACAACTTTGGAGTGTGTCACTACAATGATTATTTTGTTTTCAAGGAAAAATCATTATTATAATGGCTGAGTACCTCATGTTGGACCAGTCCTTCCACAAACAACAAATGTAAACAAGTGGGTAAATATATTCTCTTGGTTTAACTTTTAAAAAATACATATGACTGTTCAAAGAAAAAAATATTACAGTGTATTCTGAGGCTGCACATACATAAATAACATGACAACTATAAAGCATATATGGTTGCAAGGTTTTAATATTTTATGTAGTGGGACACAAAATGAATCCTAAATAGTTTGTGAAAAGTTGAACATGGTCCTTGCCAGAGCAGTCAGACAAGAGAGAGAAATAAAGGGCATCCAGATCGGTAAAAAGGAAGTCAAACTGTCATTGTTTGCTGATGACATGATCGTATACCTAGAAAACCTTAAAGACTCATCCAAAAAGCTCCTAGAATGGTAAATCAATTCAGCAAAGTTTCAGGATACAAAATTAAAGTACATAAATCAGTAGCCCTGCTATATACCAGCAACCAAGCTGAGAAATCAAGAACCTAACCCCTTTTACAATAGCTGCAAAAAAAACAAAACAAAAAACAAAAACTTAGGAATATACTGAACCAAGGAGGTAAAAGAGCTCTACAAGGAAAACTACAAAACATTGCCTAAAGAAATCGTAGATGACACAAACAAATGGAAAATACATCCCATGGTCACGTATGGGTAAAATCAATATTGTGAAAATGACCATACTGCCAAAAGCAATCTACAGATTCAGTGCAGTTCCCATCAAAATACCAAAATCATTCTTCACAGAATTAGAAAAAACAATCTTAAAATTCATATGAAACCAAAAAAGGACTCACATAGCCAAAGCAAGACTAAGTAAAAAGAACAAATCTGGAGGCATCACATTATCTGACTTCGAACTATACTACAAGGCCATGGTCACCAAAACAGTGTGGTGCTGGTATAAAATCAGGCATACAGACCAATGGAACAGAAGAGAGAACCCATAAATAAAACCAATACTTACAGTCAACTGATCTTCGGCAAGCAAACAAAAAAGTGGGGAAAAGACACCCTATTCAACAAGTGGTGCTGGGATAATTGGCAAGCCACAAGTAGAAGAATGAAACTGGATCCTCATCTCTCATCTTATACAAAAATCAACTCAAGATGGATCAAAGACTTAAATCTAAGACCTGAAGCCATAAAATTCTAGAACATTGAAAAAAATACTTCTCGACATTGGCTTAGGAAAAGACTTCATGACTAAACAACCCAAAAGGAAATGAAACAAATAGGTGGGACTTAAACTAAAAAGCTTCTGTACAACAAAAGAAATAATCAGCAGAGTAAACAGACAACCCACAGAGTAGGAGAAAATTTCTGCAATCCATACATCTGATGAAGGACTAATATCCAGAATCTACAAGGAACTCAAATCAGCAAGAAAAAAAAATCCCATCAGAAAGCGGGCTAAGGACATGAACAGACAGTTCTCAAAACAAGATATACAAATGGCCAGCAAATGTGAAAAAATGTTCAACATTGCTTAAAGATCAGGGAAATGCAAATCATAACCACAGTGTGATACTACCTTACTGCCACAAGAGTGGCCATAGTCAAAAAATCAAAATATAGATGTTGGCATGGATGTGGTGAAAAGAAAACACTTTTATACTGTTGGTGGGAAAGTAAACTAGTATAACCACTATGGAAAACAGTGTGGAGATTCCTTAAAGAACTAAAAGTAGTTCTATCACTTGATTCAGCGATACCACTCCTGGATATCTTACCCAGAGGAAAAGAAGTCATTATACGAAAAAGATACTTGCACATACTTGTTTATAGCAGCACAATTTGCAATTGCAAAAATATGGAACCATCCCAAGTGCCCATCAATTGACGAGTGGGTAAAGAAATTGTGGCTCATTCCTGCAGTCCCAGCACTTTGGGAGGCCAAGACAGGCAGATCACTTGAGGCCAGGAGTTTGAGACCACCCTGGCAAACATGGTGAAACCCTATCTCTACTAAAAATACAAAAATTAGCCAGACACATGCCTGTAGCCCCAGCAAGTCAGGAGGCTGAGGCAACAGGATTGCTTGAGCCCAGGAGTTTGAGGCTGCAGTGAGCTATGATGGTACCACTGCACTCCAACCTGAACAACAGAGGGAGGCCTTGTCTCTTACACACATAACACACATACACACAGCAGCTCATAAATCAAGGGAAAAAAAGAAAAAATACTTTGAACTAAATGATAATGAAAACAAAATGTGTAGGATTCAGCTAAAAGCAATGCTTAGAGGAAAACTTAGAATTGTAAATGCTTCTATCAGAAGACAGGAGAAAATCAGTTTCCACCTTAAGCTAGAAAAAGCAGAGAAAAACCCAAAGTAAGTAGAAGGAACAAACAAACAAGTATTAAAAATTTGAGAAGCCCCAAATTCTATGGGAAAAAAATGTATGATAAATACCCACCAAGGGCTGAGTGCAGTGGGTAGCTCATGCCTGTAATCCCAGCACTTTGAGAAGGGGAGTACTGCTTGAGCCCAAGAGTTTGAGACCAGCCTGGGTAACATAGTGAGACCTACATCTCTACAAAATAATTTAAAAAATAAAGAATAAATTAGCAGGGCACAGTGTCACATACCTGTGGTCCCAGCTAGTTGGGAGACTGAGGTGGGAGGATTGCTTGAGCCCTGGAGATTGAGGCTGCAATGAGCCACGATTGTGCCATTGCACTCCAGCCTGGGTGATGGAGCGAGACCCTCTCTCTTGAAGAAAAAAAAAAAAAAAGAAAAAAAAATCCCCAGCTAAATTGATCAAGAAAAAGACAAATTACCAGTATCAGGAATGAAAGCGGGTATAACATTACAGATTCTGCAGACATGAAACAAGATGCAATGTAAAATCTTAAGTCCTACTAAAGAAACCGATTTTGTAACTCAAAAGTTATCCTTGAAAGCAAACTCCTGGCTCAGATGATTATACTGGTAAATTCTGTCAAACATTTATGGGGCAAAATAAATTCAATCTTACAAAAATTTTCAGAAAATAGGAGCAAGAACTTGTTTGTATGATGTCAAAACTGGACCAAAGACATTACAGAACAACAAAACTATAGACTATTACCCTGTATGAACATAGGTATAAAAATCCTCAACAAAATATTAGGAAAGCAATCCAGCAATACATAAAAAGGCGAATATGTAAATCATGACCAAGTTGGAGTTATCCCAGGACCCTAAGCTTGGTTCACTATTGAAAACCAAAGTACTCACATGCATTAACAAAAGAGAAAAAGTCATATGATTTTAGTAGATACAGAAAAAAAGCAAAATTTTTTTTTGAGATAGAATCTTGCTCTGTTGCCCAGGCCAGGGTGCAGTGGCACAACCTCAGCTCACTGCAACCTTTGTTTTGCCTTCTGGGTTCAAGTGAGTCTCCCACCTCAGCGTCCTGAGTAGCTGGGACTACAGGTGTGAGCCACCAGGCCTAGCTAATTTCTGTATTTTTTCTGGGGAGGCGGGGGTGGGGGGGTGGTTGCCATGTTTGCCATGTTTGCTAGGCTGGTCTCGAATTCCTGGCTTCAAGTGATCCACCCACCTTGGCCTCCCAAAGTGCTGGGATTACAGGCATGAGCCACCACAGCTGATAAGCATTTTTTTTTATTTTTCTTTTTTTAGATAAGGTCTCACTATTGCCCAGGCTGGAGTGCAGTGGTTCAAACAGCTCACTGCACCCTCGAACTCCTGGGCTCAAGTGTTCCTCCTGCCTCAGACTCCCAAGTAGCTGGGACCACAGGCATGTGCCACCATACCCAGCTAATTCTGTTTAAGAGATGAGGGTCTCACTTTGTTGCTCAAGCTAGGAAAAAATAAATTTTTAAAAAGCCAGCATAGCCAGGCCTGGTGGCTCACACCTGTATTCCCAGCACTTTGAGGGGTGGAGGCAGAAGAATCACTTGAAGCCAGGAGTTCAAAACCAGCCCAGGCAACATGGTGAGACCCCATCCCTACAAAAAAACTTTAAAAGAAAAATTAGCTGGGTGTGGTGGTGCATCCTGTGGTCCTAGTTACTTGAGAGGCTAAGGCAGGATGATCACTTGAGCCTAAGAATTTGAGGCTGCACTGAGTCATGATCTGTGATCATGTCACTGCTCTCTAGCCTGGATGATGGAGCAAGAGCCTGTCTTAAAACACACACATACAAAACCCATCATGTGACTTAACTGATAAAGGACTGTTACATAAAATATACAAATAACTTCAAAAACTCTACATTAAGAATACAACCTGAGACTGGATGCAATGGCTCACATCTGCAGTCCAGCACTTTGGGAGGCTGAGGCGGGCGGATCACTTGAGGTCAGGAGTTGGAGACCAGCCTGGCCAACATGGTGAAACCACATCTCTACTAAAAATACAAAAACTAGCCAGGCATGGTGGTGTGTGCCTGTAATCCCAGCTACTTGGGAGGCTGAGGCAGAAGAATCACTGGAACCTGGGAGGCAGAGGTTGCAGTGAGCGGAGATCGCACCACTACACTCTAGTCTGGGCAACAGCAAAACTGACTCAAAAGCAAAACAACCACCTGATTAGAAAATGGGCCAAAACCCCTCACCTCACCAAAAATACACACAGATGGCAAATAAACACATTTTAAAGTGCTCCATATGTCATCAGAGAAATGCAAATTAAAAAGAGATACCACTACATACCTGTTAGAATGTCCAAATCCAGAACACTGACACCACCAGATGCTGGTGAGGATATTGAGCAATGAACTGTTATTCATTGATGTTGCGAATGCAAAATAGTAAAATCACTTTGGAAGACAGTTTGGCAGCTTCTTACAAAACTAAACATACTTTTAATGTTAGACTCAGCAGTCACACTCCTATTTACCCAAAGAAGTTAGAAATGTATGTACACACAAAAACCTGCACATGGATGTTGACAGCAGCTTTATTCACAGTTGCCAAAACCTGGAGGCAACCAAAATGTCCTTCAAGGTGAATAAATGAATAAACTGTGGTACATCCAGACAAAAGACTACTACTCAATTCTAAAAAGAAACAAGATGGGGGGGCACCCAAGATGGCTGAATAGGAACAGCTCCAGCATCCAGCTCCCAGCATGAGTGACACAGAAGATGGGTGATTTCTGCATTTTCAACTGAGGTACCAGGTTCATCTTACTGGGGCATGTCGGACAGTTGGTGCTGGTCAGCGGGTGCAGCCCGACCAGCAAGAGCTGAAGCAGGGTGAGGCATCGCCTCACCTGGGAAGCGCGAGGGGGAAGGCAATTCCTTTTCCTAGCCAAGGGAAACTGAGACACACAACACCTGGAAAATCAGGTAACTCCCACCCTAATACTGTGCTCTACCAAGGGTCTTAGCAAACAGCACACCAGGAGATTATATCCCACACCTGGCCTGAAGGGTCCCACACCCACAGAGCCGCCCTCATTGCTAGCACAGCAGTCTGAGATCTAACTGCAAGGAGGCAGCAAAGCTGGGGGAGGGGCACCTGCCATTGCTGAGGCTTAAGTAGGTAAACAAAGCCACCAGGAAGCTTGAACTGGGTGGACCCCACTGCAGCTCAAGGAGGCCTGCCTGCCTCTGTAGACTCCACCTCTGGGGACAGGGCATAGCTAAACAAAAAGCAGCAGAAACCTCTGCAGATGTAAATGTTGCTTCCTGACAGCTTTGAAGAGAGCAGTGGTTCACCCAGTACGGAGGTTGAGATCTGAGAACGGACAGACTGCCTGCTCAAGTGGGTCCCTGACCCCTGAGTAGCCTAACTGGGAGACATCCCCCACTAGGTGCAGACCGACACCTCACACCTCACACGGCTGGGCACACCTCTGAGACGAAGCATCCAGAGCAAGAATCAGACAGCAACACTCGATGTTCAGCAATATTCTATCTTCTGCAGCCTCCGCTGCTGATACCCAGGCAAACAGGGCCTGGAGTGGACCTCAAGCAAACTCCAACAGACCTACAGCTGAGGGTCCTGACTGTTAGAAGGAAAACTAACAAACAGAAAGGACACCCACACCAAAACCACATCAGTACGTCACCATCATCAAAGACCAAAGGCAGATAAATCCACAAAGATGGGGAAAAAGCAGTGCAGAAAAGCTGGAAATTCAAAACATGAGAGAACCTCTGCCCCTCCAAAGGAACACAGCTCATCGCCAGCAACAGAACAAAGCTGGACGGAGAATGACTTTGACGAGCTGAGAGAAGAAGGCTTCAGTTGATCAAACTTCTCAGAGCTAAAGGAGGAACTATGTACCCAGCGCAAAGAAACTAAACACCTTGAAAAAAGAATGGAAGAATGGCTAACTAGAATAACCAATGTAGAGAAGTCCTTAAAATAACTGATAGAGATGAAAACCATAACATGAGAACTACGTGACAAATGCACAAGCTTCAGTAACCAACTCGATCAACTGGAAGAAAGAGTATCAGCGATTGAAGATCAAATGAATGAAATGAATTGAGAAGAGAAGTTAGAGAAAAAAGAGTAAAAAGAAATGAACAAAGCCTCCAAGAAATATGGGATTATGTGAAAAGACCAAATCTATGTCTGATTGTGTGCCTGAAAGTGACAGGGAAAATGGAACCAACTTGGAAAACACTTTGCAGGATATCATCCAGGAGAACTTCCCTAACCTAGTAAGGCAGGCCAACATTCAAATTCAGGAAATACAGAGAACGCCACAAAGATACTCCTCGAGAGGAGCAACTCCAAGACACATAATTGTCAGATTCACCAAAGTTGAAATGAAGGAAGAAATGTTAAAGGCAGCCAGAGAGAAAGGTCGGGTTACCCACAAAGGGAAGCCCTTCAGACTAACAGCAGATCTCTCGGCAGAAACTCTACAAGCCAGAAGAGAGTGGGAGACAACATTCAACTTATTAAAGAAAAGAATTTTCAACCTGGAATTTCACATCCAGTCAAACTAAGTTTCATAAGTGAAAGAGAAATAAAATCCTTTACAGATAAGCAAATGCTCAGAGATTTTGTCACCACCGGGCCTGCCCTACAAGATATCCTGAAGGAAGCACTAAACATGGAAAGGAACAAGTGGTACCAGCCATTGCAAAAACATGCCAAAATGTAAAGTCCATCGGACTTTAGGAAGAAAATGCATCAACTAACGAGCAAAACAACCAGCTAATATCATAATGACAAGATCAAGTTCACACATTAACAATATTAACCTTAAATGTAAATGGACTAAATGGTCCAATTAAAAGACACAGACTGGCAAATTGGATACAGAGTCATGACCCATCAGTTTGCTGTATTCAGGAGACCCATCTCACATGCAGAGACACACACAGGCTCAAAATAAAGGGATGGAGGAAGATCTACCAAGCAAATGGAAAACAAAAAAAAAGCAGGAGTTGCAATCCTAGTCTCTGATAAAACAGACTTTAAACCATCAAAGATCAAAAGAGACAAAGAAGGCCATTACATAATGGTAAAGGGATCAATTCATCAGGAAGAGCTAACTATCCTAAATATATATGCACCCAATACAGGAGCACCCAGATTCATAAAGCAAGTCCTTAGAGACTTACAAAGAGACTTAGACTCCCGTATAATAATAATGGGAGACTTTAACACCCCACTGTCAACATTAGACAGATCAACGAGACAGAAAGTTAACAAGGATATCCAGGAAACTCTCAATAAATTCGGTATTGATGGAATGTACCTCAAAATAATAAGAGCTATTTATGACAAACCCACAGCCAATATCAAACTGAATGGGCAAAACCTGGAAGTATTCCCTTTGAAATGTGGCAGAAGACAGGAATGCCCTCTCTCACCACTCCTATTCAACATAGTGTTGGAAGTTCTGGCTGGGGCAATCAGGCAAGAGAAAGAAATAAAGGGTATTCAGTTAGGAAAAGAAGAAGTCAAATTGTCCCTGTTTGCAGATGACATGATTGTCTATTTAGAAAACCCCATTGTCTCTGCCCAAAATCTCCTTAAGCTGATAAGCAACTTCAGCAAAGTCTCAGGATACAAAATCAATGTGCAAAAATCACAAGCATTCTTATACACCAGTAACAGACAGAGAGCCAAATCATGAATGAACTCCCATTCAAAACAGCTTCAAAGAGAATAAAATACCTAGGAATCCAACTTACAAGGGGTGTAAAGGACCTCTTCAAGGAGAAAGGAGAACTACAAACCACTGCTCAGTGAATAAAAGAGGACACAAACAAATGGAAGAACATACCATGCTCATGGAAAGGAAGAATCAATATTGTGAAAATGGCTATACTGCCCAAGGTAATTTATAGATTCAATGCCATCCCCATTAAGCTACCAATGACTTTCTTCACAGAATTGGAAAAAACTGCTTTAAAGTTCATATGGAACCAAAAAAGATCCCACATTGCCAAGACAATCCTAAGCCAAAAGAACAAAGCTGGAGGCATCACGCTACCTGACTTCAAACTATACTACAAGGCTACAGTAACCAAAACAGCATGGTACTGGTACCAAAACAGTGATATAGACCAATGGAACAGAACAGAGCCCTCAGAAATAATACCACACATCTACAGCCATCTGATCTTTGACAAACCTGACAAAAACAAGAAATGGGGAAAGGATTCCCTATTTAATAAATGGTGCTGGGAAAATTGGCTAGCCATAAGTAGAAAGCTGAAACTGGATCCTTTCCTTACTCCCTTATATGAAAATTAATTCAAGATGGATTAGAGACTTAAATGTTAGACCTACAACCATAAAAACTCTAGAAGAAAACCTAGGCAATACCATTCAGGACATAGGCATGGGCAAGGACTTCATGTCTAAAACACCAAAAGTAATGGCAACAAAAGCCAAAATTGACAAACGGGATCTAATTAAACTAAAGAGCTTCTGCACAGCAAAAGAAACTACCATCAGAGTGAACAGGCAACCTACAGAATGGGAGAAAATTTTTGCAATCTACTCATCTGACAAAGGGCTAATATCCAGAACCTATAAATAACTCAATCAAATTTACAAGAAAAAAACCACCCCATCAAAAAGTGGGCAAAGGATATGAACAGACACTTCTCAAAAGAAGACATTATACAGCCAACAGACACATGAAAAAATGCTCATCATCACTCACCATCAGAGAAATGCAAATCAAAACCACAATGAGATACCATCTCACACCAGTTAGAATGGCAATCATTAAAAAAATCAGGAAACAACAGGTGCTGGAGAGGATGTGGAGAAATAGGAACACTTTTACACTGTTGGTGGGACTGTAAACTAGTTCAACCATTGTGGAAAACAGTGTGGCGATTCCTCAAGGATCTATAACTAGAAATACCATTTGACCCAGCCATCCCATTACTGGGGATATACCCAAAGGATTATAAATAATGCTGCTATAAAGACACATGCACACATATGTTTATTGCAGCACTATCCACAATAGCAAAGACTTGGAATCAACCCAAATGTCCATCAGTGACAGACTAGATTATGAAAATGTGGCACATATATACCATGGAATACTATGCAGCCATAAAAAAGGAAGAATTCATGTCCTTTGTAGGGACATGGATGCAGCTGGAAACCATCATTCTCAGCAAACTATCACAAGAATAGAAAACCAAACACCACATGTTCTCACTCATAGGTGGGAAATGAACAATGAGATCACTTGGACACAGGAAGGGGAATATCACACACCAGGGCCTATTGTGGGGAGGGGGGAGGGGGGAGGGGGGAAGGATAGCATTAGGAGATATACCTAATGTAAATGACAAGTTAATGGGTGCAGCACACCAACATGCCACATGTATACATATGTAACAAACCTGCATGTTGTGCACATGTACCCTAGAACGTAAAGTATAATTAAAAAAAAAAAAAAGAAATGAGCCATGAAAAGACATATAAGAAACTGAAGCGTATCTTACTATAGAAAGGAATCAATTTGAAATGGCTGCATCCCACATGATTCCAACAATACAGCCTTCTGGAAAAGGCAAAACTAGAGAGACAGCAAACAGATCAGTGGTTGCCAGAGATTAGTGGGGAGGGAAGGATTAACAGAGCACAGAGGGCTGTTAGGGCAGTGAAAATACCCTGTATACCATAGTGGTGGATGCATGTTGTTATATTAATATATTTGTCCAGGCCAGGTGTGGTGTCTCACTCCTGTAATCCCAACACTTTGGGAGGCTGAGGTGGGCAGATCACCTGAGGTCAGGAGTTTGAGACCAGCCTGGCCAATATGGCAAAACCCTATTTCTACTAAAAGTACAAAAATTAGCCGGGCATAGTGGCACATGCCTGTAATCCCAGTTACTCAAGGGGCTGAGGCAGGAGAATGGCTTGAACCCGGGAGGTGGAGGTTGCAGTGAGTCAAGATCGCAACACCGCGCTGCAGTCTGGGTGACAAAGTGAGTGAGACTCTATCCAAAGCCACAGAATGTACAAGACTGAAGCCTAAAGTAAATTATGGACTTTGGGTGATAAAGATGTGTCCGTATACATTCATCAGTTGTAACCAATGTACCACTCTCATGGGAGATGTTGACAGGGAGGGAGGAGGCTATGCATGTGTTGGGGCAGCTGATATATGGCAAGTGTCTGTATTTTCTCTCAAGTTTGCTATGAACCTAAAACTTCAATACCCTTTTCAGCCCCCGAGAAAGTAAAAAACAAAACAAAACAAAATCATAAAAATTCTCAGCAAATCGAGAATAGATGGGAACATCTTCAACCTGATGAAGGGCATCCATGAGAAAAAAAATGCAATGGATATCATCATATTTAGTGAAATATTGACTACTTTGTCCCTAAGATTAGGACCAAGGCAAAGATGTTTACTCTTACCACTTCTATTCAGCATTATACTGGACTAGAGTTCTGGCCAGTGCAATAAGGCAAGAAATAAAAAGGCATAAAGATTAGAAAGGAAGAAATAAAACTCTTTAGAGATGACATGATTATGTAGAAGATCCTAAGGAATCCTAAAAATAAATTATGAAAATACAGTGACTACACCTAAGTGGATTTGGCAAGGTCACAAGATACAATGTCAATGTACAAAAATCAATTGTATTTTTATATACAAGCAAGGAACAATTTTGAAAATAAAATTTTAAAAAAATCACAAAAGTGTCAAATGCTATTGATATGAAATACTTAGGAATTTAACTGACTAAACGTTAAGACCTCTACTCTGAAAACGGCAAAAGCACTTGTGTGAAACAGAAGGCCATTATACACAATGCTGTGTACTCACAGTGGAATACTATCTAGCTATAAAAAGCAACCAACTACATGCAACATGGATTATTCTAAAAAATACTATGCTAAATGCAAGCAGCTTTATACAAAGGACTAAATACTGAATGACTCCATTTTTAAGTTGCATTCTGAAAACAGGCAAAACTAATTTATGGGGAAAAAAAGTAACTGGTTGTTCTGGGGCTTGAGATATGGGGTGGGGATGACTTAGAAGTGGCGTGAAGGAACTATCTAGGGTGATGGGGACTTTTTATTTTTGCTGCTCCTTGTAAATCAAGACTAACTCAGGCAATGTGCTTGGGGCTGTCCATCTGAATCTTTTTTTGAGACAGAGTTTGCCGTGTTGCCCAGGCAGGAGTGCAGCGGCATGATCTTGGCTCACTCCAACCTCCGCCCCAAGGGCTCAAGCAGTTCTGTTGTCTCAGCCTCCCCAGTAGCTGGGATTACAGGCGCCCACCACCACACCCTGCTAATTTTTGTATTTTTAGTAGAGACCGCACCTGGCCCATTCTGAATCTTGATAGCCACTTGGGTTAGGTGAGTATATGCATTTGTCAAAACTTACCTGGCTGGGTGTGGTGGCTCACACCTGTAATCCCAACACTTGGGGAGGTCAAGGTGGTCAGATCACCTGAGGTCAGGAGTTCAAGACCAGCCTGGCCAACATGGTGAAGCCCTATCTCTACTAAAAATACAAAAAGTAGCCTAGTGTGGTGGCAGGCACCGTAATCCCAGCTACTTGGGCAGCTGAAGCAGGAGAATCGCTTGAACCCGGGAGGTGGAAGTTACAGTGAGCTGAGACTGAGCCACTGCACTCCAGCCTGGGCGACAGAGCGACACTCTCAAAAACAAAAACAAAGGCCAGGCATGGTGGCTCATGCCTGTAATCCCAGCACTTCGGGAGGCCGAGGTGGGTGGATCACCTGAGGTCAGGAGTTCGAGACCAGCCTGGGTAACCCGTCTCTATTAAAAATACAAAAAACTTAGCTGGGCGTGGTGGTGGGTGCCTGTAATCCCTGCTAATTGGGAAGCTGAGGCAGCAGAATCACTTGAACCCAGGAGGCGGAGGTTGCAATGAGCTGGGATTGCACCACTGCACTCCAGCCTGGGTGATAGAGTAAGACTGTCTCAAAAACAAAAAAAAAAACAAACTTACCAAATGGCACACTTAAAATTTGTGCAGTTTCACTATATAAACATTTTTACCTTAAAAGACCAGAAAACAAAATGTTAAATTATTACAAGTAGCTTTTCAGTGATTTAAAATAGTTCTAAAGAGACCCAGGAAATTGTCTGTTCAGCTTAGTTATAACTGACAATTATTTAACTCTTAAATATGTGCCCCATACTGTGCTAAATATTCCACATGGCAGTCTCCTTTAATCAACAGCCCTATGAAGGTAGGTACCATCATTAACCCCATTTTACAGATGAGCAAAGTAAGGCTCAGTAAGGGTAACTTGTCCAACATCATTCAGTACTCACCATCTCAAAACCTTGTGTAGAATGTGGATTTCTTCTCAAACTTGTTAGGAGACAATACAATGCAAACTGTACCTGCATGATAAGGATGACAGATTCTTGGCTGTACTCTTACTTCTTCGTAGTGCTTTGTATGCTGCAGCTTTTCTTTTCCCTGCATTTTAAATCAGTTTCAGATGAAAGCCAGAGTGTACCAACAGTTTTCAGGAAGACTCACTCTTCATTGGGCATCCTTTTTAGGCCAATGGATTTTCAAACATTTCTTCACATAAAATCATATGTAAAATACCTTTGTAAAACACCAAAGCAAAGGGTTGAGAAACTTGAAGCCCCTACCTGTTCAGCTTATCCTACCCTTCCAGCTCACCTCTGCATAATCTGTCCTGTGTGATAAATACCCATCACTTCTATTGCTTAGCTACTTCACAAAAAAGATGGGACATTCTGCAGGGCAATGTATGTTCAAATCTATATACACTCAGACAGTCACTGACACTTTACAAAACAATGCTTACTTATACTTACCCTTATAATGTATGATGTGTTTTTATACTTTTTGTGATAACCAAATGGATTTAGTGGCTATTAGTTCAAGATCCATTATTTGAAAAACACTGCTATAGGGTACGTGCGGTCTATACTCCCTGAACTAGTCTTTATTGGCAGCACCAATCAAAAAATGGAGAACCTGTTAAGAATATACACTCAGGACCGGGGGCTCAGTCAACTTAGAAAAGATCATGTGGAGAACACTTCACAACTCCTAATAAAGTCTTCTTAGGTTTAGAATATAAATATTTCAATTCTTGAGAAAATAAAAATCTCATGTAAGCCTTTCTAATAAAAATAGGCTAGAAGGTTGGTTATTTTTAACTTATCTGGGAAACAGAAGGATGAGACAGCAGCCAGATATTTCGTTAATTTAAGCCTATGCAGCTTTGAGTTACAAGCTGCATTCTAGGCTTAAATTTTCTTTGAAGGAGTAATCAAGCTTTCTTACCCAAAGCAGGGAAAGGGAGGTCACAAATGAAGAGCTTGAGGTAGCTTTGAGATTCTAGAAGCTGTTGTGGGCCCGGAGGAAATGAAAACCCGATGAACTAGGCAGGCCCACCACCAACTGCCATGTTCATACTGCCCTCCGAACAAGCTGAAAAGGTTCACCATGCTCTCAAACTGCTATGCTCTAATTCAGCTTTAACTGGGCTACTTCATACTAGTACTTTGTGTCAGTTTCAACCCCACAGGACAGGCCTATAGCCCAGGCTCAGCATGAGGGACTGCAAGTACCTCAAGAGCAAAGTAACATGTACATCATAAATGAACACCAGAATGATTTTTATCTTATCTGGTTTCAGAGTGGTGATGGAAACAAAAATCAATTACAGACAGAAATCCTGAAATGTAAATTGTTTTTAATATATTTAAGAGCACACAGAAGTCTTGATTTATAAAAAAATAAATATATAACATGACAAATTTATTGATGATCCTGGAGCTCTGAGGTCAAACTCTTTAATGATCAATGAAAACATAAAACATACATGATCTGTTATACACACAGGAGCATATTCCAGTTGTAAAAAGCAAATTCCTTGAAGGCTCAGAACGAACAAAAATCAGTCTTCATGGCAGAAAGCACATCCAAAGCTAGGCAATGAAGTTCAGCTCAGGCCACGTGAACCTTTCACCAGCCAGCCTATAACCTATGGAGCCAGGACAGGAAAGCACGATCCTTCAGCTCACGACGCCACCCAGGCTTCTAGACAACTGCAGAATGAACGAGTCCCTCAGAGGTTCCCCAGCCCCTGCTGCCATCATAAAGCACAGGAGGGATTGTTTTGTCCTTAGCGGCTCTGTCCTAAATTTGAGAGCAGGAGACTGAGAAGGTTATACTCATTAAATATTGTCATTGTAACACTGAATGGAAATGATGATCCTTGCCCATGGGCACTGAGCTGAGAGAGGAACCTCACATGAGGCTTTCCTAGAGACCAGGATGTTGGGTGAGTGGGCGTGCACTTCTCAAGTGGGCAAGGAAGGAGTGCTTTTCTCCAGCTGACATGCTCTCAGGGGTGAAGAAGTTTGGCTTAAAATACTAGATGGCGCCGCATAAACTGAGGATTTAGGAACTGAGTTTTTAGCTCTGTGACACACAACATAAAAAACAAAAATCCAGTCTCATTAGCTAAATTCTGATTAAAACCTGAAATGTTTTTATGGAGTTGCCAACAGGCTGGAATGTATCTGATACAGTTTAATCTGCTTTTATTTCTTTGGCTGTCTTCCAACTAGATTTATGAACAGTTCTGACCCTCTCAATCCTATTTTCCAAACCACTTTCTTCCTGTAATTCTTAAGTTGGCTAGTTCTCCTTCCTCAGAAAAATTACCCCTAACAATCTTCCTAATAGTGAGGGTGTACTTCTGAATAGAAGAGTCCTTCGGCTGAAATGGCATCTCCAAGGCCTACAGTTCGAATGGGGTCTTTACACACCAACACTGGTGTGAAGTGGAAGGATATTCCCTCCCTGTGCCATTCTACTACTGGCTTGTTTGGGTTTAATACAATCCTGGAGCCTGCCTCCGAATGGGAAGTCATGAACTCTTGGGGTGCCCTCAGAGACACTCGGCTAGTGTCTATGGTTTCTGTGGCGCAGGCCTGTGTCCCAGCCACACGAGCTCCTGCAGCCACGGCTGCCAGCTGGTTGGCCCAGTGTCCATCCACAGTTGCCAGGATGTGGTAGACCAGTGTGTGGAAATGGATCCTGGTGAGATCCGAGGCTCTGCTTTTACTCCTCCCGTGTTCTTTCAAGATCCAGAAGAGGATGTCACTGACCATGCCCACATCAGGAACACCGTTCCACGAAGAGAGAGAAGAGTGAGGTCCAGATGCCGACTGGGTGAGAAATAACAGCTCCTGTTCATTCAGCCCAAGAGAAGTCACCGCAGGAAAGACCTGCTAACAAAAACAATGACAGGTCTCTTTCTGATGGAGATAACCTGGCTCCTAAGATGTCCCATGACATAGCCAGTTACTAAATGAAAATGAAATAGAAATGGCTCATTTTTTTTTAAAGGTGAGAAGAAAAACCCAAACAAAAGCTATACTGAGAAACACCAAGAGTGAGCCCAACTGTAAACTATGGACTTTGGGTGCTGATGATGTGCCTGTGTAGGCTCCCTAGTTACAATAAATGTGCCACTCTGGTGCAGGCTGCTGGTAGTGCGGGAGGCTGTGTGTGTGAGGGGACTGGGAATATATGGGAACTCTCTTGGATTCTGCTGTATTTTGCTGTGCACCTAATTATTACTGTAAAAAAAAAATGAAGTCTATTAAAAAAAAAAAAAAAGAAAAAAAGAACACCAGTCAGCCCTCCATATCCGTGGGTTCAACCAACTTCAAATGGAAAACAGAGTATTCGAGGATGTGGAACCTGCAGATAGGGAGGGCCAACTTGTCTAATCCACAGATTCCATGGGGCCAACTGCAGGATGTAAACATCTGCAGATTCTGGTATCTGGGAAGGGTTCTGGAATACACTCCCCACCCCCGGCCCACACACTGCTGATGACGAGGGATGACTGTATACTGAAATACCATTTTTTCATCTGTCAGACTGATATAAATGCAAATTTTAACATTCTGGTAGCAAGGATATGAGGGAACAAGCATTTGTAAAGAATGCCAGTGGGAAGTAAACTGGTATAATTCTCATGGAGGGCAAGCTGGCAATCTCAAAATTACAAATGCTTTCTTATGCTCCAATCCAGCTGTTCTTCTTCTGAAAATTTCTCATACATATGGACTTGCTCACACGCAAAATAAAATCATGTATAAAGTCGTTCACTGCAGCACTGTAACAGCAAAGGGCAGTAAATAACCAGTATGTCCATCAAGAAGGTTCAGGTTAAGTAAACAGAGGTACATCTACACATTCATTTTAACCATGTGGCTGTGAAAAGACAGAGGATACTCTCCATGTTAGTGATGCAGGAAGATCTCCAAGATATATTTAGTGAAAAAAAGAGCAAAGTGAAGAACAGTGTATTCAGTAGGCTATGCTATCTTTTTGGGGAAAAGCGGATGGAAAAGGAAAATCAGGATATATTTCCGTATTTTCTTATACTTGTACAAAAGAACTCTGGAAATAAACTGATGAAGGTTACAAGTAGGGAAGGGGAGGAAGTAGGAGGGAGACTTCATTGCATATCTTTTCATAGTTTTGGAGTATTTTTTAACCAAATGAATATATAACCAATTAAGAAGATTAGGTAACAATAGATTGCCAGTGAGATACTTGCCTGAGTTCATAAAGCCAGGGAGTGCAAGGCTGGCATGCTAACCCAGGTCTCCAAAGCTTGTGTTCTGAAGCCTCACCTGCTCGGATTTATACTAATCACTGCTGCTGCCCAGAGGCAGGCGCCAAACACCCAGATGCCTGAGGAAGGAGGGAGGTTCCCCCAAAGTTTCTTTGCTTTGAGCTTCTTGAAATTCAACTGAAAACAGCTGAGCTGGGCTTTCAGTTTTCTCCACTCACTTTCAACTTTCCCATTCCAGAGGAGAAATATCGACAAATCTGTCAGTTATGTAACTTTAACCTAGTAGGAGACACTACTGTTTCAGAACAGTCCTGGATCCTTATTTGGATCTCCATGGACTTGATTCTGAGTGACACAAACCTACATGTCAGTGAGCCAGTCCCTGAGCCCAAACAGATGGTCCCACTGCACAAAAAAGCTTCTCTGCAAGGCTCTATGAGGATCAGGGCCAAACAATGGTCCCATGTGGTTACCTGATGCACAATGCTGCTCATGAGCTCCCTGTTGGTCATACTGGCCAGCTCTAGGTGAACTGGAATACCAGTGGGGATGTCAGAAATGGAGGTTACAACCTGCAAAGAGAAGAAGATAAGCACTGCCATTAGAAATAGAAGGAAGTAAAGAAAGGGGGAAAATAGATCAGATCCTGAGAGGCGGTTCCTCCTGGTAATGGCCTTCTTTGCATGCTCACGAGAGCTACAAGCAATGTGGGTCCCCCACCGCCTCTGTGGACAAGGGACACTTTTCCCACCAGGGAAGACTAGGCTGTGCAGAGCCATCAGGGATACAGAATCAGAGATGACAAAGAAGTGTCCCTGTATATTCATGTGGCCAGCCTATTCCTGGGACCTAAATGGAGCAGTTCACTTCGACTGCTGTACGAATCTGTAGGAGTTGCAGCATAGCTGATGTGAAGTGAGATGATACAAATAACACAAAGGACACAAACTACAAACCCTGCAGCTTGCAACCACGGTCAGTTTAGCACAGGATGCAGAGGCTCAGGCAAGAAGATGTTCTGACCTGTCCTACTCAAGCTGCTGCCCACGTCTGTAGGGATACAGTGAGGTGCCTCACTGCAGCAGGAGGCAAGCTCTACAGCCAGCTGCCAAGATTATGTCCCTGCGAGGCCAGGACCTAAGACAAGGCAGCAGATGCCAAGAGAGGCTGGAACCTGAAGAAAACCACCAGCTGAGATCTGTGAAATTCTGTAACAGTGCCATTACCTCCAAGAGTCTCTTCCTCTGGAGCTCCTTGCTTTGTCCCTCCATCATGTGCAATCCAGAGAGGACCACCAGGTCTGGCTGAAACTCCTCCAGGCTAGACACAAACACCTCCAGCATATTCATGGCCCCGTTGGAGAGGTCGTGAGAGAAGATGAATCGGTTGGCATGGGGAGCTTTTAACTGGCCCCACTCCTCCCCTGGAAAAACCCAGTCAACACAATGGGAAGAAAAGGAAGAGGCTTTAGGTCTCCTAGCTGTGGGGGCACTTTCAGCCACCTCACAGGCTTGGAGCCTTGGCTCCAAGCAGGCTGGTTTCTGGCTGAGGAGACCCTGGCAACAATGGTCTGAGGTCAGCATGGCACTGCAAGAAACAAACCAAACACCTAAACCCAAACCCAACCAAGAAACAGAAACATAGTATGGGTGCTATATGCCTTTTTCAGGGTAATTAGCTCCCCGAGTCCCAGGAGAGCCCTACCGTCCACTGAGCTCTCAAACACAGGAGAGACAGTACAGAACAGCAGCATGACTTCCAAATACCAGCATACAGTGCGCAGAACGCACGCCCTGCAGACAGTACCGGCTGTCATTGTTTAAAGCACATTCTTCCTCACAGCATTGCCCTGAGCATCTTTCATTCAGTTGGAACTTAAGCAGGCTGAATTCCTTCCCAACAGCCAAGCTCACTGCATCTCCTCGTCCCTGCTGCCCATCAGTGGTTTCTGGGCACCTGATCCAAAGGGTCAGACTATCTGGCTGTTCCAGTTGCTTCTATGTGAGTTGCTTGGAGGAATGACTGTTTAAGACAAAGTTTAAGTGCTAGTTCCTCCCTTAATATGAAGCCTTTCCTAACTCTACCACCCCTAAGCAGACTTGATTACCTCCATTCCAGAGCCACCACTGTACCCTAATACAGGACTGAGGCACATGATTTTGCAATTACTTTTTCTTTTTTTCTTTCTTTTTTTTTGAGATGGAGTTTTGCTCTGTTGCCGAGGTTGAAGTGCAATGGTGCGATCTCGGCTCACTGCAACCACTGCCTCCCAGGTTCAAGTGATTCTCCTGCCTCAGCCTCCCAAGTAGCTGGGATTACAGGTACCCACCACCACACCCGGCTAATTTCTGTATTTTTAGTAGAGATGGAATTTCACCATGTTGGCCAGACTGGTCTTAAAACTCCTGACCTCAGGTGATCTGCCTGCCTCGGCCTTCCAAAGTGCTGGGATTACAGGCGTCTGAGCCACCACACCCAGCCTGTAATTACTTTTTCCAAGTGTCTATCTCTGGCTGTAAACTGTGAGCTGAGGGCAGGGCCTGTGTCATCCTCTATCATATTCCTTCTGCGTCACGCTGCGTCTGGCATATAGCCATGGGAATGAATTAAAAGAACAAGCAAATAAGAGAACAGATTGATGACCTAAATGCCCATGACAACAAAAAATATGGTTATGAACTCCAAATCCAACATTTTGCAAATCAACAAAGACTCTGTACAATGAGAAAAATACATTACATTGATATTCTCCAGAGAGCAAGACATGAACTCAACCCTTGAATAGTGACACTGCCAGGAAACACGACCTGATTGAATCTAGGAAAAAGGAGCCACACCGTATTCAAAATACACTGCTTCAGGAAGTGACAGAGGCAAAAACAAACAGGCTTCTGCAAGGCAAGGACGAGAAGAACCATGCAGAGCTGCCTGCTGTTTCCACAGGACACAGGGCAGAGGGGTGGCCCGAGAAGCAAATGGATCGAATTCTGCCTGTAATGGTAGTTAGCGCCTCTCTTTCTTCACAAAGTGTTGTATTCATTTCTGCAAGCAATCTCTTCTCAATGTATCATCCTGCCCTCAGCTAGTAAGTCAGCAAAACCTCTACATAGTGACTCACTGGATTCCCAGCCCAAGCCTGACGATGGCTTCTCTGGGGAGGTTTGGTAAGAAAGAATGTGAAAAAAAGTGGACACATCCCTTGGAATATCCCTATTGATGTCAGAGAGAAACTGGGGATGGATTTCTGTTGAGAGAGCTGAGCCCAGGACTGCTGCCACCAGTCTAGGCTCCCTCCTTGGACCTAGGAAAATGTCACCTCACAAAGTTTAATGGAAGTCCACTGCTTTGTACGCAGAAAAGGCATAGGAAAGAAAAACTGAAGTGTGACGCTTATAAACCCAAGGATGGAGACACTCTTTGTGAGGTGAGCTGTGCTGTCTCCTTAACTACATACAAGGCACAGCTGTCCAATACATCATCAAAGTCTTGCTGAAGACATAAGACTCTCCACTCTGTAGTCACCAGGGAAAATGACAAACCAGGAATCACAAAGCTCCCCAGTTCATGCTGTGGGTGCCAAAAAAAAAGTGACATGAATCTGGAACTCATGGCAGCAATACCTCAGAGGCTCATCTTTAGCAATTCCAGACCCTTCCAGTCCACAGTCAGGGCATTCTTTTTTTTCTTTTTTCTTTTTTTTTTTTTTTTTTGAGACGGAGTCTTGCTCTGTCGCCCAAGCTGGAGTGCAGTGGTGCAATCTCGGTTCACTGCAACCTCCACCTCCCAGGCTCAAGCAATTCTCTGCCTCAGCCTACCGAGTAGCTGGGATTACAGATGCCCGCTACCACACCTGGCTAATTTTTGTATTTTTAGTAGAGAAGGGGTTTCACCATCTTGGCCAAGCTGATCTTGAACTCCTGACCTTGTGATCTACCTGCTGCAGCCTCACAAAGTGCTGGCATTACAGGTGTGAGCCACGGTGCGCAGCCAGGTCATCTTTTCATCCAGGCTGCTCACAGTGTTTCCACACACCAACCAATCTCTTAATCCTTACCACAATGATCAGGCAGCAAAAACTATCACTCTTACTTCCCACTTGGGAAAACTAAAGCTGAGAAACTCAAAAACTCGTGTAGCATTAAGTATGAACTGCCTACGTCAACAGTGTTTCCCTAATTTTCAGACCCTATCCTTCCTTACTTCCCAGCTGATTCTAGTAAAGACCCGAAAGAGAACCAGAACATGTTACAACTCTTTCTCTATCTGGAGAAAGGCATAATTTTCAAGAAACAACATAGTTCATATCTTGTGTTAAAGTTAATTACTCTAGTAGAGAAGATTCTCTTAATTGACTTGGAAGTAGTTCACTAAAGAGTATTAAGTGCTGCTTCAAGGTACCAATTAGTCTGTTTAGATGCTTGAGTCTTAAATATGAATTAACAATGTGTTGAATCAGAAACTCAAGAGTCTGAGTTCTGAGCAGAGGGAAAAATACAGCAGGAAATACACAGGATCAAAGTATGTCCAAGTATTTAAGATTTTCTCAGAAACCAGATGCCTAATCTATGTAACACATAAAATCTGCAGGGAAGAGGGGATGGGATGCAGTGGATGTGGATTTATTAACATTAGAACATCTGATGGGAAACAATATAGTGATGTTAAATACAAAACACTTCCACTCACACACCCAAGGAAAAATAAAATGCTCCAGAGAAACTTGCCAGTAGCTTGGAATCAACCCCAAGCAGCTAGGAAGAGTCAGTCAGACAGGCCTAGGGCAGAATCCAGCACAGAGCTGAATGGATGCTACCTGCCTTTCTCTTCTCTTAGTCATAAAGGAAAACTTTATATATGTGTGTTTAACACATTTTCATTTTTATTTGAGATGCCTGCTTTCCTACAGTCTGATTTATCTTGGCTTCAGAGCAATTCTGTTTGTAGACCTGGAAATTTTCTTCCATGTTGTAATACTCTATCAGTCTCCCTTGAGACAATGGCCAGTATCAGCTCAGTAGAACCAATAGGTCAGGAAACGTTCAGTATGGCAAAAACAGGATCCTGCTGATTTACCAAGATAAATTTCTGGCACAGTCACACCCCCATCTGACAATACACAGTCCCCTGACTGGTCTTGCCACCATTACTTACTCATTTCCTTACCTGCTTGATACTCTAAAATGAGGTGGAACTCATCCACTTCCTGCAATGACTCTGGTGGAACAAAGACATTGTCATCAAGAAGCTCATGTAGCTTTGGACCAACTGGACCGCAAAGAAGAACCTGGAGACAAGCAACACGAAGTCCATCAGGAGCCCCGTTCCTTGCCCCACAGAACCTCAACAGTACCCCAGGACAGTACATTCAGGCTGATTCTAATCATTTCAACAAAATATTGGAATCCAAATCTAATTTTGAAAGCTGTTGGTTTGGAGGTGTGCAGCAGAAGGCATGTCACCAGGGCTAAGGCCTCTGGAGGGTATGACCATAATGTGCCCAGAACTGAGAGGCTGACAAAAGAACTGTGTCACAGCCATCAGGCACCTATGCAGCTGCTGCATCTCATTCCCTCTGCTGAGGACTGCATGTTTGTGTCACCTCCCCAAATTTAGATGGTGAAGCCCAAACCCCCATGTGGCTTATTTGGAGATAGGGCTTTTGGAAGGTAATTAATATGAAATGAGGTCATAATGGTGAGTTGAGGTCCTAATCAGATAGAACTGGTGGCCTGATAAGAAAAGAGAGAGAGATCAATCTCTCTCCCGCGACCGCGTGCACCAAGGACAGGACCTGTGGGAACACACTGAGAAGGTGGCCACCTGCAAGCCAAGAAGAGACTTCTCACCAGAAGCCACACCTTGCTGGAACCTTGATCTGGGGCTTTCCAGTCTCCACTGTGAGAAAATAAACTTCTGTTGCTTGAGACCCTAAGTTTATGGTATTTTGCTACTATGACAGCCAAAGAAGACCCTACCCCCACTTTCTTTACGCACTCACACCTTGTGCACGCAAAGAGACATGGGATGTTGTCTGCAACAAAGCTGCCAATGAAAACTGTTTGAGTTTTTACACGGTATAAAAACAGTTTCTGGATCACCATATCCTCAACCGGGTGACCTCATTTGTGGAATAAAATTCTCTCCCATTACTGAACTGTTACGTGAATAGGACAGCCTTTTCAATATGAGAATTAAAGAGCATCCCAACTGAGAGACTTCAGGGGAAGGGGCTCTGCAGCTTTTCCAAAACCTTTTTCTTCAACTCCAACCAGGGCCTCCCTCTGGCTATTCTTTCTAGAAGCCATTTCTTATCTGTTCTTGTTCCTCAACTCCAATAAGCCATTGTTTTTGCCACACCATTCAAGGCCAGGCTAGCAGACTCAAAACCACTGAACAATGAAGACTGCACTGAGATTTAAAGGAAAGTCCCCAGAGACTGTCAACACTGCTTCACATTTTTTTTTTTTTTTTTTTTTTGAGACAAGAGTTTTGCTCTGTTGCCCGGGCTGGAGTGCAGTGGTACAACCATAGCTCACCACAGCCTTGACCTCCCAGGCTCAAGCGATCCTCCTGCCTCAGCCTCCAGAGTAGCTGGGACTATAGGCATGAGTCACCGGGCCTGGCTAATTTTTTATTTTTATTTTTAATAGAGACAAGGCCTCACTATGTTGCCCAGGCTAGTCTCGAACTCCTGAGCTCAAGAGATCTCAGCCTCCCAAATTGCTAGGATTACAGGCATAAACCAACATACTCGGCCCATTTCAGATTTAATATGTCCCACCCAGAAGCTTCAAAAGGCATTAACTTGCTAATTAACTGCTTATATAGACTGCTTTGTACAGAGGTACTTTTGTGTTATCTAAGAAATCCCGGCTTCTGGATAAAAATATACTCCTCTCCCTTTTCTGCCTTGACACATGCCCTTTACTTGCCAATTCTGAAAGTTTTGCCCCAACCACTTTACTTCCTTTCTCTAATTCTTGGCTAGTGCTCCACTTCCAAGATGAGACAACGAGGGCCACAGGCCATATTTACCCTCCTGCCTGAAACAACAAAAAAGACAAAATGTATGAAACAATGGTTTTCAAAACATTGTGTGAACATCAGACAATAAAGGACGATCCCTAAAAAACAGGAATAAACTGGCCAGGCACGGTGGCTCATGCCTGTAAGCCCAGCACTTTGGGAGGCTGAGACAGGCAGATCACTTGAGGTCAGGAGTTCAAGACCAGCCTGGCCAACATGGTGAAACCCTATCTCTACCAAAAATACAAAAAATTTAGCTAGGCGTGGTGGCGTACACCTGTAATCCCAGCTACTCAGGAGGCTGAGGCAGAAGAATCACTTGAACCTGGGAGGTAGAGAGCCAAGATCATGCCACTGCACTTTAGCATGGGCGACAAAGCAACACTCTTGTCTCCAAAAAAAAAAAAAAAAAAAAGAAACAGGAATAAATTTAGTAAGCCCTACAAACATCTCAGCATATTACTGTAAAAGAATTTCCAGGTATACGGAACCTGAAAGAATTTATCACTAGCAGACTCCCACTACAAGCAATGTTAAAAGAAGTCCTTCTGGCAGAAGGGAGAATGACACGAGATGGAAATATGTTTTTGTATTTTTTTGAGACGGAGTCGCTCAGGCTGGAGTATAGTGGTGTGATCTCGGCTCACTGTAACCTCCACCTCTTGCGTTTAAGTGATTCTCCCGCCTCAGCCTCCCAAGTAACTGGGATTATGGACACGCACCACCACGCTTGGCTAATTTTTTTTTTTTTTTTGTATTTTTAGTAGAGATGGGGTTTCACCATGTTGGGTGAAACAACCTGACCGTGTCAGGCTGGTCTTGAACTCCTGACCTCAAGTGATCTGCCCATCTTGGCCTTCCAAAGTGCTGCAATTACAGGCATGAGCCACCGTGCCCAGCCAGAAATACGGATCTAAACAAAGAAATGAAGAACAACAGAAATGGTAATGCTAGATAAGTACATAAGATTATTTTTCTTATTATTTAAATCTCTTTAAGAGATAACTGAAGAAAAGTACTAACAAATGTAGTGTGAGGTTTGTAACATGCAGAAGTCAAGTATTTCACAATGATCGTATAAACATTGGAGGGAGAGAAGTACAGGCATACCTCATTTTATTGTGCTTCACTTTACTGTGCTCTGCAGATACTGCAGTTTTTACAAATTGACAGTTTGTGGCAACCCTGTGGTCCCCTCTGGGCACCACTTTTCCAACAGCATGTAATCACTTCGTGTCTCTGTCACATTCTGGTTGTTCTCACATTTCGAAGGTTTTCATTATTATGTCTGTTATGGTGATCAGTGATCTTTGATGGATGCTACTATTATAACTGTTTTGGGACACCACAGATCATTCCCACATAAGACAGTGAACTTAATCGATAAATAATTTATGTGTTCTGACCACTCCATGGACCGGCTGTTCCCGTCTCTCGCCCTCTCCTTGGGCCTCACTAAAATTTCCTGAGACATAACAATATTGAAATTAGGCCAGTTAATAACCCTACAATGGCCTCTGTGTGTTCAAGTGAATGGAAGAATTGCACATCTCTAACTTTAAATCAAAAGCTAGAAATGATTAAACTTAGCAAAGAAGGCATGTAGAAAGCTGAGAAAAGCCTTTTATGCTGTTAGCCAAGTTGTGAATGCAAAAAGTCCTTGAAGGAAATTAAAAGTGCTACTCTAGTGAACATACGAATATAAGAAAACAAAACAAAACAAAAACAAAAAACAACAACAAAAAGAAAGCAAAACAGCCCTATTGCTGATATGAGAAAGTTTGAATGGTCTGGATAGCAGATCAAACAAGCTACAACATTCCCTTAAGCCAAAGCCTAATCCAGAGCAATGCCCTACTCTCTCCAATTCTATGAAGGCTGAGAGAGGTGAGGAAGCTGCAAAAGAAAAGTTGGAAGCTAGCAGAGGTTGGTTCATGAGGTTTAAGGAAAGAAGCTGTCTCCACAACATAAAAATGCAAGGTGAAGCAGCAAGTGCTGATGTAGAAGCTGCAGCAACTTATCCAAAAGATCTAGCTAAGATCACTGATGAACATGGCTGCACTAAACAACAGGTTTGATGTACACAAAACAGCCTTCTGTTGTAGGGTAATGCTGGATAAGTACATAAGATAATTTTAAGAAGGTGCCATCTAGAACTTTCAGAGCTGGAGAGCAGAAGTCAATGCCTACCTTCAAAGCTTCAAAGAACAAACTGACTCTCTTGTTGGGGCTAACACAGCTGGTGACTAAATTGAAGCCAATGCTCACTGACCATTCTGAAAAATTCTAGGATCCCTAAGTATGATGCTAAATCTACTCTGCCTGTGTTCTATAAATGGAACAATAAAGCCTGAATGACAGCATACCTGTTTACAGTTTAATAGGCATTTTAAGCCCACTGTTCAGAACTACTGCTCACAAAAAAAAAAAAAAAAAAAATTTGTTTAAAGTATCACTGCTCATTGACAGTATACCTAGTCACCCAAGAGCTCTGCTGGAAATGTATAGGGAGAAGGATGATGTTTTCATGCCCACTAACGCAACATCCATTCTGCAACCCATAAATTAAGAAGTTATTTTGACTTTTTTTCTTGAGACAGAGTCTGGATCTGTCACCCAGGCTGGAGTATAGTAGCCTGATCTCAGTCCACTGCAATCTCCTTCAAGTGATTCTTGTGCCTGAGCCTCCGAGTAGCTGGGACTGCAGGCGTGCACTACCACACCTGGCTAGTTTTTGTATTTTTAGTAGAGATGGGGTTTCACCATGTTGGCCAGACTGGTCTCAAACTCCCGGCCTCAAGTGATCTGCCCACCTTAGCCTCTCAAAGTGCTAGGATTACAGGCATGAGCCACTGCACCTGGCTAGAATTTTGACTTTCAAGTCTATTATTTAAGAAATACATTTCATAAGGCTATAGCTGCCATGGATAATAACTCCTCTGATGGATCTGGGCAAATAAACTGAAAACCTCTGGAAAGAATTTACCATTCTAAATACCATTAAGAACATTTATGATTTATAGGAGGAAGGCAGCATATCGACATTAACAGGAGTTTCAAAGAAGTTGATTCTAACCCTCTTGGACACCTTTGAGATTCAAGACTTCAGTAAAGGAAGTAACTGCAGATGAGGTGAAAATAGCAAGAGAACTAGAATGAGCAGTGGGGCCTGAAGATGTGACTGAATTACTGTATTCTTCATGATAAAACTTGAACAGATAGAGTTGCTTCTTATGGATGAGCAAAGACAGTGGTTTTTTGAGATGGAATCTACTCCTAGTAAAGATGCTGTGAATATTGTTGAAATGACAACAAAAGATTTAGAGTATTACATACACTTAGTTGATAATGGCAAATAGCAGGAAGGTTTGAGAGGACTGTCTCCAATTTTTAAAAGTTTTTTAATTTTTCATTTTTAGAGACAGGAATTTGCTCTATCACCCAACCTAGAGTGCAGTGGCACAATCATAGCTCACAGTAGCCTCAAACTCCTAGGCTTACGAGATCTTCCTGCCTCAGCTTCCCAAGTAGCTGAGATGATAAGCACGTGCCACCATGCCCAGCTAATTAAAAAACTTTTTTTTAAGAGATGGGGTCTCGCTATGTTGCCCAGGCTCAAGTGATCCTCCCACCTTATTCTCCCAAAGTGCTGGGATTACAGGTGTGAGCCATTGTACCTCGCCTGATTCCAATTTTGAATGAAGTTCCACTGTGGGTAAAGTGCTATCAAACAGCATCACATGCTACAGAGAAATCTTTTGCGAAAGGAAGAGTTAACTGATGTGGCAAATGTCATTGTTTTATTTTAAGAAATTGCCACAGCCACCCCAACCTGCAGCCACCACCCTGATCAGCAAGCAGCCATCAATATCAAGGCAAAGTACTGCCAGCAAAAAGATTATGACTGTCTGAAAGCTCAGATAATTGTTAACATTTATGGGTAACAAAGTACTCTAAAATTGTGTACACTTTTTTTTTTAGACATAATGGTACTGCACACTTGACTACAGTACAGTATAAACATAACTTTTAATGCACTGTGAAACAAAATTCATGCGATTCATTCTATTGCAGTATTTGTTTTATTGCAGTGGTCTAGAACCAAACATGCAGTATCCTGAGGTATGCCTGTTATCACTTGAAAGTAGACTGTGATAGGCTAAAGATGTACAGTATAAACTCTAATGCAACCACTAAGAAAAAAAGAATTATACCTAGTAAAGAAGATAAAATGAAATCATAGAAAATAATCCAAAAGAGTACAGAAAAAGAGGGAAAAAGATAGAGATGGGACAAACAGCAAACAAATAGCAAGATGCCAGATTTAAACCTAACCTGATATATCAATAATCACATTAGATGTAAACAGTCTAAACACTCCGATTAAAAGGCAGAGACTGTCAAAGCAGGTTAAAAAGCAAGTCCCAACTATATGCTGTCTATTAAAAAATACACTTTAAAGTAAAAAGATGCAACTAGATTAAAAGCACAAGGACGGAAAAAGATATACCATGCCAATACTAATCAAATGAAAGCTGGAATGGCTATTTCAATCAAAATAGATTTCAGAGCAAAGAAAATTATGAAATGATTTTATTTATCCCTAGTAATAATAAAGGAATTAATTCATGAAAGGGATGTAACAATCCTAAACATTTATATACCTAATAAGAGTTTCAAAATACATAAAGTAAAATGTTACAGAACTATAAAGGAAATAGACAAGTATCCAAAATTACAGTTGGAGATGTCAACATCCCTCTTAATAATTGATAGATCAAATAGACCAAAAAAAAAAAAAAAAGTAAGAATATAAAAGACTTGAACACTATCAATCAACCTCACCTAATTGACATTTATAGAACACTCGACCCAACAACAGAAAGGCTTATGTACATTCTTGAAACTTTCAAGTACACACAGAACCTCACCAAGACAGACCATATTCTGTGCCATAAAAACGTATCTAAAACTTAGTAGGATTCAGGTCATAGAAAGCATATTTTCTGACCATACTGAAATTGAAATAGAAATCAATAACAGAAAGACATCTGGAAAATTCCCAAATATTTAGAAACTAAATAACATACCTCTAAGTAGTCCATGAATGGGCTATTAAATGGCACATCTCAATAAATCAAAGGGTTATTAGTATTTTGAATTGAATAAAAATAAAAATAACATATCCCAATCTTTGGGATGCAGCTAAAGCAGTACTTAGGGGATATTTATATCACTAAACCCCTATATGAGAAAACAGGAAAGGTCTCAAATCAATGACTGTAGCTTCTCACATTAGGAAACTAGAAAAAGAAGAGCAAGTTAAATCTGAAGCAAGCAAAATCCAAGGAAAATAGAAAAATAGAGAAAAATCAATTAACCAAAAGCTAATTACTTATTAATAAGAGCAATAAAATTTATAAACCTCTAGCCAAACTGATCAGAAAAAAAAGAAGATACAGGTCGGACAGCTTTGAAGAGAGCAGTGGTTCTCCCAGCACGGAGGTTGAGATCTGAGAACGGACAGACTGCCTGCTCAAGTGGGTCCCTGACCCCTGAGTAGCCTAACTGGGAGACATCTCCCACTAGGTGCAGAACCTCACACCTCACACAGCTGGGCACACCTCTGACACGAAGCTTCCAGAGCAAGAATCAGACAGCAACACTCGATGTTCAGCAATATTCTATCTTCTGCAGCCTCCGCTGCTGATACCCAGGCAAACAGGGCCTGGAGTGGACCTCAAGCAAACTCCAACAGACCTGCAGCTGAGGGTCCTGACTGTCAGAAGGAAAACTAACTAACAGAAAGGACACCCACACCAAAACCACATCAGTACGTCACCATCATCAAAGACCAAAGGCAGATAAATCCACAAAGATGGGGAAAAAGCAGTGCAGAAAAGCTGGAAATTCAAAATATCAGAGAACATCTCCCGCTCCAAAGGAACGCAGCTCATCGCCAGCAACGCAACAAAGCTGGATGGAGAATGACTTTGACGAGTTGAGAGAAGAAGGCTTCAGTCGATCGAACTTCTCAGAGCTAAAGGAGGAACTACATACCCAGTGCAAAGAAACTAAAAACCTCGAAAAAAGAATGGATGAATGGATAACTAGAATAATCAGTGCAGAGAAGACCATAAAAGAACTGATAGAGATGAAAATCATAACATGAGAACTACGTGACAAATGCACAAGCTTCAGTAACCGACTCGATCAACTAGAAGAAAGACTATCAGTGATTGAAGATCAAATGAATGAAATGAAGCGAGAAGAGAAGTGTAGAGAAAAAAGAGTAAAAAGAAATGAACAAAGCCTCCAAGAAATATGGGATTATGTGAAAAGACCAAATCTATGTCTGATTGTGTGCCTGAAAGTGACAGGGAAAATGGAACCAACTTGGAAAACACTCTTCAGGATATCATCCAGGAGAACTTCCCCAACCCAGTAAGGCAGGCCAACATTCAAATTCAGGATATACAGAGAACGCCACAAAGATACTCCTCGAGAGGAGCAACTCCAAGATACATAATTGTCAGATTCACCAAAGTTGAAATGAAGGAAGAAATGTTAAAGGCAGCCAGAGAGAAAGGTCGGGTTACCCACAAAGGGAAGCCCTTCAGACTAACAGCAGATCTCTCGGCAGAAACTCTACAAGCCAGAAGAGAGTGGGAGACAACATTCAACATTATTAAAGAAAAGAATTTTCAGCCCAGAATTTCACATCCAGTCAAACTAAGTTTCATAAGTGAAGGAGAAATAAAATCCTTTACAGATAAGCAAATGCTCAGAGATTTTGTCACCACCGGGCCTGCCCTACAAGATATCCTGAAGGAAGCACTAAACATGGAAAGGAACAAGTGGTACCAGCCATTGCAAAAACATGCCAAAATGTAAAGTCCATCGGACTTTAGGAAGAAAATGCATCAACTAACGAGCAAAACAACCAGCTAATATCATAATGACAAGATCAAGTTCACACATTAACAATATTAACCTTAAATGTAAATGGACTAAATGGTCCAATTAAAAGACACAGACTGGCAAATTGGATACAGAGTCATGACCCATCAGTTTGCTGTATTCAGGAGACCCATCTCACATGCAGAGACACACACAGGCTCAAAATAAAGGGATGGAGGAAGATCTACCAAGCAAATAGAAAACAAAAAAAAGCAGGAGTTGCAATCCTAGTCGCTGATAAAACAGACTTTAAACCATCAAAGATCAAAAGAGACAAAGAAGGCCATTACGTAATGGTAAAGGGATCAATTCATCAGGAAGAGCTAACTATCCTAAATATATATGCACCCAATACAGGAGCACCCAGATTCATAAAGCAAGTCCTTAGAGACTTACAAAGAGACTTAGACTCCCATATAATAATAATGGGAGACTTTAACACCCCACTGTCAACATTAGACAGATCAACGAGACAAAAAGTTAACAAGGATATTCAGGAATTGAACTCAACTCTGCACCAAGCGGACCTAATAGACATCTACAGAACTCTCCACCTCAAATCAACAGAATATACGTTCTTCTCAGCACCACATCACACTTATTCCAAAACTGACCACATAGTTGGAAGTAAAGCACTCCTCAGCAAATGTAAAAGAACAGAAATTATAACAAACTGTCTCTCAGACCACAGTGCAATCAAACTAGAACTCAGGACTAAGAAACTCAGTCAAAATTGCTCAACTACATGGAAACTGAACAACCTGCTCCTGAATGACTGCTGGGTACATAACGAAATGAAGGCAGAAATAAAGATGTTCTTTGAAACCAATGAGAACAAAGATACAACATACCAGAATCTCTGGGACACATTTAAAGCAGTGTGTAGAGGGAAACTTATAGCACTAAATGCCCACAAGAGAAAGCAGGAAAGATCTAAAATTGACACCCTAACATCACAATGAAAAGAACTAGAGAAGCAAGAGCAAACACATTGAAAAGCTAGCAGAAGGCAAGAAATAACTAAGATCAGAGCAGAATTGAAGGAGATAGAGACACAAAAAACCCTCCAAAAAAATCAATGAATCCAGGAGCTCGTTTTTTGAAAAGATCAACAAAATTGATAGACCGCTAGCAAGACTAATAAATAAGAAAAGAGAGAAGAATCAAATAGACGCAATAAAAAACAATAAAGGGGATATCACACCACCGACCCCACAAAAATACAAACTACCATCAGAGAATACTATAAACACCTCTACGCAAATAAACTAGAAAACCTAGAAGAAATGGATACTTTTCTGGACACTTACACTCTCCCAAGACTAAACCAAGAAGTTGAATCCCTGAATAGACCAATAGCAGGCTCTGAAATTGAGGCAATAATTAATAGTCTACCAACCAAAAAAAGTCCAGGACCAGACAGATTCACAGCCAAATTCTACCAGAGGTACAAGGAGGAGCTGGTACCATTCCTTCTGAAACCATTCCAATCAATAGAAAAAGAGGGAATCCTCCCTAAGTCATTTTATGAGGCCAACATCATCCTGATAGCAAAGCCTGACAGAGACACAACAAAAAAAGAGAATTTTAGACCAATATCCCTGATGAACATCAATGCAAAAATCCGCAATAAAATACTGGCAAACCCAATCCAGCAGCACATCAAAAAGCTTATCCACCCTGATCAAGTGGGCTTCATCCCTGGGATGCAAGGCTGGTTCAACATAGGCAAATCAATCACCAACATATAAACAGAACCAAAGACAAAAACCACATGATTATCTCAATAGATGCAGAAAAGGCCTTTGACAAAATTCAACAGCCCTTCATGCTAAAAACTCTCAATAAATTCAGTATTGATGGAACGTATCTCAAAATAGTAAGAGCTATTTATGACAAACTCACAGCCAATATCATACTGAATGGGCAAAAACTGGAAGCATTCCCTTTGAAAACTGGCACAAGACAGGAATGCCCTCTCTCACCACTCCTATTCAACATAGTGTTGGAAGTTCTGGCTGGGGCAATCAGGCAAGAGAAAGAAATAAAGGGTATTTAGTTAGGAAAAGAAGAAGTCAAATTGTCCCTGTTTGCAGATGACATGATTATATATTTAGAAAACCCAATCGTCTCAGCCCAAAATCTCCTTAAGCTGATAAGCAACTTCAGCAAAGTCTCAGGATACAAAATCAATGTGCAAAAATCACAAGCATTCTTATACACCAGTAACAGACAAACAGAGAGCCAAATCATAAATGAACTCCCATTCACAATAGCTTCAAAGAGAATAAAATACCTAGGAATCCAACTTACAAGGGGTGTAAAGGACCTCTTCAAGGAGAACTACAAACCACTGCTCAGTGAAATAAAAGAGGACACAAACAAATGGAAGAACATGCCATGCTCATGGATAGAAAGAATCAATATTGTGAAAATGGCCATACTGCCCAAGGTAATTTATAGATTCAATGCCATCCCCATTAAGCTACCAATGACTTTCTTCACAGAATTGGAAAAAACGCTTTAAAGTTCATATGGAACCAAAAAGACCCTGCATTGCCAAGACAATCCTAAGCCAAAAGAACAAAGCTGGAGGCATCACGCTACCTGACTTCAAACTATACTACAAGGCTACAGTAACCAAAACAGCATGGTACTGGTACCAAAACAGAGATACAGACCAAAGTAACAGAACAGAGCCCTCAGAAATAATACCACACATCTACAGCCATCTGAACTTTGACAAACCTGACAAAAACAAGAAATGGGGAAAGGATTCCCTATTTAATAAATGGTGCTGGGAAAATTGGCTAGCCATGAGTAGAAAGCTGAAACTGGATCCTTTCCTTACTCCTTATATGAAAATTAATTCAAGATGGATTACAGACTTAAATGTTAGACCTAAAACCATAAAAACCCTAGAAGAAAACCTAGGTAATACCATTCAGGACATAGGAATGGGCAAGGACTTCATGTCTAAAACACCAAAAGCAATGGCAACAAAAGCCAAAATTGACAAATGGGATCTAATTAAACTAAAGAGCTTCTGCACAGCAAAAGAAACTACCATCAGAGTGAACAGGCAACCTACAGAATGGGAGAAAATTTTTGCAATCTACTCATCTGACAAAGGGCTAATATCCAGAACCTATAAATAACTCAATCAAATTTACAAGAAAAAAACCACCCCATCAAAAAGTGGGCAAAGGATATGAACAGACACTTCTCGAAAGAAGACATTCATACAGCCAACAGATACATGAAAAAATGCTCATCATCACTCGCCATCAGAGAAATGCAAATCAAAACCACAATGAGATACCATCTCACACCAGTTAGAATGGCAATCATTAAAAAATCAGGAAACAACAGGTGCTGGAGAGGATGTGGAGAAAGAGGAACACTTTTACGCTGTTGGTGGGACTGTAAACTAGTTCAACCATTGTGGAAAACAGTGTGGTGATTCCTCATGGATCCAGAACTAGAAATACCATTTGACCCAGCCATCCCATTACTGGGGATATACCCAAAGGATTATAAATCATGCTGGTATAAAGACACATGCACACGTATGTTTATTGCAGCACTATCCACAATAGCAAAGATTTGGAATCAACCCAAATGTCCATCAGTGACAGACTGGATTAAGAAAATGTGGCACATATACACCATGGAATACTATGCAGCCATAAAAAACGATGAGTTCGTGTCCTTTGTAGGGACATGGATGCAGCTGGAAACCATCATTCTCAGCAAACTATCACAAGAACAGAAAACCAAACACCGCATGTTCTCACTCATAGGTGGGAACTGAACAATGAGATCACTTGGACACAGGAAGTGGAACATCACACACCGGGGCCTATTGTGGGGAGGGGGGAGGGGGGAAGGATAGCATTAGGAGATATACCTAATGTAAATGATGAGTTAATGGGTGCAGCACACCAACATGGCACATGTATACATATGTAACAAACTTGCATGTTGTGCACATGTACCCTAGAACTTAAAGTATAATTAAAAAAAAAAAAAGAAGATACAAATGACCAATATCAGGAATGAGAAGGAAAACATCATTACAAATTGTAGAGATCTTAAAGGAATAATAGAATACCATAATTAACTTTATGCAAATAAATCCAACAACTCAGATCAAACAGACAAATTCCTTGAAAGATACAAACTACTAAAGTTCATTTAAAAAAAAAAAAAAAGGAAAATCTAGATTTCCCTATATCTATTAAAGAAATCAGTTATTTAAAACCTTCCTACATAGAAAACCCTGGGCCTAGAAGGCTTCACTAGAAGGCTTAAATTCTATAAACATTTAAGGAAGGTACAATACCAATTCGACACAAACTCTGTTTTAAAAATTGAAGAAAGGGCCAGGTGTGGTGGATGAATCCCAGCACTATGGAAGGCTGAGGCAGGTGGATTACTTGAGATCAGAAGTTGGAGACCAGCCTGGCCAGCACAGTAAAACTCCCTCTCTACTAAAAAATACAAAAATTAGCTGGGCATGGTGGCACACACCTGTAGTCTCAGCTACTTGGGAGGCTAAGGCACAAGTATCACTTGAACCTGAGAGACGGACATTGCAGTGAGCTGAGATCGCACCACTGCACTCCAGTCTGGGCAGAGTGAGACCCCATCTTTTTTTTTTTTTTTTTTGAGACGGAGTCTCGCTCTGTCACCCAGGCTGGAGTGCGGTGGCCGGATCTCTGCTCACTGCAAGCTCCGCCTCCCGGGTTTACGCCATTCTCCTGGCTCAGCCTCCCGAGTAGCTGGGACTACAGGCGCTCGCCACCTCGCCCGGCTAGTTTTTTGTACTTTTTAGTAGAGACGGGGTTTCACCGTGTTAGCCAGGATGGTCTCGATCTCCTGACCTCGTGATCCGCCCGTCTCGGCCTCCCAAAGTGCTGGGATTACAGGCTTGAGCCACGGCGCCCGGCCGACCCCATCTTAAAAAAAAAAAAAAAAAAAAAAAAAAAAAATTGAAGAGAAGCTAGGTGTGGTGGCCCTATAAGATTTAAATAGGTTCATACACATTTAAAGCACCTAACTTAAAACCGTGCCTGGTGTATGGTAAAAAACTATAGAAGGAAATGCTAGCTATGATTACCACCTCTGGAAAATACCTAGTTCTTAATCTCTGTAGTTCTCAGATGATCTCTCAGTCCACGCTGAGAAGCATTTCGGCAAGTTAAACTGAATCTCTTTGAGAGTACATACAGGGTGAAGTAAAGGCAGAGCCTGACACTTGAATCCTGGCTGCATCATTTACTAGCCAAGTGGCCCTGGGCACCTTACTTAGCCTCTCTAGACCTCTATCTTTGAAATCCTAAGATTGTTGTTAGGATTGAGTAACAGATTGCTTTTCTTTCCTCAATCTCCTACCAAAACCAGACTTGTTTTACTAGAATGCCTTCCAATCAGACTGGTCCCAGGACCAGCTACTCCAGAGACCAGGAGCAAATGCTGGTCCCAGGGGAGGTCAATACTGAAAGGTCAATCTTGTACTCAGCCCATGACCATCCAGGGTATTGTCTTCCCAGAGGCCAGAATTATTTGTCAGTATCAGGAGGGTGGCCTCTTAGGAATCCATGAAAACTCCTGGGATTCTGATGGGAATGGCCTGGGATCTCTCTAAAGGGCTTATGATCAATCTCCTTTTCTTCTACCCATTAGCTGGTAATATTTCCAAAGGTCTGATGGGAATGGCCTGGGATCTCTCTAAAGGGCTTATGATCAATCTCCTTTTCTTCTACCCATTAGCTGGTAATATTTCCAAAGGTCAGCCCTGGAATTTCTAATCTTCTCTATTTGGGAGTTAATTACAATTTATAAACATAATGACTGCAAAAGTCTATATTTTCTTTTTATTTTCTTTCTGAAAAGTATTTTCTACCCTAATATTTCATGAGAACTTTGATTCCTATTAAAATATGAATGTTCACATTTTAATATCCTCTCTAAATTGAAAGCACATCTACCCCTACCTCCCGGTGTACAATGTGGCTCCATATGAATTTTTCCCTGAAACTGCTGATGACCTATCCGTATTTCTGAGTTCATCTCTGGCTTCTGGTTTCACCACTCTGACCCATATTTCTATTTTTAGGCTGGTCCCCCAAAACTAGAAGACTGTTCACTATCTGTTCTCTAGTGTTAGCAGCCACAACCATTCTGCACTGATCAAGGTTATTTACTCCAGAATCATCTTTGTTAAATCTCTTCTTTGTTCCCCATGTATTGTAGTAGGTTTTAGATATATGTTTCTCCTCTCTGGCTGCCCTAATCCAAACCTTAATCAGTTTACAGGACAACAGTGATAACTTTCTTGCTGGCCTCCCCCTTCACGCCTATTCTACTCATAGCAACAGAAACTTCTTACTCAGGTGTTATTGTGAACATGGCAACAATTTTTAATTCTACTTAAACCAAACAATTTAAGTCTTGAAGACACTCCCCTACTGACTCTCGTCTAGTGGCTTTTATTTTTTTGGCACTCTGGATCCAGGCTCACCAACATGGCCACCTGTGTTTTCTCTCATTACTTGTATAATCCTCAGTCTCAAGGCCCACATGCTCCTATTACATGATATGGTGCCTAAGAACATGGGTTATTGGGTCAGACTGCCTGGGTTAAATTCCTTATTCCATTACCTATCAGTTGTGAACCTCTGTCTGCCTCAAGTTTCCTCATGTAGAAAGGAAGAACAATGGCAGTACTGACTAGCCTTACAGGGTCGTTGCAAGGATTAGATAATCTATGCAAAGCACTAAAGACAATGTCAGGCACAGAATAAACACTCAGAAAGTATTAGTTACTACTGATCTCCTACTATTACTGCTTCATAACAAAAGACCCAGGGTCTGCTACATACTAGGTGATCCATAAGTTGAATCAAGGAATAGATACTCATTCTTGCTCCTAAAATTATTGAAACACTAGTGAAAGGCACAGGTTTTAATCTAAAATTTTGACCTACCTTTAAATCTGAGTTGGCTGCAAATTTCTGTCCAATTAAAGCTGCATTTCCTCCTACATAGTGCTGTAAGAGAGTTCAAGGCTTTTAGACTGTATTTTAATACAACTGTATCACCCAAGTTTAATCATTTTTTATTTTAAAAATTAATTTATAGTCCATTTTCCCAAAGACATTTTGAGGTGATTTTACATCAAAGGACACACAGATGAAGTTAATGCAACAGAGAAACAGAAAGTGAGTAATAAGGTGAAGAAAATAAATAGGACAACCATGAAAATGAGTCTGATTGCTTTTAACTGTTGATCAAATTCAGCTCTGAGCTTACAGCCAGCCAGAAGAGACAACAGGAAAGAGAAAAAGTGTGGACAGGGCTTATCTTCTACACTGTAGTCCTTCTAAAATGAAAAACTTCACTATCCTGTGGAAAATCATTGAGTAGATACTATAATGAACTAAAATCTAACTCTTGAGTGAGGCACATATGACCTTTATTTAACCCATGCTTTCCTTACCACCTTCATCTCCTGCCCTTCCCTTCCACACCCTGCTTACAGCTCTCCAAGTCAGCCTTCCTCTGTCTCTGTGCCTTTGGCACATGCTGTTTCCTTCCATTAGGACACCCTCCCCTTCTCATATACTAGGCAAAACCCTGATCACTTTCCAAGAATCAGCTGCAGTGTCACCTTTTCTGTAATGCCTTCTCTGTTCCCCTTACCTCAATGACATTTCAGCCTTCACAACCACCCTCACCAGATAGGATTACAGATCTCTTCCTACCCCTATAACCTGAACAAACCTCTAATGCGGCTCTTGTCCACTTGGGCTGCTATCATCTGGGTACACAACTAGGTCCTTCGGGGCAGGGACTGTCTTCTTCTTATAAGTGTTCAGTAAATGTTTGTTGCTACATTTTGAGAAATGAAGAAACACACTGATGTGTTGGGAAATATAAAGGTTTTCCTGGGAGTAAATTCTAAAGATAATAGGCCCCTAATATAGGACAGTACTTTCCCTTAAACACCACACCTCTCAGCTGAGGACCCAGAGAACAAATAATTCAAGGTTGGTGTTGCATGATGCTAAGGATGGATCCATGCGCCTTGGAAATCTGACACATAACAGCTAAGGTTGCTGTTCTATTATAAAAGGTGAAAAGCCTAATAGTGTTACCTGGGTGGAATGCTACAATCCCAGCTTTCTAGTCCTCAGCCCACACAGAGGCATAGACTAAACCAGGGGTGTCCAATCTTTTGGCTGCCCTGGGTCACACTGGAAGAACTGTCTTGGGTCACATATAAAATACACTAACAATAACAGCAGCTGATGAGCTGTTAAAAAGAAGAGGGGGCAGGGGGTTAAATCTCATAATATTTTAAGAAAGTTTATGATTTGTGTTAGGCCACATTCGAAGCCGTCCTGGGCTGCAAACTGGACAAGTTTGGAGTAAACAATTCTAGATGGTAGACATCACTCTTACGCCAATTTTGTGCTGACTAACCTCTGAATTCAGATGGGACAGTAATAGCTTTTTAGAGATAAATTTGAAACTTTCTGTGATATGTAGGCTGAAATTTGGCCCTCTAACATGTCAGCCTTAATGTTTTATTTAACCACGATGGCTAGAATTTACTAAAAAAAAATCTTGGGAAAATAGTAAGATATCTACAAAGTAGATTTCAGAATTTTCATATAATGTTTATCAACCTGCCTTAAAAAGGCACTCCCCTAGTGAAAGGGGGTTTTATAATGTTACGAAATAACTTGGACCATCACAAAGCTAGATAAAGTTGCTGTAAAAAAATTTTTCATCAAGAAATAAAGGCAGAATCAAGAGAGAAGAGAAATCAAACTGGTGGTTTAAATTCCATAATCATAAAGACTTTTGAGCAGTGGACTCCTCATGTTAGAACTATCAAGATTCTCTCATAAGAGATAAGAATCTCACTACTGATCTCAGCTGTCAAAATGATAATAACTGAAATCTTAACTTGGTGTCTCCTTTAGAAACTCAGCTGGGTAATGCCTATGTCCATTTCTAATGTTCAAATAGGCAGCTTCAAAGACAAAAAACTTATTATTTTCTAAAACTTTTTGAGATAGGGTTGCACCCTGTTGCCCAGACTGGAGTGCAGTGGCATGATCATGGTTCACTGCAGCCTTGACCTCCTGGGCTCAGATGATCCTCCCACAGGCACATGTCACCATGCCCAGCTAAGTTTTTCTATTTTTTGTAGAGACAGGGTTTCACCATGTTGCCCAGGCTGGTCTCAAACTCCTGGGCTCAAGCAATCCACCTGCCTCAGCCTCCCAAGTGCTGGGATTACAGGCATGAGCCACTATGCCCGGCCTAAAATCTTAAGTCATCAAAAAAAGCAGTCACAAAGGTTTGTCTGTGAAAGGTGCCAATTGAAAATGGCATTAAGAGCGTCCCTGGCTAGAACTACCAACCTAGACTGGGTGCCCAGCCAAAAGAAGGTTTAAATGAGGAGGAAGAATAGGGTGAGGGCAAGACACGGGAGATAACCAAACAACCAAAACTTAGCCTCAAGAGGCATGAGGGTACATGTAGGAGCAGGCATACTGGGGTGAGGTAGGAAGAGCCATGGTTCGGTCTCCAGCCTCAGCACTGCCTCTTATTCCACGTGAACCTCCAGGAAGTGCCTGGACCATGCAGGGCTTTGTATATATTCACCAGGTGAGCTTGGAAACCACTAAGGTTCTAACTCTGACAGGTTCTACCCTGCAGACCAGTGGTTCTCAAAATGAGATTCTCAGACCTACATGATCAACCACGAAACTCATTGGAAAGGTAAATTATTGGGTCTCATCCCACATCTACTGAATCAGAACTCTGGTAGTAGGCCCAGAAATCTGTGTTTCAACAGCCTCTCCAAATGATTCTGACACATGCTCAAGTCTGAGAACCATCAACCTAGACCCACAGTTTTCAACCAGGGGTGATTTTGCTCCCCTCCTCTTCAAACTGGAATGAAAAGTTGCTTGCTTGCTTCTAGGAACCATATGAAGAAGGCATCTTTTCCCACCCTTAATTTACTACTGCTGAACCAAACAGACCTGGGCTCCTGGGAACTCTGATGCAACCTGGGCAATGTCGTGAAAAGTTTCCTTATCACTGAAGAAGCGCTCAGCAGCTGCTCCCTTCCCCATGAAGTGAATGAAGGCTTCTTCCAGATCATTCCTTGAATGCAGAACGCTGTGATCTTTCCCATTCCCAGGACTAAGGCCAAGTGCCTGCAAGAGCTTCACCCCTGAGAGCACCACATCAACACATGCATTGACTCTGGAAGGAGGAAAAAAACTGTGTGAAAGCAGCAGAAGCACCAAGTAACCGTTTTGCATTTAACAAAAGGAAAATGTTTCTCAGAACCTTATTCAACAGAAAAACAGGGGAAGTAGATCTGAAACCTGGGAGAGGAAATAGCACATGGCAGGAGAAAAATTACATTAACTGGATGTATGTATTAGGATCAGAACACAGGACTCCTCAATAGTTTGGCAAACATTTACACTAGTTACACAGTGAGAAGACAGGTGCTTAGCATTTCAGAACAAAGCTACTGTAACAAAAATGTAACATTTCTGAGAAAACGCTGGCAGAGCCAAACTGGATTCATGCTGGCTGTGTGACTTGGGCAAGTCACTAATTTCTCTGTGCCTTGGTTTCCTCATCCACAAAATGGCAATAATATGAGCATTTAACTCATAGAGCTATGGTTAAGATTAAATATGTGAATGTATACTTAGGAACAGCAATTGGCAGAGTAAGCAAAATACGTGTTTCAGTCAAAGGCTAAGTATCAGGCATCTTCCCTCCAAAGACAAATGAGGATGGTGGCAAGATACAATAAATTACTAAATGCCGAGTACTCCCAGCTGAAACCCTGCCTCTTAGACTTTAGTGGTGGTTTACAGACTTAGGCACACCTGCGGCATTGTAAGAACTCACCCTTTGGCCAGTGTTCACAGGACTGACCCATGAACGTTAAAGACCTGCCACTCTTGGTTGTCTCGGTGGAAATTATAAAGTACAGGTTGAATCCCTTATCTGAAGAGCTTGAGATCAGAAGTGTTTCTGATTTTGGAATATTTACATATACATGAGATATCCTGGGAATGTGACTCACATCCAAACACAAATCCATTTCACATATACTTCATACATACAGCCTGAAGGTAACTTTATACAGTGTTTTAAATACTTTTGTCCATGAAATAAAGTTTGTATTCCTTATGTGTGGGTGGAATTTTCACATATAAATATTTAATATACATCAGCAGCATCATGTCAGTGCCCCAAAGTTTTGGATTTCAGAGCATTTTGGATGCTCTACTTGTACTAAGGTTGTCTGGCATGGCCTCTCCTATGTGTGTATGGAGAAGGTCTGTCTTATATTTTCAGGGTTTCTTTGCTAAGTCATCCCTCTTTTAAAGAGAACGTTTAAATAATTAAGGTAGTTAGATGAGGTCTTCCTGCCCCACCCCTATCATGGTAATCTTTATTCCTGCCTCTGCCTATTGGGATGTCATTCTGGCCAGTGAGGCTGGATTACCATACAGACAGCTTCCAGCCGGCCAACTGAGACGGCCCCTAATGATACGGGTGACTGGGCTTCAGAGTTAATTCTGACCAGCTCTGAAACCACAAGGTAAACTCATTAATAAAAATGTCCCAATGGATGAAATTTTGGTGTAAAATGCATAGTTACATTTCCCTTTTAGTCTCTTTCAAAAATGAAGAGGAATGAGACTGGGATGAAGAGGAATTTTACCAGGTATATTCCTACTTTTAACATGCATGTGTTCCTTTTATAATTTTTAAAATGATATAATTTTAAAAAGGTTTGTATGCAGACTAGATATTATTTACATCACTTAAGGAAGATTTACAAGGGCAAGGAAGAGAAATCCTCCCCCAAGACACAACCAGACTGCATCTTCATTATAAGGGTCCTTTTTATTAATTCTTCCCCTAGGGATTCATGTTTTGAAAGGAGTTTTGCCTATCAAATAGCATTTAAATACAGTTTCTTGTTCGACATACATAATGATCAACTGAAGAAGCATAACCTAAGAGTTACTACGCCTTTCAGTGCATAAAACATCTAGCTACTCTAATTATTTGGCTCTTCTCTTTAAAAGAGGGATGATTTATAGCAAAGAAACACTGAAAATATAAGACAGACCTTCTCCATGACACATACAGAAGGGGCTATTCTGGACACGCACGTGGCAGTTGCTTAAAAATATGTTTAAAATCTTTCCTTTCACAGCCTTCAATGTAAAGAAACCAAACACACCTTGCAAACTGTCTCAATTTTACCTCAGACATGGTGCCCTTTATTTCTAATGAATGCAGCATTAGATTGGTAGGTAGAATCAATAGGAATACAAGTATCTCTGGCTTTCAGATGCCAGTAGGTTCCTAAGTTTCAGACAATGAGGGCTTGAGTAAGGAGGGATACCATTTCCTCCAGATAGCCCAGTCTAAAAATTGTATCCAAATGGATACAATTGGAGTCTGAAGAGTGAAGGTTCAGAAACGGAGGGAAATCTGCCTTTGAAAATAACTACTTCAAAAACTATAAACACCCTCAAGCCTGTAATCCCAGCACTTTGGGAGGCTGAGGTGGGTGGATCATGAGGTCAGGAGTTCGAGACCAGCCCGGCCAAGATGGTGAAACCCCGTCTCTACTGAAAATACAAAAATTAGCTGGGCATGGTGGTGGGCACCTGTAATCCCAGCTACTTGGGAGGCTGATGCAGGAGAATCGCTTGAACCCGGAAGGTGGAGGTTGCAGTGGGCTGAGACTGTGCCACGGTACTCCAGCCTGGGTGACAGAGTGAGACTCCGTCTCAAAAAACAAACAAACAAACAAAAACTATAAACACCCCACTCTCCATATCTAGTACTGCTGAGATTTTAAACAGTCTGACTCCTCAAAGATGAGAATGGGGAAAGCTGTTCAGTATATTTTGTGACACAAGGCAAAACCCAACAGAACTAATTTTGAGTTACAAAATATCACTATCATGGAACATTTTCCATCCCGCACCTAATCACATCAGGAATACTGAGGGAAAATAACCAGTTTCTCAGACTGGTTCATGGTTTACTTGATAACTTTTTATAATTAAAAAAACCAGGCTGAGCACAGTGGCTCACACTTGTAACCCCAGCACTTTGGGAGGCCAAGGCGGGTAGATCACCTGAGCCTAGGAGTTGCAGACCAGCCTGAGCAATATGGCAAGACCCCATCTCTACAAAAAATACAAAAATTACCCAGGTGTGGTGGTGCACACCTGCAGCCCCAGCTACTCAGGAAGCTGAGGCGGGAGGATCACCTGAGCCTGGGAGGCAGAGGTTGCAGTGAACCAAGATGGCACCACTGCTCTTCAGCCTGGGCGAGAGAGCAGGACCCTTTCTCAAAAAAACACTGAACATCTACTACATGCTAGATGCCAAACGAGTACTTTACATGTACTTTCTTGTTCTGTTTTATAATACTTTAACCAGAATAAGAATCTTTCTCTGCACTTTCTCAACTCAATAGCATCCCAAAATGTAAAAAGCATTATTACCTAAGATGTTGTATTATCAAGGGGAAATAAAGGGAGACACAGTTAAAGAATCAGAAAACAAAATTATGCTCATGTGACATGCAAGCAGAATCTCACACATCAGTAAAAAATGTGTATTAGATGACAGTGTGATTTTGGAGAAAACACAGACGAAACAACTGGAAAATAGGTCAAGACAATAGATGCTGAATGTCAAAATGGGCTGGGGGGGGCTGGGAAAGAGGGCACAGTTCTCCCATCTAGACCTTAAGTGCCTCTAAGGTAAAGATGATGTTTCCTATCTCCTCCCTTCTGTTTCATCACCTGTAAAATGTTTTCCAAGGTTTTCTTTTTTTTGAGACGGAGTCTCGCTCTATCGCCCAGGCTGAAGTGCAGTGGCGCGATCTCGGCTCACTGCAAGCTCTGCCTCCTGAGTTCACACCTTTCTCCTGCCTCAGCCTCCCGAGTAGCTGGAACTACAGACGCCTGCCACCACACCCGGCTAATTTTTTGTATTTTTAGTAGAGACAGGGTTTCACCATGTTAGCCAGGATGATCTCGATCTCCTGACCTCGTGATCCACCTGCCTTGGCCTCCCAAAGTGCTGGGATTACAGGCGTGAGCCACCGCGTCCGGAGACTTTTCTAAGGTTTTTGCTAGTTTTACATTACGTGCATCAGCTGTTATAACAGCTAATCATAATCGTTAAGACACAGAACTGTAAAGAGACGGGAAAAAAAGGCAGTGGTCCCTGGGCTGAACCCTAGCTCCTGCATCTAGACAGAGAAAGGCGGCTGATCTTTAAGAAGCACTCCATGCTAGGCAGGCATTTTCAGATAGATTAAACCTATTTGCAAAATGCTGTAAGACTGCTAAGTAGTCATCACTGCTTTTAGCTAAGAAAAGTGAAGCTGTGGATTAACTAACATTTCAAAAGCCACAGACAGGCGGATCTGAAATTCAAACCCAGATTTATCTGATACTGAAGCCCACGTAGGAAGTACACACAAGCAAAATTGTACACGAAGGGATTAACCTTGTGTTTGGATACAATAAAGAATGATCTAGCTACAATGGAGAATTCATACAGGGGAGAAGACCAAGATATGTTTCAAGGGTAGGGGTGAAGCCAGTTCCAGAGGCAATAAATATTAGCATAAGGGTGTTTTGTTGTTTGAGACGGAGTTTCACTCTTGTTGCCCAGGCTGGATGGAGTGCAATGACACGATCTCGGCTCACCACAGCCTCCATCTCCCAGGTTCAAGCGATTGTCCTGCCTCAGCCTCCCGAGTAGCTGGGATCACAGGCATGCACCATCACGCCCAGCTAATTTTGTATTTTTAATAGAGATGGGGGTTTCTCCATGTTGGTCAGGCTGGTCTCGAACTCCTGACCTCAGGTGATCCGCCCACCTCAGCCTCCCAAAGTGCTGGGATTACAGGCGTGAGCCACCGTGCCCGCTGGGTTTCATCATTTTAAAACCAATGAACAACAGGTACCACAGTCTGATTTAGAAGCAGGGGAAGTTTCCTAGAAACACCTTAAACACCTTAAAACTCCTATCCTTTACTTCTTTGACCCCTTTCCACCAGCCCCTTAAGTGCCTCCCAGAATTCCACCTTTACCATTTTTACCTTCTCTTCTCTTCCTGGGTGATCCTATACAGTCTCTGGCTTCAACCTAAGTACCAGTGTCTCCAAAATTTGCAATCCTGTTTCTCAATATATTCCTAAAAACCAGCTTCTCATTTTCAGTAGCTGACAGAGAAGCTTCATCTGAAATCCCATAACAATGTATGTATATTTCTCCTCTGAAATCCAATTTATCTTTTTAAACTTGTTTTTCTTAAATCCTCTCTTAATGGCAATAACATGGCATCAACCAGGAACCAGAAATGGGAAAGACCAGGCTTCAATTGCTCCTCTGGCACTTGATAGCTGCAAGATCTTGGGCAAATAAATCAATGTGTGAAGACTTGGTGATAATGTCTGTTATCTGCCTGCCTCATAAAGTTGTTGCACTGGTCAATTTTCATAATGGTATAATGATTGCCCAGGACTGAGTAATGTATAAAGGCCAGAGGTTTAATTGACTCACAGTTCAGCATGGCTGGGGAGGCCTCAGGAAGCTTACTCACGGTAGAAGGGGAAGGGGAAACAAGGCACCCTATTCTTCAGGTGTCAGGAAGGAGACATGCCGAGCGAATAGCAGGGAAGAGCCCCTTATAAAACCAAAGGATCTCACGAGAACTCACTCAGTATCAGAACAGAACGGGGGAACCGCCCCCGTGATTCAATTACCTCCACCTGGTCTCTCCTTTGATTAGCTTATGGGGATTACAATTCAAGATGAGATTTGGGTGGGGACACAAAGCCTAATCATATTAGTTGTTATATTTAATACTGGGCTGGGTGAGGTGGTTTACAGCTGTAATTCCAGCACTTTCAGAGGCCAAGATGGGAGGCAAGGCCTGAACTCAGTAGTTCAAGACCAGCCTGAGCAACTTGGCAAATCCTGTCCCTACCAAAAATATAAAAATTAGCCGCACGTGGTGGTACATGCCTGTAGTTCCAGCTACTTGGGACACTGAGCATGACAGGTCAAGGCCATAGTGAGCTTGATCATGAAACTGCACACTCCAGCCTGGGTGACAGAGCGAGATGCTGTCTCAAACAGAAAACAAAAACTAAACAAGATATCCAATACTAAAAACCTGTCGTTTTTGACTGCCTTTCTTTACTCCACCACATCCAACCTATTATTCAGGTTATCTCTCAAATCTCACCTCTTCTACATCATTGCCAAGTCTGGTTCAGGCTCCTTTCTCCCTTTACACAAACCCTACAACGGCCTCTTATACCAGTGTCAGAGTCTCAAGATATTCCTCCTTATGAATCACATTAAATTGCATTTTGAGTGCGTCTGTGTGAGAGTGTGAATACGTCTCTAGAGAAGTCAAACTACAACCTCAAAATGCGATTCTGATACAAGAATACAAGTACTGCACCTGCTTCCCCTCGTCCCTCCTAAATCCCTCTAACTTTGGGCTAAAAATCCTCTTTGGGGCCGGCCGCAGTGGCTCACACCTGTAATCCCAGCACTTTGGGAGGCCGAGGCGGGCAGATCACGAGGTCAGGAGATCGAGACCATCCTGGCTAACACGGTGAAACCCCGTCTCTACTAAAAATACAAAAAATCAGCTGGGCATGGTGGCGGGCACCTGCAGTCCCAGCTACTCGGGAGGCTGAGGCAGGAGAATGGCGTGAACCCGGGAGGCAGAGCTTGTAGTGAGCCGAGATCGCGCCACTGCACTCCAGCCTGGGCGACACAGCCAGACTCCATCTCAAAAAAAAAAAAAAAAAAAAATCCTCTTTGGGAAATAAATGATGAGAAGCAGTGAAACAGGTTAGAACCACTGCTCAAAATCCACCCTTCACATTCCCACCAATTCTCAACAAAGAACTTGTCATCAGTTAACTGCTTATAAGCCTTTATGGCTTCCCCATAAAAAGCCCTTCACAATCTGGTCCAACCCTTCGTTCTCAGCATCATCTCTTTACAACCCTCTACCATAAGATTCTTGCTCGAAAACAAGGTTGACCTGTTCCCAAACCAACCATGTACTTTTTCACATTTGGTTCTCTTGCCTAGGTGGAACTGTTCCCACTTTGGCTTGGAGAAATCTCATTTCTTCTTTAGTGTCTGTCCTATGAAAGTCACCGTAGTAAAATATATTTTCCAAGATGGTCGCAATAAGATGTCCCATTCCACATGTTCTTTTCACAACGTGACACGGATGCTCCTTCCATCAAGGTTTGTTCTATGTCCCCTCCCTTAAAACCAGGTGGACCTGTGACTCTGGTAGAAGAGTTCCTATGTGCTTCTAAGATTAGGTCGTAAAAGGCATTAAGGCGTCTGCCTGGTCCTCGTGGGATGTTCCTCTTCTAACCATAATTGTTATAGACTGAACTGTCCACCCCCCACCAATTCATATGCTGAAACCCTAATTCCCAATGTGACTATATTTGGACATGGGGCCTTTAAGGAAGTAATTAAGGTTAAATAAGGTCACAAGGGTGAGCCCTGTTCCAAAAGGACCTAGTGTCCATATAAGAGGAGTGAGAGGCACCAGGAGCGTGCATGCGCAGGCTAACAGTGAAAAGTCAGCTGGCTGCAAGCTAGGAAGGGAGGCAACATCAAAAACCAATCCTGCCAGTACCTTGATCTCGGACTATCAGCCTCCAGATCCGTGATAAAACAGATTTCTGTTGTTTAATCCATCTAATTTGTGGTATTCTGTTCTAGCAGTCCAAGTAGACTGATACAATAATATGTGTTTTTCCAATAAGTGAGGCGGGGACCTTGCTTCACCCATCTCTGTATCTTAAGAACCTAGAACAGACCTGACACTAACCATGTAGCTGGTGAATATCTGCTGAATGAACACACATAAAGCAAGGAAGGACAATTTAATCCCAGCACTTTGGGAGGCCAAGGTGGGAGGTTCGCTTGAGCTCAGGAGTTCGAGACCAGCCTAGGCAATATAGCAAGACCTCGACTCTACTAAAAAAAATAAATAAATAAAAAATTGGTTGGGCGTGGTGGTGCTTGCCTGTTGTCCCAGCTACTCCAGAGGCTGAGGCAGAAGGATCTCTTGAGCTTGGGAGGTCGAGGCTGCAGTGAGCAGTGATTGCCCCACTGCACTCCAGCCTAGGCGACAGAGAGAGAGAGACCCTGTGTCCAAAAAAAAAAAAACAAAAAAAATTATAGCTAATATCGAATGCTTTTTAAAGCAAGCACCATGCTAGAGAGATTACATGAATTATGTCATTTAATCTTCAGGACAAGTTTGCTCTACTTTACCCCTCCCAGTCCCAACACTCCACAGAAAGTAGTAGTCTACATGGTAGAGGGCCTGCTTTTATGTGGTGGTTATACATAACTCTGAGGTCATGGCAAGAAAGTCAAATTGAACTGAGACAGAGACTAAAGTTAGTGTTTACAATATCAACACTATAAAGGGAATAATTACATTCCCAAGGAAAAGTACAAAGAAAGGAGGCACTGTGATTTGGAAGAACCTTAAATATGCAATGTCACTGAAGTCAGGGGAAGAAAAGAGTTTCACGAAGAAGGACGTGTTCAATGCATGAAAGGCTGCAGAGAGCAGATAATGAAGACTCAAAAAGGCAAATAAGAGAGGAGCTGCAGTACAGTCGTGTGGTTTCTAGACTACACGGCGTTACGAAAGCAAGTGGGTAAAGGCAGAAATCACTCGTCTTCAAGAAGTTCAGAAGAAAGAGGAAGACGAGTGTTGTCAAAGTGGGTAAGGTCAAGTATCTTTGACTGCAAAACAACAGTCGCCAGAAGAGAAGGGGCTAAAAGTTGGAACGAGGAACAAGGCTCGGAGAAAGGTGTCAGACAAAGAGGGATTAGCAAGAAGCTGTTAGGGCTGGTCCTACCGGGATCAGAGAAAGGTGCAGAGGCCAGCCGAGTGGAAAGAGCAGCGGTGACGAACCGGGTTCCACTCAGACGTCCGACGCTTCTCGCCAAGGGGCCAGCGCGGACAGCAGCGCCTCCCGGGGACCTCTGGGAAGCCCTGTTTCTGGCCGGCTCCGCCCGACCTCCAAGGCGGACCTCGGAGGTTCAGAGACCCAGGCCCCGCTGGCACTCACCCCACTGCCACGCGGCGCCAGCGCCGGACTGGCCGCACGATAAGCGCGTCCCAGGCTGCCGCCAACCGGCCCTCAGGGGAGACAGGTCCTGGGGGCGCAGGCGCGGGCCCCAGACACAGCGAGCTCCATAGAGAGCGCAGCGCCGAGCCTGGCAGCTCTGGCTCCAGCAGGAAGACGCAGCCCACGGCCAGCGCCAGGAAGCCCGCGTACGCGGAGCCGCGCCACAGCGCCATGGGGACCGAGGCGCCGCAGCTGCGCGAACCGAATCCTTTCCTAGTCCGCGCCTCTTCCGGGCTCGGCGCGCGCTGATGTTGACACAAGCACTACGTCAAAAGGGCGCGCCACGGGCTCCCCAAGGGGCGGGGCGACGGGCGGTGCCACGACGTAGCGGGTGGGGAGCCCTCGCCTCAGTCCGAGTCCCGGCACTGCGGTGTTGCGGCTCCGGAGGAGGTGGGACAACGGCGGTTGTGCCAGTCCGGGCGCTGCACCCCATTCCCGGAACTCTAACCGTATCCCCAGATAGAGGGATGGGAACACATTTGCTTTCCCAGTAAAACGAAACGGACAGATTGTGAAGAAGCGGACAAACCTCGCGTTAATATTCGAACCAGTCAGTGTCCCCATTGGCACAGATCACACCCCCATCTTTTAATCCCTCCGTCCGCCCCGTGTCCCTTCATTTACTACACTCGTCCTCTTCCAGGCCTGGTGCTCGGCGCTTCTGAGAGGAGTAGGCTCACAGAACAGCAGCGCTACAGAGACCCCTGGGGTACGCGAGGCAGGGGGATTCCGCCCCTTTGGAAGGTGGCCCAGACCCTCAGGCACTAAAGGACTTCGTCGAGACAGGAGAGCCCGCAGAGATCGGCAGAGATCGTCCTCTTCTGGATAACCAGAGTCCACAATCAAACCTTAAAATAACCCTTTTGGGGGCGCTGTTCCCTTTGACAAACTTTGGAAAATGTACACAATCTTGTGCACAACACGAGAGTTACGGACCTGGGTTAAGGAACGTTGTTTTCTTTTGTTCCCCCCTTGGTGACATCATTAAACCCAGCTCTCTCTTCGTTGATACGACTTTTCTGTGCATGAGGCTAAGTTGAGAGACAATGAAGCTAGGCTTGGTACCAGCTCATTCTCAGCAGCCATCATGCCCGGCCTAGTCTTGTTCCCTGGCCTGTTTCCACTTTTCCAGCTCTGTTGGCTCCTGACGTTGGCTTTGTGTCCAGTTTTCCAGTGTGACCCTGACGTTTGGACTTGGCAGCGACACTTTATTTCCCTAACTTTGATGGTGGGCATTAGTCTTCATTCTCCTCAGCCCCGCCTCATCAGCTTTTCTCCATCCTGGTCATCTACCTTCCCTCAGTTGATCCTACCTGGCCTACCTGACCAATGCATCCCTTTCCACAAAGATATTCACACAGGAGGAGATCTGGGCTACCTTGGAGAAGAAGCCAAAGAGCCAGTGAGATATTTATGAAGCCATGAAAGCCATCTTCCCTAGAGTTGCCTGTCACTTCTCTCTCCTCAGGGAGACATGTCAGTCAGTTCCTAGAGAAACTGCTCCTTATCACAACCCTCAGCTGTCAGGTTTCCCTGGCACCCAGAGGGGACTGAGCCAGCAGCTGACCTGAAAACAGCAAGTCTGCTGACTGTCCAGCGACCATTTTCCTCTATTGAGAATTTTAACCAAGTGTCTGGTGTCTGCAGTTATTTGATATTGGCTGTGGAGCCACAGTCACACAAGGCTGAAGGTCAGAACCAGTTAAATATGTTTCCAAGGTGAAGCTTTGGGGAGCACAGGAAGCTGAACTGTGGGAAGGCCATAGAACAGACAGTAGATCTAGTTCTAGTCCTCTAGGAGGACTTTTGATTTAGTCACAGAGACGAAACAATAGCAGTTGAACCAAGTGGATGTTTATTTCTCATGTAAAAGTCTAAATGGGGTGTTGGCATGTTGTGGGCTGTGGCAGCAAGCTTGGCCCCCTCTGGTTGCTATGGGGGCTGCTCTGGGCCTCTTGCTGGTTGGTCCCTCAGTATGGGTTTGCATTGTGGGTGGTGAAGGGGCCAGACAAGGAAACGAGAGGGCTGACCTCAATTCCAACTGAGAACTGAAGAGTCAGGAGCCACAGGAGGTGAAGAACAGACCATCAGGGACAGTTGCCAGGCCTGGTGGAGCCTGATGTGGCTTCTGGTCACATACATAGTCACAGGGCCCTTAATTCCTTCTCATCAGGGGCTCAGGGGCAGGCATTGACTGTCTTGGTGCCACAGTCCCTCTTGAAATATTTCCTTAATGAAAATCAGAAAAGATTCTGATCATCTGTCTGTTCAGAGAGTCTGGAATCCTTTGCAAGCCAATTGTTTTTCTAGAAGTTAGGTTTCTGGGGACAATTAAAACAGCTCTGAGTGGCAGCTGTGGCTTCATTGCCTAGGCTGAACAAAGAGGAAAGGGCTGGGCTGGGCAGACCTCAAGACACCCCCTGCCCCCACCCAAATGGCTTCCAGACATGGCCTTTGCTATTGGTTCTCTCTCCTAGGACCTTGAAATGAGAGACGAAAAGCAATTTTGTTCTAGAAAATTCAGAGGCAAATGGAGGCTCCAGGTGTCCCACCCAAGATCCTGACCTGGAAGGCCAGGGAGCAGATACTGTGTTAACACAAAGACTTAGCAGAATCCTGTCAGCTTCCAAATTAGCTGAAGGTTTTGGCTTTAACAAAAATACCCACCCCCATGATCTGAAAGGCCTGAAGGGGCACATTTGTTCCCACATGTAGCAAAAACTAAAGTGGGCCCAAACAGTCCCTGTGAAAGCTGGGCTAACCCACTTTCCTTGCAGCTCCAGGCCCCTGCGGTTTCATCCAGGCTGCTCTTTGAAGGCCACGCTGTGTCAAAGCCTTTGTTGATGCCAGGGACACAGCCCACCACAGGCCATACCCAAAGGCCAGAGTCAGAGCACAATTTTGAAGGTTACAGAAAACTCCAAAGAAATTAAAGAGATGGAATAAAGGATCCCAGCACCCGAAAAGAGAAAGCTTTGTGTCTGTAACCATAGCCCTTGGCAATCAGACATCCTCCTCACTCATGTGAGGTCAGGAGGGGACTAGAAGTGCTCAGAGGATGGACTGCCTCTGGCCAGTGCAGGGGAGAGGCGGGGTGTTGAGGCACAGGAGCCAGATGAGAGGAACGTCAACAGCAAAGCAGTAAGAAGAACATGAGAGTTTCTTGACAGTAATAGAACTTCCTACACAGACTGGGAACTGGGTTGTAGCTTGAGAGGATGTGACAACGTAGTGGCCTGGAATTTTCACTTTGGAATTAACTGCTTTGGATCAGGAAGAAGCGCTGAGCCTAGAAAGGCAGGAGGCACAGGACTGTGTGGGCTTCTGTCTGGCCAGGACCTATGAGCTTCATAGGGAAATGAATCAGGGGGCAGGATAAAGCATAGGCCTCCACCCTTACAGTGCTCTCTTAGCCATCTCAGGCTTCCCGGAACACTGCTACCAGGCTGCTTGCTGGAGCCCTTTACACTCACAGGCCTTCCTGCTTGCGTTCTCTTCTGCAGGCTGCATAAACCAGTCCTGTTGTAGACCTTGTAGCATCTGCTACAGTGATCTGGTTTGGGTTTTGGTATTACTTGCAATGGTTTGGAAGGAAATGGGAAGTTTGCCTTCTAACTACATTTTCTTTTTGATTCAAGAACTCTAGCAGTTCTACAACCACTGGGCCTAAAGCTAAAATAAAGGAAAAATAAATAAAAGGTAGCAAAAACACCTAACTGGTATGGCCTGGCAGCATTGCCAGAGAGTCCTCAGGGACCCAGGCTTGTTCTGTCTTTTGCTCTGCCATCCCTAGGACAGCACAGAAGAGGCAGTACATCTTAACAAAATTGGGTTCTGGAAGAAGGGAGAGGTGGTGAATGGTTGTTGCAAGCAATCAACAGTTCATACTTCAATGGAAAGAAGGTGGGATTTGATTCCTTGTCGCAAATCTTCACTCTGTCACCTGCTATCTGTGTGTCCTCAGGTAAGTCACTTAACTTTTCTGTTCTTCAGTTTCCTTATCTGCAAAATAATTCCTACTTTGCAGAATGGTTGTGGGAGGTAGAGTTATCTTAAGACAGTCTAGCACAGTGTCTGCTACATGTTGGAATTCAAAACACTCCCTGCTGTTGCTATGGTTGGTTCTGAGAGCTATATTTAATTTTCTTCTTAGTCTTTCTTGCTGGTCTGTCACTCTCTTACTATAAGGAAGACAGCCATTTCTGCATAGGTCACTATGCGGTAGCCTTTTCTATTTTTTGGCTGCTCAGCATCTATATAATATCCCACTGAATGAAAATACTAAAATTTATCTATTGTACTATGAATAGACCATTTGGAGTTTTCCCAGTTTTTTACTATTACAGTGTTGCTGTGTACATGCTGTGTTACATGTGTATAGCCATTTCTTCAGGGTAGAAACTAAATAACATTTCTGGGTCAATGATATGCCTGTCTTCAACTTTACTATATAATGTTTGACATCTTTCCAAAGCAGTATGCCAGTTTATCTTCTCACTGGCAGCATATGAGAATTTCTGTTGCTCCAGCTACATACACTCCAACAGATTCTTAAAGCTTTGTCATTTTGTAGGGTGTGTAGTGGTATCTTACTGTGGTTTTGACATTTCTATTTGTTGGTTAGTTGCAAGTATATTGCCTCCCTCCCAGTCACCATTCATTCTCTTTATAATGTCTTTAGTGAGTAGAGTTCTATGAAAAATTATTCTTATTTATGTATTTTTGTAGAGATAGGATCTCTCTATGTTGCCCAGGGTGGTTTTGAACTCCTGGCCTCGAGAGATCCTCCTGCCTTGGCCTCCCAAAGTGCTGGGATTATGATTGTGAGCTACCATGCGCAGCCTTAAAGTTCTTAGTTTTTTATATAGTTAACATTTTGTTCTTTTTTTATTACTATTTTCCCCTTATCATTGGTGCTTTTTGTTACTTATTTAAAAAATCTTCCTGTACTCAGGATCATGCTGGTATTTTCCTGTACAACCTTCTAAGAGCTATAAGCTTTCACATTTCATGTTTAGGTATTTAATCTACCTTGGAATTGATTTTTGTGTGTTGTGAGAAGAATGCTTATAGATACCCAGTTTACCCAGTGCCTTTTACTGGTCATTTCTCAATGACTCTGCATTCCCACCTCTGTCCAATACCGCGTGTCTATGTATCTGTGGATCTGTTTTGGGGATCTTCAATCTGTTCCATTGGTCTATTTGTTTATCAGCATCTCACTGTCTTGATATCTGTTAATGTAAATTCTTTTGCCTTACTCTTCTGTCTTGGCTATCTTTGGCCTTTTAAAATTCCCATATACTAAACTAAACTAAACTAAACTAAACTAAACTAAAATAAAATAAAATTCCCATATACATTTTTGAATCAACTTGTTGCCCTCCCTCCCAAAAAAACCCAATTAGGATTTTTATCATTCTAGGACTATGGTAGATCCCTTCATTTATTTAGATCTACCTAAATATCTCCCAATGGCATATTAGACTTTTTGTGGAGGATTTGTACGTCTTTAGTAAGTTTTATTACTAGGCACTTAATATCTTTGGTATGCTTATTGAAGTGAAATTGATATGCATTACGTGCATAATATTTAAAGTATGCAAATTAATAAGTTTAACATATGTATACACCCTGAAACTGTTACAGGAAAGGGATCCCGATCCAGACCCCAAGAGAGGGTTCTTGGATCTCGTGCAAAAAAGGATTCAGAGCGAGTCTGTAGTGCAAAGCGAAAGCTAGTTTATTAAGAAAGCAAAGTGGTGAAAGGACGGCTACTCCATAGACAGAGCAGGACGTTCCCGAAACTAAGAGGAGGAACGCATCCACCCTAGGTACAATGCTTGTATATATGGAGAGATGCGCTCTGCTACAAGGGTTTGTGATAAACTATTAATTTTCTTAATTATGATATTTGGCAAGAATCAATATTATTATCTTTAAAGCAAAATTAGGAATGCCTTTGTTCCCCAGATATTGAGATATCCGGACACTCCCAAGTCTGGGTCCGTTTTAGTAAACATTAATAATTTGTTCCCTTAACAGTAAACATCTAGAGGCTAGGAATGCCTAACTTTCTGGGAATTCAGTCCAGCAACTCTCAGCCTCATTTTCCTAGCCCTCACTCAAAATGGAGTCTCTCTGGTTCGAATGCCTCTGACAAAACCATCACTACAATCAAGGTAATATAGTAATATAGTAAGCATATCCATCACCCCAAATGTTTCCTCATGGCCCTTTGTAACCCTTCCCTCTTACTCCTTCCTGCCCGTATATCTCCCCACTCCCTGTACCTAGGCAATCTGCTTTCTGTCACTATAGTTCAGTTTATACTTTGCAGAATTTTATATAACTGGGATCATACAGTACATAATCTTTTTGATGTGGCTTTTTTCATACAGCATAATTATTTTGAGATTTATCTAGGTTGTAGCGAATATCAATTGTTAATTGCTCTTTAAAAAACTTTTAATTTCAAAACAGTTATATACTCACAGGAAGTTGCCAAAATGGTAGGGTCTGTGTACCCTTCACCCAGTTTCTCTCAATGGATATATCTTACATAATTATAGTGCAGCATCAAAACCAGTAAACAGGCATTGCTGCAAGGTATGTGTATAGTTTTGTGCCGTTTTATTATATATGGAGATTTGGGTAATCACCACTCAATCAAGGTGCAAGAACTGTTCCATCACCACGAAGATCTCCCTCATGCTATCCCTTTAGAGTCACACCCAATCCCCATCCTCTACCATTTCTAGACCCTGGCATCCACCAATCTGCTTTGCATCACTCTAATTTTGTCATTCTGAGAATGTTATAAATGGAAGCATACAGTATGTGATCTTTTGACAGCATAATACCCTTGAGATGCATCCACGCTGTTGCCTGTGTCAATAGTTCATTTTTGTTATTTTTATTTTTTGACTGAGTAATATTCTGTAGTATGGAAGTGTCACAGTTAGCTCAGTCATTCACTCATTGAAGGACATTTTGGTTGTTTCCAGTTTTGGGCAGTTGCAAATAAAGCTGCAATAAACAATCATGTACAGAGTATTGGGTGCACATATTTCATATCTCTGAGATAAACACCCAGGAATACAATTGCTGGGTCGTATGTTTAGTTTTTTTTTTTTTTTTTTTGCATCCCCATAGGCAGCATATGAGAGATCCAGTTTCTTCACATCCTCACCAGCACTTGATATTGTCACTAATTTAGGTTTTGTTCTAATGGGTGGATAGTGACATCTGTTTGTGGTCTTAGTTTGCATTGCCCTAATGGCCAGTAGTGTTGAGCATCTCTTCATGTATTTATTTGTTATCCATACATCTTCCTCAGTGAAATGTCTTTTCAGGTTTTTTTTTTTCTTTTTTGAGACAAAGTCTTGCCCTGTTGCCCAGGCTGGAGTGTGGTGGCACGATCTTGGCTCACTGCAACCTCTGCCTCCTGGGTTCAAGTGATTCCCCAGCCTCAGCCTTCCAAGTAGCTGGGACTACCTGTGCGCACCACCACACCCAGCTAATTTTTATATTTTTAAGTAGAAATGGGGTTTCATCATGTTGGCCAGTCTGGTCTCAAACTTCTGACCTCAAGTGATCCGCCTGCCTCAGCCTCCCAAAGTGCTGGGATTATAGGCATGAGCTACTACTGCTGGCCGTCTCTTTGAGCCTTTTGCTCATTTTCTAATTGAATGGTTTGTTTTTTGTTATTGAATTTTGAGAATATATATCATATATTCTAGATAAAAGTCCTTTGCCAGATACATGGTATGCAAATATTTTCTTCCAGTCTTTTCATCCTCTTAATGGAGTCTTTCACAGAATAAAAGTTTTTAAATGTGTTATTTTTTCTTCTATAGATTGTGCTAGTTTATTGCTTTTTGTTGCTGAATAGTATTCCACTGTATGGATATAGCGTTATTTATCTAATCCTTTGTTGATAGACATTGGGTTCTGTCTAGTTTTTGACTATTACAAATAAAGTTGCTATGAGCATTTGTGTACAGGTCTTTTTGTAGGCTTTAATTTCTCTTGGGAAATATCTAGGAATGGAATACCCAAATCATGTAATAGATGTATGTTTCACTTTTTATCAAACTACCAAATTGTTTTCCAAAGTGGTTGTACCATTTTATATACCTACCAGCATTCTATTAGAGTTCTAGTTCTTCTATGTGCTTGCCAAGACTTGGTATGGTAAGTCTTTTAAATTTAGTCATGATAATAAATATGTAGATATATCTATTGTCTTAATTTTTATTTTCCTAATGATTAATGATGTTGAGCATCTTTTCATATCTTCATTGGTCAAGTATCTGTTCATATCTTTTGCCTATTTTTATTAGATTGATTTTTTCTTATTACCGAATTAAAAAAGTACTCTAGATGCAAGTCCTTTATTAGACATGTGATTTGGAAATATTTTCTTGTCTGTCTTTCCATTCCCTTACCTGTCATATTGGATTAGAGGCCACCCTACTGACCTCATTTAACCTTAGTTACCTTTTTAAAGACCCTATCTTCAAATACTATACAGTAACATTCAAGGTACTAGGGATTAGGACTTCAGCCCATAACACTCCCCAGCAATTGCTCTGGACATGCTGGAATTTTTCATTCTTGCTCAGGGTGTGTTACAAATATCATAATTCTTTTCTCTGTGACCATGTCTCTCAGTCTCCCATCAAGGAGTGATGTCTCTTTCTCCATTTGAATCTGGGCTGGCCTTGCCAATAGAATATGGCAGAAGTGACATTGTTCCGGTTCTGAGTCAAAGCCTGAGGAGGCCTTGCATGTTTCCACTCTCTCTTGCAACCCTGCACTGCCACATATCAACAAGACTTATCAACAAGCCTGGGATAGCCTACTAGATGAAAGATATATGGCCCGCTTGCTCCCATCACTCCAGCTGATAGCCAGCCAACTCTAAGAAGCAAAGTCACCTAGCTGATTAGTAGCTGACCACTGACACAAAAGTAAGATCATCTGAGACCAGAAGACAGCCCACCTGAGCTCAGCCCAAATTACTGACCCACAAAATAATAAATAAATGGTTATTATTTTTATGTCACTGAATTTTGAAGTGGTTTATTATTGAATAAAAGCTACCTGATATCTTTTTTTTTTTTTTTTGAGATGGAGTCTCGCACTGTTGCCCAGGCTGGAGTGCAATGGCGTGATCTTGCCTCACTGCACCCTCCGCTCCTGGGTTCACGCGATTCTCCTGCCTCAGCCTCCTGAGTAGCTGAGATTACAGATGCGTACCACCACACTGGCTAATTTTTTGTATTTTCAGTAGAGACGGGGTTTCACTATGTTGACTAGACTGGTCTTGAACTCCTGACCTCGTGATCTGCCTGCCTCAGCCTCCCAAAGTGTTGGGATTACAGGTGTAAGCCACCGTGCCCGGCCTACCCTTCCTAAGAGTCTTTGCTCTGGCTCTTACTTTCATCTGGAATACTCTGTGACTTGATCTGTGCATGCCTGGCCGCTTTATGTCATTCATATCTCTGCTCAAATACAATTTCCTCAAAAAGGGCTATACTGACCAATCAATATAATAAGCCTGTAGGTCTCTATTGCTTCTTCCTATTTATTTGTTTATTTTTAGAGATGAGGTCTCACTCATCTCTAAAAATAAACTCCAGGCTGGAGTGCAGTGGCATGATCATAGCTCACTGCAGCCTCAAACTCCAAACACTTGGGCTCAAGCAATCCTCCCTCCTCAGACTCCTGAGTAGTTGAGACTACAGGTGCATGCCACCTTCACTGGCTAATTTTTTTTTTAATTTGTTTTTAGAGAAGGGGGTTTCACTATGTTGTCCACACTAGTCTTGAACCCCTGGCCTCAAGCAATCTCTTACCTCAGCCTCCTGGGTAGCTGGGATTACAGGTGTGAGCCACCATTCTCAGCTCCCTATTTTATTTTCTGTCTAAAACTTATCAATATCTGATATTTTTCATTTATTATTTATTTGTTGTGACCTTACCCTGTTAGAATATGAATTCCATGAGAACATGGACCTTGTCTGTCTTAGTGACTAGATTAATGCCTGGCACTCAATAAATAATTGTTGAATAATAAAATAATGAATCTTTCAGCAACCACATTATATGGATGTCATTCTTTCCATTCTACAAACGGGAACTGGGCTGGAAAAGATTAAGTGACTTGCTCCAAACTGCACTGTTAATGGTAGTGGTGGTGGGGATATAGGGTGCTAAGATTTGAATCTCAGATTTCCAAAGACATACCATACTTTCTTTTTAAAAAAATTTTGTTGGGAGGCCAAGGTGGGCGGATCACGAGGTCAGGAGTTTGAGACCAGCCTGGCCAACATGGTGAAACCCCGTCTCTACTAAAAATAGAAAAATTAGCCGGGCGTGGTGGCAGGTGCCTGTAATCCCAGCTACTTGGGAGGTTGAGGCAGGAGAATTGCTTGAACCTGGGAGGTGGAGGTTGCAGTGAGCCGAAATCGCGCCACTGCACTCCAGCCTAGGCAATGAGCAAAACTCCATCTCAAAAATAAAAATAATAATAAAAATAATAAATATAATAAAATAATATTTAAAAAAATAAAAAAAAATAAAAATAATAATAATAATATATTTATATTATTATTTATTTATATTATTATTTATATTATTATCAAATATTTATAATATATTTATAATAAAAATTATAATAAAAAAATAATAATAATAATTCTGAGACAGGAAGCAGGATAGACTGAAGCTGGTTGTGTCTATCTCCTTTTATGGCAATAGCCCTTCTTTATACCACAGACCCAGACCACAGTGCCTGGGCTAGGGGCAGCTAACATCCCAAGTGGTCAGCCCTTGGTGTCACTGGCTCTCAGCAGCAGTGGCAGGGCCTGCAGGTTTCTCGTGGATGTTTCTCCCCGGCCTCCAAGAAAGAGCAGACAAATCATTCTCCCCACCTTGTCCCCATTCATGCTTAACATTTTTTTAAATGAATTAATACTTTTAATAATGTATTTCTAAATCTTTCTTTAAAGAGGCATTACAGTTTATTGTGAACAGATCTGCAAGCAAGTCAGCCTGACATTGAAACTATAATACATGTTTTTCTTAGTTTTGGCACTATTTACTGTTTAGAACAATAGAGAATAACTTTTAAAATAACAAACGGATAGTACTTCACTGGGAACATCATCCAACAAATAGATTTTCTTTTCATACCACAAATCTACGTATCTTTAGTCAAAGTTATATTAAGAACTTAATTTCCCAAAAGAAACAAGAGTAAACAGTCATGATGAGAGCTGGGTTTTCTTGAGAAACGAAATTAAAAACAAGCGGTACTACTTACTTTTCAGCAAATTCTACTTTGCCAAGTTTCAGAAGGAAAAGCCTAACATGTAGTTTCCAGTGTTGTCCCCTTGCCTGGGAGAATCTGGGGGACCTACTCCTTCTTGACAGCCTGCTTTGCCACCACCGATTCCATCAGCATGATGGCTTCACTCCCTACCACAAGCGGCCTAGCACCTGGATCGGAGTAGATAAATTCCGCAAACCTGAGTCAGAGTAGATAAATTCTGCTGCCTCTTCAATGGAGCTATGGATTTCAGGGCTCCATCTCTGTGCTTCCGTCAGTTTGAATGGAGCTAGTTACTGCAAATTTGCCAGCTCTCTGCAACAAAAATCCCGGCATATCAGTCCATTTCTCTCTCCATTACAACTTGAGTAGATACCGAGTAGCAATTTTTCTTCCAGAGCTCCTGATGTCTGTCCACTCTGTGATCCACCAGTTTGGTCATGTTGCAAACTCTGTTACAATCAACCTTTTGGAAAATTTACCGTCACTGTCATGTTATTCAGAAGCAGCAGCTCTTGATGACCATGATTTCTCTGGCTATTCTGGGATTGGGGGAAAGGAAATGCCCCAGAAATTCCCTTTCCTAATTCCTTGATCCAATCATTTCAGCCTCTCTTTTCCTTCTGCAGTATGTAAGTGAATATTGGAGCTTTTCTGTGTAAGGAAAAAATGAAAACAAAACCAAAAAACTGGCTGGGCATTGTGGCTCACGCCTGTAATCCCAGCACTTTTAATCCCTTCCACCTTTCTAATCCCAAAATGGGAGGATTGCTTAAACTCAGGAGTTCGAGACCAAACTGGGCAACATGGCAAAACCTCATTTCTACAAAAATACAAAAATTAGCTGTCCCAGCTACTTAGGAGGCTGAGGTGGGAGGATCATTTGAGTGAGGGAGGTCAAGGCTGCAGTGAGCTTGATCACACCACTGCACTTCATCAGCCTGGGTGACAAGAGTGAGGCCTTGTCAAAACAAAACAAAACAAATACAAAACATACATATTCACTGTATAATATTATTTAGAAAATACAGAAAGGTACAAATACTTATTTTAGAATCACCTTTAATCTTCATATTCAAGTTGTTGGTGTATACCTTTGCAGAGTTTTAAAAAAATGTGTGCCCACGCATGCATCTTCATAGAAATGGAACTTTGTTATTATATATGCTGCATTGTAACCTGCTTATTTGCTTAACAATAGAATGGCATCTTTAATATATGCAAACTTTTTACCCAGAATGATTTTTCATAGCTGCGTAGAATACCATTTATTTAACCAAGCAGTAGAGAGTTAGACTATTCACAAATTTTGCTATTATGAACAACTAGGGAGAAGCACTCACACAGCAAAATTTGCTGAGTTTCTGAATTGTCTCCTTAGTATAGACCACGCAAGTGAAACTATCAGGTCCCAAGGCGCTCCCCTGTGGTTGTCAGATTTCCCTCCTGTAAAGTGGATGAGTAACCCCACCCCACACGCACTCCTGTCCACACAGCTCTTGAAAGGCCAAACCAGGCGATGCTGTGGCCCAGAGAGAACCAGAGGAGAGGGTGCGTGGGGTGCACCGCAAGCCATTGAGTCTGTGGCCACACCTAGGCGGAGAGAGACAAGCACGGGTGAGGGTGGGCCTCGGGATCCCAGAGACTCCTCTTCGTGCCGTGGATGCATCAGGCTCCGACTCTGAACCTCGGTTTCCCCATCTGCGCAATGGGGATGGGATCTCACGGTAATGGGGATGTGTGGACGCGGCGCCCTCGGGGGTGCACAGAACCAAGGCCGGCCTGCAGGAGCGAACTCGGGGGCTGGTGGGGACGGAAGACGGGACCTCCTGGTCCGCAGGCTGGGCGCAGCCGCAGCCGGCCCGCCTCTTCCCGCGGGCGCCTCCCCGTGGTAGCAGTGCGGGGAGAGTGGGTCGGAGCCTGCAGGGGGCGCAGCGAGCCCACCGCGAGAGCGGCCGCGGCGCGGGGCGGGGCCTCATGGGCTACCCCGGAGCGGGGTGCGAGCCGCTCTACTCTCGACCGGAGAGTGAAGTCTGGCGCCCGGGAGGTCTTTGAATTCCACGGGATTTCTTTTTCCGCAAAATCAAAAACGCCATCCACTTAACAGATCCGTGCTAGGAGCCCTGGCTCAGTCCTTCCACCCAAACACCTCGGCCCAGCCGCGGCTGTGAGGCTCCCAGGCTCCCAGTCTTTCCCCCACGCTTTCAAACCTCAGCGCTGAGGTGACCGCCTCCGGGCAGCCTTCCCGGACTATCCCAGGACTCGGGGGCGTGGCTCCCCGGCTGGCTTGGTTCCGCCCGTGTGCGGGCCTCTTCCACGATGGGCAGTCTTTGAGGATGGGGCTTGGCCTCCATCCCCTTGAATCCCTCAACGTCGCACCCCAGAGCCACTCTGACCCCTGGCCAATATTATAAGTGAGGGAGCCACCTCTTCTCCCTGCGTGGCACAGGCGAGGGTCCGCAGGAAGGGACCTTGCTTCATCCCCAATCTTAAGCTCCGCTGAGATGAAGGAACCAAGAGCAGGCTTGGCGCAGGGAGGGCGGCTGTCCCAGTGGCGGGGAGGGGAGCTCTGGATCTGCGTGGGAGTTTGTGCAGCGTGTCAGCGGGGGGGCCTGTGGATGGCCGCAGGTGTTTGTGTTTGTGCATGTGTAAGTCTGTGTGTGTATATATTTGTGGGAAAGCATCTTCTAAATTAAGAATATATCTGTGTGGGGTAAATAGTCAAATCAAATAGAAAGTGATTTCAATACTTGTTACTTGATGGTGTGTATACAATAGCCAAGGAATTCAGTCCAGAAGCTCACATTTGAGGGTTAGGGATTGGTGCTGTATTTGCTACAACAGGCCTCTAACCTTGGGGAAATCTCTTCCTCACAGTCTTTGTTGTCTCTTGTTTGTTTGTTTGTTTTCCTGGTTTGTTAAATGATCCTTCCTCCCCCCCGCCCCCCCGATCCTCCCGAGACAGGGTCTCACTTTGTCACCCAGGCTGGAGTGCAGTGGCGCAATCACCACTCACTGCAGCCTCACCTACCGGGCTCAAGCGATCCTCCCACCTCAGCCTCTCCAGTAGCTTGGACCACAGGCACGTGCCACTAAATGATTATTTTTAAAGGGAGAAATCATGCCTGTCATACATATATAAAATAAAGAGTGTCAAAGATTTTATTTAAGTCATTAATTAAGTTAAAAACTGATTCAAAGGACAACACAAAGGCCAGATACACACATTGGCATCAGATGTAATGAAATAAGTTTGTTAATTGATACAAAACTGGCTTCATCCACTGTGTGTGTATGTGTGTATGTGTGTGTGTGTGTGTGTGTGTTTGGCGGTGGTGGGGATCACTTGCATCTCCACCTGACTAAACTTGTTCGCATTGCCGTGGACAATAATAATTTGTATTACTTTCAGTTTTCTACAGTTTACAGATTCAAAGACAATGAAAAATGGAGACTACCATAGAATGAGATAACCTAGAAGGGCACACCAGCCCTGCATTCTATAGGGTACATTTTCTCCCTATTTCAAAAGTCTTTCACAATTTTTTCTGGCCGCTTATATAACAGGCTTGAGTTGCATAAAGATTTTTCAAACATTTTAGTGGTGGAACTCTTTTTCTAAGTGAAATGTAACAGCAAACCCTAATTATCTATCTATCTATCTATCTATCTATCTATCTATCTATCTATCTAATAGAAACCCTCAGAGATGGTAAAAAAAAAATATATTCGAGTCAAGCGCAGTGGCTTACGCCTGTAATTCCATCACTTCGGGAGGCCAAAGTGGGCAGATAGCTTGAACTCAGGAGTTCTGGGCCAATCTAGGCCACATGGCAAAACGCCATCTCCACAAAAAATACAAAAATTATTTCTGGGTGTGGTGTCATGCACCTGTACTCCCAGCTACCTGGGAGGCTAAGGTGGGAGGATCATCTGAGTTTGGGGAGGTCCAGGCTGCAGTGAGCTGAGATCATGCCACTGCACTTCAACCTGGGTGACAGATACAATAATGCCCACCTTGGCCTCCCAAAGTGCTGCAATTACAGGCATAAGCCACTGCACTTGACCCGAATATATATATATTTTTTACCATCTCAGAGGGTTAAAATAATGTGTTATACAGTTAATATATGCTTACCATAAAGATGTCAAATAGTACAGAAAGTTAAGTAAAACATTCATTTCCCTTCTCTTCCCCTTTCTCCCTGTCCCCTTCTCATTCTCCAGAACCACGTACTATAACAGTTTCTTATGTACCTGATAGACACTCTACAGATATATACAAACATATATATGTATAATTTTTGAGACAGGGTCTGGCTCTGTCACCCAGGCTGGAGGGTAGTGGCCCAATCTCCGCTCACTGCAAACTCTACCTCCCGGGCTCAAGCTATCCTTCCACCTCAGCCTCCCGAGTAGTTGGGATTACAGTTGCACACCACCACACCGGGCTAATTTTTGTAGAGATGGGGTTTCACCATGTTGCCCAGGCTGGTCTGGAACTCCTGGGCTCAAGTGATCCTCCCAAAGTGATGAGATTACAGGTGTGAGCCGCTGCACCTAGCAAACATATATATATTTGAGATGGAGTCTCACTCTGTCGCCCAGGCTAGAGTGCAATGGCATGATCTCAGCTCACTGCCATCCCTGCTTCCCAGGTTCAAGCAATTCTCCTGCCTCAGCCTCCTGAGTAGCTGAGATTACAGGTGCCCACCACCACGCCCGGCTAATTTTCTGTATTTTTAGTAGAGATGGGGTTTCACCATATTGACCAGGCTGGTCTCAAACTCCTGACCTCAAGTGATCCGCCCACCTTGGTCTCCCGAAGTGCTGGGATTACAGGCATGAGCCACCGCGCCCAGCCGCAAACATCTATTTTTAAAAACACAAACAGGATAAAATACATTGTGGATATCTTCTGATGTCAGAATATAGAGGTTCACCTCAGCATTTTAAATGATTAAGAGTATTCCATGGTATGGCTGTCCCTTAACTTATTTGACTATACTTCTATTAATAGATTTTTTTTAGTTGTTTCTGATTTTACAGTAATATAAACAAATGCTATAATGAACTTCCTTAATCAGTATCGTGCGTGTGTGTGTTTGTGTAAACTTTTTAGGAGTGGAATCATTAGGTTTAACGGTAGCTGTGTTTAACATTTTGATATACCTTGCTGAGCTCTCTTCCCCAGAATTGCAGTCATTTACTTTTTCTGCTACATGCCGTATCTTTACACCCCCGCCTACATTGTGTATTATCAAACTTTTAAATCTTAGCCAGTCTGATAGAGGGAAAATTATACCTCATAATTTCAGTGTACTTTTCTACAATTATCTCTAGCTGTTACAATATTCCCTTTGGTAGGAAATTGCTTCATTATTTTCTGTGACTTCCCTTTGCAGAAGAACTCAAGTGGCATAGTTCGAAAACCCTTGATCTCAACAGATTCCCTGGGCTCTCATGTTTCAAGAGGCAGGTTCTCTGCAAGTGTGTGTTTGTCTCCGCTCTGTGTCAGTGTGTAGCTTGTGTGCCACCTCTGTGTGTGTGATGTGTGTCTGACTGCCAGCGTGTTCATGTTAGTGAGTGTTTACCTCTCCCTTCCTTGAGGATCAGAGACCTACTCAGGAAAGCGCAGGTTACCAAGAAGTTTATTTTAGGAGACAGAGATCTCTCCCAGCTGGGAAAAGAAGAGCAACTGGAATTTTCTGTAACCAAGAACTGCATATGGGAAAGGGATAGAGGACAGAGGCTGCTTTCTCTCTGTGGACCCATAAATGTGCCCATGGGCTGAAACCAGTCACCCTGGTCTGACTCTGCATGCCTTTCAGCTGAAGGAACAATTGCTGCCTGCAACAGTCACTCACTTTCCCAAGGGATCAACCTCTCTGTGCGACTGGGGAAAAGGAAACAGACATTAAGAGGTCTGCTGGCAGGGGCTGATGCAGGATTGTAAATCTCTGCTTCATCACATGTGCATTATTTGGGAAGTGGCTGGAAGTTCAATTCATGCATCTACTGGCAGTGCATCTAGGGGAAAGAGCGGGAACACAGGAAGAGGAACAGGCCGTTCCATCCTCAATTCTGTCACTTACTGGCTGTGTGTCCAAGGGCCACTTGATTTTTCTGTACCTCATTCCCTTATCTGTAAATCAAGAGAAACAATGCCCACATCATGAAGTCATTGTGAGAAGTAAACTAAACAATGTGTATCATGGATCTTAATAAGCGTCTCAGTCAACACATAAGTTTCCTCTCCTAAGAGTGACGTTTTGATAACCACACCTTTTCAAAATGAGGATCTCAAAGAACATCCCCAAACATTAGAGGAGGAGGGAGCCTTTTTTCCTTTAGTGTGTCCATTCAACAGCAGCCTTGTGCCTGTGTACTACTCTGAGAACGGCAAAGTCCAATCCTGCCTGCCGTCCTGTGCCACTCATGGCCACATGCTTTTAATTTTCGCCACACTCATGCAATCTCCTGCACATATCGTGAATTTCATGCCTCCGTACCTTTGCTCATGCAGCTCCTGCAGCCTGGAATGTTCTTTCCCACTCCACTGCACCTGGCAAATGCTCACTTATACCTCAAAACTTATCAGGACAAAACACATAGTATTTAGTCTAACACATCTGGCTGTTTGCCTAGAAGAGAATCAAAGTGGACCCCTATCTCTAACCATATACAAAGATAAAATTCCAGAGGGATTAATGGCTTGAAAATGTAAAAAATAAAATGTTAACTATCTGTCAAGACAAGCCACAATGCAACAGTAGCGCATACCTGCCAGAATAGCTAAAATGCAAACGTCAGATGATATAAACTATTGGGGTGGATGTAGAGCAACTAGAAGTCTCTGACATTACTGGTGAGCATGTAATTCATACAGCCACTTTGGATGACCGGCAATATCCACAAAAGCTGAAAATACACATTCTTCATGACCCAAAAATTACACCGTTGGGTAAATACTCAACAGAAATGCAGACATAAATTCACTGAAGAACATGTGCAAGAATGTTCATAGCAGCACTATTTGTTATAGCCCCAAATTGGAAGCAACCCAAATGTCTATCACAGTAAAACAGATACAATGTGGTGTGTTACATACAGGACTGCTGCACAGCAATAAGAATTAATGAACTACATGAATTAATCTCACAAACATAATGTTGAGTCAAAGAAGCTAGATACAAAAGAGTACACATGGATATTTCATTTAAATAACATTCAATGACAAAACCAAGAAATGGGGAAAGGATTCCCTATTTAATAAATGGTGCTGGGAAAATTGGCTAGCCATAAGTAGAAAGCTGAAACTGGATCCTTTCCTTACTCCTTATACGAAAATTAATTCAAGATGGATTAGAGACTTAAATGTTAGACCTAAAACCATAAAAACCCTAGAAGAAAACCTAGTTAATAACATTCAGGACATAGGCATGGGCAAGGACTTCATGTCTAAAACACCAAAAGCAATGGCAACAAATGCCAAAATTGACAAATGGGATCTAATTAAACTAAAGAGCTTCTGCACAGCAAAAGAAACTACCATCAGAGTGAACAGGCAACCTACAGAATGGGAGAAAATTTTTGCAATCTACTCATCTGACAAAGGGCTAATATCCAGAACCTATAAATAACTCAATCAAATTTACAAGAAAAAAACCACCCCATCAAAAAGTGGGCAAAGGATATGAACAGACACTTCTCAAAAGAAGACATTCATACAGCCAACAGACACATGAAAAAATGCTCATCATCACTCACCATCAGAGAAATGCAAATCAAAACCACAATGAGATACCATCTCACACCAGTTAGAATGGCGATCATTAAAAAATCAGGAAACAACAGGTGCTGGAGAGGATGTAGAGAAATAGGAACACTTTTACACTGTTGGTGGGACTGTAAACTAGTTCAACCATTGTGGAAAATAGTGTGGCGATTCCTCAAGGATCTAGAGCTAGAAATACCATTTGACCCAGCCATCCCATTACTGGGGATATACCCAAAGGATTATAAATCATGCTGCTATAAAGACACATGCACATGTATGTTTATTGCGGCACTATTCACAATAGCAAAGACTTGGAATCAACCCAAATGTCCATCAGTGACAGACTGGATTAAGAAAATGTGGCACATATACACCATGGAATACTATGCAGCCATAAAAAAGGATGAGTTTGTGTCCTTTGTAGGGACATGGATGCAGCTGGAAACCATCATTCTCAGCAAACTATCGCAAGAACAGAAAACCAAATACCACATGTTCTCACTCATAGGTGGGAATTGAACAATGAGATCACTTGGACACAGGAAGGGAAGCATCACACACCGGGTCCTATTGTGGGGAGGGGGTGGGGGGAGGGATAGCATTAGGAGATATACCTAATGTAAATGATGAGTTAATGGGTGCAGCACACCAACATGGCACATGTATACATATGTAACAAACTTGCATGTTGTGCACATGTACCCTAGAACTTAAAGTATAATAAAATAAATAAATAACATTCAAACACTAACCTATGATGTTAGAAGTCAGGGTACAGGTTAATCTTTGAGGAGGGCTGTGATTGGCAAGGGGGCATGAAGTGAAGGAATGTCTAGGGTACTGGTAAGATTCTGTTTCCTGATTTTGGTCCTGGCTACATGAGTGTGTTCACCTCGTGAGAATTTATTGATACATAAAAAGATGTGCATTATTTCATACATATATCTCAATAAAAATTTTGGCAAGGAGGCATCATATAATCTAAGGATTAGAATACTTTCTCAACCAAGGTTGGAAACCTAGCAGATGAAAAAGATAGGTATTTTTGCATATATATACACATATATATAGCATTTTTGTGGGAAAAGATACTGTAAGCAATGTCAAAAGACAAGTAGAAGACTTGGAAAAAATGTAATGCAGATGATAGACAAAGGCTAATAGCTACAGTATGCAAAAAGCTCTTATAAATGGATGCAAAAAGACAACCCAATAAAGAAATAGGCAAAATGATATGAGTAGGTAATTCAAGGAAGAAAAATATCCAACTGATGGAAAGATTCTCAAATTCATTAGAATTCAGTTGAATGCAAATTAAAGTGTTATAAGATACTCATTTACACTCTTCCGGCTGGCAAAATTAAAAAGAGTCTCTACACCTATTGCGTGTGAGGTTGTGAGGAGCATGTTCATCATACCAGCATTGCTGGTAGAGATGTAAATTATTACAGCCTTTTTGCAGATCAGTCTGGAAAAATCCATTAGAATTAAAAATACATATATCCTTTGACCTAGTGATCCCACTCCTGGGAATCTATTCCACAGAAATAGAAGGATTCACCTAAGGGTCCATATACAAGGGTGGTTATTGCAGCATTGATTGCAGAGGTGCATTCATGGTGTGCATGCATGCCTGCACACACACGCACACACACAGAAAACAAAGCCTGTGCCTCTCAGCAGGGAAATGGTATAAATGGCAGTACTTTCCCTTGAGGCTCACAGTCCAGAGGGCTGGGGTAAACTCTTGCCAGTTCACAGGAGGTCTTCACCTCTGGAGGGGGTGGTCTGGGAGTGGGCTGGGCAGAGTCATGGATGATAAGAAGCCCTCTTCCTCCTAGCCTGAGCCAGTAGCATGGATTCCAGAGCAGGCTTTGGAGAAGTGACTGTTTAGAGCTCGGATATTCCCATGTCCCCTCTTAGCGGGACTCAGTTCCTATCCCTCCAGGATCAAAGAAGTGACATCAACAAAGGATCACAGAAGTGGCTCTTATCGACATCCACTGCAGGTCTCATTTAAAATGGCTTTCTTAAGCCAAAGGCAGGCAAACATCTCTACTAACTGAAGAATAAAGGAGACATGGAATCAATTGCAAATAATTATTTCTAAAAATCATGCCTCTCTTCTGAAGTTTGTGTTTGTCACATCTCCATCTACCTAAAATTCTCTCTCCCTTAGGTGAATTAAAATATAGAGTCAGTTCCCTAACATCCGGTCAGTTGTTGGACAGCCCTGGCCTAGCTTAGGAAGGTAACCCTAAGCAGACCTTTAACACTAAGTAAAGGCCCCCATAGCACATGTATAAATATTTAAAACCATAAACTAGGCCAATAAACTATTAGATAAAAAGTTCCATCTTTCTGTCTTGAAAAATATGCCCTCTTAAGATCAAAATTTTTTAGAAGTATAGCACTATGATTTTTATATGAACAAAAGTTGGTAAAATAGTAAAGATGACAGAATTTAATTATTTGTGCACCTATTTGGATATTCTGTTGATGAGCTGGTGATGTTTTGGTAAGCTATAAAATCAACATATACCTAATTCATATTATAAATCATTCAAATTATTATATATCTTTTCATTAAATTTGTTTTCCTCACCTTCCTTATTGCAAAATTACCTAATTATGTTTTTATAATCAAGATTTTTGCACAATTTGTGTTTTATTGATGATGACACCAAATTAGACTACCTTTTTTGAATTATAATTCTTAGATAATTAAAAAAATTAATTTCAATTTGGAGAAAGTTTCAGTAATAAATGGAATTTTCCTTAAAATCTTAAAGTGATGTTTACATTTGGAAATGAACCATGAATTTTACATATCCTGTTCAAATGCTTTAGTGGAATTGTGTTAGGTAAACTGTAATTATTGTAGAAAATACTGTAAAATATTTTAATTTCATAATAGAAATTCCTTTCATACTGCAATTTTTGCTCTCTTTTAAGGTAATAGTTTATGCAGTAACATGAAGAATTAGCTTAATACATATTACATCTACACTCACACCTCTACTTATTTGAAGGTAAAATAAAGGTTCATTTTGCAAACATGTTCCTCAGCCACCATGCAACTGTCAATACCACACTAATTCGTGAGACCTCCTGAACACGAACTGGAGCACAAAGAGAAACATGAAAATGGATGTGTGGCCCTACTGGGAAATGGTATTTCACTGTGCAAGAAATGATTGCATTCTTGTTATCAGAGATAAAGGATTTGACAAGCTAATGAATTTGTCTTTTCCCTTACCTAAGTGCTTCCGCCACTCAAATCCTCCCTGTTCTCTGAAGCAGTGTCTGTCTCCAATATTGGCAGAAGCACAACCCAGAAACCTTCGTGACATTCAGACATAGTTGCTTTCTGTTTTGAGGACACAGGGCAAAAGGTGAGGAGCCGCATTTCCCTGGGACCTGACTGGTGTTGTCATTGGAACCGACGTTTCTGTTGCCGGCAGTGCCATGCCAGCGCTGAGCACTCGATCCCATGTGCTCCATAACCAATACATTTTATGGGTGTTTGTGATATATGCAACCTTTTCAAGTAGGGCTTCTCAGTTTCTAATTATTTTTTTTAATTTCCCAACCCAATACAGATCAATTCTTTGATTCAATAGAAATAATTCACTAGAAAAATGAAATTGAAAAAAATCTATATGAGGACCCATGGGGTGGCTCATGCCTGTAATCCCAGTACTTTGGGAGGCTGAGGTGGGTGGATGATTTGAGGTCGGGAGTTTGAGACCAGCCTGGCCACCATGGTGAAACCCCATCTCTGCTAAAAATACAAATTAGCCAGGCGTGGTAGTGGGTGCCTGTAATCCCAGCTATTCGGGAGGCTGAGGCAGGAGAAACACTTGAACCCAGGAGGCTGCTGCAGTGAGCCAAGATCACGCCACTGCCCTCCAGCCTGGGCGACAGAGTGAGACTCTGTCTCAAAAAAAAAAAAAAAAAAAAAAATCTATACAAGTTACAAGCCCCAAATTTTAAAGATTCAACAGATAATAACTTTACTGTTAGTTTCTGTGTATAACTCATCAAGAACAAGTAACAGGCCACGTGTGCGCTGGCACAGGTCCACCGACCACACTTCTTTGTGGAGGACTGCTTTGAGTCACTGGAGTCACCAGATTCAGGGTAGGGACCCCTCTTGCCTCTGTCTAAGAGTGGTACCAGTAACTACGAGGCTGAATCCTGCCCCACAATATTTTTCAGTCTCTGTGTGAGCACTTTTGCCTGTGCCATGTGGCTTTCATTTCACGCCACGTTCTCTTACTGTCCCGATACAAGTGGAGCTCCCTATGGCCCCTCCATTTCCACCAGCCTTGCTGCTCCTGCTCCTTCCTGAGTGGCCCCATATCAGTGTATGATGAAGGGCCTTGAATGCCACGCCGAGAGAGGAAGCTTCTGAGCCGGGGTTCAACTCTGAGAATGTGATGTGGCCTTGCACCCAGCCAGGACCTCTCCTGGGCTTAGCTGTCAGCACCAGAGAGTCCACGTAGAGCTGATGCCTTCCTGCAGTGGGGAAACAGAAAGGATGAGGCAGCTCTCCAGAAGGCCTTGGGATTTCTTAGCAGAGATAGGAACTCCCACTCACACTCCGCCAGGGGTCAGCAGCAGTTCCAGAGCTTACCACGTGCTCCCAGGAAATCGTACATATTTCTAAAATCATCCATGTATCTTTTTTGTCACCCACATTTTTAATGACCCAATTCCAATTTCCTGCCCTTATCTCTCCTTCTCATTGATATTTTTCCAATAGATGTAGCTGTACTCATTACCAACTACTGCCAATTCACTTAAGCTCTGTGCTCCTCAATCCCACTTCCATGAGTTAAGGACTTTTAGCAACTATTAACAGTGTGTCCTTCCCAGTTCTTGCCTACACATTTCAAAATACCTATCTCTCTTATCACTCAAACTGGGGGAGCAGGATCATGAGCAGCCCTGTGGAGAGGCCCAAATGGAGAGGAATTGAAGACTCTGGCCGGCCACCATGTGAGTATTTGGAAGCACGTCCTCCAGCCCCCACTGGGCCTTCAGATGAGAGAGCAGCCCTTGCTGGCGTCTTGATGGCAACCTCATGAGAAACTGAGTCAGGACTGCTCTGACGCATTCATAACCCTCAGAAACTATGAGATAACAAGTCCGTGTTATATAGCAATATAATACAACCTTCATTTCTCTCCAATGACTGTGTCAGTTTTTAGCCACTCTATAGCAAAACCCCTCAAAAGAGCTGTCTGTCCCCAGGGTCTCCCTTTCCACCCTGTTTTCTCCTACTCAATCCCGTCTGTTCTAATACATTCACTGAAGTCTGCTCCCTGTGAGACTAGGATGTGTAGTTGAAATGTTCCCTGTTGCAGACCCTGAGATGAGGATTCTTATGCAAGCAATTTGTTATGGAAGTGCTCCCAAGAGAAACGGGAAGGAAGCAGGGGAGCAGGACAGGGAAGGGGAGGAAGTCAAGTAAGGGTGAAATTTCAGGCAAAGTCCAGGTCTCAGAATGATCCTGATGGCTCTGGAGAAAATGACACTTTACAGCTATCTGCATTCTGCTGGTGGGGCAGAGACTCAGCTACTCCCCACTAGCCTGGACTCCAAGCTACTGCTGCCTACTCTTTCCCCAGGCCCCGGGAGCTCTAACTCACAGCCCTCAGTTCAGGTGGCATTAAGGTGAGCCCCTCCTAGGAGTACTGTTGTCTCTTCCTGAAATGAGGCTCTGTCTGGGGCTGCCCCAGTCCATAAGACATATTTTTCTGTCCTCAAAGGGGCAAGAATGATAATTGTGCTTGTCCCATAGCAATGTGTGGTGCAAACTACACTAAAGGCTAGATACTAAAGGCTCAGCTTAATTCTACTGCCAGCAGCTCTCAGGCCCACCCCTGTGGAAACAGACATATTGGAGGGAGTGTGTTACCTGACTCGGATCAGCATGGCAACCCCAGCTTACTCACACAGAAATGGATGGGTAGGCTTGAAGAGGAGGGGAAGGGTGTGGTTAGTGCCTTTTTCCACAGTCTGTGGGAAGCCAACTGCTAACCAGCCAGCATGTCTTATGACTTATTTTCGTTTACAGAACTGCCCTCAGATGACTGAAACATGAACGTCTTTTCCTGTAAAAATGGATTATTCTACTTTCTTGCTTTAGTCTGGGACTCTGCTCTTGTGGTCTGTGAGACTTCTGTACATGTGGGGCCTGAGAACACTTTTGGTAGGGCTGTCTCTGCTGAGGTCTTCAGAAGGACTTTTGGGCAGCCTCATGTCTGTCTTGGGCTGCCAGGACAGAAATGCCTAGGTGGCTTCTGGAAGGCCTGGTGGCCAGAGTGACCACTCAAGCTGTTCACTCATCCTCAGCCCAGGCCATGTACTGTGCTCCTCCCAGAGCTTGTTCACCATGGAAAAGGTGTGATGTAGAAATAGAATATTTGTTATTTATAACCCCTCATTGCCTTCTAAAGAAAATGAAGCCCGAAGACTATTTGTTGAAGGTCATGGAAGGGAGAATACAAAATTGGAAGCGATGTGGGGAAGAGTTAAATTGCTCTGCAGAAGGAGAGGGATATGTATGGGGAGGGGTGGGAAGTAGAGGCTGAAGCTTCGTGGAGGAGGACCAATTGGGAGGGGAATGCACATGGCTGGGGAGAAACTTTGCAGGGAGAGTTACAAAAAAAGTTGGAGTTTGCTGTGTGCTATGCGATAGTGTAGTAAGGATCACACTATCAGAACACTATCAGTTTCTTATTCTAATGCATTGTGGAGTGGGTTTTCTTTAAAGGAATGAAGAGAAATGCTGAATCTTGCTTCGACGTTGGTGAGGGGTGGATCAGAGGCTCCCAGTGGAAGCTGCCAGGACTGGGTTCAGGGTTACATGGAGCACAAGGTACCTCCATGCGATGCTCTCCAGTCTAGCCATTCCCTTCTTTAAGGAAAAGAACATTTCAGGTAGAGGGCATGACCAGAGAAAAAGGTGAGTTTGGAGAGAGAGGGAGAGACCAGAGCAGGTGGGGAATGTGTGTGAGTCTGTTGAGAAATGGGGTGAGGAACAGAGGCAGAAGATGGTGTTAATAGATGAATTAGTACATCCAGGCTGCTGTAACAAAGCACCATACACTGAGTGGCTTATAAACAACAGAAATTTGTTTCTTATGGTTCTGGAGTCTGTGAATCCAAGGTCAGGGTGCCAGCGTGGTTGGTGGCTGAATTCCTGCGGTGGGCCCACTTCTGGTTGCAGACTGCTGACTTCTAGTTGTAGTCTCATACGGTGGAGAGCAGAGAGAAGCAAGCTCTCTCGGGATTCTTATAAGGGCACTAGTCCCATTCTTGAGAGCTCCACCCTCTTGAAGTCACCTAATCCTAATTACCTCTCAAAGGCCCCCACCTCCAAATACTATGACACTGGGGGGTAGGGTTTCAACATATGAATTTTGCGGGGACACAAACATTCCACTCATAACAGTAGGTTAGGACTCCAGGTAGGGCCTTGCTTATCTTCCACATCAGAGGTCCTCTCAGCTGACCTACCACTCAAAATCTTAGGGTAATCCAAATACACCTCAATGCACCATGTGGCCCAGGCTTGATTCAGTAACACATTCAAAGCAACACAATTCACCTTCATTGTGCAATGCATGTTGTCTCTTATAATCCATTAGCTTCTTCCAAATGGAACCCTCAGTTCTATGGGTAAGAAGGCTCCCACCTGCAGGGGCAACCACCGTCTTAGGAACTGGCCATGGCACTGGGCAATCCTAGGCTGCTCTGGATGGTTCATAAGGCGTACCCCAGTGGCAGATGGATTGGCACTGGGGAAAGTGGTGTCCTGTTGGCTGCAGGGATGCATTTCGGACAATCCACTGCCTCTCTGTATGTTCTTGCTAAGGTTCCCAAAGAGCTTCCTGGCAAAGACATTTTAGACCTTTTAACTACTTGGCAAGTGGCTTACAAGTCCTTCTAAATACAGCAGATTAGTCAATGGAAATACAAAACTTTAGAAAAAATTCATTGAAAGAGCTATTGAACTGGGGAGGTTTAGCCGGAGTAAATATTTTCTCTATGGAATTCTGATCTATTCATTTAGTAATCCTAATTATGGTTTTGCTAATTTGGAGGTAATTTCAGAGAAAAGGTTTTATTCCACTAGGAACTGTCAATAGGTTAAGAGGATTTTGTTTTTCATTTGTGATGTTTCAAAGGAATGTCATTCTTGCAACAGCTTCAACTATTTTTTGCTTATGTCTGTCACCTTGCTGCTCAAGGTTGAAAAGAAAATACCTCTGCTTGTTAGCTCCCATGGCTGGTTTCTCATATACCAGCTGTGCTCTCTCTACCAACCCTCCTAGGGACCAGCAGCAGATATGTGCAAAGGTGAATGTACTGCATTTTCCAGGAGTTTCCATTCTCTTCATTATCTTCAAAAGGATGACCAGACTGTTAAAGTAGAGGCCAAGCCTTCCTGGGCCTTTGGGCCTCTGTGTACCCAGTGCCTCTGCATACCTAGTGACTTTACCTAAAATACCCTCTCTCCTTCCTCTTACCAGGCTCTTTTTACTTTATTTTATTTTATTTTATTATTATTTTTGAGATGGAGTCTTGCTGTGTCGCCCAGGCTGGAGTGCAATGGTGCGATCTTGGCTCACTGCAACCTCTGCCTCCCAGGTTCAAGTGATTCTCTTACCTCAGCCTCCTGAGTAGCAGAGATTACAGGCATGCACCACCACACCCAACTAATTTTTTGTGTGTTTTTAGTAGAGACGGGGTTTTGCCATGTTGACCAGGCTGGTCTCGAACTCCTGACCTTAGGTAATCCGCCTGCCTCAGCCTCTCAAAGTGCTGGGATTACAGGCATGAGCCACCGCGCCCAGCCACCAGGCTCTGTTTAAGTCGTGCTTGGGTTCTTAGCTCAACTGCAGCTCCCTTTTGGAAGTCTTCTCTGACCCTGTGTCGATATCCACAGTCATGGATTCGTCTCTGGGGCTCCAGACCTGTGCACTCATTAATATCAGACATTTCATTGGATGTTTCACAGGAACCTCAAATTCAGCATGTCCCAAACCAAATGCATCATTGCCCTCTCCCTTCTACCTTCATCCCTTCCCTCTCTTCTCCTGTGAACCTGCTTCTTCTTCCATGCTCTGTGTTTCCAGGCAGGGCACTATGGAGTTATCCTTCTAAATACAGCAGACTAGTCATCAGAACCAGAAACCCAAGGGTTACTTTAGAATCCTCCCTCTCCTTTACCCTCACATCTCCTTCCATTCTACTCTGTTCCTGAATCCAATAGATCCCACTTCTTTAATCTCTCTCAGATCCTTTCTTCCCTTTTCTTCCTCTCCCTGGCCTGGGATGCCATCCTCACTTGCTTGAATTACTGTATTGGTGTCCTAACTGGTCTCACCGCCTCTAGTCTTACCCCTCATCCTGGTCAGCGTACTGATATCTGATGTGAACCATACAGATCACAAAATTATACTCCTTGTTCTGGATTCTCCACTTTCCACAACATCTCTTCCATTGGATATCATCTAAATGCCCATCTGGTGCCTGCTGACTTGTCTAACTTCATTTTCTGTCACTTTGAACCAGTTAAGACTCAACATTGCAAGGAAGAGAAAATCCAACTCAAATTGACTTAAGCAAAAAGGAAATATATTGGTTCACACAACTGAACATCCAGGGATAGATCTGGCTCAGTTTCAGGCATGGCTGGATCCAAGGGCTCAAGCAATGTCATCAGAAAGCTGTTTCCATCTCTCAGCTCTGCTTTTTGCTTTGTTAGCTCCATTCTCTGGCAGGCTTCTTTTCATGTTGTGGTGGGATAGCTGCCAGCAGCTCTAGACTGCTACCTCCTCACAGGAACAAATCCAGCAGAAAGAGTATCCCTCTCCCATTGCTGCTCAAACCAAATACCAGGATTACCTTTGCTTGGACCTGATCGGCTTGCCCTGGGTCAGGTGCCCATCCCTTAAACAGTCACAGTGTTCAGAGGAAGGCGATGCTCTGATAATCCAGGTCTGAATCATATGCTCGTCCCCAGAGCAGGGGTTGGAATCAGCTTTTCCCAAAGCACGTAGAATAAGAGTGGGGCAGGGCAGCTTTCCCCAGAAACAATGGAGAAGTGACTCTAGGAGCAGATGGAATGGAGAATGGGCTGGCCAACACAGGCGAGCACCGAATCCTCCTTTCTTACAGGACTGCCCCTCCTGCCAGCTCTCTTTCCAGCTTTCCCCACTGACTGACTCCTCTGTCAAGTTGTAGCCTCTGTGCTGCCTCCTTGGGGCCTCCTTCCCTAGCTCCCCAGAGACCTGGAGGCCCCTCCTCCTGCTGTTCCCAGGGTCCTTTGCTTTGCATCAGTGATGCTGCTACATTGTAACTTGGGGCTTTCATGACTCTGCCTTCTAGACTGTGAGCTCCTTGAAGACAAGGACTCTCTCTTTACATTTCAGTATTGCCTGTATCTGGTACAGGGTCTGGCCTAGAGTGGGTCCCTATTAAGTGTTGAATGAGAGAAGTTATAAGGAGAATGTGGATGTCACATGGGCCCAAATCCTGCATGCCATCAAGGTAGGAAGAATAGCCAGGATCATGGATAACCGAATGAGAATCTATAAAGAGCTCAGTAGCCTGGAAAAATGGACCAAATCTGTCAAGATGAACTGAAATAGAACTAACTGTGGAGCCCAATATTGAAGTCTAAAAAGCATTTGTTTGGGTATAGGGTGGGGGTGGTAGGAGTATCTGGAAAAGATGTTTAGTTGTCTTTATGTGGCTACCTAAAAATGCTAAGATAATCTTGGGCCACATTAATGGAAATATACTGTTTCTCCCTATCTCTTTACTGTTTAAACTCTGATGCTTGGCACACCACCATCATTAGTCCACATACTATCCCTTTCCTGTTTTGTTTGTTTGTGTGTTCCTTTTATCTCCATTCGATTCCCATACGGAATACATTCTTTTTGTCTGTATGCCTTCCTATGCTTACAAAGTTTGTATTGCTGTAGTTTTGAATTTGTGTGAATGGTGTGGTGTCATGGACCACATTCTATTTCTTATTTTTCTCATCCAGCGTTTTGTTGTTAAATTTCTACTTACGTTGCCATGAGTATACCAACTTCATTGCTTCTAAATGCTGAATCCCCCCATGTTTTACCTATCCATGCTCCTGGTGATGGACACCCAGATCGCTTTCAATTTCCTGCAACCACAAACAATTGTGATGAACATCCTTATACATGTGCCTTATGAATCTGAATGAGAATGGAATTGAGATATATGCTCAGGTGAGGATCTGCTGGAACAGAGGCTAGTCCATCCTTATTGTACCTGGACAGTGCTAGGTGGTTGTCCCAGGTGGGTGCACTATTCAACACTCTCACAATGGTTAGAGTTCCATTGTTCCCACACCCTGCTGCCAATACTTGTTACTTAGCTTCTGTTTTTGCCAGTGTAACAGGTGTAGTCATATTTCACTGTTGTTTTCATTTGCATTTCTTGGATTACTGATGTGGTTTGCACATTTTAAAATTTTTATTAGAAACAGGTTTTCCCTATGTTGCCCAGGCTGGTCTCAAACTCCTGAGCTTAAGTGATTCCCCCACCCCAGCCTCCCAAAGTATAGGGATTACAGGAGTGAGTCATTGCTCCTCGCCTGAGCATATTTTCAAATGCTACTGTCTCTACTCCATAAATTGTCTGGTAATTATCCTTTGCTCATTGTTCTATTGAGATGCTTGTCTTTTTGTGTTAATTTTCAGGAGTTCTTAGAATTTCCTAGATGTCCCTATCTCTACCTGGTTTTGGACAAGGCAAATACTTTCAATGGTCCTGCTTACTCTGATTTGTCTAGTCTGAAAACTGTATTGAGTTCTGAGGTTCATATCTTTTTTTTTTTTTTTTTTTGAGACGGAGTCTTGCTCTGTCTCCCAGGCTGGAGTGCAGTGGCGTGATCTCGGCTCACTGCAAGCTCCGCCTCCCGGGTTCATGCCATTCTCCTGCCTCAGCCTCCTGAGTAGCTGGGACTACAGGCGCCCGCCACCGTGCCCGGCTAATTTTTTGTATTTTTAGTAGAGACGGGGTTTCACCGTGGTCTCGATCTCTTGACCTTGTGATCCACCCACCTCGGCCTCCCAAAGTGCTGGGATTACAGGCGTGAGCCACTGCGCCCGGCCTGAGGTTCATATCTTAAGAGGCCATGATGAGTCTGGGACAGAGAAGAGACCCTGGGTTTATGAAATGCATCAAGGAGGAACTGTATCAGTAAGCGAAATTTACAGGGGTGCTGATTTCAAGCAATATAAGGAAGGTATTTCCAGTGATTAGAGCCACTGATGATAGGGTCTACTCTCTGGAGCAGCAGTGAGCACCAGAAACAGCAACAGGGGTGCTTAAAGAGAAGACAGACAGTGACTTGTTGGGGAGGTTGCAGAAATGTTTCCAGCATTAGATGGTTCATTCCAACCTTGAGATTTTCAGAGCTTTTCTGAGTCACCATGTGTTAAAAGTCAGAGAAGGAATCATGGAAGAGAAGGGGAAAACACAACTTTAACTCCTTTTTCTTCTTTCCTTATGAGCTCTCCATATTCTTCATTTATCACATGGTGGCACTTCATTCTGCCTTATCCTTTATGTGAGTTGCACACACCTACACATGCTTGTGCACGGCCATGTTCCTACAATCACTTTCACATTATGAGACACACATACATGCTATGTAAGTTCATAGATACACACCAACATCGCAATAAAGCAGTATATGCCCCCACAACACACATGGCTATACACATGTATGAACAGAAAAGATGTGAAATCTTTCCTTCACCATCATAAGGCTCACAGCTGACACTTCTATAACAAAAGACAGGTTAACAAGAGAAAAGCACAACAGATTCGTTTAATCAAAGTTTTATGTGACATGGGAGACTTCAGAAATGAAGTCTTCAAAATACAGGGAAAACGATCTATTTTTATGCTTAGGTTTGATGAAGCTGGGACAGCCATGTAGAAATAGGATTGCACAAAAAGGGTATGATCTCATGTTAATAGACTGAGTGGGGAAACCCAGCAGGGCCTGTCTGTCCAGATTCTTGTTGGGCCTCTCTGTGCAGCATCCCCTCTCCCAGTTATAGGATAGGACCCTTTCTGGAATAGGGATCTTATGACTCCCAAACGAGGTAGGTCAGAGAATTTCTTTATGGCCAGCTGTTACATCGAAAGGTGGGGGGAAGGTAAGAGTCATAGCTTTAGGTTTTATGGCTGGCTTTGGGGTAAGGGGGTTCTGGTTTCTTCAATGACCCACCTGGGGGAAGAGGGCTTCTAGTTTCTATGGCTGGCCTCAGGAGAGAATGAGGGGCAAGAGACAGGAGGGCAGGGGAATGTCACAGAGAAACTTTGCTTCTGAGGCTGCTTCTGAGGTCTTCACTTTGAGGCGTCATTTCCTGAGCCCCAACATGTTCATATGCCCCATGCATGTTGCGTGTGTTCCCAAAGTGGAGGGAGTGGTTCTGGGTTAAATGTGAAAGGCCACACAGTCCTCCATCCTTCTTGGTGTGGAGGTTTCATTCATGGTGGTCCAATCCTGCCTTCACTTCTGAGAGAACCCAGAGCCTGTGTTCTGCAGGGAGGTAAATATTTGATAATTTATCTCATTCCAGAGGCCAGAGGCCTGAGCAGGGACAAGGAACCGGAACCCTTGGTTCCAAACTCCCTCCACTCCCAGCCCAGTGTCTCCTGGACTTCTCTTCAGTCTTTTCTGACAGAGCTAAATAAAACTCTAGAATTGGCCTGTCTCCTCCCAGGAAGACCCCTTTCAGACTATTGCTTCCTAATGTTGTAGCATCTTGGTCGTTGAGTTTCCAGGTCTTGCACTACCCTTACCCTGGCTTGGGGCTATTCTCCTAAGTGCATGTGAATGAGATGGTCCAGGAAGCAGAGTGTCTCAGGGTTGGCTGGGGGTGAGGGGACTGCAAATCTGGCCAATGGAAGCTGTCTTGTGGGTGGGGGGTAACTCTGGGGCTGGACTGGTCTTTTTGATCTTGTACCTCTCAAGAGACTCTGGGCAGAGTCAAGCAGCTGAGAAACTGCCTGCTGGACCGTGGACTTAAATACCCAAGGCAAGGCAGATAACACTATGCACCAGTATCAATCACATTGTCTACTGCACCTTGGCCAATTTCCATCACTTACTTGAGTCCAGTGAGACAGGACACTCTCACATAACAAGTTACATGGAGTAGGTTATTACTTACAGATAGGCAGCAAGGGACAACAGAAGCCTAGGATCGTGGTGAGCCAATCCCCATGGCTCAGGAAAGAAGCAAAATTGGAAGGAGTCTTGTCTGAGTGTGCTCCACTTGCACCGCAGCTGAGGGACCCCTGAACGCAGCCTGCTCTGGGTTTTCTACCCCATGGTAACATGACTTGCTGGGATAAAGTGTTAAAGGATATCCTGTTCTACAAGGGAGAAAAACAGAGCCAGAACTGTTACAGCCACTTCCTCCCTATCTCAGGATGTTGCATTCCCAGGACATTCTTTTTTTTTTTTTTTTCCCTCTAGCTTACTTTATTGTAATACAGTATATAGCACATATAACGTACAAAATATGTATTAATTGACTATATTACTAGTGAGATTTCCAGTCAACAGTGGGCTGTATGTGGTTAAGTGAAACTTCAACTGTATGGGGGGTCAGTGCCCTAACACCCACATTGTTCAAGGGTCATCTGTATTTAGATGAAGACCAAATACATATTTCTTATTATAAATCACAGTAATGCACTCTTCTTAAGGGCTCACTCATCCTCATTCTTTTTTTTTTTTTAATTAATTAATTAATTATTATTATTATACTTTAAGTTCTAGGGTACATGTGCATAACGTGCAGGTTTGTTACATATGTATACTTGTGCCATGTTGGTGTGCTGCACCCATCAACTCGTCAGCACCCATCAACTCGTCATTTACATCAGGTATAACTCCCAGTGCAATCCCTCCCCCCTCCCCCCTCCTCATGATAGGCCCCGGTGTGTGATGTTCCCCTTCCTGAGTCCAAGTGATCTCATTGTTCAGTTCCCACCTATGAGTGAGAACATGCGGTGTTTGGTTTTCTGTTCTTGTGATAGTTTGCTAAGAATGATGGTTTCCAGCTGCATCCATGTCCCTACAAAGGACACAAACTCATCCTTTTTTATGGCTGCATAGTATTCCATGGTGTATATGTGCCACATTTTCTTAATCCAGTCTGTCACTGATGGACATTTGGGTTGATTCCAAGTCTTTGCTATTGTGAATAGTGCCGCAATAAACATACGTGTGCATGTGACTTTATAGCAGCATGATTTATAATCCTTTGGGTATATACCCAGTAATGGGATGGCTGGGTCATATGGTACATCTAGTTCTAGATCCTTGAGGAATCGCCATACTGTTTTCCATAATGGTTGAACTAGTTTACAATCCCACCAACAGTGTAAAAGTGTTCCTATTTCTCCACATCCTCTCCAGCACCTGTTGTTTCCTGACTTTTTAATGATCGCCATTCTAACTGGTGTGAGATGGTATCTCATTGTGGTTTTGATTTGCATTTCTCTGATGGCCAGTGATGATGAGCATTTTTTCATGTGTCTGTCGGCTGTATGAATGTCTTCTTTTGAGAAATGTCTGTTCATATCCTTTGCCCACTTTTTGATGGGGTTGTTTGTTTTTTTCTTGTAAATTTGTTTGAGTTCTTTGTAGGTTTTGGATATTAGCCCTTTGTCAGATGAGTAGATTGCAAAAATTTTCTCCCATTCTGTAGGTTGCCTGTTCACTCTGATGGTAGTTTCTTTTGCTGTGCAGAAGCTCTTTAGTTTAATTAGATCCCATTTGTCAATTTTGGCTTTTGCTGCCGTTGCTTTTGGTATTTTCGACATGAAGCCTTTGCCCATGCCTATGTCCTGAATGGTACTACCTAGGTTTTCCTCTAGGGTTTTTATGGCATTAGGTCTACCATTTAAGTCTCTAATCCATCTTGAATTAATTTTCGTATAAGGAGTAAGGAAAGGATCCAGTTTCAGCTTTCTACTTATGGCTAGCCAATTTTCCCAGCACCATTTATTAAATAGGGAATCCTTTCCCCATTTCTTGTTTCTCTCAGGTTTGTCAAAGATCAGATGGCTGTAGATGTGTGGTATTATTTCTGAGGACTCTGTTCTGTTCCATTGGTCTATATCTCTGTTTTGGTACCAGTACCATGCTGTTTTGGTTACTGTAGCCTTGTAGTATAGTTTGAAGTCAGGTAGTGTGATGCCTCCAGCTTTGTTCTTTTGACTTAGGATTGTCTTGGCAATGCAGGGTCTTTTTTGGTTCCATATGAACTTTAAATCAGTTTTTTCCAATTCTGTGAAGAAACTCATTGGTAGCTTGATGGGGATGGCATTGAATCTATAAATTACCTTGGGCAGTATGGCCATTTTCACGATATTGATTCTTCCTATCTATGAGCATGGTATGTTCTTCCATTTGTTTGTGTCTTCTTTTATTTCACTGAGCAGTGGTTTGTAGTTCTCCTTGAAGAGGTCCTTTACATCCCTTGTAAGTTGGATTCCTAGGTATTTTATTCTCTTTGAAGCAATTGTGAATGGAAGTTCATTCATGATTTGGCTCTCTGTTTGTCTGTTACTGGTGTATAAGAATGCTTGTGATTTTTGCACATTAATTTTGTATCCTGAGACTTTGCTGAAGTTGCTTATCAGCTTAAGGAGATTTTGGGCAGAGACAATGGGGTTTTCTAAATATACAATCATGTCATCTGCAAAGAGGGACAATTTGACTTCTTCTTTTCCTAACTGAATACCCTTGATTTCTTTCTCTTGCCTGATTGCCCTAGCCAGAACTTCCAACACTATGTTGAATAGGAGTGGTGAGAGAGGGCATCCCTGTCTTGAGCCAGTTTTCAAAGGGAATTTTTCCAGTTTTTGCCCATTCAGTATGATATTGGCTGTGGGTCTCTCATAAATAGCTCTTATTATTTTGAGGTACGTTCCATCAATGCCGAATTTATTGAGCGTTTTTAGCATGAAGGGTGTTGAATTTTGTCAAAAGCCTTTTCTGCATCTATTGAGATAATCATGTGGTTCTTGTCTTTGGTTCTGTTTATATGCTGGATTATGTTTATTGATTTGTGTATGTTGAACCAGCCTTGCATCCCAGGGATGAAGCCCACTTGATCATGGTGGATAAGCTTTTTGACCTGCTGCTGAATCCGGTTTGCCAGTATTTTATTGAGGATTTTTGCATCGATGTTCATCAGGGATATTGGTCTAAAATTCTCTTCTTTTGTTGTGTCTCTGTCAGGCTTTGGTATCAGGATGATGTTGGCCTCATAAAATGAGTTAGGGAGGATTCCCTCTTTTTCTATTGATTGGAATACTTTCAGAAAGAATGGTACCAACTCCTCCTTGTACCTCTGGTAGAATTCAGCTGTGACTCCATCTGGTCCTGGACTTTTTTTGGTTGGTAGGCTATTAATTATTGCCTCAATTTCAGAGCCTGCTATTGGTCTATTCAGGGATTCAACTTCTTCCTGGTTTAGTCTTGGGAGAGTGTAAGTGTCCAGGAAAGTATCCATTTCTTGTAGATTTTCTAGTTTATTTGTGTAGAGGTGTTTATAGTATTCTCTGATGGTAGTTTGTATTTCTGTGGGGTCGGTGGTGATATCCCCTTTATCATTTTTTATTGCATCTATTTGATTCTTCTCTCTTTTCTTCTTTATTAGTCTTGCTGGCGGTCTGTCAATTTTGTTGATCTTTTCAAAAAACCAACTCCTGGATTCATTGATTTTTTGGAGGGTTTTTTGTGTCTCTAGCTCCTTCAGTTCTGCTCTGATCTTAGTTATTTCTTGCCTTCTGCTAGCTTTTGAATGTGTTTGCTCTTGCTTCTCTAGTTCTTTTCATTGTGATGTTAGAGTATCAATTTTAGATCTTTCCTGCTTTCTCTTGTGGGCATTTAGGGCTATAAATTTCCCTCTACACACTGCTTTAAATGTGTCCCAGAGATTCTGGTATGTTGTATCTTTGTTCTCATTGGTTTCAAAGAACATCTTTATTTCTGCCTTCATTTTGTTATGTACCCAGTAGTCATTCAGGAGCAGGTTGTTCAGTTTCCATGTAGTTGAGCGGTTTTGATTGAGTTTCTTAGTCCTGAGTTCTAGTTTGATTGCACTGTGGTCTGAGAGACAGTTTGTTATAATTTCTGTTCTTGTACATTTGCTGAGGAGTGCTTTACTTCCAATTATGTGGCCAATTTTGGAATAAGTGCAATGTGGTGCTGAGAAGAATGTATATTCTGTTGATTTGGGGTGCAGAGTTCTATAGATGTCTATTAGGTCTGCTAGCTGCAGAGATGAGTTCAATTCCTGGATATCCTTGTTAACTTTCTGTCTCGTTGATCTGTCTAATGTTGACAGTGGAGTGTTGAAGTCTCCCATTATTATCGTATGGGAGTCTCAGTCTCTTTGTAAGTCTCTAAGGACTTGCTCTATGAATCTGGGTGCTCCTGTATTGGGTGCATATATATTTAGGATAGTTAGCTCTTCCTGTTGAATTGATCTCTTTACCATTATGTAATGGTCTTCTTTGTCTCTTTTGATCTTTGATGGTTTAAAGTCTGTTTTATCAGAGACTAGTATTGCAACCCCTGCTTTTTTTTGTTTTCCATTTGCTTGGTAAATCTTCCTCCATCCCTTTATTTTGAGCCTATGTATGTCTCTGCATGTGAGATGGGTCTCCTGAATACAGCAGACTGATGGGTCTTGACTCTTTATCCAGTTTGCCAGTCTGTGTCTTTTAATTGGAGCATTTAGTCCATTTACATTTAAGGTTAATATTGTTAATGTGTGAACTTGATCTTGTCATTATGATATTAGCTGGTTGTTTTGCTCGTTAGTTGATGCATTTTCTTCCTAAAGTCCGATGGACTTTACATTTTGGCATGTTTTTGCAATGGCTGGTACCACTTGTTCCTTTCCATGTTTAGTGCTTCCTTCAGGATATCTTGTAGGGCAGGCCCGGTGGTGACAAAATCTCTGAGCATTTGCTTATCTGTAAAGGATTTTATTTCTCCTTCACTTATGAAACTTAGTTTGGCTGGATATGAAATTCTGGGTTTAAAATTCTTTTCTTTAAGAATGTTGAATATTGGCCCCCACTCTCTTCTGGCTTGTAGAGTTTCTGCCGAGAGATCTGCTGTTAGTCTGAAGGGCTTCCCTTTGTGGGTAACCCGACCTTTCTCTCTGGCTGCCATTAAGATTTTTTCCTTCATTTCAACTTTGGTGAATCTGGCAATTATGTGTCTTGGAGTTGCTCTTCTCTAGGAGTATCTTTGTGGCATTCTCTGTATTTCCTAGAGTTGAATGTTGGCCTGCCCTACTAGGTTGGGGAAGTTCTCCTGGATGATATCCTGAAGAGTGTTTTCCAACTTGGTTCCATTTTCCCCCTCACTTTCAGGCACCCCAATCAGACGTAGATTTGGTCTTTTTACATAATCCCATACTTCTTGCAGGCTTTGTTCATTTCTTTTTCTTCTTTTTTCTTTTGGTTTCTCTTCTAGCTTCATTTCATTCATTTGATCCTCAATCGCTGATACTCTTTCTTCCAGTTGATCGAGTCGGTTACTGAAGCTTGTGCATTTGTCATGTATTTCTCGTGTCATGGTTTTCATCTCTTTCATTTCGTTTATGACCTTCTCTGCGTTAATTACTCTAGCTATCAATCTTCCACTTTTTTTTCAAGATTTTTAGTTTCTTTGCGCTGGGTACGTAATTCCTCCTTTAGCTCTGAGAAGTTTGATGGACTGAAGCCTTCTTCTCTCATCTCATCAAAGTCATTTTCCATCAAGCTTTGATCTGTTGCTGGCGATGAGCTGCGCTCCTTTGCCGGGGGAGATGCACTCTTATTTTTTGAATTTCCAGCTTTTCTGCCCTGCTTTTTCCCCATCTTTGTGGTTTTATCTGCCTCTGGTCTTTGATGATGATGGTGACGTACTGATGGGGTTTTGGTGTAGGTGTTCTTCCTGTTTGATAGTTTTCCTTCTAACAGTCAGGACCCTCAGCTGTAGGTCTGTTGGAGATTGCTTGAGGTCCACTCCAGACCCTGTTTGCCTGGGTGTCAGCAGCCGAGGCTGCAGAAGATAGAATATTGCTGAACAGCGAGTGTACCTGTCTGATTCTTGCTTTGGAGGCTTCCTCTCAGGGGTGTACTCCACCCTGTGAGGTGTAGGGTGTCAGACTGCCCCTAGTGGGGGATGTCTCCCAGTTAGGCTACTCAGGGGTCAGGGACCCACTTGAGCAGGCAGTCTGTCCCTTCTCAGATCTCAACCTCCGTGTTGGGAGATCCACTGCTCTCTTCAAAGCTGTCAGACAGAGTCATTTGCGTCTGCAGAGGTTTCTGCTGCTTTTGTTGTTGTTTAGCTGTGCCCTGTCCCCAGAGGTGGAGTCTACAGAGACAGGCAGGTTTCCTTGAGCTGCTGTGAGCTCCACCCAGTTCAAGCTTCCCAGCGGCTTTGTTTACCTACTTAAGCCTCAGCAATGGCGGGCGCCCCTCCCCCAGCCTTGCTGCTGCCTTGCGGTTAGATCTCCGACTGCTGTGCTAGCAATGAGGGAGGCTCCGTGGGCGTGGGACCCTTCAGGCCAGGTGTGGGATATAATCTCCTGGTGTGCCTGTTTGCTTAAAGCGCAGTATTGGGGTGGGAGTTACCCGATTTTCCAGGTGTTGTGTGTCTCAGTTCCCCTGGCTAGGAAAAGGGATTCCCTTCCCCCTTGCGCTTCCCAGGTGAGGCGATGCCTCGCCCTGCTTCAGCTCTCGCTGGTCGGGCTGCAGCAGCTGACCAGCACCGATCGTCCGGCACTCCCCAGTGAGATGAACCCAGTACCTCAGTTGAAAATGCAGAAATCACCGGTCTTCTGTGTCGCTCGTGCTGGGAGTTGGAGACTGGAGCTGTTCCTATTCGGCCATCTTGCTCCAGTGAGTCATTCCCAGGACATTCTACAGTTAATCTTTTTTTAATTCTTTTTTTTTTTTTTTAGACGGAGTCTTGCTCTGTCATCCAGGCTGGAGTGCAGCGACACGATCTTGGCTCACTGCAACCTCTGCCTCCCTGGTTCAAGTGATTCTCCTGCCTCAGCCTCCTGAGTAGCTGGGATTACAGGTGCCTGCCACCATGTCCAGCTAATTTTTGTATTTTTAGTAGAGACAGGGTTTTACCATGTTGGCCAGGCTGGTCTTGAACTCCTGGCCTCAAGTGATCTGCCTGCCTCAGCCTCCAAAAGTGCTGAGATTACAGGCTGGAACCACTGCACCTGGCCTCTACAGTTAATATGAAAATTTTAAGCGAAAAAGCGGGGAGAACTGGCTCAATCCAAGGCTACCTGGACACTTGGAGAACCGTCCTGCACCTAAAAGCTGCAAAGATCCCATGCAACACAGCAGACAGGCTCTTGCTGATTGTGGAGGAGAGAAGAAAAGGGCACTAGATAACTTGGCTGTGAGAAGATTTCTCAAAAGATGTGATGGGGATAAATGTGCCACCAGGAGTCCTGCTGCAAGTGGTCACCCACTAAGGCTCTGTCGGACTGGATGGATCTGTATACTTTAGGTCCCTTCTATCTCTGGCTCTAGCTGGGTCTCAGCTAGCTGGTTCTGAGCCCTGCAGGAGGCAGCCAGGCACTCAATAGGCTGCCCAGACAGTTTGAATGCAAGAGGTCCGGATGGAGATGCAGGGAGCTAGCTGAGTTATGGGCGCCTGGGGAGGTAGAGATATGTAACATGAGAGGCAAGCAAAGGCCACTGCACTTCATGACAAAGACGAAAAAAATAAATAAATAAAAGGGGCCATGAAAAGGCTTTCCCCACCATGAAGTATAATAAAGACTAGGAAGCATTTAAGCATGATCAAAGACATGAAAAACTCTACGATCGTGGAACTGAGCACCAAACTAAAATCCATGTGCCTCTAAGTCTGATGCTTATTGAGGAAAAACTCAAGAAGTTTGCCCAAGGACATAAAGTGTCTATAAAACCTTGTTTGTTGCCTGTAAGGTCGGGTTGCTTTAATCGAAAGATTGTGCTTGCCTTCCTGATGCCATAGTGAGTAATACAGCTGTGTGCTGACACAGACACTGCAGAAATCTTTAGGAAAAGGAGAGCCTCTCTCATTGGAAGGGGTCTCTGCATTTCCCACCTGGGTAAGATTTGGGCAAGGCAGAGCCTTCAGGAGTGTGGCTTCAAGTTGTTACGGTAGGGAGTTAGTCAGACAGGAGCAGGGCAGGAGAGGGCTCCCCACAAACCAAGAATGTCAGGTGACCATCAGGTGATGGTCAGGTGGTTGTTAACTGTCTCTCTAAAATAATAGTTGGTCATAGCAAGCTCCAGGGAAAAGCAGTCTCCTAATAGACAGAAACTGGTAATCAGCAGCTTCCCAATAAGATCTCAGGAATTGGGCCAGTGGGTTCAAGCATGTGCACCAAGAGGCAACATGGCTGAGTTTAACTGGTATATGACCTTCTAGGAACAGAAGAACACCTCAAGTGAGCATGCGTACAACTCCAGTGAAAACACTGCACATGCAGCCCCTCCCAAGTGCCGGCAGGCCACTGTGCACGTGGACAGCCCACCCCAAGAAGAGAATCAGGAGAGAAGGGAGACATAAGACCCCAGAAGTATGCCAATGTATAAAACCCCAAGTCAAAGCTCAAACAGAGCACTTGACTCTCTCAAGTTGCCCGCTTGGCCTTTTCCAAGTATACTTTACTTCTTTCCATGCTGGACCTAAAGCTTTTACTGTTGCTCTTAAACTTGCCTCGTTTCTCTTCCTTTAGGCCCCTTGGTCGAATTCGTGCTTCTGAGAAGGCAAGAATTGAGGCTGCTGCAGACCTGTTTGGATCTACCACTGCTAACAATGTCAGACTTCGGGATTTCAAAAACAAGTAAAAAATGTTTTTAAAAAGGGAGGTAATACTAGGTTGAAAATTTTTATTTTGCCAACTAAGGACATGAAAAATACATCATTCCATCATTTCATAAAAATAGGAAGGGCATAATCTAAGATAAAGGACAGCCCTTGAATGGACCACATTTAGCTTTAAGTGGGACCCAGGTGTAACTGACTGAGTCTGTTATTTCCCACATCCACGCTGGAGCAGGATTTGACATTTGATCACATCCCCCAAAAGTCAAACAGGATTCTGCAAATCATTAGCAAGTAATGCAGATTTCACTGATGATTTGGTGAAGCAATGGGGTAGACAGTGGCCTTGTAAACCATAAAACAGAACTAAAGTGAACCCCCCTCACCGTGACTGTGAACTTCTCCATGGTGACCTCATCTCCAGTTACCTCATCTCCAGCTCATCATTCCCCATGCTGCCTCCCAGACAGGTTGAGGTGGGTGCCGGAACATCAGTTTATTGCTGTTCATAAAAATGAGCAGACCCAAGAGTGAATAGTTGAAATCTGTAATCCAAACATCTCAGCCTTCCAGCTTCCTAGGGTGCCCTTTCCACCAACATCTAGGTAAAGGATGCCAGCCTGCTGTGGGAAAACCAGTGCTGCCCGCAGCGGTGCCATCGGCAGGGAACAGGGTGGTGGGGGAAGCCTGTGCTCCTCACTGGCCACCTTTTTCCTCAGGCCCCTGAGTTTTCCTCTTGTTGGGGGCCCCTTTCTTCAGGCTACCTCCTGGGATAGTTCCAAAATTTCTGCGAGTTTATTATGCAGTGCGATTTAGCTTCCTCTTTGTCTCATCCTCTCCAGTCCAAACGAGCCCTGGGGCCTCTCTTTGCATAATTAAAAGATCCATTAAGGTGTTTTCCCAAACAAAGGAGCAGTTTTCTCCCTCAGAGGATTTCTATCATCCTCTTAGGACAACCATCTCCAACTGCAGTGAGATTTAAAAAGACACACACACACACACACACACACACACAAAATCAGAATGAGAGAGAGAAAGAGAGAGAGAGATTGAGAGAGAGAAACATCAGGCATCTCTTCCCTGTGGTTGAGGTACAGGTGGAACAGGTTGTAAGTAGAAGCTGCTGGGTTGATTTACTAGAATGCATGACTCCAGGAAGGCGTGTGTGGCCAGCGGTTTCTCTGTGTCTGTAGGTAGAGACTGAATGTGGAGTCAGGTAGACGGAATGTCTGGTGCTTCCACCCCAGGATGAGAGATGTCTCCCCTTCAGGTCTGGAAGAGCTCTTGGTCTGCTGCTGCTCCCGACTCCTGCCTTCACCTTCATGCATGAATCTCCTCAAGGCCACAGCCAAGCGCCTTTCTTTCTGCGCGGTTTACATGGGACCTGGTTCTCCATGTCCCTCCTGTCCCTGTTCTCCATGACCCTCCTGGTTCGTGTTTCCCCTTTTGGGCTTTGCCTTTTGGAAGCTTTTCCTAGTTCCCCTTCTGGGCTGACCCAAAGGCAGGCTACTGCCTCAGCACAGGCTACAGTGGAGGGCCCTACCCTGGGTGTTGTTTCCTCATATTTAGGGCACTTTCCATGTCCCTTGTAGTGCTAGTCTCAGAGATTAACCAAGTTAAGCTCAAGCTGGTCTCCACAGTCTGCTCCTCAGGGCAGCTGGAGGGTCATAGCCCTGAGCTGGCCCCATGGTTCTCAGGGTTGGGGTATCATATCCCTGGACTGGTCCCCATGGTGCTCAGGGTTTGGGGATCATGGTCCTCAGCTGGTTCAAGGCTGGGGGATCATAGCCCTGGGCTGTCTCCATGTCCTCAGAGGTGGAGATCCACTGACTGTGAGGCCTTCCTCTCTCTTTGTGCTGGCTGTAACACAATTCTACTCTTCCAGAGGCCTCTTCTCTCCTAGGAAGCCTCGTCAGGCTGCTCGAGCCTGAGAAGGACACCACTGAGGATGTTGTTAGCATCATATTCAAGAAGAGTGTGGATATTTGGGTGATGTCCTGTGGCTCTGTATTGGAACTTCCCAGTAAATGCAGAAACCAAAGGTAACAGGGTTAAGCCTTTCAGAACAGAATCACTCCAGACCAGTCTGAAGGGGTAATGAGGTTGGAGTGTAAGCAGAGTCCCCTGGGGAGGTCAGTTCCCAAAACCGCAGGGTCCTTAGTCCTCATGGCCTGTCTCTGAGAAGCAGTGCAGGGGCTGGGAAGACTCAGCAAGTGTCCTGAAGGCTGGAGCTGGAAGCTTGGGGAGGAAGAATGTTGTTTTCTAGCATGGATCAGTGTCTTAGTCTTTTCAGGCTGTAACAGAACACCATAAACAGGATGGTTTATAAACAACAGAAACGTATTTCTCACAGTTCCAGAAGCTGGGAAGTCCAAGACCAAGGTGCTGGCAGATTCGATGTCTGATGAGGGACTGCTTCCTCCTAGATGGACTTCCTGTTGTGTCCTGACTTGGTGGAAGAAGGAAGGGTCTCTCCGGGACATCTTTTATATTTTGCTTTTTTGCCTTTTTTTTTTCTTGAGACGGGGTCTTGCTCTGTCACCCAGGCTGGAGTGTAGCGGTGGGATCACAGCTCACAGAAGATGTGACCTCCTGGGCTCAAGTGATCCTCTCACCTCAGCCTCCTGAGTAGCTGGGACTACAGGCACACATCACGCCCAGTTAATTTTTTTTATTGTTTGTAGAGATAGGGTTTTGCCATGTTGCTCAAGCTGGTCTTGAACTCCTGGGCTCAAGCAATCCACCTGCCTTGGCCTCCCAAAGTACTGGGATTACAGATATGAGCCACTGCACCGAGCCCAGGGCATCTTTTATATGGGCACTAATCTCATTCACGAGGGCTCTACTCCCATGACCTAATCACTTCCCAAAGGCCCCGCCTCCTAATACCATCACCTTGGAGATTAGGATATCAACATATGAATTTTGGGGGGAAAACAAACATTGAGACCATAGCTGTTAGTATTCCCTCCCTTCTTCCACACCAGTAGTCTTCACTTTATATGGAAAAGAAGCAAGTGGGGTGAGGGTCATGGGAGTGGGAAACACCAAGACCTTGGGAGGTCATGGTCCCATTTTAGCCCTCAGCAGAGCACAAGTATCTGCCCATTGTGGACAATATTCTTGCCTTTTGAGCCATTGCAGGTGGAATTAGTGGTAAACAGTCCCAAGCCCGGATCTTGCCCCATCATTGTTAGGGTGTCGTCATTGCTTTCGCAGGTTGAACATATGTTTGGGTGTAACAGGGTTCTGTTGAGCCAAACCAGTGTCCATCTCTTGAATTCAGGTAAGGCTAGATATCTCTGGCAACCAGTGGGACAGGATCCTCTTTTGTGTGGATTATGGTCCTTTGGGAAGAGTCCTCACCTAGGGGAATAGGCGGCCAGGCCAATAGGTTTGCTCAGCAGAGGTCATTAGGGGACAGGAAAGTTCTGGGTCTAGCCTTGCCTCTGTCTCTATCACTGACTTCCATGGACTCATGTCTGGATGCTAAGGTATGGGAGAGCAGATGGGTGGCATGGTTGGAATTGCAAAAGTAATTTTCCTAAAATTCTGTGAGGCAGTGAGGCACAAACAGCCCTGCTCCAGATCCCTTTGATAGAGTGGCACGGGAGGAGGGAGGTTCTGCTCTGCTCTCAACTGCTGGGGGCGCAGCTTTGCATCTGGAGGAATGGGCCCTGGCCCCACAGTGGTGCCAGGTGGACCCAGCAGTACCCAGCAGAAGCGCCAGTGTCAGGCGGACACAGTTCCCAGCAGAAGAGAAATACATCAGCTGTCATATAGCAACTGACCAGCCATGTCCATGAACACATGTGGGACACCTGCCGGTACTCCCAGAAACACTTTGGATGGGGGAGATTTGCTTGTCAGCGGCCTTGGAATGACATGAGAAGAAAAAGAAACCAGGTTTTCTGTTGAAGAAAACAGACCCCCATTTTTGTCCACAGACGGATCCTTCTAAGCAGCTGCTCTGTAGAAGGGCTGGGCCTGTAGGTTCCTGCGTCACATGTATCCCAGAGATGAGAGGCTGCCCGGCAGAACTGTTGGTGGCTGTAGCTTGGGCTGTCGGGGTCTTGGGGCCTGGATGCAATGTGATCTGACCCTGTGCTGCACAGACCACCCAGCTCATAGCCCTGGCTGCCGCCAGTGCCTGCAATTTCTCAAGGTGAAAGCACTCTCCAGTGGGTCATTCGTCTGCGTCTGAGTGGTTTTCTGTTCGCGGAATCATTTATTTCTGGTGTCAGGGAGGCCCAGGGCGATTTTCCCACTGGCTATAAACGCTCCGAGTGCATTTGTCCTTTATCATCGATTCCTCTACTCCTATCTCCGGAAATCTGCTGGAGCAGCAAGCCTGTCTGGGATTCCTAGCTGGAAGGGCATGGGCAGGGCAGGGGCTGGGGTGGCTTTGGTTCCCTCCCTCTCAGCAGAGGCAAGTGGAGGGATGCTGAAGCCTCCCCACTTCTCCAGGGAGCAGCCTCGTGGTTTGGGTCCTGTGTTGGAGTTTCCTGATCTGCAACTGGGGAAGTGTGGCTAGCCTGGCTTGTAATGACATCTGACACTCTTGAAGCCCACCCTTGAAGCCCACCCAGGGCCACTGATTTGCCCCAGCTTGGCTGAGGACTCCCTCAGAGGGCATTCTCCTCCTCTCAAAGATGCCCCCAGATCTCCATTAATCCTCCTGTCAGTAGGCTGCAGCCCATCCAGGTAGGGACGGCAGCAAAACCCCAGACTGTAGGCAGGGGCACCACCCAGCCCCAGGTGGAGCAAAGTGGACTGGAGCCAATGTGATGCACTCACCTCATATCATGATCATGAGACTTTGGGGACCTCATGCGAACTTGCCTGCATGTGAATGCCTGTGTGTGTCTGTGTGTCGTGGCTGCAGCATGTGTGGGCCTCCATGTCATGTTTGTGTTTGCACATGATCCTGTGTGATGAGGTGGGTGCTCGTGGGCTTCTATGTGTGTTTATGCATGCATGTTCACTTGGGTGTGACTTCATGGAGGTGTTCGTGTGTCTAAGTATGCATGTGTGTCTGTGTGTATGCTGGTGTGTTTGTATCTGTGGTTGTGTGTCTGGTGTTTGCATTGCTGTGTGCATGCATGCTCACGGTGTTTGTGTGCATGTGTGTAAGTGTGTGTGCATGTTCCTGGCACGCGTTTGTGTGTGCATGCTCATGGTGAATGTGTCTGTGTGTGTATGCTCATGGTGTTTGTGTGTGTGTGTATCTGTGTGTGTGCATGCTCATCATGGGTGTGCCTGTGTGCATGCATGCTCATGTTTGTGTGCTTGTATGCCTGTGTGTGCATGTCCACTGTGTGTGTGCATGCTCACGGCATGTGCATTTGTGTATGCATGTTCATGGCACATGTGTGCCTGTGTGCATGCTCATGGCATGTGCATTTGTGTATGCATGTTCATGGTACATGTGTGCCTGTGTGCATGTGTATGTCTATGGGTGACGCATGCTCATGGTGTTTGTGTGCCTGTGTCTCTGTGTGTGTGCACGCTCGTGGTGTGTGTGTGCCCATGTCCCAGTGGGACGTGTGTGGGGCTTGTGCCTATGTGTGCATGAGGATGCCTGAGAGTGTGCACCTCTCTCTAGTCCTCTCTCTCTTCTTAATCCTTTTTACCCAAGGATTTCTGGAAAATTCCAGGGTGGAGGTGGTGGCGGGGGAGGGAGACCCTCAGCTATCGTCGCGTTGGCCTCAGAGCTTCTCTGGAGCCATAGGGGACAACATTTCCCAGGCTTTAAGAGCTTCTCCTGAGAGAAAAGCATCAATCTGCTTGTCAAAGGGAAAATGGCCATTTGCCCTTGTCTGGAAGGACCCGAGGGCAGGCTGGACCTGAGTCATCGCTGTCTCCTGGGCCCAGCACCAAGTAGAGTAAGTGACAGATGAGCTCAGGGGCTGGCAGGCTGTGCACCGTGGGGGCTGACACAGGCAGGCAGACTGGTGGGGGTGGGCTGCAGCCTGGAAGAGGTGGGAGGGTCAGGGGAGGTGAGGGTTGAGGGAACTGGCCTGGTGGAAGTTGTGCTGGAGCTGCCTCAGTTGGCAGCTGGGGCAAGAGTCTGGGGATGATGGGTGAGCCTTGAGGGTGGGCCGGGGCCCCATTCCTTATTGATGGGCCAGGAGGAGGAATGTGGCACGCTCAGTACCTAGAGACACTCCCAGCCCTGATCCTACTTGCCAGGCCCTGCTGTCAGAAGGCCCTGGGTGGGGAAAGGGTCTGTTTGGGGGTTACCCTGGGGAAGGGACAAATCCTCTCTATTTCCTTACCTTTCCCCTGCACTGTCTCCTCAGTGTCTCGGGCAATCCGTGCAGGTCTTCCCATCTGGGTGGGTGTCTGCTGTGTGACTGCCTGAGAAAACTGATGAACTTTGAGATTAGTCCCCGATCCTGGGGTGTGACTCTGCCACTGACCTCTGACCAGAGGCTCCTCTCTCTGTGCCTCTATTTCCTCCTGTGCAGTGGATAGGGCCCTTCCTGGTCTGCTCATTTATGATCCTAGGGCCGGTAAGGACTTTCTGGGAGCAGGAGAAGTGGGGACACCCCTGTGCATACTCTTCCCCTCCTCCCCCTTTCTGTGATTTGCCCCACAAGAGTGAGGCTGCTGTGCTGGTGGGCCTTGCAGAAGAGTCCCTTCCTATCGGGATAGTCCAGCCTCATGACACCCCAGAAGCGAGTGGGCAGGAACCTGTGGTTACCTAGATGATCCATCTGGGCTTGGTCATACATCCAGGGGTGAGCGGGTAGAGGAGGGAGCCACATGCTAGGGCTCACGTTGAGGGGATGAGGATGCCACAAGGGCGGGGCTAGATGACGCCTCCCTCCCTTCAAGTCACTTGAAGAGTACAAGTGACTCTTCAGCCAGTGAGGAGAGCACATTGCACATGTTTATTTGGCTTGTTCGTCTAATGTTGACTGAGCCCTTATTCTGGGCTAGAGACTCTCCTTTGGCCCAGAGGAACCCAGACTATTTTCAATCTTTGAGGCTTCTGGAATATTGAGAAATGAAGGTCCTGAATTGCTGCCCTTCTGTAGTTCTCTCCTTATTGATTCCGGGCCAGTCTTGTGGCTTGCCTGGGCAACAGAATGCAGCAAAATGGACATCGTGCAAGTTCTGAGGCACGATGGAGCCTTATAGCCTCTGCTTTCAGTCTCATGTTGCCCTAGGACTCCCTGTAAAGGAGCCCATGCTAACATCCTTGAAGATAGGAAGCCCTATGGAAAGAGAGTGAGGCCTAGCCCACTCTCAGCCATGTCAGTCATCCCAGCTGGGCCTAGGCAGGTGCGTGAGGCCGTCTTGGTTCCTCCACCTCCAGTTGAGGTACCAGCTGGCTGCAAGTGCATGAGTGAGTCAGCTGAAACCGTCTGTTGCAGAGACAAGTTGCTCAGTTGAGCACAGCCCAGATTGCTAATTTTAGGCCACTAAGTTTTGGAATAGTTTTTTTTTTTTTTTTTTTTTTTCATGTAGCAGAGGCTAACTGAAATAGAAATTCGAAATAGGAGTAGAGGTGCTACTGTAGCAAAAATTTAAAACATGGCAGCTGGGCACACTGGCTCAAGCCTGCTATCCCAGCCTTTTGGGAGGCTGAGGCAGGAGGAACGCTTAAGGCTAAGAGTTCGAGACCAGCTTGGGAAACATAGCAAGACCTCAACTCTAAAAAAAATAAAAAAAAATTAGCTGAGTTTGGTGGCTCATCCCTATTGTCCCAGATACTTGGAAGACTGAAGCAAGAGGATTACTTGAGCCCAGGAGTTTGAGGGTGCAGTGGGCTGTGATCCTGCCACTGCAGTCCAGCCTGTGTAACAGAACAAGACTCTGTTTCTAAAAATAAGTAAGTAAATAAATAAAATAAGAATAAAATACACGGATAGACTTTGGGACTTCGTGGCAGCTGGATGATGGAAGGATGACAGAGAAACTGTTAGTGGACAATGGGGGAACAGTGAGGAAGCTGTTATTGGAGGCTGGAGAAAAGGCAACTTGTGTTATATAATACAATTAGTGTTATTTGGAGGATAGAAAATGTAGCTAATAAACCTGTGGATCTCGCTAAGGAGATTTCCAGTGAGAATATTGAAAGGACCTATTGGCTTCTTTTAGCAGCATAAGACAAGGTATTATAAGGGAGAGAAGAATTCAAGAAGGAGCCATTCCATTTTCAAGCAAAATCTAGAGGCAATATAGACAGTCCAGGACAGTCTCTCCAGCAAAAGATACTCAAAATAAGAAATGGTCCCAGGGTAAAGAACGAATCAATATTGTGGCTATAGGACTCTGTTTAGACCTCAGAAAGATTTAAGCCAGTACCTCATAGATCCTCTTAGCTAGACAAAGTAGCTTCTAAAACAATCCGGACATCAACCCAAAGTAGAAAGAGATGTAGCTTGGAAAGTATTATAAATGTGGCTTTTGAAGAATGGAGTTGCTCCCAGCCAGATTCATGGGAAATCCACAATAAGAAAGAGAATTGTCTTAGAAAAAAAAATACTAACTTGGATTAAAAAGAACAGAGGCTGAGTGTGGCGGTTCATGCTTGTAGTCCCAGCACTTTGGTAGGCTGGGATGGGAGGATGGCCTGAGCTCAGGAGTTTGAGACCAGCAGCCTGGGCAACATAGCGAGAACTTGTCTCTACTAAAAAAAAATTTTTTTTTTTTTTTTAAATTAGCCAGCTGTGGTTGCATGCACCTGTAGTCCCAGTTACTTGGGAGGATGAGGTGGGAGGATTGCTTGAGTCCAGGAGTTCGAGGCTGCAGTGAGCTATGATCACGCCGCTACACTCCAACACTCCAGCCTGGGTGACAAAGAAAGACTCTGTCTCAAAAAATAAACATAGAAAGACAGAAACAACAAAATGAAAAAAGATCTCCAGGCTTCCAACTTTTTACAGACAGAAAACAGAGATCCAGCTGTAAATCGGATCTATTCAGTTTTTAAAAGGAAAGATGTCTCAGATGGTGGAACCTAGAGTATGAAGCCAAGAACCAAAGAGAACAATAGATCAGGAAATCACACCCAGGAAGCAGAAAATAGGTCCTAGTCAAAGAAAACACCTTGCCTTCAGAGTTGAGAGAACTGATGACATGTGCCCAGCTAGATTTGAAAATCACTATGGAATAGTGAATATATGTACCTCCCACTTGCCCCTCCCCTTTGTCAAATTAATTAATTAATTAATTTAGAGACAGGGCCTGGCTCTGTCACCCAGGCTGGAGTGCAGTGGCTGGATCATAGCTCACTGCAGCCTTGAACTCTTGGGCTCAAGTGATCCTCCTAACTGGGACTATAGTCACAAGCCACCATGACTGGATAATCTTTTTTTATTATTTTATTTTATTTTTTGTAGAGACAGTATCTTGCTGTGTTGCCCAGGCTGATCTTGAACTCCTGGCCTCAAGTGATCCTCCCACCTCAGTCTCTCAAAATACTGGGATTGCAGGCATGAGTCACTGTGCCTAGCCTACCCCTGCTTTTAGATGGGGGTTTCTCTTGGGGATATCCTATCCCCATCTCGTTATGGTAAGTGTGTCAAGGTCAAATAACTTGTCTTTTTAATTCCTAAGTCTTTGGATTAACATAACCTCTACCCACGGAACTACACCTAAGGACCCCCATCAGTCTCTGCTTCTGTGGTTCGCTGATGTTCCCCTGCTTCTGGGCTGTATGTAGGGAACAAGAATTGCTGCACAGGAGCCCTAATATCTTGGGTGACACTTTCTATAGGGGAAGCACAGGCAGCCCTGATGGGTTCCGCCAGTCATCTTCTCCTTTTTTGAAGGATAATACATGTTCACAGCTGAATCACTCTATTGGCTGGTTTCCTGCCTATAGAATCCCAGAATAATGGCAGCTTTCTTTCATTTTTTCCTGTCTCTGTTCCATTTAGTGCAAGCTGGTAGTGTTGTTGGTGGCATGACATTCTCAAAATCCTTGTGGGTCTCCTGTGTATATTAAGAGGATCCACTTCATTAGACACAGAGTTCTTTGCAGATCCTTCCTCGGTAGCCCCATCTCTATTCCCAGGTCCTGCTGAGATGGTTGGTTGGATCCATGATTTGTACATATAATGGCTCCAGCAGAAGATTGCTCAGCCACACCCTTGGTGTTCTCTGCAGAGTATGCCTTAGCATCTTTTACAATATGGATGAGTTGAGAATATTCCAAAAATCAAGTTCTGGTTCCCTTTTGCTTAGTAGCTCCTTCTCAATTTATCTCTTTCCCCTTGCATTTTACTAAAAACAGCAGGGAGAAACCAGACTGCACCTTCCATATTTTGCTTGGAAATCTCCTCAGCTACATATCCAAGTTCATCACTTACAACTTCTATTTTCCACCCAACACTAGCACACAACTCAGCCAAGTTCTTTGCCACTCTTTCCTCCAGTTTTCAATGATAAGCTCCTTATTTCCATCTCAGATATCACCAAAGACATCTTTAATGTTCATATTTCAACCAATATTCTGTTCATGACAATATACATTTTCTCTAAGATGATAGGGGCTTTCTCTGCTGTGCTCTTCACTTCCTTCTGAGCCCTCACCAGAATATACTTTAATGCCTATATTTGTACTGATAATCTCTTTCAACAATCTAGGCTTAAAATTCCTCCAGCCTCTACCCATTACCCAATTCCAAAGCCCTTGTACATTTTAGGCAGCAGCACTTCTTGGTACCAAAATCTGTATCCGTTTTCTAGAGCTGTGGTAACAAATCACCACCAACTAGGTGGCTTAGACCAATAGAAGTTTATTGTCTCACAGTTCAGGAGGCCAGAAGTCCAAGAATAAGCTGTCAGCAGGGTTGGATCCTTCTGGAGGTTGTGACGGAGAACACATTCCATGCATCTCCCTGGCTTCTGGTGGTTACTGGCAACCGTTGGCATTTCATGTCTTGTAGTTGCATCACTCCAATGTCTGTCTCCATCTTTACATGACTGTCTTCCTCATGTTTGTCCTCTGTGTCACTTTATGGCCTTCTTAGAAAGATACCAGAAGGTCCACCCTAATCCTATATAATGTCATTTTAGCAAATTACATTTGCAAAGACCTTATTCCCAAATAAGGTCACATTCTGAGGTCCTGGGGTTGATATGCATTTTTTTTTGGAGGGGGAACACTATTCAACCCTGTACAAACATTAATTAATTTCTTAACTCCTACAACCCTCTGAAGAATACTTGCACAGATGCGTGACAGAGGAATGAATTTATTTCAAAAGAGACTGTAGGAAACACCTGGTTCCATGTTTGGCCCAAGGCTGTGATACCCTCCATAATATTCATTGTGACCTTTCTTCTCTTCCTGGACTTTTTCAGTGTAGTGCTCCCTGGTTACCCCAACTAAAATTTCAACCTCTCTGGTACCCTTATTGGGATTGACACTAAGTACCTTGTCCTTGCTTTATTTTCTTTCTAGCATTTATCACTATTAACAAAACTTATATTTTACTTATTTCTTTTGTTCATTGTTTGCTTTCCCCACTGGGATAACCTCTGGGAGGGTAAGGATTTTTGTTCATGTATTCACTTCTATATTCTCAGCACTCAGAACAGTGTCTGGCACATAGTAGGTGCTCAATAAAAAGTCGTCATATAACTGAATGCAAGTGTGAATGAAAGAACTCCTGGAAACTGGGCATCTAGCTGTTGTGGATAGGGAGCCCATTCTTTCACTGGGCAAATTTTGCCATTTTAAGTCATTTAGTGAATCCTTAAAAGAGGCAGAGCAAGGCCTCCAGAGTCCTTGCTTTGAGCCTTATGGGTCTGTTGGACAGTTTCAGAATCTTAGGAAATAATTGGGGTGGTTGGTTGGCTGGAGGAGGAAATAAAATAAGAGTTGGGATTCTCTGGGGCTGCCGCTGACCCACTGGGTCATGTTGACAACTTTGTTCTGTCTCTCCTGGCCCCTGGCTCTCTGACCTCAGCCTCCTTCACTTGGCTATCTGGAAAGCAGTTACTTTCTCTCCTGGCCCCCTGTTTTCTCTCTTTGGCATGTGGGAATTAAAGACAAAATGTCTCAAAATCACTTTGAACTCCATGGAGGGTGCCAACTAATCTGAGGACATTATTAGTAAAAGACAATTCCTTTGAAAATGGAAATTGCTGTATCACACAATCTCCCAACCACAGGGTGGAATTAATGAGCAATTTGCTCAAGAGTCACAACTTCAAAATGATCTTCCAGGTGGCCAAAGGAAATTCACATTTACACTTCAATCAGATATTTTTTTGTAGAATGTAAGAGGGGAGGGTTTAATTTTCTGAGATCACAAATGGCTATCCCCATCCCAAGAAGAGAGCCCGTGATAAAGACCGCCCTGGTATCTGTGAACTCTCCAGCTAATTAGAAAAGTGAATCTAATTTCACGGATTTCAGCTCCTATTAATTTATCCTGAGCTTGTTGGTAATGAAGCCATGTGTTTGTTTCTTAAGAAGGAAACATCAGAGAGGAAGAGAATGGGTGTGAGGCTGTGCTGTTTATTCCCCTACCTTCATTCTATTAATTGAGGAAATAACATATGATTTAATGTATATTACAATGTCATCAACCCAGCACTTGCTTTAGCTACTGATGGAGCCCTGTGTGGTTATCCCACACAGGCTTACAGTGCCTGCCACAGCTAAGAAAGAAGGAATAACTGACAGGGAAGTGACCAACAGGGTCTGCTACCTTCCTAATTTCTACTGCTTCATTCTATCCTGTGATATTCAGCAAACATCTATTGAACACCTTCCATGTTCCAGCCAAACTAGACTTGAACGAGACAGATAGGGATTTTAGAATCTATGCACGACCGTCTTAAACACATAATTATTCCAAATAATTATTTACAATTGTGACAAGGACTTTGAAAAAGAAGCAGTGTGTTTTATACTTCCCCTTTGCACATATATATCTTGTTAGCCAGCTAGAGAGGAAAAGCCTTCTTTCATAAATCCTCTGTAATCATTACAAGACAAAGCTCACCTTGGTACCTAGATATTACGTAGAGTATTAACTGCTCAGAGTTTAGCAGTAGAGATTAGTAAAAGTAAGTAAATGTTAAAATAAGTGTAAAATTCTGAAACAGACTAGTATCAACAGTATCTGGACAAATTTGGCACTAAACGAACCAAATTGGAGACTCTGGCCTCTGAGATGAGAACGTTCATTCCCAGGTACAATACAGAGACTGAGAAGAGTAGACAACAGAGTCTAGTTCAAGACAGAAGTGTTAAATTCCAGTGCCATGGTCAATATTAGCCCCTTGTTTCAGGAGATTTACACGTAAGATTTTCTCAACATCAGCCATGGTTGGAACTTTAGTCCTGAGGGAAACCAGCCATTCATTCCAGGGAAATGTGGGTGTTGACAAGGGAACCCCTGCAGGAGGGTTCTGCAGATGGTCTCCATCCTGCCCAGTAAGACTTGGATATGGGAGTGAGCTGTGTGAGGGCGGCTGTGCAAACAGGGATGAGATCCCTTTATGTGGAAGATTATATTTTCCCAAAGTGGCCACAATCTGTTTCCTGTTTTTTGAGAACTTGCCACTGCTCCATCAAGATATGCATTCTGTGTCTCCTCTCCTTGAAGCTGGGTGGCCCTTTGTGACTGCCTTGATGAACTGAATGTGGCACAAGTGACACTGCATGACTTTGAGGCTAGGTCATGAAAGGAGATGTGATGTCTGTCCCACTTGCATATTTATTCTCTCTCTCTCCCTCTCAGTGCTTGCCCTTGGAACCTAATCTCCATGGTGTGAGGAAGCTCAGACCATGGAAAGACTACAGGAGACATGAGGGGTAGTCTGCAGGGGGACTTTTGAGAAAGGTTTCCTCGCTTCTAATAAATAGCTCAAGAAAAATGGTTTTTCTTCTTTATCCAGCTGTGATGCCTGGGAATTTCTGTGGCCACCTTGCTTCCAGTCAATACCCAGAGTGGGGCAACTCTCAGAAAACCACTGAGAAGAGAGTCTGAGTGCTGAAGTAGCCTGTCTGGAATCCTGTCTTCCCAACTCTGGGTTTCTTGATCTATCAGGTAATAAACCCCCTTACGTGCTAAGATACTCTGAGTTGAGGTGTTCTGTTACTTGTAGCTGAAGTAATATTCTCCCTGATTTGGAATCTGCTCCCTGAGTGCTTTGGTCAGTTCCTGCCCTCTACGTGTGTTCTGGGGACCTGGGCTCTCCCACAGGAGTCGTTAGGCTGCAGAGAGCCCCCAGAGCTGTGCTTTGGGAGTCAGAGCAGAGACTTCCGGAGTTGGATCCATTCTCTAGGAGGCTTCTTGATTTCAGCAGAACCTATTTTATTATTTCTCCTGGGGTTACATGTGTGAGCTGAGCCTTTGTACTTTAGAGATCATTTCCTGAGCGTGAGAAGTGGAGAAGGGGGCAGGGAGTCATCCTTCATTTGTTATAGTCCCAGAGACAGGTGACATGAGAGACTTTCCTTGGTGGCAGAGGATGAAGGAGGAGGGCATGAACGGTGGAGTCAGATCCAGGATTGAACCTTGACACCTTCCTTGCAGGCTGTGTGACCTTACGATGGTCACCTCACCTTTCTGGTCCTCAATGACCACATCTTAAAGTGGAAGTACTAGTCCTATTTCAGAGGATGCAACTGGAGGTTTATAGCCTGTATCTAATCTGCAACTATGTTTAGTCAGCTGACTGGAGTGGTTTTTTGAAAAAATTGAGTTTATTCATGGGTGTTTACAAATATCAAAACTTACCAACTTGTAAACTTCAAATATCTGGAGTGTGTTATATGTCAGTTATACCTCAATGAAGCTGTTAAAAGTTGCATTTGTAAAAAAAAAAAAAACAAAAAACAAAAAAAACAAAAAGTTGAATTTGTTTTTACAATCAGGAACGCTGGAATGTTGGTTTCTTTGGGAGAAAAGAAGGGAAATATTTGGCAGTGCTGAGCCCACCTTCTTGGAGGTTGCAGAGGGCTACCTCCTTCAGACAAGCTATCCCTGCTTCAGTTTGCCATGGTCCCACCAGCACCTCTTGCTCAGAGTGAGTTTTGCTGCTGGCCCCCTGGAACTATTTGACCTCTGACCTGCCTCGTGTATTTATACGTAAGCCTGGATACTCAGAGAGTGGTCTGTAGACCAGCTGCATCCTGAGAGCTTGTTAGAAGTACAGAATCTCGGGCCTCACCCCAGGCCTCCTGAATCAAATTTGCCTTTAAACAAGATCCTTGCAGATTCCCTGTGATCCTTGTGATTCTTTGCACATTCAAATTTAAAAAGCACTGGCTCTGAAGATCAAAAATCATGTCTAAAAGTCATCTGGCCCAGAGTAGGCACCCACTAAGGGTAAACTCTTGCTGTGTCATTTAATCCTTAGGGCAGTTCATTTTTCAGAGGAGCTCACCCTTAAACTGTACTCAGTGACTCACCTGGATCTCACAGCCAACAGGGGGCAGAGCTGGGATTCAAACACAGGGCTGTGACACAGAGATTTATGCTCTTCCCTCTCTACCACCTGCCCCCCTAAGAAGAGAAAGAAACCATATGCAGAGGGAGAAGCCATAGAAATCACCTAGGAGACTCAAGCTTATCTCGGGAGAAGATCAGCCCTGTAGAGCAGGTGGCAGGCTCTCCCCAGGGCTATCTGAAGCTTCACTACTTTCTCTCAGGGCATGGCCCAGAGCTTGGTGCAGAGTACAGACTCAGTGGGGAAGGGGGAAAGGGGAAAGGGAGGAGATATGGGAGGAGGGGGAAAAGGAGCAGGGGAGGAAGGAAGGATGATATCAAACAGGCGTGTCCTCAGTTACCTGCCCAGCCCCATGCCCTGGGTGAAAGATAGTGCATTAGTCCATGTTCACACTGCTATAAAGATACTACCTGAGACTGGTAATTTATAAAGAAAAGAGGTTTAATTGACTCACAGTTCCGCATGGCTGGGGAGGCCTCAGGAAACTTACAATCATGGTGGAAAGCGAAGGGGAAGCAGGCACTTTCTTCACAAGGTGGCAGGAGAGACAGCACATGGAGGACATGCCATGCTTGTAAACGATGCGATCCCATAAGAACTCCCTCACCGTGTCCATGATTCAATCACTTCCCACCAGGTCCCTCCCTCAACTTGTGGGGATTACAATTCAAGATGAGATTTGGGTGGGGCCACAGAGCCAGACCATACCATATCAGATGGTTTATCCATTAGGACTTGCATTCGGTCGAGAGATGGAATTTAAACCTTAAGGATGTATTATTATTATTTTTTTACCCCACACAAGAAAGATAGATAAGTAGTGGTGGTGTTTTAGTGGTTCAAAGATTTGGGTCTGCAGTCTCTGTTTCTCTTGGCCTTTTCCTCGTAGTCACAAGATGGCTGCTGCAGCTCCAGTCATCAGGACATGGGCAGGAAGAGAGGAAAGCAAGTCTTTCTTAGAAACCTTTAATGTATGTATGTCTTATTGGCCAGAGCTAGGCTAGAAAATATAATGTTAAATTTAGTCTTTTTTTTTTTTTTTTGAGACGGAGTCTTGCTCTGTTGCCCAGGCTGGAGTACAATGGCGCAATCTCTGCTCACTGCAACCTCCACCTCCTGGGTTCAAGCAATCCTCCTGCCTCAGCCTCCCAAGTAGCTGGGATTACAGGCACACGCCACCACATCTAGACAGGGTTTCACCATGTTGGCCATGCTGGTCTTGAACTCTTGACCTCAAGTGATCTGCCCGCTTCAGCTTACCAAAGTGCTGGGATTACAGGCATGAGCCACTGTGCTTGGTCTGTTTAATTTCGTTTTGTCTTTAGCTGGGACTCTTAGTTCTGTTGATCCCTTTCTCTACTCCCATCTTCCTGCCAAATGGGGTTTATACTAACAAGAAAGGAGGACGCGTATATTGAGTAGACATCTGGCAGTGTCTGCCATGAATGGGAACATAGGACCTAATTCCTGATTCCGTGCTGACCCGGAGTAGTTCTCCCTAGTCTGGAGGTAGCTTGCACACTCTCTTGGGCTTAGCTTTGCTCTGGGAATGAGAAGCTGTGCCTCCTTTTGTCCCTCCCAATGCTGTGACCCAGCAAGGCAGTTGGAGAGAATCCATGTGTCTGGGGACAGCTGGACCACAGCCTCCCCGCCCTGGCTGCACACCTGTTGGAAGCTATATTTAGAGCAGTAAGTCTAAATCTTGCGGCAAGGAGAAGAGAGAAGCCAAAGGAGACAAGAAAAAAATGAAAGATGCAGACCAGAAAAATGGGATGTTATTCCCTGTCACGCACAGCCACAGCCTACTCTGGGCTGGCTCTTAAGAAGAAGGAAGGAATGGCTGTGGGCACTTGTGGGAGCCAGGCTGGAGTTAGGAAAACTGCTGCTCACAGGATTTGGAGAGCTATAGACTCTGCCTGCGCTGGCACGAAGGTCTGTCCTAAAAAGCCCTAAAACTCCTTTTAGAATTGTAGAATTGGGGCCCCTGAACCTTTTGATTGTGGCATTCATAGGCAGGGTATAAGACTTCGTGCTCTCCCCTCCCCTCAAATTTCCACTCAGGAAAAAACTCAAGGATTATAATGAATAGAAAAAAAATAAAACAGATTGGATTTGTCATACTGCTAGCAATATATAAATGATTCACTTAGTAGTTTCTTTAGAATATGAACATATTAGACTGGGCACGGTGGCTCACACTTGTAATCCCAGCACTTTGGAAGGCCAAGGTGGGTGGATCATTTGAGGTCAGGAGTTCGCGACCAACCTGGCCAACATGGTGAAACCCTGTCTCTACTAAAATTACAAAAAATTAGTTGGGCGTGATGTCAGGCACCTGCAATCCCAGCTACTCAGGAGGCTGAGGCAGGAGAATTGCTTGAACCTGGGAGGTGGAGGTTGCATTGAGCCAAGATCGTGCCACTGCACTCCAGCCTGGACAATCTAAAAAAAAAAAAAAAGAAAAAAAAGAAAAAAAGAATATGAACATACTAAAGCATTTTTGTACTATAAAACAATTTCCTAAAAACTTAAAAATAACTCTCAATAGTTTTGTTTTACTTATGAAAGTAGCTGATATTTGCAAACAGCCCATCATAGGGATATGAGTGATTAAGGGTTGGACACCAAACTTAGATGGCCTTGATGAAATATAGGAAAATTGCAGGTTAAGTATTATCGATGCCAATGTGGATTTTTGTAGACTGTGAAATAAACCTAGCAACCCACAAAAAGGTGAATGGTAACATTAAAGCTAAACTAAAAGAAGCTTTTATAATAAAAATAGCAAGGCCATCGGTAACGAAACAAAACCACAGCCAGTGGGCAACACTGATGAAGTCGTAGCCATGAGCCCTTCCGGAAAGTTGTGAAATTCTAACCATCTGCAAGTGTGCTGCAGGGCAGGAGCTTGACAATGTTGCCAAGTGTTGTGTGGCAGCCAGGTTTTTTAGCAAAGGACACAGCCAGAGTCCTAGGTAATTTTAGTTTATGGATAGCACATTTCAGTAACTTTTCATGACTCACTTATTAGGTTACTAGTAAGTAACCCTTCTAAGCCAAAACTATGAGTGTCTATAGAAGCAGGAGTCACTTGCCTGTAAGAAGTGAAGAAGAGACTTGAGGGGTCACTGTGACCCACTGTGGGAGCTCCTGTGGCTTGGCAGGGAGCTACAGACCACATGTGGGAACTCTGCTTTGACAAGTAGGTCGGCTGCTGGAGGCTTTTCTCCTGCAGTGATCTCTGTCTGTATGGTGCAGCATTATCAAAAACTTTCTCCCCACTGGATTATTTCCATTCACACACACACAAGCTGTAATCACGCCCATCTTAAAACTTAACTTGCTGGACAGCATACCCACCGCGCCTGCCTAGTTACTGCCACAATTCTCTCCTTGCTGCTGCAACAAAAATTCTCGAAAGAGTTGTCTATATTCAGCATCCCCAATTCTTCTCCCATTCTGTCTTGAACTATTCCAAAAGGTTTTTGTCCTCAGAATCTCACTGAAACAGCCTTTGTCAAGGTTGCCACTGACTTCCACGACAGATGCCCCTCTCATCCCGTCAGCATCAGCAGCAGAATAACCAGCTCATCCTGATTGCCTGGGACATTTCCAGGCTTTAAAATGGAAACTCTTGTGTTCCAGGAACCACCACAGTCCTGGGCAAATCCAGACTGGAGGTCACCCTAGATCAATGACTTCTACATTGCTGCATCCATAAATATATATATATGAGACAGGGTCTCACTCTGTCACCTAGGCTGCAGTGCGGTGACATGATCTCGGCTCACTGCAACCTCTGCCTCCCGGACTCAAGTGATTCTTCCACCTCAGCCTACTGAGTAGCTGGGACTATAGGCACACGACACTGCACACGGGTAATTTTTTATTTTTTGTAGAGCTGGGGTCTCCCTATGTTACCCAGGCTCATCTCAAACTCCTGGGTTCAAGTGATCTTTCCACTTCAGCCTCCTAAAGTGCTGGCATTACAGGTATGAACCACCGTGCGTGGCCCATTGATAAATTCTTAGTTCTCTCTTGGACCTCACAGCACCTTTCTAACACACAACTTTTTTTGAGATACCATTTACATATAACAAACTACACATATTTAAAGCGTAGAAGTTAGTAAGTTTCAACATATGCATACACTCATGAAACCATCATGGTCATCAAGGTAATGACTCTATCCTTCACCTCCAAACTTTCTTCATGCCCATTTGCAACCCCTCTCTTCTGCCTCTCACACCTGTGTTCCCCGCAATTATCACACCTGAGTATTAATAGCAATACCTAATAGTAGTAGTAATTAATAATATTAATCTACAGATGTATTACTTATCTATTTATAAAATTGGATCTATTTATTATATATAATTTATATTTTTATTATATGCAATCCATATAATATAATCTATTTATTATATAAGTATTATGTATTATTAATTACTATTAATAGTAATAGTAATTAATAGTAATACCCAGTCTACAGATGTATTACTTATCTATTGCTGTATAACAAATAACCCCAACATTTATCAGCTGAAAACTGCAAATGTTCATCATCTCTCATATTCTGTGGGCCAGGAGTGTGGGGCACAACTTACCTGGGTGACTCTGCCTCAGGGTCTCTCCCAAGGTTGTAACCATGGGATCCGCCAGGGCTGTGATTTCATTTTATAGGCAAGACAGAAGTCACCACCTCTTTGAAACCTAATCTCAAAAGCGACATCTCATCATTTTTGCCATATTCTATTCATTAGAAGTGGGTTGCAAGGTCCTGCCCGCTCTCAAGGGGAAGGAGTTACACAAGGGTGTGAGTGCCAGGGGGTGGATGTCGCAGGGAGACATTTTAGAGGTTACCCACCACAATAGGCAACTATTGATCTGCTTTCTGTTACTATAGATTAGTTTGCATTTTTTGAGTTTTACATAAGTGGAATCATACGGTATGTAGTCTTTTTTGTCTATCTTCTTAGGCTCAGCATAATTATTTTGAGATTCATTTATGCTGTTGCATTTATCAAGAGTTCATTCTTTCTATTGCTGAATAATATTTGTATGGATACACCAGGATTTTTTTATTCATTCACCTGTTGATGGACATTTGAGCCATTTATTAATAGTTTTGGGCTATTACAAATAAATCTACTGTGGACCTCCATCTATAAGTCTTTGTATGGACGTATGCTTTCATTTTTCTTGTGTAAATACTTAGAAGTGGAAAGGTTAGAGCATATGGTAGGTATATATTCACCTTTTTAAAAAAACTGACAAACCATTTTCCAAAGTGACTGAACCATTTTACATTCCCACAGGCAGTGCATGAGAGATTCAGTTTCTCTATTTCCTTGTTAACACTTGATATAGTCAGGCTTTTTTATTTTAGCCATTCTTGTGGCTGTGTAGCTCTATTTTGTTATGGTTTTAATCTGCATTTCCTCAATGATTAATGATGTTAAAAATCTGTCCATGCTTATTTGCTATTCACATATCTTCTTTGGTAAAGTGTCTATCTTTAGACCATTTTTAACAGGTTATTTGGTTTTGAAAATTCTTTGTATATTCTGGATACATGTCCTTTGGCAGGCATACAGTTTATAACCATTTTCTTTTGGTCTGTAGCTTGTCTTTTATTCTCTAATGGTGTCTTTCAAAGAACATAATGTTTCAATTTTGATGAAGTTCAATTTATCAATTTTTCTTTTACAGATTGTACTTTTGGTGTTATACCTAAGAAATCCTTGCCTCAGTCAAGGTCACAGAGATTTTCTTCTATACTTTTTTCTAAAGTTTTTTTATAATTTTAGTGTTTACATTTAAATCTAGGATCATTTTTAGTTAATTTTTGTAAACGGTGCAAGTTGTTGGATTGAAGTTCATTTTCCTGGCTGTGGATGGTCCAGTTGTTCCTACATCATTTGCTGAAAATATTATCTTTTCTCCATTGAATTTCCTTTGCACCATTACAAAGGAAATTGTGTATCTATTTCTAAATTCTATTTTTTGTTTCACTGATCTATTTTTTTTTCTTTACAGCAATAATTATATTGATAATTGTAGGTTTAAAATAATTATTAAGATCAGGCCGTGTTAGTCCTCCAACTTTGTTCTTTCACAAAGAGTTGTTTTGCTTTTCTAGGTCTTTTGTGTTTCAACACAAATTTTAGAATTAGCTTGTCAATTTCTACCAAAAAAGCCTGCTGGAATTTTCACTGGAATCTATACATAAATTTGGGGAGAACAAACATCTTGAGTCTTTCAACCCACGAACATGATATCCATTTATTTAGGTTGTCATTAGTTTTTCTCAGCAATATTTTATATTTTTCAGTGCTCAGATCTTTCATATCTTTCTCCCAAGTATTTCATATTTATTTATGCTATTGTAAATGGTGTTTTAGAAATTTCAATTTCTGATTGTTCATTGCTGGTATTTAGAAGTAGAATTGATTTATTATATATTGATCTTGTGTCCTGCAACTACGCTAACTTACTTATGAATTGTAGTAGCTATTTTTGTAAATTCCATCACATTTTCTACATAGGGGATCATGTCACCTGCCAATAAAGACTGGTGCCTTTTTTTCTTTTCCTTGGATAAACTCCACTTGGTCATGATGTATTATCCTTTCTTACATATTGTTGAATTTGATTTGCTAAAATTTTGTTTAGAACTTACGTGTTTATATTCATGAAGAATATTGGTCTACCATTTTTTTTTTTCCTCTGATGTCTTTGTCTGGTTTTGGTATCAGGGTAATGCTAGTCTCATGGAATAAGTTGGGAAATATGCCCTGCTCTTCAATGTTTTGAAAGAATTTGTGCAGAATTGATAATTTTTCTCCTTAATCTGTGGCATAATGTTTGAAGGAAATTTTCCTCCTATAATATTTGGTGAAACCACCTGGGCTGGAGTTTTCTTTGTGTGACTTTTAAATTTTTTAGTTAAATTTGGTTTTTTCAGAGACAAGGTATTGCTCTGTCACCTAGGGTGGAGTGCAGTGGTGCAATCATAGCTCATGGTGACGTTGAATCCTAACTCCTGGGCTCAAGTGATCCTCCCGCCTCAGCCTCTTGAGTAGCTAGGACTACAGGTACATGCCACCACAACTGGCTAATTTTTAAATTTTTTTGTAGAGAAGGGGTCTTGCTATATTGCCCAGGCAGGTCTCAAACTCCTGGTCTTAAGCAATCTTCTTACCTCGACCTCCCAAAGTGCTGGGATTACAGGCATGAGCTGCTGTTGTCAGCCTCTGTGTGTGAATTTTTAATTAACAAATTAAATGTCTTTAATAGATGTATGGCTATTCAGATTATTCTTCTTGAGGGAGTTTTGGTAATTAGTGTCTTTTAAAGAATTTTTTCATTTTTATCTAAGGTGTCATAATATTAGTTTGTTATAATACTCTCTTATTATCCTTGCTTTATCTGTAGAATCTGTAGTGATATCATATCTCTCATTCCTGATATTGGTAATTTTTGTCTTTTTTCTTTTTTTCCTTAGAAGCCCAGCTAGAGGTTTATCAGTTTTATTATCTTCTCAAAAAAATCGCTTTTGCTTTCGTTGATTTTTTTTCTATTGTTTTCCATTTCATCCATTGGTCTTCTGATTTTTATTTTTTTCTTTCTTCTGCTTACTTTGCATTTAAAAAAATTATTATACTTTAAGTTCTGGGGTACAGGTGCACAACGTGCAGGTTTGTTACATAGGTATACATGTGCCATGTTAGTTTGCTGCACCCATCAACTGGTCATTTATATTAGGTATTTCTCCTAATGCTATCTTTCCCCCAGCCCCCGGCCCCCTGCCAGGCCCTGGTGTGTGATGTTCCCTGCCCTGTGTCCAAGTGTTCTCATTGTTCAATTCCCACCTATGAGTGAGAACATGCAGTGTTTGGTTTTCTGTCCTTGTGACGGTTTGCTGAGAATGATGGTTTCCAGCTGCATCCATGTCCCTACAAAGGACATGAACTCATCCTTTTTTATGACTGCATAGTATTCCATGGTGTATATGTTCCACATTTTTTAATCCAGTCTATCATTGATGGACATTTGGGTTGGTTCAAAGTCTTTGCTATTGTGAATAGTGCTGCAATAAATATATATGTGCATGCGTCCTTAAATAGCATAATTTATAATCCTTTGGGTATATACCCAGTAATGGGATCACTGGGTCAAATGGTATTTCTAGTTCTAGATCCTTGAGGAATCGCCACACTGTCTTTCACAATGGTTGAACTAATTTACACTCCTACCAACTGTGTAAAAGCGTTCCTATTTCTCCACATCCTCTCCAGTATCTGTTTTTTCCTGACTTTTTAATGATTGCCATTCTAACTGACATGAGATGGTATCGCATTGTAGTTTTGATTGCATTTCTCTGATGGCCAGTGTTGATGAGCATTTTTTCATGTCTGTTGGCTTACTTTGCGTTTTATATGCTCTTCTTTTACTAGTGTCTTAAGGTGGAAGCCGTAATCATTTCTTTTTTTTTTCTCAAAACTACAGTTCTATGTCAGCCTTTCTTTTCTAATATAGGTGTTTACTGCTTAAATTTCTCTCTAGGTACTGCTTTAGCTATAGCCACAAATTTTGGTATGTTGATATGTTTTCATTTTCATTCAGTTCAAAAGACTTTTGATGTTCTTAGACTATCATCTCCATCTCCTCCAGCTGGGGTGTCTATCAGGCTCTGCCTGAGACCCATCCCTGTTTTGAGTCTGGAAATTCCCTTGCAGCAGGAAGTTGGGGTAAGAGGATGGCTGACCCTATTTATTTCCTGTCTCTGAGAGAGACCTGTCTTTCATTGCTTGATATCCAGTGCCTTGAAAACCATTGTTTCACATGGTTGTTTCATGTTGCTGAATTCTTTTCTGTTTTTTGAGACAGAGTCTCTCTCTGTCACCCAGGCTGGCAGTGCAGTGGAACCATCTCAACTCACTGTAACCTCCACCTCCCAGGATCAAGCAATTCTCCTGCCTCAGCCTCCTTAGTAGCTGGGACTACCGGTGCCTGCCACCACGCCCAGCTAATTTTTGTATTTTTAGTAAAGACAGGGGTTTCACCATGTTGGCCAGGCTGATCTCCAACTCTTGACCTCAAGTGATCCACCTGTCTTGGCCTCCCAAGTGCTCGGATTACAGGCGTAAGCCACAACGCCCGGCCTCATATGGCTAAATTCTACCGAACAGTGAAAGAACAATATTTCAATGCCATGTGAATTCTGCCAGCATATAGAACACGATAGCATACCTTTAAACAACTTTTAGGAGACTTGTGCAGGCTTGATTAAAGAAAAAAAAAAAACAGAGAGGATAGTATGAGAAAGGAAAATTATAGGGTAATTTTGAGTGGGTAACAAAGTGGAAATCCCAAACGAAACAGCAGTAAACAGAACTCCACACTGGTAAAAAGGATAATACATCATGATCAAATCAGATTTATCCTAGGAATGCAAGATTGACTTAATATTAGCATTTTTCTTACTGAAATAGAGATTCATTTTTGTTTTACTTGTTTCATTTTAGTTTTGAGTTTTAGATATCATTTTTAACATTAAATTTTATCATTATGGAGTATGTTTACATGGTTCCAAAGTCAAATCTATAAAACCAGGGGCAGTCTAAGAAGTCCAGCTCCGTCCCTGCCCTTGCCACTATTTTTCTTTCTTTCCTGCCCTTTTTTCTTTCTTTCTTTTCTTTTTTTTTTTTTTTGAGATCACAACTCACTCTGTCACCCAGGCTGGAGTGCAGTGGCGCGATCTCGGCTCACTGCCACCTCCACCTTCTGCTTTCAAGCGATTCTCCTGCCTCAACCTCCCGAGTAGCTGGGATTTCAGGCATGCGCCACCACACCGGGCTAATTTTTTTTTTTTTTTTTTTTTTTTTTTTTTTTTTTTTTTTAGTAGCGTTGGGATTTCGCCATGTTGGCCAGACTGGTCTCTAACTCCTGACCTCAAGTGATCCGCCTGCCGCGGCCTCCCAGGGTGCTGGGATTACAGGCGTGAGCCACTGCGCCTGGTCTCTTTCTTGCCTCTTTAGTAGCCATGTTTTAATAATAAAAAAACCTTCCATTAAAAATATAATTGTATCCTACCCCTTTTTGGATAAGTGGTAGCATACTATACACACATTTGCCATCTTTATGTACTTACATGTGTTGGAAACTCCTCTTTAGTCATGTACAGAAATGGTTCTCATTCCTTTTTACAGCTGCATATAATTCCATCATATAGCTATATAAGCTGAGTGTCCCTTTTCCAAGATGCTTGGGACCAGAAGTGTTTTAGATTTTGGATTTTTTTGGCGGGGGGTTGGGGGTTGCGGGGTGGTTTGGAATATTTGCATATATATAACGAGATATCTTGGGGATGGAACCCGAATCTAAGTATGAAATTCATTTGTTTCATATACACCTTAAACACAGAGACTAAAAGTAAGTTTCTATAATATTTGTAATAATTTTGCACATGAAACTAAGTTTTGACTGCTTTTGACTGCATCTGTCACATGAGGTCATGTGTGGAATTTTCCACTTGTGGTGTCATGTTCATGCTCAAAATGTTTTGAATTTTGGAGCATTTTGGATTTTGATGTACCATAGTTTATTCAACAATCCCCATCGTTGGGTGGGTCAGTGTGGACAGCTTTTGCGTTTACAAATAACTCTGTAATGAATAAGCTTGCACATGTGTTGCTTTTTTTTTTTTTTTTTTGGTCATATTTGGGAGATATTTCTAGAAGTGAGATTGCTGAGACAAAGAGTGAAAACAGAGATAATTTTGCCAAATTCTTTCCATGGTGATTGTATAATAATTTTGCATTCCTGCCACCGAAGTATGAGAGTGTCTATTCTCCAGAGCTGCAGTAACAGAATTATGTTGTCAAAGCTTTGAATTTTTACCAGTAATAGGTGAGTATGAGATCTCAGTTTTCATTTATGTTTCTCTTATTAAGAGCAACCCGTATGGTCAAGAGAGATTTGCATTTCTTTTCCATTAATGGTCTGTTCATCTGCCTTGCCTATTTTTCTAACTAGTTGAGGTCTTTTCTATTTTAGGAAATTTGTTAAAATATCGGGAATATTAACTCCTTGTAATAGAAGTTGAAACTATTTTTCCTCAGTGTGTTGGTTCAGATTTTTTCCCTAACGCAAGAAGTCCAGAGGTGGGGACTGTCCACACTGGCTCCATGGTCCCCTGTGTCAGGGCCAGCTTTTCTGAGATTCTCCAGGCATTTCCCTCACAGTCACATTATGACTATGTCAAAGGCAGGTAGGACCAGGAAGGGCTCGCTGCAGAGATACTTGTCTCTTATTAGGAAGGCAAAACTTTCTCAGAAGCCCCAACAGATTTACGTTCAGATTTAATTGGCCAGAACTATGTTATAGGCCTGTCACCCCCAGCTTCAGGGAAAGCTGGGAAAGAAAGTATTTCATCTTCCCAGTCTCTGGAGTGGAGGCAGGCAAAGGAGATTAGAATGCATGTTGAGTTATCCAACCAACTACCACAGACAGGAGGGGGTGAGTTTACCTTAAATAGAAGACCTATCTTTTTTCCCATTCTGTGACCTGTCTGCAAATCCACAGGAAACCGGTCGTTGGGATTACAACTCCAAAATGGAACTCAGTTTGTTTGTTTGTTTTCGAGATGGGGTCTCACTCTGTTGTCCAGGCTGGGGCATGATCACGGTTTACTGCAGCCTTTACATCCTGGGGTGGAGATCCTCCTGCCTCAGCCTCCTGAGTAGCTGGGACCACAGGTACATGCCACCATGCCCGGTTAATTTTTGCTTTTTTTTTTCTTGGAGAGACTGGGTTTTGCCATGTTGCCCAGGCTGCTCATGAACTTCTGGACTCAAGCAACCCTCCTGCCTCGGCCTCTCAAAGTGCTGGGATGACAGGCGTGAGCCACTGTGCCTGGCTGGAATTCAGCCTTGGATGCCTCTGTAGAGGTTTCGTGTCTTCCTTCTGAAGCAAGGAAGTTGAGATGACATCTAGAGACCAGTGTTTCCCCATAGGAGCCTATTTGTAAGGAGCACTGCTAAATGGGATCATGTCCAGAGGCGAGCCACCAGGGCAGGGGAGCAAGGACCTCAGGAACCCTGCCTTGCCAGGAAATGCCTGAAGATTCAGAGATGTCATCTTAGCGGAAGATGTGGAAGAGAGCAAGATATGCCTCACTGAAAACCCGAAGGACAGGCATGTGGAAAAAATCAGATTTGATCTGCAGTAACAGTTGGTGCACCTTACAGTGAGGCGGATTCCAATTCATTTTAAACAGTAGTTTTTACTAATTTGGGATGGGTTGCTTTGTGAGTTAGTGAGCTTCCTACCCTCTGTGTGATCAGTCTTGCCACTCCCGTGGCTTTATCCTTCACTGCTGTCTGGTTTTATCCTCCACCTCTGTCAGTGATCCTCTAACCTGTGTCTCTCCTCCAGAACTCTCCCCTGGGCCCCCCCCCGCCCCCCCCCCTGCCCCCCCCCCACCCCACCCCCCACCCACCCCCCCCACCCCCCCCCACCCCCCCCGTCTCCTTCATCCCACCACAAAGTCATTTCTTATTCTGAGTTGGATCAGTCAGGGTCTCACCAGGAAATAGAAATCTCTTGAATATTTAAAACAGAGGGACTTTAATGCAGGGAATTTGTTAAACAGGTAATAGCCAGGTAATAGATGTGAACAATGAGCCCAGCCGAGAAGTTAAACAGAGGACAGTGAGACAATTCAAGGTTAATAGCAGCAGGAAGCACTGTCTCCCCCAGGCTGCAGGGTCACCCAGCAAGAGCTGGAACCACGGTGGGCTTGTCTGGCAGCATCTGTAGGAATGGAAAACATACAGCAACTGTCCGAGATCCTCTTAATGCAGAGGCAGAGTGAGAAAGAGCCCGGCACCCAATTTCCTGCCAATGCTCCCCAGTGGCCAAACACAATAAAAAACCAGATGATAGAGAAACCTAAGAAATGCAGCCCTGCAGAGCAGAAGAAAGATGAAGGAGAATGGGCCGAGCACAGACACACAAGGCAAGGAGGGCATCTTAAGGGCACTTCTACATCTATGACCGTCACTACAGCAAAATTCTCATCACAAACCAGAGCGGAGAAGCAACCTCTCCTTCCCATACAGCACGCGATAAAGCAGGAGGCAGAAAGCAATACACCATCTCAGAGAGAGATAGATAAAGTGCCGCAGGTGGGGGTGCTGTATGGGAAAGAGAGCTTGCTTCTCCGCTCTGGTTTGTGATGAGAATTTTGCTGTAGTGACTGTCATAGATGTAGAAGTGCCCTTAAGATGCTGTACAAGGTCAGGCATGGTGGCTCACACCTATAATCCTAGCACTCTGGGAGGCCAAGGCAGGCAATTCGTTTGAGCCTAGGAGTTAGAGGCCAGCCTGGGCAACCTGGTGAAACCCCACCTCTACAAAAAAAAAAAAAAAAAGTAGCTGCGTGTGGTGGTGTGTGCCTGTAGTCCCAGTTACTTGGGAGGCTGAGGTGGGAGGAAATCGCTTCCTCTGATCACTGACTGGGTTCTTAACGCCCTGGGGACTTTGGCCCAGGCACGTTGTGTCCTTGTTGTCTCCTGGCTCTGGGGCCATGTTCCCTCTGCTCTAACTTTGCTTCCCACACCATGGCAACGGAACCTGGTGCCTTCTCAGGCTGTCTGGGGTTGACCCTGCAGACCTTTAGTGTCTGTCTCTGCCTAGTCCCCAGGTCATTCTGAGTGCAACACTGGTCACCTTTCCTTTTCCAAATGGTCTGGAACTCCCCTCTCCCATATAACAGGGGGCTCTCTGCTCTCTCTCTTTAAGAAGCTAATTTCGAAATATAATCCTGGCGTATTATGGGTAGATGCAGCGATACAGTTAATGAGTCTCTAATGTAGACAATTATAACCTAGAATGCAGCTTGGCTTGGTTCTCTCCCACTCATGTGCACAGACAGATTCAGTAACACACACCCACTCACAATTATAATCTTGTTCTCTGAGAAAACACCATACCCAGGTACCTCACAGGCAGCAGACCCAGAGTTGTGCACCTGCACGCACACACAGGCACACAAACACTCAGGGGCCCTTACACGCTCAGAAACGTCCACTGTAGTAGATGCGAGGACCTGCCACTGTACCTGTGAGAAAGGCAGAGGAAGTAGCTGTGTTTATAGAAAGCGGTCCTGCCTCTGCTCCCACCCGCCACCTCTAATTGGACCAGATGGTTACTTGCCCTTGGCTCCATAAGCACCAGTGCTTTTAGGAGTTCTTTGGTGGCAGGAAGCAGAAACCAACTTAGAGTTTCTTAGGAATCAGAGGTATCCAGAGAACACAAGGGCAGAAATGATGGAAGGGTCTTATGAGGGACTTTAACTGAAAACTGGAAGCCACCTTCAACCGAGGTAGTTAGTTTCTCTCTCTTTCTCTCTCTTTTTTTAAAAAACATTCTGGGGCAGCAAGGTTTTCCATCGGTCATCTGCTTCTCTTTTTTCTTTCTCTCTTCTGTCTTGCTGAAATACCTACATTCAAATCACTAGAAGCATTTATTAAAAATTTAAAGCCCTGAATCTCCCGGGATGGAGCCAAAGAAACTCCATTTTTAACAAATGCCCTAGGTGCTCCTTTGACATGCAGAAGTTTGAGAACCATCGTGCTAAGGAGGCACATAATTCAAACATTGACACACACCTTTGAGACACGCCCTCCTAGTCACAGCACCACCAACTAATTTGAACGTCTGGGTCTCAGTTTCAAATTTCTGGGAGTCAGAAGCCAACTGAGGCAGCATGGGTTGGACGTCCCGGTCCAGTGAGCTGTGGGTGTTGGTGAGGAGAGTGGTTTGGTCCCATCGGAAGGTGTAGACACTGACAGAGTAGGAGCATTACTCAACTTGTCTGTTACAGTGAGATGTTCCCAATTCCTTATAACAAATTCTCTTTTACATAAGTTGGCTTGGGTGGGCTTTTTGTAGTCAAATGACTTCTGAGGCACAAGTTGTCAGAAATACTCAGGCACACATTGTCACTCACACATGCAAACATACGCACACACCCATCATTCTGGGCACTGTGGAGAGGTTTGTTTGGTAATGATCTCTCTGCAGCTCAGTAGGACTATAAAGAAGGTGGGGAACCTTTATTAATTATATATCTTACATTCAGTGAAACATAATATTTAATTTAAATACTTGCAGGAGGCATCTTTGATACTTTGATTTGCTTCCCAGAACAAATGGCTTCTCTCCCTCCCTGGCCTGCTGAGCTGATCTCTCATGATGAAAGACCAACCTGGTTTGTCCCCTTCACAGGATTTTTGTCCTAGAAAATGATGAAACGCTTTCCTGACTGAGTGTAAAGCCAAGGCTGAAGTCATGTTGCTAGGCTTGACAAGGAAATGCCAGGAAAATCTATCCATTTTGTGTTTTCTAAACAACAGGTTGGGGAGATGAGGCTTAGAACAGGATGCCCTGGGTTGCAGCCTGAGAGGAGGCAGGTGCTCTGTGCAGATGACCCCCACAAGCATGGTAACAGTGGACACTACCCCACACTGTCCCTCACCCTACATTGGCCGTGTCTCCTGATCTTGGCCACACCCTCCTTTGTGCTGGGAACCGTTGATCTCTGTGGGCTCTCAGGAGTTGAAAGAAAAACCATCTCCTAGGCAGGGTGTGGTGGCTCACGCCTGTAATCCCCACACTTTGGAAGGCCCAGGTGGGCAGATCACTTGAGGTCAGGAGTTTGAGAGCAGCCTTGCCAACATGGTAAAACCCAGTCTCTACTAAAAATACAAAAATTAGCCAAGCATGGTGGTGCACACCTGTAATCCCAGCTACTCGGGGGCTAAGGCATGAGAATTGCTTGAACCCAGGAGGCAGAGGTTGCAGTGAGCCGAGATCGCACCACTGCACTCCAGCCTGGGTGACAGAGCAAGACTCTGTCTCAAAACAAACAAACAAAGAAACATCATCTCCTGAGGTGAAAGTTTGGTGGCCTGGTGACAATTCCAGGCAAGCTCCAAACACTATAATGCTACAGAACCTTCTATAAAACTAGGACCCTGGCAAAACAGGCTAGAAATTCTTGTTTTGACAAAAGCTTCCAGAGTTCAGATAGCCAGAGGGGTCGTGCCAAGATCTGATTGGAAGAAGGAATCTCAGAGTCCTTCCTTAGCAGGGAGTTTCCAAAGCAATGCATCTGGCTGAGTCCAGGCCAGCTGGCTGAATGCATCCTTGGAATTGCATCTCTTCCCTTCCTGAAAGACGAGAGACTTGGCACTAAATGTAGGTCAAGTTTTTTTTTTTTTTTTTTTTTTTTTTTTTTTTTTTTTTTTGAGACGGAGTCTCGCTCTGTCGCCCAGGCTGGAGTGCAGTGGCTGGATCTCAGCTCACTGCAAGCTCCGCCTCCCGGGTTCACGCCATTCTCCGGCCTCAGCCTCCCGAGTAGCTGGGACTACAGGCGCCCGCCACCGCGCCCGGCTAGTTTTTTGTATTTTTTAGTAGAGACGGGGTTTCACCGTGTTAGCCAGGATGGTCTCGATCTCCTGACCTCGTGATCCGCCCGTCTCGGCCTCCCAAAGTGCTGGGATTACAGGCTTGAGCCACCGCGCCCGGCCGGTCAAGTTTTTATCTGAGATTCTTTTCTCTTTTTCCAAGACAAAGTCTGGAAGTAGCTGGGCTGGGGATGGTTTGGGACAAGGAGGAGGAAATCTAACATTAGTCGAGTGTCTCTGATGTGTTAGACATTGTGGCTGGTGTGTGGTCATTGCATCTGATCCTCACAAGTCTTGTGAACAAGAGAGGCTTGTCCCCCACTTTACAGATAAGGACACTGAGACTCTGGAGATAGTCACTTGCAAAGATCACTTTGAGGCAGGAAGAGGCAGAGACAGGATTTTTAAGCTGCATTGTTTGGCTCCAGAGGGTCGCCCTTTTCCACCACACCTGCCACAGGAGAAAGGTAAGGTGCAGGCTTCTCTGGCTGGGTTGGCTTTCTCCTTCTTCTTCTTCTTTTTCCTTTTCTTCTTCTTCCTCCTCCTCCTCTTCTTCTTCCTCCTCCTTTTCCTCTTCTTCCTCCTCCTCCTCTTCTTCTTCCTCCTCCTCTTCTTCCTCCTCCTCTTCTTCCTCTACCTCTTCCTCTTCATCTTCCTCCTCTTATTCTTCCTCCTCTTCTTTCTTCTTCTTTCTTCTTCCTCTTGTCATCCTCTTCTTCCTCTTACTCTTCCTCCTCTTCCACTTCTTCCTCTTCTTCTTCTTTTTTTTTTTTTGAGATGGAGTTTTGCTCTTGTTTCCCAGGATAGAGTGCAATGGTGTGATCTCGGCTCACTGCAACCTCCACCTCCTGGGTTCAAGCGATTCTCCTGCCTCAACCTCCCGAGTAGCTGGGATTACAGGCATGCACCATCACACCTGTCTAACTTTGTATTTTTTAAATAGAGACAGGGTTTCTCCATGTCCATGTTGGTCAGGCTGGTCTCGAACTCCTGACCTCAGGAGATCTGCCTGCCTTGGCCTCCCAAAGTGCTGGGATTACAGGTGTGAGCCACCATGCCCCAACTGCTTTCCCCAACTTCTAAGGGCTCACAGCAGTGGAGGAAGGGCCACACAGGAACTAGGAGCTCTTGGGCTTCTGTCAGTGAGCTTTCATAGGGTCAGGTCGCTTTGCTGGCTATTCTCTCTCCTACCTCTTCATTCGTTCCCTTTTCCAATCAAACACCCTCCAATCATTCTGAAGCTAAAACAAACAACAATGACAAAAATGAAACCTCCTTGACCTTCATCTACTTCTAACCATCATTTTCTCTTTATGGGCTGATGAACTCCTATTCTCAGTTGAGCTACTTGAAAAAAGTTATCCTAATGTCTCATCCCCACTTCCTCCCCATCCTCTTTTCATCCCATTCCAAACTGGCTTCCTCTCTCACTGCTCTACTGCAACTGCCCCACCAGGGCCACTAGTTACCCTTTCATTGTTGAATTCATTAGACACTTTCCATTCTCATAGTATTTGATTTCTCAGCAGCATTGATCTGTTAACCTCTCGGTCCCTCGTGATAACTTATTTTCCTTTTCTTTCTTGACAACATACTCTTTGGATTTTCATCCATCCTCTTGCCTACTCTTTCTCCATCTTATTTTTGGGCTCTTTCTCCTCCATCCAAGCTTCAAATGTCCAAGTTTTTCAGGGCCTGGCCTGAACCTCTGCCCTTCTCTTTCCATACTTGCTTTCCAATCCCACCCATTTCCATGGCTTACATGCCTCCACATTTATGTCTCCAGCCTGCATGATCCCCCTGAGCTCCAGATCCATGTATCCAACTGTCGACAGAGGGGTTGGCAAATTTTTTTCTGTTATAGACCAGATAGTAAATATTTTATGCTAAATGGTGTCTTCTGCAACTATTCAACTCTGCCATTCTAGTGCAAACTCAACCATAGACACTAAAAGAACAAATGAGCACGGCTGTGCTCCAAAGAAATTTGTTTACGGGCATTGAAATTAGAATTTTACATAAATTTCATGTGTTAGAAAATAGTACTCATCTTTTGATTTTTTTCAACCATTAAAAAATTTGAATTTTATATAACTTGAATTTTATATAATTTTATATAATTTTCACACATCAGGAAATATTATCCTCCTTTTGATTATTTTCAATAATTAAAAAATGTAAAAACCAGATGACAAGCCAGAAGTGACCCACAGGCTGTAGTTTGTTGTCCCTTCATCTGTGTGTCGGTTCACTGGGATGTTTTGTAGACGTTGCACACCAGCATGGCCAAAATGTCACCCTGGACTTACACCTCCAGATTTCAGTGTCCACAGCTACGTCAAAGACCCTTTAATACTCATAGCTGCTGCGCAAGAAACCAAGAGTCACCTTGATGGAGCCTTTTTTTTCATCCCTCCCTGGTCTCTACTTCTAATCACCAAGTCCTATTGATTCTCCCTCCTAAATAAGTGTAGCAGGATAATATTTTGAATTATCTGCTATGGTTTGTTTTCTTTTTGAGACAGTTTCACTTGTGTCACCCAGGCAGGAGTGCAGCGGTGCTACCTTGGTTCACTGCAACCTCCACCTCCTGGGTTCAAGTGATTCTTCCGCCTTAGCCTCCGGAGTAGCTGGGATTACAGGCGCCCGCCACCATGCCTGGCTAATTTTTTGTATTTTTAGTAGCGATGAGGTTTCACCATATTGGCCAGGCTGGTCTTGAACTCCTGACCTCAGGTAATCCACCCACCTCAGCCTCCTAAAGTTCTGGGATTACAGGCATGAGTCACTGCGCCCAGCCCTGCTACGGTTTTTATTCTGGGAATTTTGAGTGGTCTCGCTCTCTCGTCTCCTTCAAGTCTTTTCTCAAATGTCACCTTCTATACAAGGTCTCGTCTGACTGACCACCCTTTTTTAAATGGCAACCTGATACCCATTACACTGTTAAAAAAATCTTCCCTTTTGTGCATATCACCTATAAATATACTGTGAAATTTATGATTTGCTATTGTTATTGCTCATTGCCTGTCTCTCTCCTGGCTAGAATGACAGCTCTATAAGGGCAGAGATTTTTGTCTGTTTTGTTCACTGCTGTGTCCCAAGCACCTAGAACAGTGCCTGGCACATAGAAGGGGCTCAACTAATATGTGTTGAATCAGTGCATCCTGCTGAGGCTTCGCTTCCTTCATGGGGAGGGAAGGCAGGATCTGCAGCATCAAAGAAGTCATTGCTCTTCTTAAATGAAACTCTTTAAAGCAGCGGTTCTCGGCCCTGGCTGCAAGGTGGAATCATCAGTCCTGCCTTGCAGAATTGATTACAATCGATTTCATAATCAATTAAGTCCACTGAACTTTAAGATCAATTGATCAATTAAATCAGAAGTTCTGGGAATGGAAAATTTTCAGGTCCCTACAAAAGTTAAGCCAAGGTTAAGAACCACTGCTTTAAAGTGATAGAAATGACAATGGTCAGAAAAGCTAGACTTTAATTTGTAAAAGCCAGGCTTCATGGGGGTGGAAAAAAGCATGTGCGGGCTCCGAACATCCTAAGTTTAGGTGACTGGCCTTCGATGGGTGTCTGAAAAGGGAAGAAAGCAGAGCATGACACAGATGGAGATACAAGTACTGCTGGGTGGCAAGAGACGAGGACCAGTGAGGACATGGAGGAGGCTGGCACCTCAGTCCCCATGTCATGGTTCAGACTAGGGGTGGGCTGGGATGTAAAGGTGGAGGAGGCTGTCTCATTTCATCCAGAATCCATGAATATCAATGGGGGAACACTGAAGCAGGGAGGACCTGAAGCATCCTCTCAGTCCATCTCACCCTGAGGCCCTTTCCCTTCCAGCAGTGTGTGAAGGGAGTGAGGAAATGTTCCTGGGCACCAGGGAGGGGTCACACAAGTGGCTGATGTTGGGGCCCACTGTGTTGTGGGGCAAGGAAACCCAAGAGACAGTGGGAAGGACAGCTCCAGGCCCGTGCAGGATAGAGACAGGCTCAGTCTCAGAGGACTGACTAGGTCCATGACTGCAAAACTGGGTGGTGGGTCAGAGGAAAGTAGCCCATCATACACTTAATCTGCTGAGAAAATGCAGCAATGGACACTGTTGCTGGAATGGAGGGGGGAGCCAAGGCTGACATTCAGACAGGCCTAGTCACCTCTACAGCGCTCAGCACCCGCCGGCTCCATAATGTCTTCCGAACCATGTTAGATCTGTGTTTTTCGTTCATGTAACTCTCGTAACTGTCATCCTATGGTGATGTGAATATTGCTTAATGATTCTTTTCTATCTAAACTGTTAGGCCCATGAGTGCTAGGACCATGCCTGTGCTCCCAGAGGCTAATGCAGTGCCTGGCACAGGGGCATGGATAATTATTTTAATAAACAAAGAGAGGAATGAGTGGGAGTCATGCCGTTAGTCATTGGCTGAGTGGAGCTAGAATCCCAGGTCCTGGGTCGGCTTGCGTAGTTCATCAAGGTGCTACTGGAAGGAGGAAAGCCCCCTCCTTGGGTGCCTTGAAGACACGACCCACACATGTTTGCTGATTTGAGCAGGTCTGGGCTTGTCTGTACATGACTGGGTCTTGCATGGGATTCGTCAGCCTCAGACACAGGTGTATGGGGCTGGGCCACATGTCACACTGTGTCCAGCCTCAGCCCTCTCAAAACTTGGCTCCCCTAACACCTAGAGGGGTCCTGTCCTGGCTAGGGGCTTTCCCAGCTCCCTTCCCGCCCCCCTCTGCCCTTCCCATTGGCTGTAGGGCTTCTCCCCACCTCCTTCCACCAGGGGCTCCTGCCTTGCAGTCTCCTCCCAGTCTCTTTCCTGTCTCTGGACTGAAGGCCCCATAAAAAGTCACTTTAGCCTCAATCAATAGACCATCTTTTTAACAAGGGAGATGCTGGTTTGTAGAATGGAGCCTCCAAAGCTGGGCTGGGTGCAGAGCCAGCCCTTGCAGACAGCTCTGCCTTTCCGGATATTACATTAGGTGGCATCAGCAGATTTTTGCTTTTTATGAGGACATATATGACTCCCCAAAGAAACCTTAACAGAGAGGGGATCGGGAAAGTGGGAGAGTGGAAAGCAGAGTGAAGGAACATGATTCTGAAAGTGCGGAGAGGCTGCTCAGGTTTGGTTCTCTCTGCCACCTTCCTGTTCCTTTTCTAGAGTCCTTAAGTGCACCAGTAGCGTTGTGCGACTAAGAAATTCACTCACACGGTGTAAACACACAAGTTCACCCAGACACAGAAGGCACACGAACATGCACACGTGCTCTGGGCTGTCATCCATCACCATCATATACCTATGATGCTGTTCTTTGGGCCAGGAGTGCTGCCTCTCTGTCCCCTCCCCTCCATACTGCCCGGATACCTCCTGGTCCTCTCTCATGCCTTGGCACACTTTTCAATCGTCATCCTCAGGGAGCCCCCGTGGCCCAGTCCCCTGGTTAAAGGCTCTCATGGCACTATGTGCCTCCCTCTTTTGAGGCATTTTCTGTACTTGGAATTTGATATTTATTTGTATATTTAATTGATACATGCCTCACCTCCCAGGTCGTAACCTACAAGTGACAAGGACAGTTTTGTTCTATCTTCCACCTTTAGCATGTTGTCTTGTACATAGCAGGTCCTCATGAAATAATTGCCAAATGAATTAATGGATGTGATAGACAACTTCTAAAACAGCACTCAGTGCTCTTTGCCTCCTGTCATTCATGCCCCTTCCCTTGAATGACTCACTTCTAATGAATGGAAGACAGCAAAGGTACAGTGGACAGAATGTTTCCCCCAAACATTTATATATTGAAACCCTAACTCCTGCTGGGGTGGTATTGGGAGGTGGGACCCTGGGGAGGTGATTAGGTCATAAGGGTAGGGTCCTCACGAATGGAATTAGTGTCCTTGTAAAAGGAACCCCAGAGAGCTCTCTTGCCCTCTCTGCCATATAGGATATGAGAAGATGACAGTCTGCAACCCAGAAGAGAACCCTCACCAGAACCTGACCATGCTGGCACCCTGATCTCAGGTTTCCAGTCTCCAGAACTGTGAGAGTAAGTTTCTATTGTTTATAAGTCACTCAGTCTCTGGTACTTTGCAACAGCAGCCTAAATGGACTAAGACAAATGGGGATAAGTGTTGCCTCTGCGATCAGGTTCCCATGCTGTCCTCTCTCTCTCTCCTCAAGTTGCTTGACCTGATGCAGCTGGCTTCCATGTGTAAACTGCTCTATGGAGAGGCCTGTGTGGCAAGGAACTGGGAGTAGCCTCCAGGTGACAGCCAGTAAGGACTTGAGACCCTCAGTCCACTAACCCATGAGGAACTCATGCAATGACCCATGAGTCAAACTTTGAGATGACTGCAGACCAGGCCAGCCCCTTGATTGGAGCTTTGTGAGAGGATCAGAGCCAGAGGACCATGTAAGTTGTGCCGGATTCCTGACCTACAGACACTACAAAATGTTGTTCATTTAAGCCACTAAATTGGGGTCATTTGTTATGCAGCAATAGATGACTATTACAACAAATGGATGACTGAGAAACACAACCACCGACAGCCCATCATGCACTGAAGCCTGTCATCATCATGTAACTGAATACATTCAGATCTGCCCCTCCACACAGCTCGACCATTTAAGCATACAGGAGCGATACATACATACACACACACACACACACACACACACACACACACATATACACACACGCCCACACACATACACACACATTCTGAAAGGTGCTCTCCCTTTCTCTATTTTTGTTACCTTACTACCCCACTCAGGTGGATATCACCCAAAAATCTCACTGTGTCAGGCCAGAGTGCCAGGCCCACTTGGAAACCACCCCCTGGCCTGTCGCTGAGCCCATCATCCTCATGGGCCCTCCTGTCCATTTCTGTGTCACCACTGAGGCCAGAGTTACCAACTGTGCAGTGACTCAGTGTCAAGGCTAAGGAGCTGCAGCAAGGAGTGGGCAATTGCAGGGGAAGTTGTCCCTCGAGCACCCCCCAGCCGCCCAGGTCTGCCCCACACAAGACCGCCTGTGCTTCTGTGGCTCAGCCCCTCTCCTGCTGTCAGCTGCAGGCCTGGCCTGGCCAGCGTGGAGGAAATAAAAGAGAACTGTTCTCGGCCTGGAGCTTCCACTAGGGCAGCATTGGGCGGTGGCAGTGCACACCCCTCCCCTGTTGCCTCACTTGCCCTGTCCCAGCCTTCCCAGGCTCTGGAGGGGAGCCTCTGCTGGCCCAGGGCTCACAGGCTCCCTAGGGGTTGTTTCTATAAGTAGGACCACCACTTAAACTGTAACAGAAGAGGCTCACATTTCTGGTGTGGAGACTGGCTGATTTTTAGAGGCTGTAAGCCAGGCAGATTTGCCAGCAGCAGCACAGTATCCTTTATTGAGGGGTGGGGAGGGGAGTGAAGGGCGTTGACAAGTCAAAGTCCAGAAAGTCTGCATTTCTTCTCCTCTCTCCCTATCATTGACCCAGAGGGCCTGCCTTGCCCTGGGCCTAATGAAGCTATTCGGAGTCCAGAGCTGGCTTCCCTGGGAAGGACAATTGAGGGACAGCTTGCTTTCTCAGACCTTGTTCTCTTAAATCTGCTCTCTATAGGCAAAATATGGGGAAGATTGGTGCTCTTCCATCAGGCCCCATGACCCTCCTTTGTGGAAATGAGCAGCACAGGCCAGTCATCTAGAAAGACTGTCTCTCGGACACTTCCCATAGGCAGGTCCAAGGCTGTTGTTCATTGCCTGTCACCTCTGTGGAGCCACTGCTTCCGTCCCAAGAGCTCGGGGAGCAGGTCTGGAAAGTTCTTATTGGCACTAGCAGTCACAGACATTCACTGGGGAGGCGACCAGGTGGGGCTGGAGTCTTGTTTGAAAAGCAGAGTTGGGATGGCTTTAGAATAATCAGGGCTGAATCCTCACATGGCCTCTGTCTCTGCGTCCCTGAGCCCTGTACCCAGCGCATTGTATGTTCACTTGTCTATGTGTGTTTGTGTGTACAGACGCTCCTTGACTTATGATGCGGTCATGTTCCTATCAACCCCATTGTAATTCAAAAATATTGTAAGTTGAAAATGCACTTAATACCCTGATAAACCTATCTAAGGTCGAAAAATCTCAAGTCCAACCATCATAAGTTGGGGCCCATCTATAAAGGCGATAAAAGTGGGGACTCCTACCTGGCAATTCCCCCCATAGGTAAAGAAATTGAAAATTTTCCGTAAGGCAAATCATCTGTCATCTATCTACCTATCTAATCCCTAATAAAAATCAATCTATCTATCTATCTATCTATCTATCTATCTACCTATCTATCTATCCATCCATCATCTATCTTCAGTGGCCAAGTAGCTCGGTATATCAAGGAACTCATAATCTAGTTACAAAGACCAAAATCACAAATGAGACAATTAATAGATACCATGAGACTGTTATGAAGTTATGCTGAGCTACCGTTTATAAATGCCCCAGGGATTCAGAAAAGGAAGTCAGAATAGCTGATAAAAGCTTCATTAAGGAGAGAGTATTGATCGGGGCCTTGGAGGGTAAGAGGGAATTTGAATGGGCAAAAAGTATGTGTGTGTTTGTGTGTATGGAGAAGTTATACAGGGGGCTGGGATGGAGAGGCCATGAAGAAGGGCCCAGAGGCAGTAAGGATGAGGAATGTAGGCTGAGGAGGGAAGGAGACAGCTGATCATGTGCAGAGTGTGGGGGGAGAAGTTGTCAAATCAGGGACAGATTGTGAAGACAGACTCAGTGCGGGCGGCAGTGGGACAGGCAGTGAGTCTCTGGTCCATGTCAGACAGGGTCTGCATGAGTGATCTGAGCCCAGACACATGCCCTTCTCACCTGTTCTTCAGCATCCCAGGCAAAATATGGGAACTTACCAGGTATGAGTCCCCTCTTTTATTCGAGTCCTAGACCTTCTACTTCGAGCCTCTCTGGGCTGCCTTCTGTTTTCCCTTCCATCTTTACTCAGCTTTCCAAGAGCCTCTACTCCTTGTCCTGCAGTTCTGTCATACTCCAGCCATTTGCTGTCTTTGTGCCTATATTGACACAGCTGAGCACTACCCCGAAGCCTCCCATGGCCATGTGCATTGGAGCCATTGTAACTTCATGGTCTCCAACGGTTCCCTCCATGACTAGTAATCTTTCTATGTCTCTAATGACCTCTGTTTCCTGTTCTTCACACAGGCCATTCCAATTCTTCTCTCACACTCCAACCCTGCCATTCCCCTGCCTACTACCCTGCAGCCCTTGTCACTGTCAGCAATAACCTTGCAAATCCCCCAACTTCCTGCCATCAAACCTAAACCTCTCTGAAATTGCACCTTTATTTTCCTCCTCTCTCCTGACACCATGGATAAATCTGAGCCCTTCTCTCATTTTTCAGGGACCACTCTTCCCTCCCTTGCTTATATCTGTAAGCTTTACCTCTCTACTGGTCTCTTCTCATCAACATTTCAATGTGTTCAAGTCTTTATTATCTTAAGAAAAACTCTCAAGTTTTCTCCTTTACTTTCCATCTTTCCCCCTTTGTCATCTCCTTTCTTCCTTTTGCAACCACATTTCCTGAGTGTTTTCTGCCCTCACGGTCTCACTTCCTTCCAGGAGTACTTCAATACTTGGTCATTAAATTTCTGTCCCCTCCTGTCCATTGAGATTGATTTCCTCAAAATCATTGGGACATGCTGCTGCTATATCCAATGGGCATTTCCATTTCTTGTTTGTGTGACCCACCAGCTGCACTTGGCACTGTGGACAATTCCCTTCTTCTGAGTCTCACCTCCTTTGTCTTCTATCACTCTCCCTGTTTTCTTCCCATCTCTCTGGTCACTAATTTTTCGTCTTCTTTAATGCTTTTGCTGAATGCTGCTTGAATGTTCCTGCCCTTTGGGATTCTTCCTTAGGCCCTCTGCTCTTGTCAGCCTTCATACTTTGACCAGGCTCTGTCAGCATCTAACCACGATGACATCTATATAGTCAGGACTTTGGGTTGCAAATGACAGCAACCCAATTCACACTAGCTCAAGCAAAACTAAAGAGAAATGTTTGGCTAGCATAATAGGCTAGTTTAGAAGTAGAGTGAAACTCGCATGTCTGGATCTAAGGACTCAAATGATGTTGTCAGGCCTCTTTCTCTCTGTATTAGTTTGTTCTCGCACTGCTAATAAAGACAAACCCTAGAGTGGGTAATTTATAAAGGAAAGAGGTTTAATTGACTCACAGTTCCACATAGCTGACAAGGCCTCACAATCATGGCAGAAGGCGAATGAGGAGCAAAGTCACATCTTACATGGCAGCAGGCAAGATAGCTTGTGCAAGGGAATTCTCATTTATAAAACCATCAGATATTGTGAGACTTATTCACTACCATGAGACCAGTATGGGGGAAACCACCGCCATGATTCAATTATCACCACCTGGGCCCGCCCTTGACATGTGGGGATTATTACAATTCAGGGTGATATTTGCGGGGGGGTGGGGGGACAGCCAAAACATATCCCTCTCCCACCATTTCCATCTCCAGCCCTGTCTCTATCATTGTCTTGGCCTCATTCTCTTCTATTGCACAGGATTCCTCATGGAGTTGGGGGAGGGCACAGGAGTGATCATAAATGACTCAGGGCTTTTAGCATCCTAGATAACTACTCTGGAGGAAAGACAGAACTTCTCCCAATTCCTGGGAAAGGACAGTGGTTGATTCAACTGAAATTACATGCTGACTCAAAGGAGCTGAATGAATTTGCGGTGGTAAGAATTGCCAGCCCCTCCGGACCACATGGAATTGTGGAAGAAGAGATCCCTAAAGGAAAAAAGTACTACTGCCAGAAGAAGGGAGAGGAATACAGGATGCACAAAGCAGATATTTACCATAAAAGCTCCTATTTATGTTTTCCTGTCCAGACCTTTACCCTGCATTTCAGAATTATAGATATCTTCATTTGGATGTTGCAAACTCAGCAAGTCTTTCTTTACACAAATTTCCTAGAAAATAAATCCCTAGACAAAGTGCCTATGATAAGGCCATATTGGGTGGTACAAATTCAGGGCAGCAAAGTGTAAGAGAAGTAGGCACATGGGGCAGAGGAGGAGGGAAGCAAACATGAGATGGTGTGTTACCGAGTGTTTGGGGTTGAGTTGTGTCCTCAGTAAGATATGTTGAAGTACTAACTCCTAGCACTGCAAATGTGCCCTTATTTGGAAATAGGGTCTTTGAAGATGTGGTTAATTATATTAAGAGGAAGGCTAGCTGGATTAGACGGGATATAACTGGTGTCCTTATAAGAAGAGGAAAGGGCATGCAGAGGGGAGGAGGCCATGTGAAGACAGAGACAGAGATGGAATAAAGCTTCCATAAGCCAAGGAACACCCGGGGGCCCCCATATGCTGTAAAAGGCAAGAAAGGATTCTCCCCTAGAGCCCTCAGAAGTAGCATGGTCCTGCCAGCATCTTGATTTCCGACTTCTGGCCTCCAGAACTGTGAAAGAATAAATTTCTGTTGTTTCAAGCTACCCAGTTTGTGGTACTTCGTTATGGCAGCGCTAGGAAGTGACTGCACCAAACTAGCCACAACTTCATTAAAAATGCAGGCAACGTTGGGAGGCTGAGGTGGGAGGACTACTTGAGGAGAGGAGCTCAAGACCAGCTTGGGCAACATAGTGAGATCTCCATCTCTACAAAAAAAAAAAAATTAGCAGGGCATGGTGGTGCTTGCCTGTAGTCCCAGCTACTTTGGAGGCTGGAGGCTGAGGTGGGAGGATCATTTGATCCCAGGAGTTAGAGGCTGCAGTGAGCCATGATCACACCACTGCATTCCAGCCTGGGCAACATGGTAAGATCCTGTCTCAAAAAATAAAAATAAATAAAAATGCAGCCTGTTGCTTTGTCACGTGGAATGTTTTATAAACAGAACTAACAGAAGAACCATGCCTTGGAACACTTCTTTGGGGTTGTGGGTAGAGAGAAAAAGATTTATCTGGTGGCTTCTTTCTGTACATATAGGCCAGGTCTGCTTCATGGTTAACTCCCACCCATTTCTGGGTTGTGTTAATTGGCCCCTCCAGGGATCCACTGGAGAAACCAGACTGCAAGCTTTCAGTCTGGTGCTTCAGTTGAACCAAAAAGTGATCAGAGAAGCCGTAGTCTCCAACAGGTTCAGCCAAGCCCAGGGACGACTGGAGCTTGAAAGAGCTGTTGATGCAGACAGAGTGGGATGAGGCAGAAAAGCTGTAGTACATCATGGTATACAAAGAACTAGAGATGCAGCTTTGCCTAGGAACCTGGTGGATGAGCTGCAGGACCTGGGCTGGAAAAGAATTAAGCATTTGTGGCAGCTGCCCATGGAACATGTGGAGAATGTGCTGGTGGCATTGCTACCCAAGTCCACCTCCTGTCTACTACATGAGAAGCAGTGTCCTTGTTATGGCTGCATGATAAGCAGTTCAAATAGCCAAATGGCACTGCTCCAAGTTCAGCTTGACATGGGATGAGATGAGGGTACACTCGTGATTGCAGCTGGAGATCCTTATTGACCAGTGATTAAGACCTGTGGGGTAGATGGAGATGAGCAAATCTTGGGGTGTGTATATAACAAGGCCTAGTATAACATCCAAAGTGCATTCGTCATCCCTCTACTCCAAATACAAACTTGCTATTTCTGTGCTTCCTGATTCAATGATTAATAGCACCAGAGACTCAGTAACTTGAGCCAGAAATTCAGAGTTGTCTTTGACTTTTCTCTTTTCACCTATGTTCAATCCTTTGCCAAATGCAGTCAGTTCTGCCTCCAAAATATCTCTTGACTCTGACCACTTTCTGTCCCCATTACCACATATTCTTCCAGGCTATCTTCTTTTCTACCTTGGATATTGCAATAGGCTCCAGATGCACTCCTTACCTTTTGTCTCATTCACCTCCAAAATGTACCCCTCCCTACAGGCAGCATGATCTTCCCAAACACAATCTAATCAAGTTACACCCTATAGACATTTCTTCCAAGGCTCTTTGTTATTCTTTGTATAAAGACTCAAACACAAGGCCCCTGGTGCTCTGGCTGCCATGTAATACCTTGCCTCTTGTCTTGCCACTTCTTGTCTTAAGTGCTACAATACAGCTAGGCTAAACTTTTTGTAGCCTTTGTACCATGCTATGATCTCATTTTATCTATCCGTTCACTCCTCCAGCTAGTGTCTGGTGAGTGCCTGCTATGCCCTGCAGTGGCAGGCATTGCAATCCCAGCAGTGATGCTCTTGCTCTCCAGCCTTTGCTCATGCTCTACCTCCTGCCTGGAATGTTCTCCCCTTGTGTAGACAAAGCAAACTGACTGCTCACAATCTTCTCCCTTGCCTTCCTATTATAGAGATTGGAAAACGAAGACTCAGGTTTCCTTGTAGAGGACACACAGTTGTGGCCAATGAGATCAAGGCAGAAGTCCCTAGAGAGGATATCCTTTCCTGAATAAAAGTCCTCACTAAGGGCTCTCTGCCTTTCTCTCTCCTTTCCACCAGGAATAGGAATGTAAAGCCAATGGGTACAACAGCTGTCCCGCAACTATGTGGCTGCAAGAATGATCAATGATCAGTGATAAAGGACTTGATGCTAAGGAGAATGGGTGGAAATAAGGGCCTGGTTCTAAGGTCACTGTGTATAGTCATGTACGTTGTGTGTTGCACAATTCTAGGAGGCACCATTGTCATAGACTGTGACATGGTTAAGCTGTGGCCCTGGTTCAGCCTCTGGTCTAGTCTCCGAAGGGAGTGAAGGGAATGGCAGAAAGCTTTGAATTCTGTGAATTGTGCATTCTCCCAAATCCCTCTAGCAACCAAATTGTTTCCATAATTCTTTATGACAAGGCTTTTGAAACTCAAAGGCTGAGAATTGATTTCATCTTCTGCAGTGTCAACCTTTGCCTAAGGCAATGAGTGATGACTCACCTGGTTCGGACCAGGAGAGAAATCCAGGCTGAAGGAAAATATGGGGAGAGGGGTAGAATTCATTGGTTAATATTTCAAAATCTTAGTCTGCCACAAATGTACCCATAAAGTCTGTGCCAAGTAATATAAATACTCTTAATAGCAAAGAAATAATTCTACTTAAATTGGAGTAGGAAATGAGGAGAAGTTGGAGAAAGCTCCCCAGGGAGGGTGATGGTTGGACTGGACTTTGAAGACCACATTTATTTTGGCAAGACAGGGAAGGCATTCTATACAAGGTCTGGCATAAGCGGAGTCAGAGAGGCCTAGTGTTCACGGTACATTGGCGGAAGTAATCAAGCGTGGCAAAGGAGTGGCCAGGAGGGAGGTTGGGGCAAGGGCGAGAAAGTTCTTGAATGTGCAACTTTCTGGGAGCTGAGGAAAGGATGGAGAAGTCCTGACATCCCCACCTGACCTCAGGTGACTGTACAGCACCTTCACCCTGCTTGATAAGCAACTGCCCAGTGCTGGCCACTCTGGAGGAGTCATGGGAGCCTACGCTGGCTCAGGGAGAGTGTGCACTCTAGGCCACGGGGTTGCCCCTGGCTCATGGACTCACTGTCTCCTGAGAGCTTGGCCCCTGGTGTCTCCTGGGAACAGTCCTTCTTGCTTAGGCCATTAGCACACACTCAAGGAAGGAGAGAACTGCCATCAGCAGACCTGGCTGAAGCAGACCTCTGGCTTCTCCCAGCCATGGCTGGGGAGAAGGAGCTTCCCAAGGTGCTTTGCAGCTGCTCCCGTGGGCCCAAGATGCTAGTTCTGTACCATCCTGGTACTCAGCACTGTTTGTGCTCAGCCTGGAGACATAAATTGAGCTTTGATCTGTATTTAGTCTTAGTCACAGTCCCATTGTGGGATTCCCTCCCCTGCCCACCCTACCCCCACCCTTGGAAACAAGTGAATGAGAACCTTTCTCATCTCTGGGGGTGGATCAAAACCTCCCTGCCCAGAGCGGATGGGAGGAATGCTGAGCCTGGGGAAGGATTCTGGGGTGCACCCTTTCCAAGCCTCCCTGCTTCTTCAGTGGATCATGAATCTTAATCCCCCATCCCAGCATGGGCTGCTTCCAGAGCTGAGAGAGAAGCTGTGTAGTTGGGATCATTGCAGCCCTAAAGGATGCACTCAAACCAGTGAGGAGGAGAAAGACCACTTGACCATCCATGGAATCAGGGAGCATTCCTGAACCCCTTCCACCCTCTATTTGGATAGAAGGATAGAAAGTAAAGGTGGTGATCATCTTTTGATTCTACTCTCATCTTGCCTAAATCCCCACTTTCTGGAGTCTAGGAAGCCAACCCCTTCATGGGTATAGATTTTCACCCAACCTACTTCAGTCAGGTATGAGCCCACAAAGCCCAGGCTGGTTCCTGCTTGGTTCCCAGCACCCATTGACCTCCTGATCTCTGGTAGGGATAAGAGTGTGTTAGGGGTGTATTAGTTTTTCTATTGTTGCTGTAATAAATGATCACACATTCAGCAGCTTAAAATGACATCTGCTTCTTAGCTTATAATTTTGCTGGGCGGAAGTCCAATATGGGTCTCCCTGGGCCAAAACTGAGGTGTGTGCAGGCTGCATTCCTTGCTGGAGGCTCAAGGGAGGATCCATGCTTTTGCTCCTTCAAGTTGTTGGCAGAATTCAGCTCCAGGTGGTTGTGGGACTGAGGGTTCTTTGTTGGCTGCCATCTAAGGGTCACAGGGTCACATTCAGCTTCTACAGGTTGCCAGCATTCCTTGATTGGTGGTCCCCTTCCTCCGTCTTCCAAGCCACCAATGGTGGGTAGAGTCCTCTCACAGTTTACATTTCTCCTGCCTTTTCTTTCGTTGCATCTCTGTGAGTTAAGCAGGGAAAGGCTCCCAGTCACCTGGGTGGCCCAGTCTAATTACCTGAGCTCTTAAAAGCTGAGAGCCTTTCTCTGCTGAACTTTCACACTTGACTTTGCAGGTGTGATTGAGTTTACCAATCTTTCTGTCTCAAGATCGGTAACCTTAATCACATCTGCAAAGTCCTTTTGCCATGTAACATAACATATCATAGGTTCTTGGGATTGGAGTGTAGATACCTTTGGAGGCCAGTATTTGGCCTGCCATACAGTATGATCAAGAGCTTCATCTCTGCATCCTCTTCCCTCCCCTCACAAATTCTGGTTCTTTAACCTCAGGATGAGGAAGAAGCCCAGGACTCAAGAGAAAAGCCAGGTCTCTTCTTGACTTACAGGTGAAGGTTGTCCTTAGTTGAAGTTGTCTGCACAATTTGTCCAAAGGGAGGCTAGTTTGAGAGCTGGAATCCCACTAGGGGTGTTGAAAGTAGGAAAAAGTGAGGAAGAACTGAGGTTCTAACTGACCTCAGACTTTATCCAAAGCCTTCTCCGTTTACCAGCAACACAGAAACAAACATTGACGTGTGAATATTCTATAGACTCCTCTGCCTAGTCTGTAGCTTCAAGTAGACTATGAACTCTCCTCCCTTGCTGGGGAGCCCAGGCCAGACAACCAGGCTCTAGGAAAGCATTTTTATGTATTAAAGATTTTCATATGTTAAAAAATACAATTTGGGGAGCTGTTTGGAAATATGAAATATTTTCACTAGGGGTTTGCTGAGAGCCAGGGGACCCTGCAGGAACTTGTACATGGTCTGCTTCTGTATACCCTCCCCTTCATGCCTGCTCAGCATCTGGGCCCCTTGACCTCCTGCTCTCCGGAAGGGTCTATCAGTCTCCCAGGTAGCAAACCTGTAGGATGCAAAGCAGTCAATCTGTGGACACTGTTAAGGACCAAATCCCTAGCCATAGACACCATCTGCCCCCAGGAGGATTGGTGTTTGTCCCATAGGACCGACTGCCATTTCTACCCCAGCTATATGGGGAGCCAGGGCAGCTCTGGCTTCTGGGATGGCTCCTCCTCTGGCTCTTGGGCTCCCACTGTGTGGGGTGTGTCATCACCTCTCAGACTCTCAGTGGTGTGATTACACTTTGTGAGCAAGAAGGAGAAATGTCAAGGTGGTGCCTTGTTGGGTACAGGGCTGGGGAATAAGACCTCAAGTTATCTCAGAAACCTAAACATCTTCCCTACCACCAGGGGCAGTTGGGTGATAAGAAAGACTAATCAGTACTTTCTGGGTTACTTATTTCAGAAGACTAACCTTCACCTCCCTACTCAATTCCCTTTTCTATTCTCAACCTTTGCTGATATCCATTGCTATCCCCACCTTGCTTGTCCTAGTTCTGATCCTCTTTCTAGCTTCACTATAAATAACACCACTAACATGCCACAAAAAAACCTAGATATTTTGCCATAATAAAAAAGTCACTATATTAGGGATCCTTAAACTTTCTTTTGCTGAGGGGTTGCTTAATAGCAATCTGGTAGTGGCCTGAGCCCCACCCCTGGACATTTTGATCGGGGTCTGGGGTGGGGTCTGAACTACCCTATTTTTAACAAGCTATATTTTTAACCGTTGACTGATGCAGCTCACTGTCTGTGACCTGCATGATCAATCAGTGCTGCAGCCTGACCTCCTTTTGGGGGTGGGTATTTTTAAGCTGTTTTATAAGCACTTTGTTCTAGTCTCTTTCCTTTATAGGTTAGAAATACCTTTGATTTGAACCAAGGCCAGTTCAGTATTTGATATAGATCTTAGTACACTGGCAATTTTAAATAAATACTTATACTGGTAATTTTAAATAAATACTTTTAAAATATCAAAAGTCATTTTTGCTTGAAACTAGCCTTTCAACTCTGAATCTGAATAGTCACTAGTGGATGCAAATTCATTTTGAAAGGATAAACTTTTTTATTTGTTTTCACATACATGGTAAAAGAGGAAGTACTCTGTTGTCTCTTAACAGACAATGGTCAATTTACATTCATTCATTCAACACTGATTAAGCTGGGAAGTTGTATTTGTCCATTCTCACAGTGCTATAAAGAACTACCTGACACTGGGTAGTTTATAAAGAAAAGAGATTTAATTGGCTCACAGTTCTACAGGCTGTACAGAAAGCATGACTGGGGAGGCCTCAGGAAACTTACAATCAGGAGGAAGGCAAAGCGGAAGCAAGCACATCTTCACATGGTCAGCAAAAGAGAACAAGCAAAGGGGAAAGTGCTATATGCTTTTAAACAACCAGATCTTGTGAGAACTCAATCATAAGACAGCACTAGGGGGATGGTGCTAAACCGTTAGAAACCATCCCCATGATCCAATCACCTCCCACCAGGCCCTACCTCCAACACTTGAGATCACAATTCAACATGAGATTTGGGTGGGGACACAGAGCCAAACCATATCAGACATAAAGATGAATAATGACCAGATGCCTTTACGAGATCTTCAGGCCCTGTGTGCTCTGACCCTGACCTGCACCCCAAGTGTTATTTTGCCATGACAGGAACTCCCAGCCCTGCATCAGCCACACTTAGCTTCTTACAGGTCCTTGAACTTGCTAAGCTTCCTCTCACCCCTGAGTCTTTGTCCATGCTAGTCCCTCTGCCTAGAATGTTCCTCCCTCCTTTTTCTAGTTCATTTCTACTTATTCTTCAGGCTTCAGCTCAAAGGACACCTCGGGAAAGATTTCTCTGGTCTCCCAGACCTGGGTTAGGTTGCGCTCCCACATCATAAGATCTCTTAGTTTTATGCCTTTTTCTTTTTCTTTCTTTCTTTTTTTTTTCTTTTTTTCTTTTCTTTCTTTTTTTTTTTTTTTTGAGACAGAGTCTCGCTCTGTCACCAGGCTGGAGTGCAGTAGCATGATCTCGGTTGACTGCAACCTCTGCCTCCTGGGTTCAAGTGATTCTGCTGCTTCAGCCTCCGGAGTAGCTGGGACTACAGGTGCACACCACCACGCCAAGCTAATTTTTGTATTTTTAGCGGAGACAGGGTTTCACCATGTTGGCCAGGATGATCTCGATCTCTTGACCTCGTGATCCACCCACCTTGGCCTCCCAAAGTCCTGGGATTACAGGCATGAGCCACTGCGCCTGGCCGATGCCTTTTTTAAAGAATAGTTTGAGCCATTCTTATGTGCCTAATGCACAGCAGGCTCTCTGTAAGTATTTGCTGAATGAATAGATGCATGTGAACATGTGGATTTCTGAATTCTCAGGCTGTCACATCCTAGTGGGAGAAACAGACGTGTGAAGTAACCATAGTAATAGGTGCTACAATAGAGGAACAGACAAGATTTGATTTGTTGGGGAAATCAAAACACAAAGATTGTTTGATCAGTATCACTTATGGGGTTGGGCCAGGGAGGACCTTATACAGAAGGTGATGCTTCAGGTGAATTTTGAAGGGCAGCCAGCTTTTCAGGCAGAGGAGAGAGTATTTTTGCCTAGAAAGGACCATGTGGTGATGCTGCAGGGTGGCCTCAAATAATTCGCTGCACCTGGAGGGATGGGGTTTAAACTCAGTGGTAGGACTCCACCCAATGCCATTTGGGAGCCAGATCTCTCCCTGTAGGGGTTGGATTGTGCCCCCCAACCAAAATGTCCAAGTCCTAACTTACAGTACCTGTGAATGTCACCTTATTTGAAAAGAAGGGTCTTTGCAGATGTAATTGAGTTAAGGGTTCTTTAAAATGAGATCATCCTGGATTAACTGGATGGGCCCAAATCCAATGACAAATGTCCTTATAAGAAGAGGAGAAGACAAAGACAACGGAAGAAAGCCCAGGGAAGACCATGTGAAGGAGGAGGCAGAGGTTGGGGTGATGCAGCTACAAGTCTCGGATCACTGAGGATTGCCAACAGCCACTAGAGGCTAGAGGAGAAGCAGAGAATGGTTTCTTCCTCAGAGTCTCCAGACGGTGCTGTGCGGAGCCTTGCCAGCTTTGCTGACACCTTGATTTTTAGTTTTCTGGCCTCCAGAACTGTGAGAAAATAAATTTCTGTTGTTTTAAGCCACTCAGCTCGTGATAAATTGTTATGGAAGCCACAGGTAACTAAAACATATCCTCAGTGCTCAGCCCAGATCCAGCATGGCTCTGTGACCAGCAACTCTCAAGACTAGAATCCAAAGAAGGGCTTTCCTGAGCATGGGATGCCAGGTCTTCCCCTTTGGCTGCTTAACACAGAGGAAACCATGGCTACAATAAACAGAGAGGGGTCTTTGTAAACAGGCAACCAGTTGGCTGCCCAAAGTGGACAGCCTTTTCAGGATTGAGAAATGGCAGTCTTCTTGACATTTTAGAAAAATTTTCCCTGGGGGATTTGGCTTCACTTCCTGCTTGGATTTGAAGCCCGCAAGTACGTTTATAAAGTCAAGCATTTCCCTGGTGGCTCCCAGGCTCTTTTCGGCAGGGAGAGGGTAGTGGGTTGTCATTGGTGATGTTTTCTGCCAAGAATGAAAGCAAAATTTCTCCTGTTCACCAACCTCCTTGCCCAAAGCAAATCTGGGGGAGGCGCTCATGATGCACCTTTCAAAAAAAGCTTTTTGGAAACATAAGATTTGTTTAATGCTTTTAATTAGCCAGACATATTGTTCTTTTGGCAGGTTTGTAGTAGGGAGAATAATGACTCCCCAAAGACATCTCTGTCCTAATCCCTGTCTTAGTGTGTTAGGTCATATGGTAGAGGAGGATTAATGTTGCAGATGGAATTAAATTTGCCAATCAGCTGCCCTTAAAATAAGATTATCATGGATTATCCAGGTGGGCTAGATGAAATCACATGGGTTTTTGTAAGACAGAGAGAGAGGTGATATGAGAAAGATGCTTCAACCAGACATGGTTGCCTTTGAAGATGGGAGGGGGCATGAGCCAAGGATGCAGATAGTCTCTAGAGGCTGGAAAAGGCAAGAAAATGGGTTTATACTCAAAGCCTGCAGCAAGAAAAGCAGCCCAGCCAATGCTTTGATTCTAGCCCAAGGAAGCCCATTTCAGACGTCTGACCTCAGAACTGTAAGATAATACATTCATGTTGTTTTAAGCCTCTAAGTTTGTGGTAATTGGATAGGAAACTAATATAGGGGAGAAGAAGGAGATTGGAGAGGGAATTGGGGGTAGGAATTCCTTTTGGTGTTTCCAATGAGGCTACCCTAATGGGAACTGTTGATGAAATACTGGCCTGAGCTACCGTCAGTTGCAGAAGGAGATTGGTGATAACAATCTCTGGAACACAATTCTACTGCCAAGAAAACTGGCAGGACCCCCTCCCTTCCTTCCCTGAAGTGGAACCAGCTCAGACTTTCTGACTGTAGCAAAGCCCCATGGGGTTCTAGGCTGGGAATGGCCACATTCTGACTTGTGGCGGTGGAGTACAAGGATGCATGGGAGTCTCCTCTCACTGCCCAGGACAGCTGGCTCTGCAGGAGGGTACGCCCATGCCAGCCACGCTGACCTAATGAAACCTTCAGCCCCTACATGGTGTCTGGTTCCTCCTGCAAAGGATCTTTGAGGCTTCCCTGTGTCTACTTCTTTCTCTTCTTGTTCTTGCAAGCTCTCCCAGGCCTCCTGAGACATGCTGGAGCACCTGTCACGACCGGGCCACATGCCTGCTCTGGGATGATTTGGAGAAGTAGTTGAACCTGCAGATATTTCAGGCATGCCCTCATGCGTCACTTTTCCCGACAGCTTTTGTCTTCATCTTCTCAAATATCTCTCGGAACACTGGCTCCCAGCCTCCTGGCTTGGAATTCATGAGAATGGTGCTGCCAAAATCTGCGCTTGTCAGCGATGGCTCTGCCTGCATGGCCCAGCGGCAGAAACAGGAGGAGAAGAACTTGTGGAGGCTGGGCAGGGCCCAGCAGATTCAGGAGGGCTGGGGGTCACTGCAACTGAACTTACGCTAACACCTCTCCAGTGCTGTAGGAAACCCAGGGCTCCATGCAGTCTGTTCCAGAAACTCCCCAGTGATTTGGTTAACTGTGTGGGATCCAAACCCCTGTTCCACCTCTCACCAGCTCTGTGACCTTGTGCTCGTTGCTTAGCTTCTCTGGGCTTCATGTTCCTTCCCTTGTGTGAAATGATAAAATAGTAGGCAGACAATAATCATTAGCTATAATAACAATTATTATTTCAATCATTACCTGTTGGATCCTTCACCTTCCAGAGTCATGAATCTCAACATTCTCTCCAGTGATATTCTCCAAACATCTTAGACCCTCCTGTCCTAGTGTTCTGTGTCTATTTCTAACAGTTTTATTGAGATATACACATCCAATGAATTGCATCTTAACATGCATGGTGTGTATGTTTTGATGTATGTGTACACTCTGGACACCATTACTACAATCAAGATAATGAAAATATCCATCATACCCCCAAATTCTCTTTTGTAGTCTTTCCTTCCCACTCCTCCCTGCCTACACTTCCTGTCCCTAGTCCTCAAACAACTACTGACTTATTTTCTGTCAGAATAGTTTGGATTTTGTAGAATTTTATGAAAATGGAATCATAGAGTATGTACTCTGTTATTGGTTTTTTTTTTTTCTTTTGAAACAAGTTCTTGGTCCGTCACGCAGGCTGGATGGAGGGCAGTGATGTAATCACAGCTCACTGCAGCCTCGGCCTCCTGGGCTCAAGCAATCCTCCCACCTCAGCCTCCTGAGTAACTGGGCCTATAGGCATACACCAGCATGCTTGGCTAATTTCTAAATGTTTTGTAGAGATGAGTTGTCCGTTTGTTGCCCAAGCTGGTCTTAAACTCCTGGGCTCAAGAAATCCTCCTGCCTCAGCCTCCCAAAGTGTTGAGATTACAGATATGAGCCATCGTGCCTGGCTTATTGTCTGTCTTTTATTTCATTGAACATAATTATGTTGAGATTCATTTACGTTGTAGCATGTATCAATGGTTCATTCCTTTTTATTTCTGAGAACTAGTCTACTGCATTTACGTATGCATTCACCTGTTGATGGACATTTTGGGTTGTTTCCAGTTTTTGGTTAGTTTGAACAAAGCTGCTATGGACATTCATATACAAGTCTTTTTATGAACATACGCTTTCATTTTCTTGGATAAACATATAGGAGTGGAACAGACAGGTTATACGGTAGGTGTAAGTTTAATGTTTTAAGAAACTGCCAGACTGTTTTCCAAAGTGGTTGCATGATTTACATTTCCACCAGCAGTATATGAGACTTACAGTGATGGCTTCACTTTATTGCTGATGCTTGAGATGATCTGTCTGTTTGATTTTAAACATTCAAATGGGATGTAGTGGTTATAATTCACAGTTCTCTGATGATTAATGATGTTGAGAATGTTTTCTTGTGCCGTCCATATATATCTTCTTTGGTGAAATGTCTCTTTAAAATCTTTTACCTATTTTAAAAATTGTGTTGTATGTCTTATTACCGAGTTTTGAGAGTTCTTTATATATTGTGTTTATAAGTCCTTAACAGATACGCTTCTTTGAAAATATTATCTCTAAGTCTGTGGCTTGTCTTTTGACTCTCCTAGTAATGTCTATCAAGGAATAGAAGTTCTTAATTTTGCTGATGTCCAATTTATCAATTTTATAGACACTTATGGATTATACTTTTTGTTGCATTTAAGAAATCTTTGCCTAAATGAGCTTTACAAAGATTTTTCTCCTGGATTTTATTCTAGAAGTTTTATAGTTTTAAGTTTACATTTAGCTTTATGATCCATTTTGAGTTTATTCTTGTAGATAGTATGCAGTGAAGATTGGAGGGGATTTTTTTGGTCTATGAATATTTAATAGGCCAAATTTGAGCATCATTTGTTTAAAAGGTTATCATTTCCACACTCAATTGCCTTTGCATCTTTCTTTAAAATCTATCGGCCTATCTGTTTTGGCTCTACTTCAGGACTCTATTTTGTTCCATTGATTTATTTGTCTGTCTTTATACCAATACCATGTCTTCTTGAATACCATAACTTTAGAAGTCTTGAAATCAGTAGTGAGGCAAGAGAATAGGGTCTAGAGGCAGGGAACCTAAGGACAATTCATGCTGCTTCCTAGAACTGAATCAAAAGAAAAACCCTCACCTCTCCATATCCATGTAACAAAAGGATCAGAGGCTATTCCCTTTGCAACCCCTTCAGTTTTCTGCATTGCAGATGAAAAATGAAAGTACCTCTGATTTGTCCCCTCCTGCAACCAATCAGACTGGTCACAGGCCAAGTCTTCATGTGTAACTTTGTAACTTCACTTCAGTCTCTGATTAGTCATCTTCCACAACCTATCAGACTGGTTGCAGGCCACTACTTCATTTACATAGGGTATAAACCAAGTAATCAATGGGAAACCTCTAGAGGGTATTTAAGCCCCCCAAAATTCTGTAAGCAGAGCTCTTGATCTGCTTGCTCAAGCATGCTCCTAGTCTGTGGAGTGTACTTTTGTTTAAATAAATCTGTGCTTTTCTTTCCTTTCTTTGTGCATTTTGTCCAATTCGCCAAGAACCTGGAACGCCTCCACCAGTAACAGTAGTGTAAATCCTCCTACTTTGTTCTTCTTTTTAAAGGTTGTTTTTAGCTATTCTAGGTCCTTTTTTTTGACTTACATGAATTTTAAAATAAGCACGCCAATTTCTACAAACCATCCTGGGCTTGTGATTGACAGTGTATTGAATCTACAAATCCATTTAAGAAGAATTGATATCAATATTAAATTATCCAAACCATGAACACGGTATATGTCTTCATTTAGTTTATCTTTAATTTCTTTCACAGGTGTTTTATAATTTTCAGTGTGCAGTCCTTGCATACCTTTTTAAAATCAGATTTACTCCTAAGCATTTTATTAATATTTGTTAATGCTATTGAGAATGGTGTAGGTTTTTAAATTTAAATTTTGGATTCTTCATTTCTGGTATAAACAGATTGATTTTTCTTTACTTATTTTGTCCTTCAACATTGTTAAGTTTGTTTATCCTGGTAACTTTTGAAGATTGCATAAGATTTTGTATAAGGTAATAATGTTGTCCATAAACAGAAACAGTTTTGTCTCTTCCTTTTTAATCTGTATGTCTTTCATTTTTTTTCATTGCCTTATTTCACTGGCTAGAATCTCCACTACAATGTTGAACAGAAGTTATGAGAGTGGATATCCTAGGTTTTTCTGATTTTAGGAGGAAAGAATTCAGTCTTTCACCACTAAACATGATGTGCTTAGGATTTTGTAGACTTTTGTTGATCTCCTTTATTAGGTAATGAAACTTCTATTCCTAGTTTTCTGGAAGAGTTCTTTTCTTTAAAAAAAAATCACGAATGGATGTAAGATTCTGCCAAATGTTTTCTTTCTGCATTTATAGAGATGACCATATTTTAGTCAATGTATTTTTTTTTGAGACTGGGTCTCACTTTGTCACCCAGGGTGAAGTGCATGGGTGAAATCATGGCTCACTGCAGCCTTGACCTCCTAGGCTCAAGCAATCCTCCCACCTCAGCCTCCTGAGTTGCTGAGACCACAGGCACGTGCCCCCATGCCCAGGTAACTTTTTTTTTTTTTTTTTTTTTTTGAGATAGGGTGTCCCTGTATTGCCCAGACTGGTCTCAAATGCCTGGGCTCAAGTGATTCTCCAACTTCAGCCTCTCAAAGTGCTGGGATTACAGATGCAAGCCACTGCACCCAACTTATTCAATAATTTTCATTGTTCAACCAATATTACATTACAGGAATAAAGCCACCTCATTGGGATATATTATTGTTTTAACCTGTTTGGGCTGCTATAACAAAATACTATGGACTAGGTGGCCAAGAAACAACAGAAGTTTATCTCTCACAGGTCTAGAGGCTGAGAAGTTCAAGATCAAGGTGCCAGCAGTTTCAGTATCTTGTGAGGGTCCACTTCCTGGTTCATACAGGGTCTTTTTGCTGTATCCTCACATGGAGGAAGGGTGGAGGGCTCTATCCCATGACCTAATCACCTCCCAAAGACCCCGGCTCTTAATGCTATCATTTCAGTAGTTAGGACTTCAACATATGAATTTCGGATACAAACATTAAGAACATAGCCATTTTCCTTTTAATATATTGCTGGATTCGATTTTCTATAATTTTTTGTTTTGTTTTTAATTGACATTTTGTTTTAATTGACATTTTGTTTTTAATTGACAGTTACTAGAGATGTAGATTGGTAATTATCTGTTCTCACCTCTGTTTTTCTAATGTCTGTCTGACTGGTGTCAGTGTAATAATGCCTTCATCACTGAATAACTTGGGAAGTATTCCCTCATTTTCAGTACCCTAGAAAAGTTTGTGTAGGATTGGAATTACTTCTGTTTTAAGATTTGATACAATTAATCAGTAAAGCCATCTAGACTTGGAATTTGTTTTGCGCATGTGGGAATGTTTTTAACTACAAATTAAATTTCTTTAATATATATATGGTTATCTAGATTAATATTCTCTTATCCTTTTCTAGAATCTCTGATTTATCTCTTTCATTCCTAATATGGCAATTTGTGTATTCTGTTTTCTTTCTGGCTACAGATTTATCAATTTTATTGATCTTTTCAATAAATATCGACCTTTTGGTTTTATTAATTTTTCTCTATTGTTTCTCTGATATCAATTTGATTTCTGTTTACCTTGGGCTTACCTTGCTCTTTTTTTCTTAGTTTCTTAAAGTGGAGGCTTAGTTCAATGACTTGAGATCTTTCTTTTCTAATACAGACAGTTAATGTTATAAATTTCCCTCTAAGTATTGCTTTAATTATATCTCACAAATTCTGATACATTGTGTTTTTATTTTTATTCAGTTCAAAATACTTTCTAATTCCCTTTGATTTTTTTCTTTGGCTTATGGGCTATTTAGAAGTGTATCATTTAGTTTCCAAATATTTGGAAGATTTCTAGGGATATTTGTTATTGATCTCTAATCTTATTTCACTGTGGTGTGAGAATATATTTTGTATGAATTGACTCCTTTTCTTTTTTTTTTGAGACAGAGTCTTTTTTTTTTTAAATTTATTATTATTATTATACTTTAAGTTCTAGGGTACATGTGCATAATGTGCAGGTTTGTTACATATGTATACTTGTGCCATGTTGGTGTGCTGCACCCATCAACTCGTCAGCACCCATCAACTCGTCATTTACATCAGGTATAACTCCCAATGCAATCCCTCCCCCCTCCCCCCTCCCCATGATAGGCCCCGGTGTGTGATGTTCCCCTTCCTGAGTCCAAGTGATTACTCTGTCACTGAGGCTGGGGTGCAGTGGCACAATCTCGGCTCGCTGCAACCTCTGCCTCCCAGGTTCAAGCTATTCTCCTGCCTCCGCCTCCCTAGTAGCTAAGACTACAGGCGCGTACCACCATGCCTGGCTAATTTTTGTATTTTGAGTAGAGACGGGGTTTCCCCATGTTGGCCAGGCTGGTCTCGAACTCCTGACCTCAAGTGATCCACTTGTCTTGGCCTCCCAAAGTGCTGGGATTACAGGTGTGAGCCACTGCACTCAGCTGAATTGACTCCTTTTAAAGTTACTGAGAGTTATTTTATAGCACAGAATATAGTCTATCTTTGTGAATATTCTCTGTGCACTTGAGAAGAATGTACATGCTGCTGCTGTTATGTGGAATGTTCTATAAATGACAATTAAGTTGATAGTTTATAGTGCTTTTCATATTTTCTATGTTCTGCAGATTATCTTTCTACTCATTCTATCAATTTAGACAGAGTGTTGAAATCTCCAGCTGTAATTGTGAATTTGTCTATCTTTCCAATTCTATCAATTTTTGCTTCATGTAGTTTGAAGTTGTTAAGTGCATAAATGTTTAGAATTTTGATATTTCTTGATTAATTGATGCTTTTACCAATATAAAATGACATTTGTTATCCCTGGAAATATTTGCTGCTCTGAAATCTACTTCATCTAGTATTAACATAGTCACCCCAGATTTCTTTTGTTTAGTGTTAGCAGGTTTAGTGGTTGAAAAATGTCCCTCCAAAATTCATGTTTATCTGGAATCTCAGAATGTAACCTTTTTTTTTTGGAAATAGGGTCTTTGCAGGTGTAATTAAGGTAAGAATGGAGATGTGATCATACTGAATTTAGTGGGCCCTAAATCCAATAAGAGTATCCTTATAAGAGACAGAAAAGGACATCAGAGAAGCAGGGAGAAGGCCATGTGAAGAATGAGCGGGATATTGAAGTTGTGCTGCCTCTAGCCAAGGAATGCCAGGAGACACCAGAGGAATTATGGCCCTGTCAACACCTTGATTTCAGACTTGAGGCCTCCAGAACTGTGAGAGAAACAATTTATGTTCTTTTCAGGCACTAAGTTTGTGGTAATTTGTTATGTTAGCCCTAGGAATCTAATAGGACATGGTGTATCTCTTAATAATGGTATTACCATTCTGTCTCCAGAGATGCAGAAAGAGAGAGAGAGAGAGACAGGGGCAGGGAGGTGAGGCAGAGAGAGAGAGAGAGAGAGGAAAGGAGAGGGGAGGGGAGGGGAGGGAAGGGAGAGGAGAGGAGAAGAGAGGAAAGGGAGAGAAGAGAGGAAGAGAAGAGAAGAGGAGAGGGGAGGGGAGAGGAGATGAGGGGAGAGAAGAGAGAAGAGAGGAAGAGAAGAGGGGAGGGGAGGGGAAAGGAGGGGAGGGGAGTCGAGGAGAGGAGAGTGAGAGAAGAGAGGAAGAAAAGAGGATAAGGGAGTGGAGGGGAGAGAGAGGGGAGGGTAAGGGAGGGCAGAGACAAGGGAGGGGAGGGGGAGGGGAGGGGACGGGAGGGGAGGAGAGGAGAGGAGAGGAGAGGAGAGGAGAGGAGACAGTAGAGGAGAGAGAAGAGGAGAGATTTATTAGGGGAATTGGCTCATATGGTTATGGAGGTTGAGAAGTCTTGCAGAAGACTGCAAGCTGGAGAACCAGGGATACTTAGCTCAGCCTAAGTCCAAAGGCCTTAGGACCACAGGAATGAACAGTGTAACTGAGTCCAAGGCTGAATGCCCAAGAACCCAGGGGGCTGCTAGTGCAAGTCCTGGGGCCCAGTGGTTGGAGAGTTTGGAGTTCTGATATCCAAGAGCCAGTGAAGAAGGGTGTCAGGCCCAGAAGAGAGAGAGAGAAAGTGAACTCACCTTTGCATTTCCTCTGCTTTTTAATTCTATCTTGGCCTCAGCCAATGGGATAGTGTGGGCCCACACTGAGTGAGGACGGGTCTTCCTTACCCAGTCCATGGATTCCAATGGCAGTCTCTTCTGGAAACACCCTCACAGACACACCCGGAAATAATGCTTTACCAGCCATTTGTACATCCCTTAATCCAATCAAACTGATACCTGAAATTAACCATCACATCATCCCTTTCCTTTTAACCTATTTGTGTCTTTATATTTAAAATGAGATTCTTGGCAGCCTATGGTTGTAGCTTGCTTTATTTATCCAATTTGATAATTTTTGCCTTTTCTGGGACTCTCAGACCATATACATTTAAAGAACTTTTAAACTCTAATAACTCGCTGTTTTCTGTATTCTTTTTAAGTCTTCTCTTGAATTAATTACATATTTTTAATGATTTCTTTTTATGTCCTTAGTAGAGTTATCAGTTATCCTTTCCTCAGGGCTGCTTCAAGGTGTATAGTATATATTTTAAAAATCACATTCCACCTTCAAATGATATTATACCATTTCATATAAGAACCTTACAACAATATACTTCCGTTTTTGCCTCCCAAATACCTTGCTATCATTTTTGCTATAAAGAGTCAGCTGGCTGGGCATGGTGGCGCATGCCTGTAATCCCAGCACTTTGGGAGGCTGAGGCAGGTGGATCACCTGAGGTCAGGAGTTCGAGACCAGCTTGACTAACATGGCGAAACACTGTCTCTGCAAAAAATACAAAAATTAGGTGCCTGTAGTCTCAGCTACTCGGGGAGGCTGAGGCGGGAGAATCACTTGAACCTGGGAGATGCACGTTGCAGTGAGCCGAGATCATACTACAGCACTCCAGCCTGGGGGACAACAGCGAAAATCCATCTCAAAAAAAAAAAAAAAAAAAAGAAGAGTCAGCCATGCTTTAAAGAGATTAAACAAGAAAACAGTCTATTTAGACTCATAGTTATATCCTCTTCAGTGCTCTTCATTCCTTTGGGTAGGGCCACATTTGTATCTGGTATCATTTTCCTTCTGCCTGAAGCACTTGCTTTAATGTTCCTGTAGCCTGCTTGTGATAAATTCATTCAGCATTTGTATGATTTTAAAAGTCTTCATTTCATCTTCACTTTTGAAATATATTTTTGCTGGGTATAAAAGTCTAGGTTAACTTTTTTTTTCTGTATTTTTAAAATGTGGTTTCACTCTATGGCTCACATTGTTTCTGATTAGTCTCCCGCCATGCTTATCTTTGTTCCTCTCTGTACATAGGGGTATTTTACTTCAGATACTTTAAAGATTTCCTCTTTCTCACAGGTTTTAAGCAACTGCTTATAATAATGGTGTAGTTTTCTTCATGTTCCTTGTGATTGAGTTTGTTGAGCTTCTTGAATATGTGATTATATAGTTTTCATCAAGTTTGGAAAATTTCCAGGCATTATTTTTTTCCTACTTTTTTTTATTTTGCCTTCTCCTCCTTTGGGATCTTCAACTGCCTGTGTATTGGGCTTCTTGAAGTTGTCCCACAGCTCACTAATGCTCTGTTTGTTTTTCAGTCTTTTTTTCTCTCAGTGTTTTATTTTAGATAGTTTCTATTGTTATATCTTCAAATTCAGTGTTCTTTTCTCTGTGGTGTTTAATTCTATCCAGTTTATGTTTTGTCTCATACATTGTAGTTTTTCATATCTAGACATTGCTTTAGTTTTTTTTTTCTACTGCCACATCTCTACTAAACATGCTCAATCTTTCTTTTCCTTTGGCTTCTTGAACCCGTGGAATGCAGCTATAATAATTTTTAATTCCCCCATCTATTAATTCTATCATCTGTGTCATTTCTGCATCAGTTTCAATTTATTGATTTTCTCCTTATTGTGCATCTTATTGTCCAACTTGTTTTCATATCTAATTTTTTATTAGACATCAGACATTGTGAATCTGACTTGTTGGGTACTGAATATATATACTTTTTATTCTCATAAGATCCTTGAGATGTATTCTGGGATTCAGTTAAGTTGCTTGGAAACAGTTTGATCTTTTTAGGTCTTGCTTTTTTTTAATTTTATTTTTGAAATGGAGTCTCGCTGTCGCCCAGGCTGGAGTGTAGTGGCGCGATCTCAGCTCACTGCAAGCTCCGCCTCCCGGGTTCACGCCATTCTCCTGCTTTAGCCTCCGAGTAGCTGGGACTACAGGCGCCCGCCGCCACGCCCGGCTAATTTTTTGTATTTTTAGTAGAGACGGGGTTTCACCGTGTTAGCCAGGATGGTCTGGATTTCCTGACATCGTGATCCGCCCGCCTCGGCCTCCCGAAGTGCTAGGATTACAGGTGTGAGCCACCACGCCCGGCCAGGTCTTGCTTTCAAGTTTTGTGTCAAACCAGAGAAGAATTTATTCTAGGACTAATTTTGCCCCCACGAATTAGGTAAAATCCTTTTGAGTCTCTTACCCAATGCCTCATAAATCTTGAAGTTTCCCAATCTGGCTGTTGAAAGCAAGAACCATTTGCAGCCTTGTGTGAGCTCCAGGAATTTCCCCCCTGATCTTTATTCTCCCCCTGGTCTTGGGTTGTTTCCTCACTTATGTGAACTGATGAGAAGTAGCTGAAGACTCAAAGAGGACTCTCTATAGATTGCTGGAGCTTTCTGCCTGGGTAGCCTTCTATTTTTCATTCTCTGGCGTGTGAATTCTAGTTGTCTTGGCATCCCACCTCCATCTCCTCATCTCAAGGAGACTTCTGGGTTCTGCCTGGGTTCCCCCTTCTTGCAACATGGCCTGGCAGATAGGTGGGGCAATCGTGGGACTCATATATTTGTTTTCCATCTCCTAAGGATCACTGTTCTTCTCTTACTGGTATCCAGTATCTTGGAAACCGCTGTTTAATATATTTTGTCTGGAATTTCCTTAGTTGTTTCAGGTCAGAAGGTAGCTGGCAACAGAAGCTGTACCCTTGCCTCCCTCTGTATCCATTCTCCCACATCCTCCTATGCCTCTCAAACCCTGCTATTGCCAAGAAATGTCATTTATTTAGAAGCTTTCTATATTTCAGCAGCAGGTAATATGGGCAGCGACTGGTTACGTGTCCCTGGAGTCATACATACTGGGTTTCAAATCTCAGCTCTGCCAGTTCCTGTGTAGCCTTGGCCAAATTACTTCATCAACTTGAGCCTCAGTTTCCTTATTTGAAAACGAGAAAATGATACCTAGCTATAGGGCTGTTGTGAGGGTTAAATGAGGTAATGCATAGAAAGTAAGTAGCACTACATAATGGCATCCATAATATAATTCAATGAGTACAAGCAGGATGTATTTTTAAAACTGCTTCAAATTTCTCCATTGTCTGCTCCTACCTCTGTTCCTGGTGACAATCCCACCATTCCTCTTAAGCTCCTGGAAAGTGGTGTATGACCAGCCCTAAATTTCTTGCACCAACAGAGGGGAGCAGTCATGTGGAGAACTTCCAATAACACATGCAGCACATCATGGACATTTGGCTGCACGAAGCATTATAATGATCTTTTCTTTGCGGCAGATTGACTTTACTAATTATGTTGGGTTTGAGCCAATGTTAAATACAGTTTGCATGTACAGAACGCAAACCAACTGGCAGCAACAGGGAACTCAGAAACATTTCAGGTAACAGGACAAGCCAGCTATGATTAAAACTTTGCTTCAGATAATCCTCTCTCTCTCCGTTGGCCTCCATTTTTATGAGCTTGGTAAATATTGAAGATATTAACCCTTCATCATATTTGCTGCAAAGACACTTTCCCCAAGTGTTGTTCAATTCTGTTTTGAAATTCAAATCTGTCTCAAACAGAATTTTAAAATTTGTGTAGTTAGACTATGGATCTTCCCTTTTCTAATTTCTTCTACTGCTTTCAGGCCTAGGAAAACCCCTTCCAATGACTGAATAAACATGCACCTTTATTTTCTGTTTTCAACATTTTATTTCTTATTCTACCTAGAATTTATTTTGATTTTAATATGTGGTATAAGGTGCAAAGGTGTTGGTATTTGAGATAATTAATGCCAGCTGCTACAATGGCCAAACCCTGAAATCTAATGCCTTAACACAACAAAGCCTTAGGTTTCACTCACATCAAGCCCAGTGATGTTCGGATGGCATTCCTTCTTTGGTGCTCTTCCAGGCAGTGACTCAGGGACCCAGGCTGCTTCTACCTGCAACTCTACCATCTCAAAGTCTTTTGTTTCCAGCTGGGGGGATCCCATAGAATATTTGGTAAGCACTGTCTGTCTCTTCCTCAAGACTTAACTGGATTTTTCAAATAACGAATCAACAATTCGGAGGCATTTACTGATCACATATTAAGTTGTTATGTGTATACTGTGGTCTGACTGCTTATCTTGTTCTATCAGGCACTGTACCACTTTTTTACTTTCAAACTAGCTTTATATATGTGTTCACATCCTGTGGGGTGAGCTCTTCTCTCATTATTTTTCTTTATCAAAATTTTCTTGGCTATTACATAATAGATCATATTACATATCACACATGATCTCTTAGCATATGAGACTGCACTCACCACCCAGAAGCTCAGCTAACATCTCAGTTAGAGGATGTCAAAATCCAAGTATCCATCTTCTACCCCTTTTCCAAACTCCAGGCCAACATTTCCAGGCACCTGATATGTAGTTGGAAATACCAGGAAATTTGGCCAGCTCTGGTGGGAGCTAGAGTACACAGCAGCCAGTGGCTGATTTTTTTTTTTTTTTTTTTTAAGTCAGAAGTAGACATAAATCAGAAGGAAAAGAGCTGATGCTTTAAAATATTTCCCCATCTCCATTGAAAAGCTCAAGAAATAACAAGGCATTATAATTCTGAGATTCCCTTACTCAGGAGGGCCTACTGCATTTGAGAAACCTTGAGCAAGTCATTTCAGCCCTTCATGAGTCTACACTCTCCTCACTGTGGCTGGGTTGAGGGGGCAGGAAGAGAAAAAGCACAGTAAGTGGCTGGTGGTACTAGCTCACAGCAATGGTTCAGAGTTTGGCCCCAGATGCCGGCAGAGGTCTTTAAGATTTGGGTACCCTTGTACAATCTGCAGTGAAGGACAGATGTCACCAAAACAAGAATAATAGTAACTACTCCCAGTTTTTGAGCACCTACTATGGGCTGGTCATCTTTGAACATTAACTTATTAGACCCTCACGACTACCCTGCAAGCTAAGCAATGTTACCTCTAGTATACAGATGAGGAAGCTTAGGTTCAGAAATGTCAAGTCTCTTACCCAAAGCCACAGAGCTAATGAGGAGGAAAACCAGGATTTAAACCTGGATCAGTTGACTCCAAACCCTGTGCCCCATCTACTCAGCTATGCTGTTTCTGCCATCTTTCAAAATAGTAGGGAGATCTGGAATGTTTAATAGCTCATGAACATAATTAAAACTGGCCTTGAACATTTTTTGCAGTTGCGTAGGAGTGGTGATGGTCCGTGTTAACTGTGCAGTGGAGGGAGAATTTACAATACTCTCCCTGGATCATGCTGAAGAGGAGTAATGTGGGTGGTGAACTGGGAACCAATTGTCTAGAACAACCAAAATGAGTTTCCGGACACTAGACAATTGCTTATTTTGCTCTTTGCCTCAACAGATAGACCAGCTATTAAGGAAGAAAGCCATCTTCTATAACAGACAACAGAATGGAACTGTTTAAGAAATTGGGATAGGTGCATTGACTCACGCCTGTAATCTCACTTTGGGAGGCCAATGCACGTGGATCACTTGAGCCCAGAAGTTTGAGACCAGCCTGGGCAACATGGTGAAACCCCATCTCTACAAAAAATGAAAAAAAATTAGTTGGGTTTGGTAGTGGCATGGGCTGAGGTGTGAGGACTGCTTGAGCCTGGGAGGTTAAGGCTGCAGTGAGCCATGACTGCACCATTGCACTCCAGCCTGGGTGACAGAGCAAAACCATATCTCCCCGCTCCCACCTCGCAAAAAAAGGAAGAACTCTTAATGAAACTTGAACTGAACTTGGACTAGAAGAAACCCGAAGTGTGAAGCAGGACTAAGACCAGTTGATCTCTTAAAGGCCAAATAAGAAGCAAAAACTTTTATATGTATCAAAAGAAATTATCTGTGTTCTGAGGAGACCCTTCTTCCATGGCATTTAACCTTCAGAGTATTAGGCCTTTAAATGCAGAAAAGCAGTTGTTTTAATTAGGCATCATATGATTCTGACCAATTTGAATTAGGAAGCAGAAAGAAGCTCAATTGATAGAGGATATTATTGTAAGAGAAATGCTTGGGAGACAATGTGGAGTGAATCTAGGCCTGGCCATGCCCCCTCTGCTGCCCTTTGGCATCAACCTATGTCACTCACATAGTTAAAGAGAGTCTCAGACAAAGGAAATATTCTACCATGATTGGGATTTGCTGAGCGCAAGACTATTTCCACAGTGTTTCAGGCCCAAGAAACAATTATGCATTTTGCTAGAGTGCCTGTTGCCTTAATGATTACATCCATGTGTATTTTAGGAGAACTTCTGTCTTCTGCTTCTTATTCATTTACACTTTACACTTCAAAAGACTGTTTTGTAAGAGCTACTCAATGCACAAGAAGTCTCATGAGTTTTTCTTCTAAATGAGCCAGCAACTTTCCAAGAATCAGGAAGCTGAAAGTTGCCAAGAATAAATAAATGAACTCCAGAAGGTTCAAGTTTGGTTTAAAAACTCTGTAAGGTTTAAAGTAGGTTCTATATCTGGCTTAACTCCACATCCTCATCTAAGACATAAACCACAGGAGGGAATACTATTCCTGGCATGTAACTTTTTCCCAAACATTCTATCTAATAGTCATTTCCAATAATGATTGATTGGAAAATCTTAGCAAAATAGTCCTAATGCAGTGCTATAAGCAGAAATAGAGGTATGGTGAAATAGCTCTTGCCTGACAGTTAGGCAGCCTCTGCCTCGGTTCTGCCACAAAATTTGCTGGACAAGGTAAAGCATGTCTCTCTGTGCCTCGATTTCTTCATCTATGAAATGGAGAAACAACACTAGATGGTGTCTAAAATTCTGTGGTAACAATTCCAAACGAACGCTTGTCTAGTCCATGGAAGCAAGGAGTCTGGGGTTTCAGTATTACTGATCAAGATTGGAATTAGTCGGTTGTGTTCATGTCTATGAAGATTAAAAAAAAAATAAGAGTAAGCTGGTGACAGACATGTCAAAATATGTGTGACTGAGATAAAGTAAGGAGGTACAATAGATATTGTTGGTGTCTCACTTAGACACCCTTTACCGAGAGAGTGCCCCATCTCTGAGCTGCTGTGGGTGTTGGCTGCTAATTGCACACACCTGTACCCTTCCCCAGAGGCTGGAGGTATGGGGGGTTACAAGTCCCCTCTTACCCTACTCTGGAGGCATTGTGGCCAATAGCTGATAAATGGGGGGTCTACCAGCCCAGCCCTATTGCCTCTGGGCAGGATGACCTTGGTGGTACACTTTGTGCTCCAGGGCTCCCCAGGGGATCAATCTGTGGCTGGATTTCCCCTGACATTCTCACTGAGTTCCTTCCCCCACCTTCTCCTGCTCCTCTCACTCCCCTATAGGTTTCTCCTGAGAGCACTCCCTCAAAACATCACTTAAGAATCTCCATCTTTGACTCTGCTTCTAGGGACCTGACCCATAATGAGGGGAAGAAGAAAATGAGCCATCAGTAACCCATTTGTGTTATGGGAACCCTCCTGGGCTCATGTGTCCTGAGCCTGGCACAGATCAGGTAATGATGAAGACTGCAGGGTTGCAGGACACGAGAGAGCCATGCACACAGAGCTCTGTGGTCTGGGTAGGAATTTCATGTCTGAGAATGAGTACTGTGATAGGTCTGGGTCTGCAAGCACCTTGGCTCAGTCAATTGTAACTTGACCAAGCTGGGCCTTGCAGCTGCTGAGGCCTCAGAAGCAGGCCGAGAAAGGGAGGGGACAGGCATTGTAGCAGGGCATGGATGGCATACATTCTTCCTAGGGGATGTCTGAATACAGGACTAGTGAATTTGAGAAGGAGGAATGATGACATTCATCTGGAAGAGCAGAGAAGACTTCCTGAAGGAGACAGCATTTCTTCCGGGTCGGACGGATGTGCCTGACTTAAAAATGTGGAGACATGTCGGGGAGAGCGTTCTAGGTGGAAAAGAGTCTGAGCTAAATGGATGTGCTCTTCTCTCCAAACTTCTCCTGTCCTCCTTTCCCCTGCTTCAAAGCAGGACTGTGATCTTCCCCCACCTTTCTGATGGTGGGCCTTAGAGCCTTAGGAGCCTTGTCCAGGGAGGGTCCCACCCTATACACTGGGGGAAGGGACACTGACATCACGAAGCTTCCATAAAATCTCAAGGGGACTGGGGTCAGAGAGCTTCCAGATAGCTGAACACTTGGAGGCTCCCGGAGGGTGGCACCCAGGGAGGGCACGGAAGCTCCGCGCCCCCTCCCCCATACCTCACTCTACACATCTCCTCCTTTGTAATATCCTTTATAACAAATCAGCAAATGTGAGTTCTGTGAGCCGCTCCAGCAAATTAATTGAACCTAAAGAGGGGATCATGGAGACCCCAACTTGAAGCCGGGTGATCAGAAGTTCCAGAGGCCTAGACTTGCGACTGGTGTCTGCGGATATGTCGGGGCAGTCTTGGGCACTGAGCCTGCAGCCTGTGGGATCTGAGACACTCTCCAGGTGGATAGCATCAGAATTGAATTGGAGGACACCCAGCTGCGGTCCACTGGTTGGTGTGGGGGGGAACTTTCGGTCACAGAAGCCTTCTGTGTGGGTGACTGTTGCTGTGGTGGTGTGAGAGCAGAGAAAGACACGGTGTGAAGAGAGTGTTCCCTACATAGATACCAAAGTTCCCTACATAGATACCACTTTGGATATGATTCACAAGTTTGAGACTCCATATGGGAATTTAAACTAAGATCCCCTGGGGCTTGGAGCCCCGGGATCTGTTTTCTTCCTGGCAGAAGCTCTAAGTCCCCTGTGAGCTCTCTCAAGCATTTCCCAAGATGCACGCCCTCTGCTATCACCCCGTGTGATGGTGTAGATGACAGTAGGGGACTCAGTGGGGAAGGCTTCAGATCTCAGGCCTCGCGGGGAAACCAGGGCAATGCTAAGTGATGGGGAGAGATTATGAAAGCTCCCAGAAGATAAGGCCCCCTCCTGAGCAAGGGCAGGAGAGAATACCATGGGCCTGAAAGTCAGGGAGTTCTCAGGGGAGACAGAGAGCTAAGATGAGACGGCAGCTGGTGGGAGGCAGGAGCAGATGGTGTGCCTCGCTGCCGGAGACAGCACCGCGATCCAGACAAAGATGCGTCCTGGAGAGAGGAGGATGCCGCGCTGGCCCTTCTGCAGGAGTCCTTGGCCAAGCTGGGAAGAGAGCCTTCTGGCAGGAAGTGGGATTAAAAAAAAAAAAAAAAAAAAAAAAGGGATGCTAGCTTTCTATAGTTTTCATCCTTTGTAGAGTCAGGAAGCAAAGAGAAGAATGGAGAGTGTCAAGAATTGTAATTGCTTCATGTCAAGGTCAAGAAGGGTGCCTGTGCACCAGAACCCCTCAGGTTGTCTTGCAGGAGAGGTGGAAGTGAAGGGAATGACGACCAGGGCCAACCTGAGCCAGGAAGGCGAGGAGACTGGAGGGAGATTGAATGGTTCAGTGGGTTGAATGGTTAGGAGCCTTATGTCAGCATATCTTTCAACGTGTGGAGTTACGCCCTCAAGACTTAAGATGCTATTCTGAAGACAATATTACAGAATTTTTGTATAGCAAATATTTTTCTTTGTGATTTCTCTTAGTATTCCTAAGTTTTGAAAACCACTCCCTTCAAGAGGTTTGATTTGTATTTGATTTTATGTTCTCCTAGTTTGCTAAAATTTGTAAAATTAATTCTCTAAAATCACTGGAATTAACTTTGGTGCATAGAGTGAGGTGAGGACCTCACTTTAAAAATAATCTGTAACTCTCGTTGATAAAAAACAAAATGATTTATCATAATAGCAGTAATTAGGAAAATATGGAAACACAGAAAGAAGAAAAAAACTCATGTTCTCACCACCCAGAAATAATCATTTTTATAACGTTACCTTTTCTTTTTTATTGTCTGTAGTTTTACATGATTGTGATCATATAATACATGTAAAATTATAAGGCTGATTTTAAAAATTGCATCCATATTGATAAATGTAATATATGCTTATTAGAGAAAGTTTGGAAAACACATAAATTTTTGAAGCAGAAAATTAAAGTCAGTTGTATATATTTTCTTAAATAATATAATTTTTGTAGTTATACTTTAGCATTTTTCAAATTACTGAGACCATACGGTATATGCTGAACTTTAAGCATTGTGAGTACATATTAACAGTTTCTAAATGGAACAAAAATGTGAAGCAGGACATGGAAATCTATCTATCTATCTATCTAATCTATAACTGATCTATATCTGTATCTATGACATCTGTGGTTTATTAGCCTTTCCCAAATAACATATTCAATACTCAGGTTGCTCAATGTGATTTTTTTTCAAATCCTTCAGTAATATTTTATTTCTTAAGGCTTATAAGGTTCTTAATAATACAAGAAACACAGTGTTTCTTGTATTATTACTCTTTTTTTAGTATTATTACTTTTATAATTAAATTTTTGTAATGAAAATTTTGGAGTTATTAAAATGTGCTTAGTTTCTTTTAAACTTTTAATCTGACAATAATTTCAAACTTATAAAAAATAAAAATAGAATAAAAATAGAATAAGGAACACTCATATATCTTAATTTATTTATTGATAACATTTTAAACTCATTTGCTTTATCCTGTTTTCTCTCCTTCTCTCTCCTCTCTCTCTCTCTCTCAGAATATTTTTTTGGGGAACATTTGAAGGTAAGTTATAGATCGTGGTCATTTACCCCTAAATACTTTGGTATTTCCAAAGAATGGAGATATTTTCTCACATAACCATGGTACAGTGATTAATTTCATACATTTATTACTTGCATTGATACAATAATTTAATCTAATCTACTGTCCATATTCCAGTTTTGTCAGTTGCTCTGATAATGTCTGTAATGGCGTCTCTGTCCTTCAGCACAGAATCTAGTCTAGGGTCAAGCATTGTGATAAGTTGTCATAATCTGGAACATTTTCACAGCCTTTTTTTGACTTTTATGACAGTGACTTTTCTTTCGAGAATGCAGTCCCTCCCACCTACCTTTTAAACTAGGATGTTACTCATTTATATAAATGTTTCATTTAGATTAAATTATGGCTATGCCTTCATGGCCAGAATACTGTATTGGAGATACTGTGTCCTTTTCAGGGTGTCACATTTGGAAGCACAGAATGTTCACTGATCCCTCAGAGCTGTGCTGAATTTTGATCACCCTGTCAAGGTGTCATCCTATTTCTCCCACTATAGAATTAGTTTCCTTTTTTTCTTCATTGCAACTAATAAGTGGCCTTTGGATAGACACTTTAAGACCATATAAATATTCTGTTTCTCATCAAAATTTCCTCTAGAATTAGTATCTACTGATGATCTTGCCTGATCCAATCTTTAGCATGATGATTACAAAATGATGGTTTTCTAACTCCAGTACTCCTTCCACATTCGCTAGTGGACTTCTGGCCTTCTTCAAGAGTCCTCCCTTCTCTCCCATTTATGTGTTTATTATTTGTTATTTATCATTTTCAGTATAGGCTAATTATTATTTTTTTCACAACAGCCTGTTCATAACACATTATTGTATTTAAGTATTTTGGTGTTCACGGTGTCCCAGAGATGGCCAGAGGGAGCTCTTCAAGCTGGCTCATGTCCTTGTGACCTGCTTCCAGCTTTCTTTGAGCACTTTGTTACTTTCTGGCACAAAGATCTGCTCTAGGCTCATCTTGTACTCATCCTGTCCTAGCCCTGGAATCAGCCATTTCTCGAAGGAGCTAGGTATCACATGCTGGGTTTTAAGAGGTCTGCAAAACTTGTTACAAAAATTACAGTCATTACCCTTTCCCTTAATTTCTTGCTTCCCAGGAGCAACCACATTCAACTCTTTAGCTGATTCCATTTTCCTCTGAATTATTAAATAACATGCTTCTACTGCTGCTTCAAGATTTTTCACAAGCACGCATATTTTCCATCTCCTTATGCTCTCAATTCATTTACATCATCAATTGGTTACATCAGTATTCAATATTTACAATATTTTGATGATGTAAGCATTTTTCATAGCTGAACTATGAGTGTCCTGTAATTAAGACTACTTTTCCTTTCCCGAATAAGGTTTTATTTGCCCTGGAATGACCTGTCTTAATTTTTCTATTTGCTTAGGTTTTTGGGCATTATTGTCACCAACTCAAGCCCAAATTCTCAGTTGCTTCCCCAGATCTGCTCATGGTATCTCCAGATGCATCAGCAATTTATTCAAGTTCATTTTCTTGAAGTACCTGCCCTTGTAGCCCTCTGACCTGCTCTAGTTTGAGCTGGCTGTGATACAGATGTTATCTCGGGTTCCCTCTCACCATCATCTGGGGAGTTCCCTCATTTCCTTCCTAGATACTCCAGTCTCCGATTCCCACTTTTTTTTTTTTTTTTTTTTTTTTTTGAGGCAGTGTCTCCCTCTGTCACCCAGGCTAGAGGGCAGTGGCATAATCTCAGCTCACTGCAACCTCCATCTCCTGGGCTCAAGTGATCCTCCTGCCTCAGCCTCCTGAGTAGATGGGACTACAGGCACACGCCACCAGGCCCAGCTAATTTTTGAATTTTTTGCGGAGGTGGGGTTTCCCCATGTTGCCCTGGTTGATCTTGAACTCCTGACCTCAAGGAATCCACCCACCTCAGCCTCCCAAAGTGCTGGGATTATAGGCTGAGCCACTGCACCCGGCCCCCATCTCTTTCTACATTTAATCTTTTGTTTTGATGAATCACAGTCTCTAGTAGTTTCCTAACTACTAGTATTCTAAAAACAATATATAAGAAGTACATTTTTGAGACCCTCCATGTCTAAAAATTTATTATACCCTCATCAATAATTGATGATTTGGCTAGATTTAAAATTCTACGTCAGTTAGAATTCTCCCTCAGAAGTTTTGAAAGAGTCCCTGTCTTCTAGCTTCTAATGCTGTAACCAAGAAGCCTAAAGCAATTCTGGTTCTTGACTATTCCCGCTTTCTGGAAGCCTCTCCTCTTTGTCTTTAGTTTCTGAAATTTTGTCATGATGTGAGTTAGTCTGTTTTCATCCACTAGATATTCAATGGGCTCTTTCAATCTGGAAACACTTAGTCTCCGGTTCTGGAAAACTTTCTTGAATTATTTCTTCGATGATTTTTTTTTCCTGTTTTCTTTCTTTTCTCTTTGTGGAACTCCTGTAATTCACATCTTGAACCTAAATTGGCCCCTAATTTTATTTTTTATTTTCATCCATTTAGTTTTCTCCTTCTACTTTCTGGAAGGTTTTCTTACAGTTTTCCAATTTACCTTTTTCAGTTTAAAACGTTTTTACTATTGTATTTTTAATTTACAAAAGTTCTTTTTTGTTCTCTGAATATTCTTTTCCTATAGCAACCTTTCTTGTTTTGTAGATGTATCATTTTTGAAGAAAATATCTCTGAAGATTAATGGTGAGATTCTATTTTTTAATGTTTTCTTGTCCATAAAAGGTCTGTTTTCTTCATCTTGCCTCTTCCATGTGTTTTCCCCAGGCCTCTGCCTTCCGTATTACATGCTTTCCTTAAATGTTCAGTGATTCTTGCTTGTGTCATGAATTATTTTCCAGTCAACCTCACTGAGATATAATTTGTATTTTCATTCCATTGGTATAATTGACATACAACAAATGTTCCAATTTTAATGTAAAGTTCACTACATTTTGACATGTATTGGCACATATGTGACATACATTGGCAGGCATGTGAAAAATAAAATGTGACCTCCACCACAATCAAGACATGAAACACTTCCATTACCCTTGGTGCCCCTTTACAGTCCCCCTCCCACTGCCCGCCTCCAGCGCCAGGGACCCCTGATTTGCTTTATGCCATTATATATTAGTTAACTGACTCTAGAATTTCAGAGGAATGTAGCATATCTAATGTTTTTGAAATTCATCGATCATGTGTGAATCTGTGGTTTACTTTCCTTTTTATTCTATTCTATTAATTAATTCCATTATATTAATACACCACACTTTGTTCATTCATTCATTTATTGGTGGACATTTGGCTTGCTTTCAGTTTGGAGCATAAATCTGTTATTAACATTCACGTACGACTCTTTATATGGAAAACCATTTCTGTTTCTCTTGGCTAAATACCAAGTTGTGAAATTACTGTGTTTTATGGCAAGGGTATTCATAACTTTATAAGAAACTGTCGAACTATTTTCCAAAGTGGTTGTACCAGTTGTACACTCTCATCAGCAATGTGAGCATTCTAATTGCTCTGCATTTTCATCAACACTTGGTACTGTCAGTTTTTTAATTTTAGACATCCTAGAGGGTGCGTATTGTTACCTCATTATGGTTCTGATTTGCATTTCCTTGATAATTAATGATGTCATTTTTTCATGTACTGTCTACTTAAAGGAGTAGGGCACTGAAAAGCTGATTAGACATTCAGGCCAGTGGAAAAGCCTTGTCAGCTGAGGGTTTCACAATATAATGGTCCTCCTGGGTCATTTTGCAGAGAATCCTGTTATTAATTTCTTAGTTTTTATTTTTCTCTTAGAGACTAGTTAAAGTCCCATAGAAGTTTCTCCCAATTTCCTTTTGGAAGTGTATATGGTTTCTAGAATTCTGAAATCCAGGTGTGAGAAGAAAGCTAGATGCATCAGCTTCCATTATCTCATCCTTGCCTTCAATTGTGTCTGGTATTTTTTAGCCTAGAGAACTTGTTTTGTACTCTCCAGAGAATAACCCTACAGTTTTCTACAGAGTGAGAGAGGGATGCTCCCTAGCTGAGCTGAGTGGATGAGGGCATCTGGGGGATATGTGCTTCTTTAACAGACTTTCACCCACCTTTCTCTTTTCAGATCAACTTTTACTCCTACTTCCCAAGGTATCTGGTGCTGCCTGTTTCTGAGCCTTTGGGCTTTGGATAGTGTAAACTGACTAGTTTTTCAGCTATTCAGCTTCCTTGATTATGAAAATGGTTGCTATGTCATTATGTGCAGCTCCACTGTTGTAAAGGGAAAGATAAAAATGTTTAGTGATTCTCCTAGCATAGAATACCAACAATATAAAGGATGTGACCTCTGTTAGTAAGAACTGGACCAGAAGAGAATTGGGGTTGCTCAAGAGCCATCAAATAGGGCAAGAAAAATGGCAAACAGAGTTCTGACATGGCAGAGCTTGAAGAAAACAGCAGAAAACCACCAAGGGAAGGACTTTGGGGGGTCTAGATTTGCCCTCAGGCTGCTGAAGACCACTGAATACATGCAGTTCAACCGAATTTGGGATCTAATCTAAGAAGACTTGCCAGTCCTTTGATATCATTACTTCCACTTAAATCAATAGATTCTTTGGAGTAGTTTTAGATTTACAAAAAAAATTGAGAGGAGAGTAAACAGAGATCTCCTCACTCATATATATCCCATCATCCCCACCCCAATTTCTTGTATTATGAACATCTTGCATTAGTGTGATACATTTGTTACAGTTGATGAGCCAATAGTGATACATTATTATTAACTAAAGTCTATAGTTTACTTTAGGGTTCCTTCTTGATGTTGTACATTCTATAGACTTTGACAAATGCATAACAACCATGTATCCATCACTGCATATCATACAGAGTAGCTTCACTACCTTAAGAATTCCCTGTGTAGCACCTATTCATCCTTCTCTCCCTCCCTCTTCCCAATCTCCTGGCAACCACTGTCTCCATAGTTTCACCTTTTCCAGAATGTCATATAGTTGGAATCAGTCAGTATGTAGCCTTTTTAGATTGGTTTCTTTCACTTAGTAATATGCATTTAACATTCCTGTGGGTCTTTTCATGGCTTGATAGCTCCTTTCATTTTAGTACTGAATAATACTCTATTGTCTGGATGTCCCACAGTTTATTTATCCATGCACCTATTCAAGGACATCTTGGTTGCTTCCCAATTTTGAGTAAAGCCACTGCAAACATTTGTATGCTTTATAGGGACATAAGCTTTCAACTCACTCAGGTAAAGAACAAAGAGTGCAATTGCTGGTTTATGTATAGTTTTGTAAGAAGCTGCCAAACTATCTTCTTCCCCCATTTGTTTTTGAGTTCTTGGTTTGGTTTATCTTGAAGTCTGCAGGAGCACATCTACAGGTAATTTTTAAAAGAAGGATATGTGAAGAAGGCGATGTTGATGGTATATTTTCTAAAAATATCTTTCCATGGCCTTTATCCACAGAAGTCACGGTGGCCACACTTAACCATGTTATGTCACAAAGCTTTCCTCTCAAATATTTGTAGATATTACTGTCATGTTCTCTGGCGTTTAATGTTGTTGAGTCTGAGGTCAACCTAATTTTGTCCCTGTAGATAACTGATTTTGTGTGCCTACATCCTTAAAGGAATCTTCTCTGTTAGTAGAATTCAAGAGTGTTATCAGGATGTGCGTAGATGCTGATTTTCTGTGTTACCTTTTGAATGTAGTAAAATTTTCTAATATGCAGACTCAGAACATTTTACCACTTAGGGAAATCTTTTTAGTGGGTCTTCAATTATTGCTTATTTCAAATGTTCTGATTGTTGCCCTGAAAACATCTAATTTACTTAAGGCAGATTCCTAATACATATATATATTATATATATATAATTATAAATAATAGGTATTATAAATATATATTCCTAATATATATTTATAAATATATATTCCTAATCTATATACATATATAATATATGAGAGTTTCATTATATATACATATATACATATATATATATATATATATATATATATATATATATATATATATATAGTGAGACTCTGTCACCCAGGCTGGAGTGCAGTGGTGCGATCTTGGCTCACTGCAGCCCCCTCCTCCTGGGTTCAAGCGGTTCTCCTGCCTCAGCCTCCTGAGTAGCTGGGACTACAGGTGCCCGCCACCATGCCCGGTTAATTTTTTTTTTTTTGGTATTTTTAGTAGAGATGGATTTTCGCCATGTTGGCCAGGCTGGTCTCAAACTCCTGACCTCAAATGACCCACCTGCCTTAGCATCCCAAAGTGCTGGGATTACAGGTGTGAGCCAGCCTGCTCGGCCAGATTCCTAATTTTTAAAATCCTCCCTGTGTATCTTTACCATTTTCATGACTTTTCCTCTTTTAAAAAGTTTCTCATTTTTTTTTTTCCTTGACATCACTATTTGGGTTTCTCAGGGTTCTTTTTTACTATCTCCAATTTGAATTCGCACACAGGTCATTGCATTTCTTAAAAATTTTAGTGCTTCCTTTGCATATGACTTTCTGCTCTAGCTTTAGAGAGCAGAAATGGGATGTCTTCTTGCATCCCTTAATTAAAGATGCTAATTGATTTTCTATTTTTTCTGATTTTTTTTAATTAAAATACTGAGTTTTATTTCATGTATATTTTTGTCTCCCCACCATTTCCATGTCTGACCACTGCTACTACTATGTCCTATCATAACATTCCATACATACTTAAAACCAAGCAAAGGGTGGATTTCCATCTTTAAAAACTAAACAGGAATTTTGGACAACACATTCTTGGCAATGGAACCTGGACAACATTTATCAAACATGGTAGGGAAAGTTCTCAGTCTGCATTATAAAAGGACAGCCAAATAGCAACTGTTAGAGAAATGAAGTAAGATGGAAAATTTTTAACAAACTGTTTAAACTATTTTCTTAAAGAGACTTCCTGCACTGCCAGAGATCTTGAATAGCCTCCTGGTCAGTCATCCAGAAACAATTCTTTACATAATTGATGAATTTGGTTGCCACTTTGGGAAGAGAACCACCTTTTTCTGTACTTGCTTACATTTTTGCTTTAATATCTTCTGTGGAACTAGGTCCTTTTGGTGTTTTAGGAGTTTTTTTCCCCCTGTTTTTTGAAGGATTCTTGTCCTTTTGATCTTGGTGTTGATGGTTTTGAGTCTTTTCCATTCTGATTTGACTTCTGTGCATTTTTGGCTGGAGTGTCTTGTATAGATTTCTTCACTGGTGCTTTTTCTTCAGTTTCCTCATCAAAATCTTCTTCCTTCTTCTTCCTTCTCCTTCTTATTCTTCTTCATCAGCAGCAAGTGTTACTTTTTACTGTGGAAGCTTGCTACCACCTCCAGGAGCAGATCACTTTCCAGATATACTTAAGAGTTTCACATCCTCCTCTTTTTTTTTTTTTTTTTTAATTTTTAAGACAGAGTCTGGCTCTGTCTCCCAGGCTGGAGTGCAGTGGTGCAATCTCGGCTCACTGCAAGCTCCGCCTCCCAGATTCAGGCCATTCTCCTGCCTCAGCCTCCCGAGTAGCTGGGACTACAGGCGCCCGCCACCATGCCCGGCTAATTTTTTGTATTTTTAGTGGAGATGGGGTTTCACCGTGTTAGCCAGGATGCTCTCGATCTCTTGACCACGTGATCTGCCCTCCTCGGCCTCCCAAAGTGCTGGGATTACAGGGGTGAGCCAGTGCGCCCGGCCATCCTCCTCCTCGTCATCTTCTGACTCTGCATCTTCTTCCACAGCTACTAAATGCTGTCCACTAATGTGCACTGGCCCTGAACCAAGCTTCAACCATAAGACCACTGGTGGTGTTATTTCAAAGCCCCCAAGGGAAACCGTTGACTGTACAGACATTTTCAAAGTTGCCAGTGTTACTTTAATTGAACTGTCTTCGTAATTCATTGTCTCTGCTTCAACAATGTGCAATTCATCCTTTGCACCAGCCCCTAAATTGACTGTTCCTAAAGATAACTGGTGCTCATTTTCATTATTATCCACCTTAAAGTGATTATCTTGATTGGCCTTTAGTTCACAACCAAAAAGATAGCTCTGGGGCCTCAGGGAGCTCATGTCCATGTCCATTGAATCTTCCTGGGGATGGTGGCACACTCTTAGGTGGGAGAGAAGGTGGATAGAGATAAATGACTACTCCAGAGGAGAGCTGTGCAAGATGGAATCACACCAGGGATTTTTTTTTTTTTTTTCTGATTTCTATAGTGAATAATATTCTGCTAATCTTATGTTTTTGTAAGTTCTACAAAGGCCCTACTCTATAACCCATTTGGTTTCAGTTGACAGCAGGCAAACTTGCAGAGCTCAGCTCATGGCTAGCTGAATCTCATAAGGTACACCCCCTGGGTCTTCTATGATGGAGCACACCAAAAATTTCAATCCGCAACATGTGTCCTTACCAGGACTCCTCCTATCTCAGACTCTGCCTGCAGCGTTCTGTGGGAGCAGTGTGTTGCAAGAATAAAGCACCTTCACCAGCATCTTTCTTCCCCTCTGCCCTGTTCTGGTGTTTTCTACAAATTAGAATGGCATGTGAAATGGAAATCACCAGTGTCTGGCTCTCATGCCCACTGACCACACTTCTCCCATTGATAAGTCTCCTAGACTAGAATACAAGATGATATTTTAAAAATGTCTTTAATGATACATTTTATTTCTTTGAAATATATTTGTTGAGCACTTCCTTTATGTAGGGTCCTGTTGTAGGCAACAAAAATAGAGCAGTGAGCAAGAAAGGCATGGCCCTGCCCTCAGGGAGCTTCCATCCTGGGTTTGGGTGGGGATGAATGGGAAACAACTGACAACATAATTAATGACTGTAGTTACAGTTGTGATTAGGGGTTCAGAGAAAACATCCAGACCAAGGAGCAGTGGTGTTGGTGGTGGTTCCAGCATAGCTTTCCCTGAATAATTGGTGTTTGAGTTGAGCTCTAAAAGATCAGAATGAATAAATAAGAAGAGAAGGAGAGTTAGGATGTTTCAGGCATAGATCATATACCAAGGCCCTGAGGCAGGAGGACATGGTGGGTTTGAGGGCATTGTAGAAAGTTGATGTGTTTGGAGCTTGGAGGGGAGAAACAAGAAGAGGTAAAGTCATGTTCACTGTTGCAACCCCAGTGCTTGGGTGGAGTAGGGGCTCTATAAATGTTTGTGTCTGATGAATGGAAGATGGTAGTTGTAGCTAATCTGTAAGGAAGTTCCTGATGGTGGGTGTTGGGCTGCCGTCGGCTCTTTCTTGTCCTCACATTTTTACCAGTAATTAGAGTGAGAAGGCAGAAGCCACGCCCAGTCAGTCAGGAGATGAGGACATGGGTCAGAGTCAGAGAAGGGCTAAAAGAAGGACAAGCAGCATGTGGCTGAGGCCAAAAGGGAAAGGAAACCACATGGATTTGAAGCAGCTTGGAAAGGTTTGAGACAGGATAGCTTTAGAGGCAGGTCTTGAGGAATGGAGGAGGAGGAATCTTAAGTAGCAAGGAAAGAGGCAAGGAGTAGGAGAATAGAACAAGGTGAACAAAAGCCCCAAGAAAGACACTGGGGGTGTGGTGGTCCCTCTGGACTGCAGGATCAGATGTGTGCATTGTGGGGAGGTTGGATGTTGAGATGGACGAGGCAGCATCTCAGCCGCACTCGGTCAGGAAGAATATGTCCCTAGAATAGATGTGCCCCCTTCTTAGAGCCCATCAGGATGCAGCCTGGGTCAGCCTTACTCTGTGCACCTGCTTTTCACATTCAAGCACTGAGTGAAAAGTACCTGCATGTCTTTGGGAGGTGAAGAAAAATGGCCAAAGCTGGGAAGTCCCAAATCTTCAAATGCAGACTTTGCCTCCCACTGCTTCTGAGTGAACTTGAGAATTTGCCCTATCTCATCACTCAGATCTCATCAGCTCTGAGACCTAATAAAAACTCTTCTCCTCAAGTCCTAGAGAACTAGAACTAAGCAAAAGAGAACCGACTCCAGCCCTGACTGCAAGCCATTAGTTTTGATAAACGTCTGTGTTGTGGCGCCAGGACTATTCATTCAACAAACATTTCCTGTATGCCTTCTCTATGCCATGCACACAGGCTGGCATCAGTGCACCTATCTGTTTTGCGCTGAGAACTGTCATAAACAACACCATTTACGACAAGACACATCCAAGGGAGCAGTCTCTGAGGAAGTGGGTTGGCTTCTCTGAGCACCCTGAAGTCTTGGACATTCATTTACTCTTAGAGGGAGGGAATGGCCAGGAATTGGGGAAGTGAGGCTTCCTCAGAGACTAAGCAGCCACGAGGCTGCAGCTCCCCTCGAACAGGCAGACTTGCACAAACTCAAATGAATTAGAAGTGTAAATTGAGCAGTTCAACTTGGCTTGCACAGTGCAATAAAGATCTGCAAACACTCAGCTCCGTATTGAACCCGAGGCAGGGTGATTAATTCATTATTCACTTCCCAGCCTGGAAGCAAAAGCGTGTATACCCAGGGGCCAGCATGGATGAGCAGAGTCATAAATCACGTCACTTACAAATCTAGCAATGAGAAAATCCACTGGCTGGTGGCGGATGCTCTGCAGGCAGCAAGAGTGGCCTGAGGACCAGCCAGTCGAGGCGGGCCAGTCTGCTCTCTGGAGACAGACCAGTTGGCCAAGCATTTCGCCTTCCAGCCAAGACGGCCAGCCTCTCGGCCACCCGGCTTGGCGTTTCCTGGCCAGACCACAAGGAAACAAACTCTACTCCACCCAGGAGGAATGCTCCTGTGACCTGAAATGGCCTCTCTCAAATGTAGACAAAGTACTAGGAATAGCATTAGTATTTCTCCAAAAGGCTGCTATGGTCCAGTTGTGATAAACCACTATCCACCCCTCTCCTTAGGCTGTTCTGGGTTCCAAATCCTTCCGCCCCAGCCAGAGGGCCAACCTGGTGTCTGCTCAGCATCCTCCAATCCAAGTCCCTGGATATCATCGGCTGCCAACCTTGAGCCTGGGCCGTTGCCCTCCAATCTCTGCTAGCTTCGGGACAGGATGCTTTGGGGATCTGAATTTCATTGAGAGCTGCTGATACCAGCCAGCAAAGGGCTTTTTAGCCCCTATTTGAATATAAGGTAGCTCTTCAAATATTTGATAATTCTTTCTCTTCCAAGTAAAATGCCCTCAGTTTCCTCAATTGTTCTTCATATTTCAAGATTTCTAAAGCCCCTTCAATGACCAGGAAGGCCTTCCATTTTGATATTGACTATTTTCCACTTTACATTTGCTCTTAATTCTCCAAAATCTCAGAAAGGGACCCAGTACTTCCTGTGTGTTCTTGTTCTTGTCATGAGAGAACAATAACATTAAGACTCATTATGTATGGGGCACTTTATACTTATTATCTCATTTAAACTTTCATGATGAGCTGGTGAAGTAGTTTTTAACTCCAGTTTACAGAGGAGGAAACTGAGGCTTAAAGAGGTAAAATGGCTTGCCAGGATTGAGCCTTTGGTCAGCCTGACTCCAGAGATTGTGCTTCTAAACCTTATGATACGCTGTCTCCCTCACCCACAGCCTGACACCCTGACATCTGATTCAGGGCCTGCCACACCTGGTAACCACTTTCCCAGGAGCCAGGCTGAGCTTTGAGAGGCTGGCCAAAGCTCTCTTCTTTCTTTTCAAAAAATTTTTATTTGGCCGGGTGCAGTGGCTCACAACTGTAATCCCAGCACTTTGGGAGGCCAAGGCAGGAGGATCACCTAGGTCAGAAGTTTGAGACCAGCCTGGCCAACATGGTGAAACCCCATCTCTACTAAAATACAAAAATTAGCCAGGTGTGGTAGTGTGCGCCTGTAGCCCCAGCTACTTGGGAGACTGAGGCAGGAGAATTGCTTGAGCCCGGGAGGTGGAGGTTGCAGTGAGCTGAGATTACGTCCCTGCACTCCAGCCTGGGTGACAGAGCAAGTCTCTGTCTCACCCCCCCGCAAAAAAAGAAAAGTTATTTTGAGACAGGGACTCGCTCTGTCACCTAGGCTAGAGTGCAATGGCGTGATCTCGGCTCACTGCTCACTGCAGCCTCAACCTGCTGAGCTCAAGTGATCCTCCCATCTCAGTCTCCCAAGAAGCTGGGACCACAGGCACATGCCACTATGTCTGGCTAATTTATTGTTATATTTTGTAGAGATGGGGTCTCCCTCTGTTGTCCAGGCTAAGCCATTTAATTGCCATCCAATTCAGCATCAAAAAAATAATAAACTAAGGTAAAAAAATCAATAACAGCATTGTTCATACTGTTTTCCACCCACTGTCTGATCTGAGCAACTCTTCAAATAAAGAGAGAAGTCCTTATTTCTCTCATTCTTCTTGCCAGAACAGTCATATGGCCCATGATGCAGTCTCTTTACAACTTCTTCTTGACCTATTTGGTACACAGAGGAGCAGCGTTCTCCCTAATCTATTTATGGAACTAAGAAAAGAGGATTCTGGCTGGGTATGGTGGCTCACACCTGTAATCCCAGCACTTTGGGAGGCCGAGCCAGGCAGATCACTTGAGGTCAGGAGTTTGAGACCTACCTGGCCAACATGGTGAAACCCCATCTCTACTAAAAATACAAAATTAGCTGGGCATGGTGGCAGGCACCTGTAATCCCAGCTACTTGGGAGGCTGAGGCAGGAGAATCACTTGAACCGGGAGGCAGAGGTTGCCATGGGCCGAGATCATTCCATTGCACTCCAGCCTGGGCAAAAAGAGTGAAACTGTCTCAGAAAAAGGAAGGAAGGAAGGAAGGAAGGAAGGAAGGAAGGAAGGAAGGAAGGAAGGAAGGAAGGAGGGAGGGAGGGAGGGAGGGAGGGAGGGAGGGAGGGAGGGGAGGGAGGGATTCTTTAACAAGAGGGTCTCTAACCAAGGGATTACTGAATTACGCTCATTGTGCTCAGTGTCACCAGACAGATCCCTTACAAAAAAGAGCACTACGACTTAGCCTACCTTGCTCGAGAACAATAATCCTATCTATTAACACCTTCCCGTCTTCCAAGAAGGAAGAAAATATTACATGGCTAGAACTGTGGGACTGGGTTCCAGTTGGGGATTTTACCAGGCCCACAGCAACACTAAGCATGTATTAATAAAGCCTCAAGTGAATATTCACAGAGAAATATTCGGATTTTACTTACATGTGGGTTGCATCTGGCATGCTGGTTAAGGCAGGTGGACTTAGGGGAATGGGCTGTTCCATACACAAGGTTCCACCATCCTGGGAGAAGGTGGGTAATCTGAATGGACAGCCAGGTGGGCCCTGTAGAGCCTACTTCCTGGCCACACCAAGCCAACCTGAGAGATGATGCAAAAGTTTCAACCTCTACCGTACTCTGGCAGCCTCAGGGAATTTATGGTTACTCAAAGCATGCCCAGTAGGTTGAGACTGATCCAGATGAATGAGACTATGGAAGCAGGATGCTAGCTGGTGCCTGCCAACCATCCATCAGGATCAACACTGGCTGTGGCGGATGAGAGTCCATGGAGGCCATGGAGACTGAGGAAAGTCTAGAAAACATTGCATGTGGCTGAAGCCCAGCTGCAAATATGCACAATTACCTGAACTCAGGACGCTGTGTTCTGAAGTTGTGTGTGTTTCAGTTTCATCACCCAGCATAAATTTACCAATTAGGTGTTGTGAAACTTAAACTGTAAAGGAGCTGAATGTACTCTGAGAGATTTATCTCACTTCTGCTGTTCAAATGACATCTGCTCACTAAATAAGTCTTAACCTGAATGTGTGGCTAATTTTCTCTAAAAATCTGCATTTTCCAAAAAAGTTTTTAAAAACTGAATTAAACAGCAAACAAGAGGTAAAAATACTAAAACTTCGTGTGTTTTTAATGGAAACATATGAAATGTAAAAATTTAAAAACAGTAATTTAGTATGAATTTACATAAGTAAAATGCACAAATCTTAAGAGTAGAGCTCTGTGACTTTTTGTGTCACATACGACTTTTTGCATATGTGGCCACTTCCCAGATGAACAGATAGAACCTTTCCACACTCCAGAAAACTCCCTCTTACTCTTTCCCAGTGCTTCTCCATCACCAGGTAAGAACTGTACCAGTTCTTTCAGCACACTTTAATTTGTGCCTGTCCTTGAACTTCATATAAATGGAATTGTACTTACCAATTCCCTGTCAGCTTTTGCTCAATGTAATGTTTTGGAGATTAATTCATGTTGCTGAGAATATCAGTAGTTAATTTCTTTCTATTGCTGAGTAATAATCCATCGTATGAATATAGCTGAATTTGTTTATCCATTTACCTGTTGATGGACATTTGTTTTCTTTCCAGTGTTTGGTTATTAAGAATAAAACTGAGGCTGGGCACAGTGGCTCATGCCTGTAATCTCAACACTTTGGGAGGCAGAGGCAAGAGGATCACTTGAGGCCAGGAGTTTGATACCAGCCTGGGCAACATAGCAAGACTTCATCTCTACAGAATATTTTAAAAATTAGCCAGGTACAGTGATGTGCATCTATAGTCCTGCCTACTTGGGAGACTGAGGCAGGAGGATCACATGAGCCCAGGTGTTCAAGGTTATAGTAAACCATGATCATATCACTGCACTCCAGCCTGGCTGACATAGCAAGACCCTGTCTCTAAAAAATATTTTTTTAGGCCAGGCACAGTGGCTCACTCCTGTAATCCCAGCACTTTGGGAGGCCGAGACGGGCGGATCATGAGGTCAGGAGTTTGAGACCAGCTTGGCTGCCATAGTGAAACCCCGTCTCTACTAAAAATACAAAAAATTAGCTGGGCATGGTGGTGGGCACCTGTAATCCCAGCTACGCAGGAGGCTGAGGCAGGAGAATGGCTTGAACCTGGAAAGCCAAGGTTGCAGTGAGCCGTGATCACACCACTGCACTCTTCTGCGCGACAGAGCAAGACTCCATTTCAAAAACAAAACAAAAGACCAGCTCGGCCAATATGGCGAAACCCTGCCTCTACCAAAAATACAAAAAATTAGCTGGGTGTGGTGGTGTGTGCCTGTAGTCCCAGCTACTCAGGAAGCTGAGGTGGGAGGATGGCCTGAACCTGGGAGGTGGAGGTTGCAGTGACCCAAGATCATGCCACTGCACTCCAGCCTGCATGATAGAGCCACACTTTATCTCATAAAAAACACTTAAAAAAATAAAAATAAAAACTGAATATGAGTTTTTTTGTTCATGCTTGTTACAGAAGTCTTTTTGTTTTAAAATACACTGGTTTCTCTAGGGTATATACTTAGGAGTAGAACTTTATTAGAAACTACCAAGTGACATACAGTAAGTTTAGAAATAACTTACAGACATGTGAAATAAAGGAACTTTAAAAATTTTTGCTTAATTATTGATAAAATATTTTTTAAAAATTGGTAAAATAGGAAGAATCATCTAACATTCAAAATGTTTTATAAAGTAATTTTATGTTATATAAAATGCTACAAATGTTCTCTGAGGATATACATTTTCAGTGGTTGGGACTTTAAGCAAGTTGACTTTAGGCAAATAGGTCTTAGGCAAATTGGCCCAAAAGTTCAATATAGATTCTTGTCAAGACAGGTTTCCCCCATTCTCTACTGGTGTAATTGAATTTTTAAACAATGCAGACTTGACATTCATCCCTGTAGATTTCATACCAGTAGGAAGTACATGTATATTTATGCACAGGGATATATGGGATTAGGATGTTGGAACAAGTAGACACTTGGTGGAAAGAGGGAAAGGAATCCCCGGCCCTGCTCACAGAACTCTGGGGAGACTGATAATGGGCCATGAGCTGGCAGGATGCCCAAGGACTTAAAACCTTGCTGAGCCAGGGCAGGGGCCTAAGCAGGGGAAGGTCCTGAAGGGGCTCATTTGGCTCAGTGGGGCCTGCCTGGCAATGTTGGGACCAGTTTGTGGGGAGGAGCTGGGGTGTCATTACAATGAATGAGGAGAATAAGGCAGAGGTTGCCTCTGGGGATAGTGGCATGGAGAACTACGTAACTGAGAGGGCCCACAGTGTCAGCGGGCTGAGCAGGTTAGCGTTTGTCTGAGAGGAAAGAAAACCGTTATTGAATCAACCCTAAACAGTGTTTGTCCTGGTTGCAGATATTTTAAACCTTCATTTAAAAAATACATCAGCACATGTGATTGCACATTTATCTTTTTTATTAAGATGGAGTCTTGCTCTATTGCCCAGGCTGGAGTGCAGTGGTGCAATCTCAGCTCACTCCAACCTCCGCCTCCTGGGTTCAAGTGAATTCTCCTGTCTCAGCCTCCCGAGTAGCTGGGATTACAGGCACGCACCACAAAGCCTGACCGATTTTTTTTATTTTTAGTAGAGATGAGGTTTCACCATGTTTTACCAGGCTGGTCTCGAACTCCTGACCTCAGGTGATACACCTGCCTCGGCCTCCCAAAGTGCTGGGATTACAGGCATGAGTCACTGCACCCAGCCGTGATTGCAAATTTTAAAAAATTTATAGTCATCCAAATGTGTTCACTATCTTTTCTTCGTGTCTTCCACACTTTTGATAAAATTGGCTTCTATGTCATCTCCTGAGTTATTAATAAAAAATATTAAACTGGACAAAGCCAGAATAAAGCCTGCTGGAATGCCACCAGAGACTCCCCTCCAGGGTGCCGGCGATTCATTAATCAACACTCTCTAAGAATGACTATTCAGCCAACTATAAATTCACCTTGTAGTCCCCATTGACGTGTTTCCACCTTTGCACAAGAGAATCATGAGAGATTTAGGAAAAGTCATCACAGAAATCAAGGCACAGAGTCTATGAAGTACCCCAATCCACTAATTTAATCACTTACAAAGAAAGAGAAAAAGAAAGGAGGTTAGACTTGTTCTTTAGTGAGTCCACGCTAGTTCCTGGCAAACGTTGCTTTCTTTTTCAAGTACTCAGAAAACCATCTGTTTAATAATCCCTTCTAGATTTTTGTTGGCACTGGGGGTACTCGTCAATCAAATTGTAAATTTCATTTATCACCCCATTTAAAAATCAGGACACCATTTTCCATTTTCACTGTTTTGGCTACTCTCTCTGATTTTCCAGGTTCTATCAAAGATGTTACAGGTAACCCTTGCCATCATCTGGGAGGTCATCTCTCTGCACCACCTGGCTTAAACTCATTGAAGCAAGCTAGCTAGTGTCATGGGATAAATGGATCCCTGGGTATAAGCAGAAAGCAACTTTATTTTGTCTCCCATTGTCCCTTAAAATTTATTCAGTAAAGCATATCCTTCCCCTGTCTATGGATAAAAATTTATCAGTCCTGTAACTTTTCTGATCATATCACTCATGATAAACAAACGTACTATAATCACCTTAAGTCACTAAATATAGTCTTTATTTAGATATTAGAAATCTGCTTTTATATAACAAGCAAAACTGTACACTTTGTTTAAGGTGAAATCCTCCTCTTCAGTTTGAGTCTGCTGCAGGCAGGCAGCTTATAGCTGGAAACGGTGTGCATCTGGTTTCTTCTTTTTTTTTAAAACCTCTTCTCCTACATCAGCTTATAAACCTGGAATTTCAACTCCTCTAGGGTGGGGCGGTGCTGAGAGGCTGAGGAGTAGGAAAGCCCTTCTTTGGCACTTTTGTAAAATGGCTCTTCACTTTCTGAGACTAGTAAGTGTTTCAAGCATTCTTCATCTTTCGATTTTTTCAGGCAAGAATCAGATCCCAATTTACTGCATCTCACCCTCTCCCCATTCCCCATACCTGCTCTCCTTTGAAACCTCTCTCCCATTTAACTTGAGATGAAGGGGAAATACCTGACACCATGTAAACCATTCTCTCCAAATAACTCTTCCTCTCAAATCCTCTCCCTTCTCCACCCCCTGACCCTTAAACCTCTTGTGGTTTTAAGGGGTTCAAAAGAAATCCAATCCATTCAAAGATACTTATGAAATATTTGAACAGTGGCTTCTTCATATTTTCTCTATATATTACAGCCAAAAGGGAGAGGGTCCAATTTGTGTATTTGGTTAAAGTACTTTTCTACCATCTGATCTCTTATCTTGGCCTTCCATTTCCTTCATTCTTGTTTGATGGCATTTCTTCTTGATAGGGAGACAGGTGAAACAGTTGAGAATGTTTGTATTCTCTCTAAAACCTCCTTTCATTACATACCATCTTCTTCCAGTGCAGGGGTTTTCCTCACTTGTGAAACAAGCTTTTAAAAACCACAACTGTCAGGCCATTTTATTAATTTATAATGAATAATATGATGGCCATAAACACTCATATTCATGTATTTTTCCTAATGGAAATTAAAATAGGAGTGGGCAAAGGAAATGCAGTACATGATACAGGGACTATTACTCGGCCTTTTAAAAAAGAAAATTCTATAATATGTGACAATGTGGTAAAATAGCAAATATATTCAATTATCTTTATAAAAACCGGAATGGACGACTTTACACCAAACAAACAAGCAAGGCTCCTCTCTCGTGGGAAATACAAAGAAGAAAATAAAAATTATCAACCATAAACACTTAAATAATTGATAAATTTCTTTTTAATATTTTACTTAGGATTCTCCATGTAATAATTTTACCTAGCTGAAATACTATTTACACAATTCTGAATCCTAGTTCTTAAACTTGCTATACTGTGAATATTTCCTACTACCAATAAAACTCTTGGAAAACCATTTTCAATGGCTCCATACTAGGCCAATGTATGGGGACACCATGATTTATTAATCTCTTTCCCTTGTTACTGAACATTAACGTTGTTTCCTTTTTTTTTTTTTTTTTTTTTACCATTTTGAATAACACCACAACATAAACTATTGTGCACACATGTGTGTTTGAATTTCTGATGATTATTAGAAGGGGAGTTACTGGATCAAAGGTATGGACTTTTTAAAGCTCTTAATACAAGCTGCCACTTTGCTTTCGAGAAAGAATTGTAACAGATTGATGTATCTTAATGGACATTGTCATCAAACTCAATCAGTCCAAGACTCCATCTCCACATCAGATCCAGCCAAGAGAACCAGAAAAATGTCAGAGACACAGGACAAAAGTGGCTTTTGGCTACAGTAACCATATTCTCCAATCTGGGTATCTGTTTCAAGGGAGTGAAAGGAGAAACTCCATTTGTCTCTCTGCACATGTGTCATCAGGGTTCTCCTGGAAGGTGGTAGCCTCCTCCAATCCAGCCTGTATCTGGTTCATTGCCCTATAACACAGCCCTACCTTAATCATAAAGCCAAAGGGCAGGGAAGCTTTGTTTTCTCTCAGCCACACCCCAGTCACCTCCCTGCACTTAAATCTAGGTGGCTCCTTCAAGAATCTGTAGCCACAAATTGATAAACACATTTTCAGATGGGTTTGTTTTGCATCTATTACAGGTTGAAGTGTCCTAGTTTTGCTCTCAAGTGATGACATTAATCCAGAGCATGTTCCAAGTCTGCCCATTTCCCACCCCATCTGGGTTCTGCCTTACCATATTTTTAAGACAGAAAACGTACAGCAATACTAACGCCATATTCTAATGACAATAGTTAAATAACTTTTTTTCTGATTTCAAAAGTGGTACATGTTTAAAGTGGAAATGTAGACAACTTAGGAAAGCAGGAAAAGAAGGCTGCAGAGTGACCAGCACGTATGGCAGCCGGCCTGGCAGATGGGGAGTGCACATCTCGGTGGACATCTGTGTGGGGTCAGTAGGGATCATGTTCAGCTCAGCAGATGTCAGGAGACATACAGCAAAGGCTGAGGGTGGTAAGAACTCTCCCGCTTGACACTACCTAAGCCCTGAGAACTTGGTTCCAACTCCAGGGAAAAGGGTGGGGGGAACCCCTAAAGCTGAAATAAAAATCATAACACAGTAGAATGGCACTTGATAGAGAAATCAGTTTCATTGGTAGGAAAACAAAGAACACTGCAGTCTAGTTTGTGTTCTCTTTCCAGCTCCTTTGGCCTCTGATTCCCAACTTCGGGTGCACCCCACCACCAGCCTTTTCCAGTGGCTCAGTTGAGTTCAGTCCTGGTACCTGAGAGGGTTTGAGGGATGGACCACATTCTTTGGGCACTCCGTGGGAGCTAGCCCTACAAATCACCATGGAAACTGAAGATACAGTGATTGTCCATGCTGGTCTTAGAGGCAGGTGGTTCCCAGGCGAAGGCTGAGAAAAGTTACTCTTACAATGATGTAATAATTCTACCAATGGCCCTCAGTTTCTGAAGATTTGCTTCCCTTAATTCTCCTCACTGGAATTGGGGGATTAAATCTCTGCAAGCAGCAGGTGATATAAAAACAAACAAACAAACAAATAGCCCAAGAGGGCCATGAGTCTTGGTAGGGATGTACCAGTAAGAAAGGGTTCCGGTTTCCCTAAGCCATGACACCAGGCCTGGCTCTTTGTTTCAAAAGGATCTTCAGAGCCGTCTGGCACAGATGGCTTTCTCTTGGGGTCATTCCTTTTGTACCTCTGCATCCTTGGCAACATTTCAGGGGAGCTCCTGGGTAGGGCAACATCTTAACTGTCAAGACAGTGCAGCATCAGAGTCACAGAGGCAGGCTCTGGAATCCCTAGAGGCCAAGGCCAAGACCAAGAACAGGACACATGTACTAGGATTGGCATTGCAGTGATGGCTATAGTCACAAACAATTTGAAACATCCAAACTGGTGAGCCATAGGGGACCACTTAAACAGATGCTGGTATATTCATACCAAGGAACACTATGCATTCATTAGAAAAATTAGATTTCTATAAATTAAAAGGGAATATGAATATATTCATAATATATTTTAAGTAAAAAAGGCTTAAAACAGCATGTAGCACATGATCTTATTTTAAATAAATGTATATTTATTTGTACATATTATATATAGGAAATCTCTAGTGGGATAACAGCAGTCTTCATTTCTTTGTATTTCTCTAATGTTTCAAATTATTTTGACATGTTTCTCTACATATGTTTCTCTACATCATGTTTCAAATGATCTTTGACATAATGACTTGTTGCTTTGTGTATTAGTCAGGGTTCTCTAGAGGGACAGTACTAATAGGTGATATATATATATATATAAATATATATATGTGAAGGGGAGTTTATTAAGTACTAACTTACACAATTACAAGGTCCCACAATAGGCTGTCTGCAAGCTGAGGAGCAAGGAGAGCCAGTCCGAGTCCCAAAACTGAAGAACTTAGAGTCAGATGTTCGAGGGCAGGAAGCATCCAGCACAGGAGACAGATGTAGGCTGGGAGGCTGGGCCAGTCTCACTTTTTCACATTTTTCTGCCTGCTTTATATTCGCTGGCAGCTGATTAGATGGTGCCCGCCAGATTAAGGGTGGATCTGCTTTCCCCAGTCCATTGACTCAAATGTTAATCTCTTTTGGCAACACCCTCACAGACACACCCGGGATCAATACTTTTTATCCTTCAATCTAATCAAGTTGACACTCAGTATTAACCATCACACTTTGAGTTTTAAAAATTATAATCTTTGTTGGCCAGGTGTGGTAGCTCATGCCTGTAATTCCAGCACTTTGGGAGGCCGAGGCAAGTGGATCACCCGAGGTTAGGAGTTCGAGACCAGCCTGGCCAACGTGGTGAGACCCTGTCTCTACTAAAAATACAAAAAATTAACCAGGCCTGGTGGTACGTGCCTGTAGTACCAGCTACTAGGGAGGCTGAGGCAGGAGAATCACTTGAACCTGGGAGGCAGAGGCTGCAGTGAGCTGAGATCAGGCCAGTGAGCTGAGATCAGGCCACTGTATTCTGGCCTGGGCAACAGAGCAAGACTCCGTCTCAAAAAAAAAAAAAAATTATACTGTTTGTCAGTGGAAATGTGGCTAAAACCTGTTGTGGCAGTCATGGAGGCATGCCACTTGGATCTCGCCTTCAAGAAAGAACTTGACATCAGCTATGGGAGTTGGGTTAGCTGACAGCCTCCAGCTGCAGTGCCTTGGAGACCCACTGTAAGCTCAGGCTCTTCCTGGGCAGCCCCCAGCCAATAGCTGAGCACGGAGAGATGCTACTTTCCACCTTCTGCCCCACTTGGACGTCTTCTTGGGCACTCTTTGTCCTGGAGCTTCCCACTGGATTGCCAGAGACTTTATGTGTATATGTGTATACGTGTGTATGTGTGTGTGTGTGTGTGTGTGTGTGTGTGTGTATATATATATATATATTTTTTTTTTTTTTTGAGGCAGAGTCTTGCTCTGTCACCCAGGCTGGAGTACAGTGGCGCGATCTCAGCTCACTGCAACTCTGCCTCCCAGGTTCAAGCGATTCTCCTGCCTCAGTCTCCCAAGTAGGTGGGACTACAGGTATGCTCCACCATGCCCGGCTAAGTTTTGTATTTTTAGTAGGGACAGGGTTTCACCATAATGGCCAGGCTGGTCCCAAACTCCTGACCTCAAGTGATCCAGCCTCCCAAAGTGCTGGGATTACAGACATGAGCCACCACGCCCAGCCTCGTTTTTATATTTTATACTATATTTTTACTGTGCCTTTTCTATGTTTAGACACACAAATGCTTAGCATTGTGTTACAGTTGCCTATTGCATTCAGCATAGTCACATGCTATACAGGTTTGTAGCCTGGGAGCAACTGGCTGTACATATAGCCTAGGTGTGTGGTAGGTTAGACCATCTAGGTTCGTAAGTACACTCTACGGCGGGTCCGAGAAGAAACTGCGCCTATGGAAGCATTTCCCAAAACATATCTATTTTGTTAAGTGGCAGCACAGGACAGCACCACTAACTCTATCTTGATGTCTGCCTTCTGGAGGACCTAACGAGATACCTCTGTGTTCCTGAACATACTGTAAGAAGCCTGGACTTACTCGTTACACATTCTTTCCACAGAAATACCCCTCCCCAGGAATTATTCCAGATGACCCCCAAGTGGTCTAACAAACAAAATGAAATGTCTTCTCCTGCCAAGATTTTCCTCTTCTAATTGTGGCTACCTGAAATTTCCTTCATGAAGTCTGCCTCTCAGCACCTCCCAATCCCTTCTCATCTCTGCCCTGCTACCTACACTCCTGCGCGGTTCAGAAAAGGCCATCAGTGGCCTTCTTGGCTGCTTCTCCAACCCACACAGAGCATTTGTGAATGACTCAGTATCTTTTTAAGGCACTGCTTTTCTGTTTAAACCAGCCAGAGTTGGTTTCTGCTGCTTCCTAAGAACCCTGGCTGATACATATATTTAATGCATAGTATTTTTGCATATGTTACATTGGCATGGAGAAAATCATATCATATTCACAATTCAGTTTAACAACTAGGTTGTTAACACAGGTTGCCTGGGAGGGTGGTGAGGTGAAGATGGGGAGGAGAGGAATAGAAAGGAGGCAAGCAAAAATAGAAAAGGGAGCAAAATAAGACTGTATTAAGGAGAAGGCAGCATGCATTATGATATGATCTCATGTTTGCATTCACATAGTCAGTATATTCATATACCAGCCCTACCTCAGAGCCACTGAAAAAGAAATTTCCCAGGGTCACACCCAGGCCTGAGTATTTTTCAGAGCTTCTCAGGAGACACTGATGAGAAGACAGGGTTGACAAGTGTTCATTTACTGAAGTGATCCTAGACCATCTGCATCAGCATCGGCTGGACCTCTGTTTAAAGATTCATGTTCCTGGACGCCAGTGCAGACCTCCTGAGTAAGAATCTGGAGTAGGATATTCTCTGACCTGAGAGAGGAAGCTCAGCACCCTGTGGCCACAGGACCAAATTCCTGGGGCCTAGAGCAACCACAGAACTCTTTGGCAGTAGGCCAGTTCTGGTGCTGTGGGCCTCATCTTTTCAAAGATCTGCTTTTAAAATTGTTAATGACTGTTTTGCCCAGCAGTTCCACTTCTTGGAATGAATCCTAAGGAAATAACCACATGATGTGAAAAGATGTATGAGGAAGAATGCTCATCACAACCCTTGTTTATATTAATGAATGTTTGGAAGCAACCCAAATAGCAATCAATAGTGGAATCGTTAAAATAATTATGACACATCCACACAATGGAAGGGTATAGAGCCATTATAATTATGGGGTAGATCTCTATGTACACAAATAAAAATACATTCACAGTATATTAAGTGGGGAAAGAACAGGGATCTCAAATGCAACAGATGGCATTCAGATGCATGGCATGGCGACGTCATATGCTATCTTGGGAACACTTTCTTTTTTACGCAAGAAAACAGATCTGAAGGCTATTATGGAGAACTTTGAATCGACTCTATTTTATTATATATATATAATAAATATATATATACACACATAAATATATATATATATACACACACACACATACATATTTATCCTTTACTACAGAAAATTTCAAACATAAACAAAAGTAGAGTGAATAGTGTAAGGATCCCAGTGTATGACTTCAACAATTTTCAGTAGAAGGCCAATTGGTACCCCAAGTACTATTCTCTACCTGAATTTTTGGAAGCTGATATTTTCCTAATTATTTTTTTGTTTGTTTGATTCAGAATTCAAATAAGATTCATACAAAATGATGAATTGATATGTCTCCAAAGTTTCTTTAATCTGCATGTTCTCACTACATAGTTTTGTTTTTCTTTTATAGTTTTTTGGTTGAAGAAAGCAAGTTTATCCTGTAATGGTACACTATCCAACACAATAGCCACTAACCACATTTGACTAGTGAGCATTTGGAAAGTGGCTAGTGTGACTGAAGGACTACATTTTAAATTGTATTTAATTTTAATTAATACACATTTAAATTTAAAAGTGATACTTGATTCAGTTATTGGAAAACTGAAGTTTGAAACAACTTGGGTATGTGAATCTGCTTTTTCATCCATAAATTTTATGAAATCTAAATACAGCTTGGGTATGTGAATCTGCTTTTTCAACCATAAATTTTATGAAATATAAATACAGCTTAAGTATTTCTGATGAAAATTTAGCATTCAAACTGAGATGTGCTTTAAGTGTGAAATACACACTGATTTTGAGGATTTAGTTTGGAAAAAGAATGTAAAATATCTCATTAATTTTTATATTGATTACATGTTGAAGTGAGAATATTTTGGATGTGATGGGTCAAATAAAAGTTATTATTAAAAATAATTTTGTCTGTTTCTTTTTATTTTTTTGAAGGCAATTACCAGAAAATTACAAATTGGTTACATACAAAATCAAGAAGGGCTGGAGAGTTAACACCTACCCCCAATAGGCCTCAATAAGCGACTGCCAGGAGTCAGGGTGTAACTACTGCACTTCCTCACCTCCTTGAGTGGGATAACACTGAAAAATGTACCTTACACTATTTCCCAGAATTCCCCCACAGGATTAAGCTCCAGTCACCACTGCGGTACCTAGTTTGATAATACACCTTTTATAGGCTGCCTTCCCTTCTCTCTCTCTCTTCCCTGTTCCCCTACCAGTGGTTCTTGTACTTCCCAGATAAACTCTTTACATTCAAATACTTATCTTGGGGTCAGTTTCTGGAGGAACACAATGCTAAAATGGTCCCATGTTGGCCAGTGTGAGCCTTCAAGCCAGCTCAGGAGTCTTTTTAATATGATCGTAATAGCCTGTGATTGCTTCCTTGCTTCTGGTAGTTTGGAAAGATATTTCAGGCTCACTCTGTACATATCTGTTCCAGATTTGGAGCCTTAAAGAAACCCTGACTCCTTTTAATGGGAAATGGTATTTAGATACACAATCTGGGACTAGAAGTGGTTATTGCTATAGGGTTTATCATTGTTTCAAGGTGCTTTATGTTGACAGAATATATATAAAATACATTATGAATTTATGATGGTAATTCCAATTCAAAGTCAAAACTATAGCTTTCTTATTTAACTCCAACAAAATGTTAACATCTGTATCTCTTTTGATCTTGTTGAAAATCTCAGTTCTCACTGACACCAACTTAACTACCCACTTGATTTATCCCTTAATACACAAGCCACAGTCTGTGTTTGACACAATGACAACATTGCTACTAACAACAATATCATTACTAGAAACAGTTTAGGTATTTTTTTCTATTCTTTTTGTCCTTAGGATATATCCCATTAAGGATGTATAAGGATACATAGACTGCTGTATTATTATGTCAATTACTGGCTTTTAAAGTCACTTGGAAAAATTCCTTTCTGTCAGGTTAGCCACAAACTGGATATGCTGTGGGAGTTCCTTGTTTCATTTGGTTTTCAGTTTTAGTAACAGCATTAACCCAATTAATTTGTTTTGTAATTATAATTATTTATTGGTTCCAAAGTCTAATCTATAAAACAAGATATATTTCAAGAAGTCTAGCTCCTAACCTGTTTTCTCTGCCCTTTTCCTTTTCTTCCCCCATAAGAATTCAAAAGATTTTTAAATCATTCTATTGTTTTTAATACATGTAAATGCATATGCACATAATATATACAAATATATTTAATATATATGTAGCTCTCTTTTCTTAAATGGTGGAATATTTTACATCTTTTTAACTGTATTTTCTTTTCTCAGTTAACACAATATTCTCAAGATCACTAAACAATGGTATGTGGAGAGATTTCTCATTCCTTGTTTTCAATTACATGGAAACTCATTATATACGACTGTATCATAGTGTATTCAACTAGTCCCTTATTGGTGAACTTTTGGATTGTTTCTGGTGTTTTACTATTACAAATAGTGCTGTAATGAATAGCATTGTGCTTGCATCTTTTCATATTTTTGCCACCGTATCTTTAAGATTTATTCCTAAAAGTGTAATTTCTGGGTCAAAGGATAACTACATATGTAATTTTGTTAGATATTACCAAATTCTCTTTCATAGTGGTTATAAACATTTGCATTCCTACCAGCAATGAATTAGAACATGTTTTTCCACATAAGTCTTTGATGGTTAATTTTATGTGTCAGTTTGACTGGGTCATAGGAGTGCCCAGATATTTGCTTAAACTTTTTTCTGGGTGTGTCTTTGGGGATGTTTCTGGATGAGATTAACATTTGAGAGCACTGAATCCTAACCACTAGACCACCAGGGAGAGATTAATATTTGGGTCAGTAGTTTGAGTAAAGAAGACTGCCCTCCCCAATGTGGATGGGCCTCATTGAATTCACTGAAGGCCTGAATAGAACAAAAAAGGCTCAATAAGATAATTCTCTCCCTCTACCTTTCTTCAAGGTGGGATATTGTTCTTCTCCTGCCTTCAGTCTCAGACCCAAACTCAGGCTGGGCTTTATACCACTGATTTTTCAGATTCTCAGGCCCTTTGACTTGGACTAGGAGTATATCATTGGCTCTCCTGGGTCTCCAGCTTGCTGCCTGCAGGTCTTGGGGGCCTTTTAGCCTCCATGATCATGTAAACCAATTCCTTAGAAATCTATTTTCTCTTTCTCTCTATGTATGTTCAATTGGTTCTGTTTCTCTGAAGTACCCTGACATAATCCAACATGAATTTTTGCCAATTCCATGTGTGAAATGTTATCTCAGAGTGTTTTAATTTACATTTCTCTTATGAGAGAGGTTGAACATCTTTTCACATGGTTAAGAGACATTTGCATTTATTTTTCTGATTGACTGTCCTTATCTCTAACCTATTTTTCTATGAGTTTTTTCTCTTGTCTATTTTTAGAAATTCTTTACATATTTGTAATATTAGACCTTTTGTAATAAAAGATGCAAATTTTTTGTGGTTGTCTTTTTACTTTGCTTGTGGCACTTTTTTGGTCATAAAAATTTGATGTAATAAAATTTATCTTTTTCCTTATGATTTCTAGATTTTGTATTATAATTAGGACATATTTTCCAACTCCTGGGTTATAAAGACTAATTTGTATTAGTTCATTTAAAAATATTTAAATCTCTGATCCATTTGGAAAATATTCTGGTATATAATAAACGAAACTAATGTTATCTTTTCATACAGCTATCTAGATATCCCAATGTAAATTAGAAATGCCATCTTTTTGCCACTAATTTTTTTCATATTCTAAATTTCCATTTGCAATTGAACCAACTTCTGTATTTCTATTCTGTTCCATAGTTTATTTTATTATACATGTGTGTAGAAAAACACAAACTCAAAGTGCTTTTTCTTGTCTCTCACTCAACAACAATCAATACAGAGACCTCTATGACCAGCTGTGTGTAGGGTATTTCCTTGCTCGCCAAGCAAGCAATCAATTCTGCAGCAAACATCAGCTGGATGTCCTCTAATTCAGTTCAATTTTGACATTATGTACCTGGAGATGGTATCAGATCCCACAGGTTAAGGGTTCAGTCTCTAAAACTGGCCCCCACCTTCAGATGCCAATCACAAGCTCCACGTTGTTTTTACCTGTGCTTCTTACTGACTGGCTACAAATTGGGTCCCATGCCATAACTCCCTCCTTGAGTTCAATTAATGTGCTAGAGCAGCTCACAGAACTCAGGGAAAAGCTTAACAACTACCAGTGTATCATAAAGGATGTCATGAAGGATACAGACAAAGAGATGCATAGGGCGAGGCATGTGAGAAGGGGCGCAGAGCTTCCATGCTCTCCCTGGGTGCACCACCCTCCAGGAACCTCCACATGTTCACCTATGGAAGCTCTCTAAACCTACCCTTTTCAGTTTTTATGGAGGCTTCATTACAGAGGCATGATTGATTAAACAATTGGTCATTGGTGATCAACCTAACCTTCAGCCCCTCTCCCCTCCTAGGAGGTCCTGGGGTGGGGCGGCAAGTCCCAACTCTCTAATCCTGCCTTGGTCTTACTGGTGATCAGCCCGCATTCTGAAGCTACCTAGGGGCTGCCAGCCACCAGTCAATCATTATTAGCATACAAAAAGACACCACTTGGGAGATTTCAAGGATTTTAGGAGTTGTGAGCCTGGAAACGGGTCGAAAACCAAATACAGATCTCACATTATCACATATATTAACATCATGCTGTTTTAATTAAATATGTTTTAACATTTGCTGGGACCAGTAACCCTCATTGTGTCTTCTGTTTAAGACGTTTTTTAGCTCAAGCAGCTTTTTTTCTTCACAATGAAACTTATTATCAATTTATGTAGCTCCAGAAGAAAGCCTGGTGGTATTTTAGAAGTATTACATTAAATTTATAAATTACCTTGGGAAAAATTGCCATCTTTATTGTATTCTTCTTATCCAAGGATATGATCTGTTTTACCTTTTTTTTTCTTAGGTCCACTTGGAGTCTTTCAGGAATATTGTTTTTCTCATGTACATTTTGGATATTTATTGTTAAATTTATGCCTAGGGATTTTGTTTTCTTTGTGGTGTCATAGATGGAATATTCTCTTCCATTAGCTTTTTAAACTGGTTTGGTTTGTATTTATGAATGCTATAGATTTTTATATGTTGATTTTATAATTTACTGCTTTACAAAATTTTCTTCTCATCTGTAGCACCTTTTCCATTTGGGTTTTGGAGATCTGTGATATTGGCTGCAAAAAGAAATAATTTATAGTTTTTGCAATAAAATCCATAAATGACATATATGGTTTTTTGATTTAATCTCAGTGAGGTTTTGAGATTAATGTTATACCTGGTTCACAAATTAAACTTGGAATTTGCCATTTTATATCATATTGGATTGCCTAACTTTAAATAATGGATTATCTAATTTAAAAATATTTGATAGAATTCCCAAGTGAAATCATTTAGACCTGATGGTTTTTATGGTATTTTTATGTAATCTTTTTACTTTGAATTTTCCAAACACTGGTTTATTAGAATTTTCTATATAGGGATCAATCTTGCTAACTTTTTCTAGAAATGTGTCATTTCATCTAGGTTTTCAAAGTTATTTTCACAGTTAGGGCAAAGTAACTTCTCACGATTTTTAAATTTTCCTTTTGTAACTGAGTACCCTATTTTTAATTTTTTTTCTTTGTGTTTACTTTATCACTAGGCACCCCCTCACATTGCTAGTGCATCTAATTCTATGTTTTTTTACGCAAAAGTGCTTTTTCTTGTCTCTCACTCAACAACTCACTTTTACACAAAAGTTCCAGAGACTAAATGTTGAAACAATACAGGCACCTGTGGAAATCTCCCTGACCAGGAGATTGCTTCAAGGATAGAGTTAATTTACAACCCAACTGAGCCCAAGAAAATGCCACCCCATTCACCAGAGGGGTCCATAACTCAAGACGAGTCATCGCAACAAGTCACGTAGACCTGCACTGCCTCGCCCCCTGTGTGTCCTCCATGCCAAAGCTTCCCCTTCTTTAGCCCTTGCATTTTGCTTGGAAATTTGAAGTGGTTCCATTAAGGCAAGAGCCTGGACTGTTTTCCCCACTGCTAGCTTTGGTTTATAATAAAGTCACTCTACTTCTACCATATCTCAATCTTGCTAATTTGTTTTGTAATCGGCTGAACCTGCATTCGGTAACACACTGTTTTATAGTTATTTTTGTACATTTGTGCTTTCTTTTTTTAATTAAGTTAGCAAATTGCTATATATATATATATTTTTTTAAAAGAAGTTGACTTGGATTAAAAAACTTATTTGTACTGCCTTTCTATTTTCTAACTCATTAACACTTAAAAAGTTTATTGATTTTTTTATCTCTTACATTTGTTCCCTGTGTTTTCATTATTATTTTTTAGTTTTTTCAGTTAGGTATTTTCATTTTTTTAAATTAGAATTTTTATTGCAATTCTCTTCTTCTAGCTATTTTATTTAATGCTACACATTTTCAACCAATGAACTGCATTAGCTATATCTCATAAATTCTGATATGTTTTCATTACAATAGTTGTTAAGACATTTTGAAATTTCATTTTATACTGTCTCTTTGACTGAAGAGTTCTTTTATAAAATATAAAAATTTCCAGAAAGAAGGGCTTTTTTGCTTTTCCTGTTATTACTTTCTAGTTTTATTGCATTATGGATAAAGAATTTGCTTTATATTTGCTATGGACTTTGAAATGTATTGGTCAATGTTCATGAATGCTCTATGCTGGCATTTAAAAAGACATAGGCTGGACGCAAGATGGCTCATGCCTGTAATGCCCACACTTTGGGAGGCTAAGGCAGGAGGGTTGCTTGAGGCCTGGAGTTGAGACTAGCATAGGCAACATAGTGAGACTGTGTCTGAACAAAAAAATAAAAAATTATCCAGGTGTCTTGGTGTGCACATATAGTCCCAGCTACTTGGGAGGCTGAGGCGGGAGGATTGCTTGAGCACAGAAGGTTGAGGCTGTAGTAACCCATGATTGCACCATTACACTCTAGCCTAGGTGACAGAGTGAAACACTGTTCTTAAAAAAATAAATAAAAAGGAAAAGAAGGTGTATTCTCTAGCATCAGGGTTGAGTTGGATGTATATCTAAGTTTTGCCTGCTTAATCTTGGATTGAGCGAAATGTGTTAAGTTCTTCTGTTCTTAGTATATATATGTCTAGTTCTCCTTGCATGTCCTCTAGTTTAAATTTTATGTAAGTTGATGCTGTGTCTTGGGTGCATAAATATTAATAACCCATATTTCTTCATTGTGAATTGTATCCTTTAGCACTTGTGTCCTTCTTTGTCTCTTCTAATGATTTTGGTCTGAATTTTATCTTGTCCTTTACTTAGATTACGACCTCTATTTTTTAAAAATTTGCATTTGCTGGATATGTATTTGTCTAAATGTTTATTTTAACCTTTATAAATCTGCTATTTCCTCTGTACCATGTGGTAATGAATTTTGCTTGGCTAGCTGAAAATCATTTTGTTTTAGGTTAAGACCATTTGAGTACACTGACGTTATTGATAGGTTGACCTCTAAAATTTTGTCATCTTGTTTTATATTGGAAGTATATCTTATAGAAATAATATTTGCCTTTATGGCTTATTTTATTTGGTCTCTTTTTTTTTTATCAGGGAGGGAATATCTTTTAAATGTAGGCAAATTTATATTTTCGTTCTGATTGTTACCTTTATAACAATTCTAAAACGTTTACTCCTAATCTCCTGTTTTTCATGCTCTTGTCTATTGATTGATCCCCCTTTCCCCATGAGTGATATTGAAGTTACCTAGTAACTTCCTCTTTCTCCATGTCTTCTCCAAATCTAAGTTGCAATAATATCCTTTTACTCCCCGTTAAAACCTACAAGGAAGATTTTTTAAATTGATACATGTAATTATATATATTTGGGGGATATATGTGATACTTTGATACCTGTATGCAATGTGTAATGATCAAATCAGGACAATTAGAATATTCATCATCTCAAACATTTGTCTTTTCTTTTTGTGTTGAGGACATTACGATTCTTTTCTTCTGGCTATTTTCAAATATATGATAAATTGTTATTAACTATAATTTCCCTGCTGTACTCTACAAGACAGTTTTCAAGCTTATTGAACTTCTTATGTACTTTCTCCATTCTTCTCCCATTTTTGATAATTGTGCTCTATTTATATTGTCAGGACATAAAGCTGTTCATATTTTTCTTTCTTGCTAAGAACCATCATTTAGTCTTAATTCTACAGGAAACCATGCCTTTCATGCTTATCAGCAGTCTTTGTGCGATACTTCTCCAGTCATTTTGGTCTTTTGAAGTACATTCTCTAGTGGATTCCTCAGGACGGATTCATAAGAACAACATTCCCTGAGTTTTTTGCATTTCATAACAGTGTGTCTGTCTTTATATTTGAAGATCAGCTTGTTTGCTATAAAATCCTTGCTTCACAGTTTATTTCCTGGAGTATTTTAAATGTGTTGCTTCATGGTCTTCTAGCAAAAAGGGTTGTGTCCAAAGTCTAATGGCAATCTAATTTTTTTTTTTTTTTTTTTTTTTGAGACGGAGTCTTGCTCTGTCGCCGAGACTGGAGTGCAGTGGCCGGATCTCGGCTCACTGCAAGCTCCGCCTCCCGGGTTTACGCCATTCTCCTGCCTCAGCCTCCCGAGTAGCTGGGACTACAGGCACCCGCCACCTCGCCCGGCTATTTTTTTGTATTTTTTACTAGAGACGGGGTTTCACCGGGTTAGCCAGGATGGTCTCGATCTCCTGACCTCGTGATCCGCCCGTCTCGGCCTCCCAAAGTGCTGGGATTACAGGCTTGAGCCACCGCGCCCGGCCTAATTTTCTTTCTCTTATTAATGACTTGGTCTTTTTGCCAATGTCTTTTAAGAACTTTTTTTTCTTTTACTTTGAAGTCAGTAGTTCCACTAGAATATTGGCTGCTTTAGGTTGATTTTCCCAGATACAAAAATACACCTTTCACTATAAAGTTTCAAGTCTGTTTTATTTCATGAAAGTTTTCTTACTCTAAATATGTTTGTATTTGTTTTATTCTATTGGTTTGATTTTCATCTTCAGGATTTTTATTCCACATATATTGGGTCTTCTTCATTTGTCTTTGATTTTAAAAGTTTTCTCCTTTACAGCTGGAGTTCATTCATATTTGGGTTCTGTGGTTGTCTGAAATATGGCTAGAAAGAGGCATGAGGAAACATTTTAAGATGATAAAATTGTTCTATATCTTGACTGTTAGTGGTTACAAACTTGTATATAACTACCAAAAGTGATCAAACTACACAATTATAATGGATTTGTTTTATTGTATGCAAATTATACTTTAACGAAACTGAGAAAAATAGACAAAAATTCTTTGACACTCCTCCACCAAGAAGTGGAGTCTATGTTTCCTCCCTTTAAATCTGGGTGGGCCTGTGACTGCTTTGACTAATAGACTACAGTGCAAGTGATGCTATGAGACTTCCAAGGCTAGGTCATGAAGGACTAAGTTGGTCTGCCTTGGTCTTTGGAACCCTTACTCTTAGAAATTTGAGTCAACATGTATAAAGCCCAACTACCTCAAGAACATCATGCTGGAGGGGCTACCTGTCGGCACTCCAATGGCCAGTCTTAGCTGAACCTCTGCTCCAGCCATCCTACCTCAAGTGCCAGATAGGTAATTAAAGAAGCCATCTTGGAAGTCGATCTAAATCTAATCCCAGCTGTCTCAGCCCCTGACCATTCAAGTTGTCCCAGTTAAGCCTAGAATCCATGAGCATGATACAATTGTTGTTGGTGCATTCCACTAAATTCTGGGGTAAAAAATTATGTAGCAGTAGAAAATTAAAACATGTCCCTTCCATTTTAATCTTTATTTATGAAACTGTTTTTTATTTTTCTTTCTGGAGTTGTCATTTCTCTTTTCAAATCTTCCTTTTCTCAAATTATTTCCCTTCTAAATTTTTCTAACCTGATTACACTATTACTTCATATGCTTATCATTTTTCTTAATTTCTTTTGGTTCATTTAATGTATTAGGTTACAAGTTTTACCTGTTTTATAAGCACGTCTTTCTAACATGACTTCATTATCTGTCACAACATTCTATCCCTTATTTTCCTTTCTCTTATGTGACTTTGTATGGAATTTGCTCATGATCATTTTCTGTTGCTCATCTCTTTTTTAGGTATTTTGTTTCTGTTTCATTTTTTAAATTTGCATATGTTTAGGGCATACAAGTACAAATTTCTTACTTGCATCTTTTGTACAGTGGTGAAGTCTGGACTTTTAGTGTACCCATCACCCAAATAGTGAACTCTGTATCCAATAGGTAACTTTTCAACCCTCACACCCTTCCCACCCCCTCATCTTTTGTAGCCTCCAGTGTCTGTTACTTTACTCTGTATGCCCATGTGTATCCATTGTTTAGCTTTCACTTTACAAGTGAGAACATGTGGTATTTGACTTTCTGTTTCTGAGTTGTTTCTTTAATCAGTTCATTTATTTATTTTAAGTTCCAGGGTACATGTGCAGGATGTGCAGGTTTGTTACATAGATAAACATGTGCCATGGCTTTGCTGCGCCTGTCAACCCATCACCTAGATATTAAGCCCAGAATCTGAGTTATTTCACTTAGGATAATGGCCTCCAGTTCCACTCATGTTGCTACAAAAGACATAATTTTATTCTTTTTTATGGCTGTGTAGTATTCCATGGAAAAAATTATATATATATATATATACACACACCACATTTTCTTTATCCAGTCTTCTGTTGATGGACACTTAGGTTAATTTTCTTTGCTATTGTGAATAGTGCTGCAATAAACATATGAGTGCAGGTATCTTTTTTCGTATAATGACTTATTTTCCTTTGGGTAGACACCCAGTAGTAGGATTGCCAGAGCAAATGGTAGTTTTATTTTAGTTCTTTCAGAAATCCGCATACTGTTTTCCATAAAGGTTTTTACTAATTTACATTCCCACCAACAGTGTATAAGTGTTCCCTTTCTCTGCATCCTCACCAATATCTGTTGTATTTTAACTTTTTAATAATAGCCATTCTGACTGGTATAAGATAGTATCTCATTGTGGTTTTGATTTTCACCTCTATGATGATTAGTGATGTTCAGCATTTTTTCATATGTTTCCTGGCTGCTTGGATGTCTTCTTTTGAAAAATGTGCATGTCCTTTGCCCACTTTTTAATGGGGTTGTTTTTTCTTGTTGAATGGTTTGAGTTTGTTGTAGATTCTGGATTAGCCCTTTGTTGCATACATAGTTTGCAAATACTTTTTCCCATTCTGTAGGTTGTCTTGTTTACTGACAAAAAAAGGTGCAAAAGCTTTTTAGTTTAATTAAGTCCCATTTATCTATTTCTGTTATTGTTGCATTTGCTTTTGAGGGCTGGTCATAAATTCTTTGCCTAAGCCAATGTCCACAAGAGTTTTTTCTGGGTTTTCTTCTAGGATTTCTATAGTTTCTGGTCTTACATTTAGGCCTTTAGTACATCTTGAGTTAATTATTGTATATGATGAGAGGCATAGGTCTAGTTTCACTCTTCTGCATATGGGATATCTAGTTTTCCCAGCACCATTTATTGAACAGGGTGTCCTTTCCCCAGTATACATTGACTTGTTGAGGATCAGTTGGTTGTAGGGATGTGGCTTTATTTCTAGGTTATATTCTGCTCCATTGATCCATGTCTCTATTTTTATACCAGTACCATGCTGTTTTAGTCACGATAGACTTGTAAAATTTGAAGTCAGGTAATGTGATGCTTCCAGCTTTGTTCTTTTTTCTTAGAATTGCTTCAGCCATTCAAGCTCTTTTTTGGTTCCATATGAATTCTAGGATTGTCTTTTCTAATTCTGTAAAAATTGACATTGGTAATTTGATAAGGATTATGTTGAATCTGTAGATTGCTTTAAGTAGTATGATTATTTTAACAATATCAGTTCCTCCAATTCACTACCGTGGGATGTATTTCCACTTGTTTATGTCATCTATGATTTCTTTCATAAGTGTTTTACAGTTCTCTTTATAGAGATCTTTCACTTTTTTGTTGTTAAATATATTCCTATTTATTTTTTTTGCAGCTATTATAAATGGGATTGCCTTCTTTTTTCAGTCCTCAGCTAGACAGTTATTGGTGTATACAAATGCTATTGATTTCTATATGTTAATTTTGCATTCTGAAACTCCTGAATTAATTAATAAAATGTAATAATTTTTTGGTGGAGTCTTTAGGGTGTTCCAGATATAAGATCATATGATAGCAAATAGGAATAATCTGACGTCTTCTTTTCAAATTTGGATGCCTTTTATTTCTTTCCCTTGCTTGATTGTGCTGGTCAGGACTTCTAGTATTATGTTGAATAAGAGCAGTGAAGTGGGCATCCTTGTCTATTTCCAGGTCTCAGAGGGAATGCTTTTAACTTTTCCCTGTTAAGTGTGTTGGCTGTGGGTTTGTCATGGGTGACCTTATGTTTAAACATACTTATTCCTAAGCATATTATTCCTTCTAAGGAATATAACATATTCTTTCTATGCCTAGTTTGTTGAGGGATGCTGAAGTTTATCAAAGCTTTTTCTGTGTCTATTGAGATGATCACATGGTTTTGTCCTTAATTCTGTTTATGTGATGTATCACATTTATTGATTCACATATGTTGAAACATCCTTGCATCCCTGGGATGAATCTCACCTGATCATGGTGTATTATCTTTTTGATGTGCTATTGGATTCAATTTGCTAGTATTTTGTTGAGGATTTTTGTGTCTGTGTTCATCAGGGATATCAGTCTGTAATTTTCTTTTTTTGTTGTGTCCTTTTCTGATTTTGGTATCGGGTGATACTGGCCTTGTAGAATGAATTACGGAGAATTCCCTCCTCCTCGATTTTATGGAATAGTTTCAGAAGGATTTGTGTTAGTTCTTCTTTGCATGTTTGGTAGGAATCAGCTGTGAATCCATCTAATCATGGGCTTTCTGGGGAGGGGAAGTTTTTTTTTTTTTTTTTTTATTACAAATCCAATCTCAGCACTCATTATTGGTCTGTTCAATTCTTCCTGGTTCAATCTCAGGAGGTTGTATGTTTCCGGGAATTTACCCATATCCTCTAGATTTTCTTCTTTGTTAGTGTATAGTTGTTTATACCTGTCTCAGATGATTTTTTTTTTTATTCTGTGGTATCAGTTGTAATGTCTCCTTTTTAATTTCTGATAGTGTTTACTTGGATCTTCTTTCTTCTGTTCTTGGTTAGTCTAGCTAGTGGTTTATAATTTTGTTCATCTTTTCAAAGAACCAATTTTTAATTTTGTTTATCCTTTGTATTTTTTTTCTATTTTATTTAGTTCTGCTCTAATCTTTGTTGTTTCCTTTTCTTCTGCTACCTGTCTTTGTTCTTCTTTTTCTAAGTTCCTTAAGATATAATATTAGGTTATTAATTTGTGACCTTTTAGTTCTTTGATGTAGGCGTTTAATGCTGTAAACCTTCCTCCTAGCACTGTTTTTGCTGTATCCCACAGGTTTTGGTATGTTGTGTTTTCACTTTCATTTGTTTCTAGATTTCTCTTTAAAATGTGTCTCGATTTCCTCATTTTTAATGAGAGAATTTTTTTGTACTTTCAGGAGAAAAAGGTAGGCTGGTATAATCTTCCTAGATTTACTATCCTGGAAGCTCACTTTCACAAAGTAGGGGTTTTTTTTGGTTTTGTTTTGTTTTGTTTTGTTTTTTTGAAATGGAGTCTTACTCTGTCACCCAGGCTGGAGTGCAGTGGCGCCATCTCGGGTCATTGTAACATTCGCCTCCCAGGTTCAAGCAATTCTCCTGTCTCAGCCTCCTGAGTAGCTGGGACTACAGGAGCACACCACCACGCCCAGCTAATTTTTGTATTTTTAGTGGAGATGGGGTTTCACTATATTGGTCAGGCTGGCCTTGAACTCCTGACCTCAGGTGATCCACCTGCCTCATCCTCCCAAAGTGCTGGGATTACAGCTGTGAGGCACCGCACCCAGCCCACAAAGTGATTTTTAAAAAAATATGGCCAAATATTTTCTAAGCTGAGTCACCATTGCTCTTGTCTCTCACTTTTATTCCCTCCTTCTTTCTGCTCCCCCCATCCCCATGATGCTTCATTTAAATTCTGTTCCCAGCGAGTACTTTTCAGTGCAGTTTATCCTGTAACAAAATTTGATGTGTTAGTTTAAAAAACTCAGAGAGTCTAGAGTATTCCAACATTTTCCACCTTCCAGAGATCCCTTGGCACTCACATGCAAACGGGATCCTATGAAACTTCCTCCAACTTTTGGTTGATGTTCTCAGATTAAGCCACCAAAATTTCCAAGGCAATTTGTGGGTTGGCTTTCAGGAATACTAGAGTCCTTTTCTCTCCTTTCTTCCCACACAGTTTCCAAAATCACATGATTCTTGCAGTTGTCAGTAGCTTATACCCACCTACTAATATTTTGGAGTTGTTACCATACCTTGTCATCTTTTTATGTTGTAGATCAGTGGTTCTCAGACTTTATAATCAGTATCATAAGAATGGCCCACATGAAAGCTTGCACACAAATGTTTATAGAGGCATTATTCATAATAGCCAAAAAGTGGCAACAACCCAAATGTCCACAAATGGATGATGTACCATATACATACAATGGGATATTATGCAGCCTTAAAAAGGAATGAAATTCTGACCCATGCTATAATATGGATGAACCTTGAAAACATTATGCGAAGTGTAATAAGCTAAACACAAAAGAACAACTATTATATGACCCACTTATATGAAAAGTCCAGAAGAGACAAATCTATAGAGACAGAAAGTCGATTAGTGATTACCTAGGGCTGAAGGTGTGGCTGTCGGGGGCGGGATGGGGAGTCACTGCTGTTGGAATGGGATTTCTTTATAGGGGTGATGAAAATGACCTAAATTGATTGTGATGATGCTTGCACGACTCTGTGGATATACTAAATACCATTCCATTGTATAGTATGTGAATTATATACCTCAATGAAGCTGATTTTTAAAAATGCAGCTATATTGTCACAACTGCCATCTTCCCAGAATCTCCTTGTTCTAAAAATATTAATTATTCACAAATGTTGGTACTTCCATTCATTGTAACAAGTCTTGTGTAAAATGCCTTGCAAACAGTCACACATGGCAGTCTATCAAGGGTGCTGTGATTGAAAGCTGGTGGCTGAGTGCACCCTGAGGTAGGCTTTGTGGCTCCCGACTGTTGCTCCCAGTACATGCTGTGGTGACATAGAGTAGGATTTGCCATGATAAAGCCATGCTTTTGGCCTCAGGACAAAGCCTCTCAGCCCTGGGAATCCCAGCCCCTCCCTGGCCCTCAGTGCAGCCCACACCCAGTTGCCTCTGCCATGAAAGGAAGCCGACACCTTCCTCGCTGGCTATTCTTTTCCCACTGGCAGACTCCCTCCCAGCCCTGGTTCCAAGGGCTGTCAGGGTCATCCTCCCTCTCCTCAAATCCCCCACCCCCTGCCCCGTCAGGACTCATTCTGCTTTCCATCTTGTCAGACAACAAAGACACTAGAGGAATTTATTTATACCTCCAGCCAGCTAATAAGACAATTCAGTGAAAAGCAGCCCCTGCTTGCTGGAGCCTCCTTGGGCCTTTGATTGCCTCTTCTGTGTCCCAATTCCCAGCATTTATTCTACATATAAATTTTCCACGGTGAATAGACACCATTCTTCTCGGAATACCATTTGTTCCCTTGGCTATTTTATCTCCATCTCTTGTTTTGCTTTTTATTATTACTGTTAAACTGTAATTAATTCTTCTCCTATCAGCTTCTCTTTAGTGAACTAAGCCTAATGCAGCATGAAGCGTCTTCACTCACCACGAACTATACACCTATTCTGGAAAATAACGAAGCCTCTGACATTTCAAAGGCCCACAAGCTGCTAAATCTTTCCTTCTATGGAATGGGAATGGGGAGGGAGGGAAGAAGAGAGGGAGGAAAGTTTGGGTAGGCAAAATGATTTCATAATCATTTTGAAATCTGTGGGTTTCAATTTAGCTGAGATAGTTCTGATTTTATTTAGCAGACAGACACTTGAAAGGTTAAGAAAGCCATGGAGGAAGTGTGAGAGAGAAGCTCAAATGCGCTTTGAAATGTGGCCCCTGTCCTGCTGCTCAAATTTGGAACCATTGTCTTTCTTGCCATCTGAAGAGGAGCTATGCTGCATTACCTTCCCTCTAAGTTTTCACAGCATCTCCTCAAGGTCAGCCTCTTTGAAAGGTATACCAGCACCATGGACAATTCTGTGATGGCATCTGTAGTAGGTTGAATGGGGGTCCCCAGATATGTCCACGTCCTGATCCCTGGAACCTGTGAATGTTACCTTCTTTAGCAAAAGGGTCTTTGCAGATATGATTAAGTTTAACATCTTGAGATGAGAACGTTCTGCATTATCCAGGTGAGAACTAAGTCCAATGACAAGTATCCTTATAATATGTATAGAGGAGAGTGACAGAAGAGGAGCAGGTGATGAGAAGACAGAGATTGGAGTGATGGGGCTACAAGCCAAGGAACACCAAAGACTGCTGGGAAGCCACCAGAAGTTACAAGAGGCCAGGAATGGACTCTTCCTGGAGCCTCTAGAGGGAGCATGGCCCTGATGACACCTTGATTTCAGATTTCGGGACTGCAGAACTATGAGAAAATACATTTTTTTTAAGCCAACAAGTTTGTGATCATTAGTTATAAGCAGTCACAGGAAGTTAATACTGCATCCCTAGTTTGCCAGCTCATCATGAGCAGAAAATACAGAAGAGAAAAGACTGGATAATAATAAGTCACAAAACTTCCACATGCCAAGTTGTTGCCTTCAGATGGTAGAAGTCTGGGCTGTCAGATCAGATGAGGCTGCCCACGTAACTCAAGCCGAAAGCATGCAATGGATGCAGGAAATGAATTCCTACAACTCAGACCTTGCCAGAACTGGCTGGCCACAGCTTTGCTTTCTGAAATATGGTTTTTCTTATGTAAAGAGGATGTGGCATACAGTTGGCTCAGCTGTGACTTTTAATTTACATTTATGATTCCTTTATCCAAAAGATTTCTAAGCTCAGGTATCTATATTTCTTTTTTCCTCCCAAATTTTCTCTGTTTCTTTTAATAGCTAGAAGAACACATTTATGAGTAGTTATAGAAATGCCCCGGAGTCATGGGTCTGCATGGGATCTTTCTGAGACGTCATGTGATTTGTCTCAGAAAGTGGCATGTCCCAGCAGGCCAAGTCACTAGAGGGGTTTCCCATTCTACCACCTTATGATCAGGTGCTTTGTTCATTCATCCAACAAACGTTTTTAATATTTTACTCCTTCTCATCAGCTGATGATTCCTTATTGGCTCCCATTTTTCTTTCTCCATTTGTCCCAGAAGCTTCTGCTCATTCTCCCTGTAAATGTCTCCTTATTTCATTTTTCTTCTATTGCCAACCTCTTATGTAATATACAATGTAGTTCCTTGTCATGTCCCTAGGATTTCATGTGGGCTAGCATGGATCCAAGCTTTTCACCTCTCAGTAGAAATAGTGCCTAATAGTGCACACAGTGGAGCCTCATAAACAATGTGTTGTTTAAAAGGCTGAGTTTCCAGATGTTCTAGCCATATAGAGTACCACTCTGTCATATTTTGATTTTATCCTGTGGGAAAATGTTTGAAAACTTACATTTAAATTGATTCTATCTCTCTTATTTTTAAATAACATTCTCTTGCAGCTTACAGGGTACATTTCTATCCTAAATGACATGTTTCTGTTTGACTTGCGTGCTATAGTTCTGTGTGTGTTTACATCTGTTTGTGCAAACATGCGCAAGTTCGTGTGTGTTTGCACGCAAAATCCCTCTGGTAACAGAAAGTTTATTTTCCCTCTTCCCATAACTGAAAGTCCACTGAATGAATTTAACTTAAATTACCTCTCTTGACCTAAATAAATAAATACGATATCAACAAGATAAATTATGACCTAAAATGTTATTTCTTATTTTTAAAAACTGAAAAGGTGAGGGTAATTGAGTTTGCTGTTCGAATCACAGCTCTGACTCTTGGCAACACCCTAAAATAACACGTTCCACCTCAGTTCTGTAGCCCAAACACAGCAGCAGTGAGGCCCTGCTTCTGCACTGATGAAAAGTTTTCATTTCTGGCAGGGCATACCGTAAACCGAGGCCCACAGCCACGAAACAAGAGGTGGTGTGGAATTTACAAAGCTCTGAGGGGCAATCTCCATCCATTTGTGGTGATTAATATCTCCTTCCTTGGCTTGAATGCCAGCCTTCAATTAGAAACAGAAACAGAACCTTCCTTTTTACAGAGCAGACCCCCAAGACAGCCCCTGGAAGGGGATTTCTCCTGGAAAGGAAGGCCTGGTAAAATCCAAGGAGGAGAAGAGCTGAAATTCCCCTCCATTAGCAGAGGGTATCTGCATTCCTGGGGCACTTCCTGTGTCTTCCAGACTGCCCTGCTGGGCACCTTATACCATGGCAGGGAGAGATGTGAAAAAGGTTATGTTCTCTTGGGAATTTGAGAAAGGAAAAAGGCTTAGTGGATTTCTTTAGTTATTTTGGTGACTGTTTCTATTTTTCAAGAATATCTAAGAGTCTGAGGGAAAATCTCAAAGTTCCCCTCCACCCTCAACCTCTTCCTTCCATTGAATTTGGGAACTCACCTATCAGGCCAAACCCATCTGGGGTTCTTCTGCTTCCAGTCGGGGCTGATACTGATATCACCAATGCCACTGCCAGTCAGGTGGAGAATGGGATTATTACAAAGACCAGATTTCAAAATTTGATAAAATTTTTATGGGTATGTGAAGAATAATGCAAATTCTGACTCATCATAATGGCCTATCCTTCTCTTCCCAGCTCTCTCCCTCCCTTTGGGTGTGTGTACTGGGAGCTCTGGCAGTTGAGATTGCTCTTTAAAAAGACCCTTGTGGGTGGTCCTGGTCAGGATTCTCCCAGAACTCTCTGGTGAAGGTTGATTTCCACATTCAGGTATGGAATGGGCATTAATTGCTTGCCCCCTCTACTCCACATTCATTCCTCACTACCTTCTCACCCACAGAGTACACATCAGGCACTGGGGTTGCAAAAGGGAATGAGACAACCCTCCGCCCTCATGGGGATTGTCTCCTGGTTAGGAAGACACACTGACTACATCAATCAATCACTTTAGATGGTTATAAGTAACATGAAAAAAAAGTTAATGTAATGTAGGATATATAGAAGATGGGTAACTGATTTTTAGAGTGATTAGGAAAAGTCTGAGAAAGTGATGTTTGGGCTGGGACCTCCATGATGACACGTATATAACCTCAAGGTAACGTACAGCCAGTCTTGAGAGGTCATCGGTCAGGCATAAAGCAAGGGAGTGTTCAGGAGTCTGGGTCTGCTGCCAGGAAGCCAAGTAGAAGAGGAAGACCAAGCAGCATGGTTTTTACCCTGCATCCCTGCTATCCCTAGGTCCCTCAGCTATAGTCTGATGCCACTGACACGTTGCAGGTTACCCAACACCATGCTCTAGAATGAGGTCTGAGCTGGGCATCAGGGCCCTCAACTCTGACATCCAGGGGGTTCCATCAGCTGTGTATGCTTCTCTGGGCCCCATCCCCTGCAGCCGTCACAGAAAGAGCAGCACTGCTGACCATGCACAGCCATGGCTCTGAGCCATGCTTCCCTACCCTCTTACTATGGTCCAGCGAGGGAAGATGGCAAGACTTGGCCAATTGACAGTATAATGCAGTGTGATGAGCTCAGGGACAGATGAAGCAAGGGCCCAGAAGAAACCCAAGCCCAGAAGGGAGGGGTGCCAAGGCTGTGCAGGAGGCTGCTGGGGGAGCTGGCTCACTCTTGCTCACTGTCAGCCTACCTCAGACTTGACCATTTGTAGCACTTTGCAGTAAATATCTTGGCTCTACTTGACAATTACTCTGGTTCAGCGATAGGTTAGGCTACCGTGTGTGAGTACACCTGTAAATTTGGCCTGCTCTGGGTGTCTCCACCCTCCTGGAGCTGCACTCTCTGCAGTAATCTTGCTGGGTGTTTTCTAAGCACAATGGAGACAGCTGGATAGGCCTCCCTGCATCTAGAACAAACCCAGGCCTCCCAGCCAAGTCCAGTCACCCCCTGGGCTCCTGCTCCTCTTCCCTACCCACTGTCCTGCCAGCTTTCACACCAGCAGTAAACCTGGCCCACGGTATTGGAGCTCAGCAGACCCTGAGAAAACATTCCCAAAGTAGCCATTCCATGGCTCGGCTGAAGGACCTAGGATGGCTTAGTCCTGTAGGCTACAGGAACACAAAGTGTCCACTTGAATATTTTTGCTGACCACAGAGCCTGGTCACAAAGAGAAACTTCATGGCCAGGGTGGACGTACCCCTCTCAGGAGCTGCCATCTCAGAGGAAGTTGGGAGCTGCAGACCAGGGACTGTTAGTGTTTGTCCATGCTGGGAACCGGGGTCTCCAGAGCAAGCAACAATGAAATCCTTAAATCCAAAGAGCTCATGGGCTTGTTTTGAGGATCAATGAAGGAAGAAGCAGAGTATTCTGTACTTCACTCCAGAGCTAGGCCAGAGTGGGTGGCGGGAGGAGTGGAGGAGGCAAGGCAGGAGTCCTGGAACCTGTGGAAGAGGAAGGATGATGGGGCCAAGCATAGAAAGCCAGGGTGGGGGAAGTGGGTCCTGACACCTGCTCTTACTTGCCTCATTTTAGTCCTAGCCACTGGCTAAGCAGTGACATCTATCTGCACGATGGTTCAAGGCATTTAAGGAACACCATTTAACCATTGCCTACCAGTGGTCATGTCAGCAGTGTCCTAACTGAGCGTTGCTGTTTCCAAACAATGTGGCATGAATGCATCTAAAGGGCAGGTTATCAATGAAAAAGCAGAGCGTCATCCGGGATTTATTGGTATAAAATAACTGTCTCATGCAAATCAAAATGATATGTATTTCCAAATGTATGTAAATGCCTAAAAAAAGTCTTGGAAGGCCACAGTGTGGACTGATGACAGGGGTCCTCTCTCGGGGAGGACTAGGGTTGCAGAAAGTATGGAGAAGCATTGGAGGAAAGTGTGGTTTGTCTGTGTGGTTTCAGGTTTTTTTTCAGCAAGTATGTTTTCAGGTATGTCTTAGGTACATTTTTAAAACTTCCACACATCTGTCTGTTCTTCATGTTGCTGGAGGTGTAGCCCAGGATGGCTGAATGGGGTGGATGGCTCTGTTGGTTAGGACATTTCATAACAGGCTCTTTGGTTATGAGATAGTCTAAATGAAAGAGGGTTGAAACCAAAGAGAGCTAGCTTACTCTGAAAAGGCCACCAGTTTTGTGCTGGCAACCAGGCAAAGAGAGGGGCCCTGGAATGGGGAAACAGTCAAGAGAGAGAACAGGCCCAAAGAATGGCAGATGCTGGGGCCCAAGGGAAACAACGGCCACTGAGGCTTTCCTATGGTGTGTGGCTCAAGCCTATAATATCCAGGATGGCAGAAATTCTACAGTGGGTTGTTCCCTGCTCAGAATTGCCCTATAGTCCCCTTAGGAATCCCCAAATTCTTAGAAAAAGGTCTGCTGCATGGTAAACCTTATTTGAGTGGAGCTTTAGGAAACAAAGGAGAATGTGAAATGATTACTCTAAGGCCAAGTGACAAAAGAAGATCAAGAACTCAAAGGGAGCAGAAATTCAAGGTGATGTAACCAAGGGATTGTGAAATCCCTGGGGGTCCCTTGGAAATCCTGAGAAGGGCAGTAGCTTTTCTGTGGTACATGGGATGAAGGCTTCAGCATGTTTAATTGACCACTTGAAGAGAGGGACTCCAAAACACTGAAGGTCCTGAGGCTATGTGAGTTAATATAAGTAAAAACATGCCAATTGATTAAAAAAAAAATCAGAAACCTATAAAGAAGTAAAAAGTGCTAGCATAGCGTTTCCATCCATTTGGTGTAATACATTCACTCATTAAATAGTAAACTCACGCACTGCCCCCTCCAACTTTCCCCTTTGCAATTGCATCTTATGGTCTAGCTTTTAAAGTAATGCAGTACATGGAGTCAGAAGCCCGGAGATCCATAAACCATCCAGACATCTAATAGTGCTTTAAAAGAGGTCCTGCACACTGGAGGGTAAGTGGCCAGTAATGGCTGAGCTGGGTATGGACAGGGTGGGGAGAGGATTGGGCTTAAGGGAAAAGTGAAGTAGTGAGCGTAAGGAGAATTTTTACAGTGGCTATAAAAAGAAGTCCCACGCTCATACATTTAGATTCTGAGTTGGCCAAATAAACTCAGGCCTCTCGCAGTTCACACTGTCAGCCTTGGCACTGGTTCTGGTGGCTACTGTCTTAGAGACCCAGTAAAAATACTTTGAGAGAGAGAAAGACATCACCATCTCATTGAGGAGCCAGTGTAAGGATAGCTCCCAGAAGGGCCTCCCTGTTACCAGAAGTTACAGGCAGCAGGCAGTCCTCCTGTCAATAGGCTCCTGGCAGGTGATGATTACTATTCAGCACCAGCCTCTGGTTCCTTGGAACATAACAATGATGTAGGCTTCTGAGCGAGGGCCATGCTTTGCAGACTTGGAAGGGAATATCTGTTTGCAAAACGCTATGACTTAGGGTTGCTAACCCTGTAGTCCATTCCCATAGGAACTCCAAATGGAAATGCTCACCCATCTGCACTCCCTAAACTACCTGCTCCCAACCAGTTGCTGGTGACAAATGGAAATGTCCTGCCCCAGCACTGCTCTGGAGAAGTCAAGACACACTTATCAGCTTCACTGCAACTCTCAGTTTAGATGCACAGGGGAAGGAAGGCCACTCCCTGGCTGATAAATGTTTCACCAGCTCTCTAGGGAATAAAAGCCCTGATTTGCAGCATTTCCTGATTCCCAAGGAGTAAATACTCCCACAGGCTACCAAGCCATGTCGCTGGGCATGGAGTTGGGAAGTGGGGTTCACCATGCGGTAATCAATGGAAATAACCTCAAGAACACAGCTAATAGTAAAATGTAGTCAGAGAATTAGGATGTGATGTATCTGTGTATTTATTACCTCTGTCTTCGATAAGATTTTAAGTGTATATAATTTAATTTTTAATCATCGTTCTGCTTAATAACTGGCCTCCGTTCCTGAAAATTTAGCAACTGATGCTTATGAGCTAGTACATGAGCTGGCTCCAGCAACCACTGGCTGGACCCTGGGGCCTGCTTGCTTTGGGTTCCGGATCTAACTTCTTTTTGCAAATTTTCTTCATGCTTCTTCCTCTCTTCTCTCTTTCCTCTCTCTGGGTTTTTTGCCCCACCTCCCCACTTTGCCCAATTTATTGAGCACTTAAGGCCCTTACTGAGTACCTTACGTGTAATTGGAGGCGCCCTTACTGGGGAGACTTCCAGTGCATGCCCATACCCAGCTGTGCTCTTCTTTTGGCATGAAAAGGACAATGTTTCTTTCTCTGTCTTCCAGCAGTCAGGCAGAGCCATATGACCAGCTCTGGTTGTTGGGTTGTGAATGGAAGTAGCATGTGTCCATACTAGACTGAAGCATTTATTGATAGCGTAAGACCTCCCAATGCTCTCCTTTCCTATTGCAACAATCTTGGAGAAGGCCTTGTGTATAGGTGGCATGGACAAAAGACTGAGGAGCTCAAGTCACTGGGTTACCACATATGGCGGCTGGTTGCCCTCAAGAGTCAACTGGATCCGTGGTGGGTTTTGCATGAGTAAGAAATAAGTATTTACATGTTAAGCCACAGAATTTTGTTGTTGCTTGTCAATACAGCATAATCTACTCTATCCTAACTAACAACTTGCCTTGCCATGAATGGCCAAACATATACTGTTATTATCAGGAAATTCTGTATTCCTCCTGTAAGCCTCCTCTCTCCCATCAAAAGCTTTATTTGCCTAGGAATCGCCATGTGCTTCAAGCCTTTTTGGTTAGTTTTGTGTAGGGAGTTGGACATTCCAGTCAGCTTGAACATTATAGTAGTTAGGCTATAGACAAATAAACCAAAATATATGGTGATTATAAAATGAAAATTTTAGACCCTTATTTTTCTTAAACATAAAAGTTCAGATGTCAACAGTAGCTGGCAAGGTACATCCTCAATGCATGGCTTCCATCTCTGG